>NC_091060.1:54691125-55316125 GCF_000393655.2 Nicotiana sylvestris | reverse complement strand
CCTCCTTCTCTGAGGCAAGACAGTGACCAAACACCGGAGGTAGCTAGCCACCCCTGTGGGGGCAGCAAGAATCTGTGCATCCTTCGGGACCGTAATCACGATTGTCTACTTACACCCAGGATCGAAACTTGGGGCTGGAAATTGGCTGGTCAATTTAAAACTCGAGGAAGCCTCACCCGAGCTCTTTTTTGGAACCTCCAAGTAACTCAGACCGATGACATCTTCTAACCTAACAAATAAACCACGGAAAAGATCTTCCTCTCTGTAGGCTCCTTCCCCATGACATGCCTCCGCATCCTGAGCATCGTGTATCATCAAATTGGAGACTGAAGGAAACAAGGAGGAATCCCCAATCTCTATTGCCCTGAGTGGGTCCTTTGAGGCACTGCTTCCATCCTAGGAAGTTTGGAGCTCAGTTTCAACACCAGCGTCCGTCGTCTCTTCAACGTCTTCTTTGTCCCATAGTAAAACATCTTCGGTTCCTTTAGGCTCGGGGACTTGGGCCGAAATCTCCTCCTCGACCTTATCGAGCCTAGGCTGAGAAGTATCGACTACCATTGGCTGTATAGCTTTTTGAGCCCCGATGCTAGTTCGTGCATGGGCTACCAACCCAAAATCATCTTCATTTTCTTCTTCTTCGCCCTCTTCGGGCTCATCTTGTAGCTTGAGGACTGATTTCATTGTTAGAGGGATGACATTTCCTTTGCGGTTTCGCCTCTTCTTAGGATTTTTCTTATCTAACTTCGTGGAGCTCGAAGCCCCTCTCATTTTCCGCTCCTTCTTCTATTTCAGAGCAGACAGCTGGGGAAGGTTTTCTTCATTACTGGACGAGGGCCTCATCGTCACATCCTTCCCGAGACCTGCAATTGAAAGACAAGTAAGATCGAGGAAAAATTCACACAACGATCAAAATTGTCGAGACATGCGAAAACTTACCATGGTTTCGGGCCTCCCATCGACCCTTCGCCAACTCACTCCATGCATGCTCAGCGTGTGTCGACTTTGACACTAGGGTCCTGACCCAATTCTCAAGATGGGGAATCACACCCAGCATCCAGGCAACGGCTACACCAAATAAAACGCCGACAAGAAAGAATGAAAAAATGAAGATAATAAGCAGGAGTTAAAGATGGAGTTTTTTACTTACGTCTCATATTCCATTTCTCCAAAAATGGCATGCTTTCAGTCGGGATCATGTCCGAGGTATTTACGCGGATAAATTGGTCCATCCAACCCTAGTTCTTGTCCTCATCTATGCTTGAGAAAGCTACCTTGAAGGCCCGACGTTGAAGCTTTATTATCCCCCTCGATAAAGTCGGGGGTTATATACGCATATAAGGTGGTCGAGGATAAAGAGAAGCACGTCGACTCGGCTCACAAAGAAACGGAGCAATATCATTATCCTCCATAAGGAGGGGTGAATTTGGCCGAGGGTCACTTTGTATTTCTTGTAGAAGTCCACAATAACCGGGTCCAAGGGGACCAATGTGAAAGAGTAGGTGTAAACACTTAGAAACCCCTCCACATATGTAGTGACTGACTCCTCAGGCGAGGGCACCACCATGTGCTTGTTTACCCAGTTGCAATCCTTTTTAACTTGGTATAGGAGGTCACCGGTGATTGTGCATATGTACCTCGACATTGTCTCGCATCGGCCCGGAACTGAGGGGGTCTTTCCAACCTTGAAGTCAGAGTCAAGGACGTACGACGGATGAAAGAATTCTTCAAGGCGTGGCTCCGTCGCTGGTTGCTCGCCGGCTGGCTGAAACTTTTTCTTTATATGGAATGGTTTTAGATGTTTTGTCCATTTTATTTTTGTGAACAAGAAAGAACAGAGATTGGGATATTTGGTATTTTGGGGGAAAACAAACAAAGAAAGGCTTGAGAATCTGTAGAAGGCAAATATTTTGGGAAGAAAATTTGTAAGTAAAGTTTGAAAGATGAAGAAAGATACATTTATAAGTTGAAGTCGATGGTTGAGTACCGGTAGTGGCCGGCCATCGACTGACAAGCATTAAATGCCTAGAGAACTGCGCTAACGGGATGTTTTGGTCACCTCTATCGTTTACGTCACGGTGATGGCATCATGAAAAATCGGGGTAAAAATTGAGGACTCAATTTGTTTCTTGTCATTATACTCCAAAAAATGAGGCGACTATCTGCATACGGTTAAAACCGGGCCCACCCAATTTTACTAATTAATCGAGTCCAGGGGATGGATCGAGGATCGGCCCTGTAGTATATCTGACCGAGACATGATGATAAGGTACTAAGTTCGGGATTTGAGGTACCTGTCGAGATCGAGACCAGTAATGATAGAGACCAAATAGGATAGACATCGAGCAAGACCGAAGATAGCATAATAATGGAAAAGTGAGATACGGGACTCGTCGAGGATCATGGCGGTAATCCCATAATGGATCAAATCCAGAATGGTTGTTTAGCTAATCATGGGATTTCCTTTTGTAATTAGAATTGTACCATGAATGAAATTCCTCTACTATATAAAGGGGGGTTCTAATCATTTGTAATCTCCTTCTTCTCACATATCAAAGCAATACTATACTTTTTCTCTCTTGTTCATCGGTTTATTTCATATTTCATGTAACGACCCGACTGGTCATTTTGCTTTCTAGAACCTTGTTCCCCTAAATAAGATTTTCCGTACTTGCTTTTACTTATTTATGACTTGCAGGGATGGTTGGTTTGGGATTTGGAATAGTTTGAGTTGAAATCGGAACACTTGGTTCCTTAAGATTGGCTTAAAAGGCCAAGTTTGACTTCGGTCAATATTTTTAGTAAACGACCTCGAAATTAGGATTTGAAGGTTCCAACAAGTTTGTATGATGATTTTGGACATGGGCATATGTCCGGATCAGGTTTTGGACTACTCATGACCGTTTTGGTGCCTAACAACGGAAGTTGATTCCTTAAGGATTTTGAAGTTCTTTAAATTTGGGTTGGAGTGGATTTTTGTGGTATCAAAGTCCGAATGGAATTCCAAGACCGAAAGTAGTTCCATAATGTCATTTAATACTTGCACGCAAAATTTGGTATCATTCCGAGTAGTATAAATACATTGCGGCACATTGGAAGTGGATTGAAGAACTTGAAGTTCATAAGTTTGATTCAATTGATTTTAGGGTGTGATTCTTAGTTTTAATGTTGTTTCAGGCATTCCGAGGGTTCAAGCAAGTTTGTGTTATGATTCCAAACTTGTTGATATGTTCGGGCGGGGACCCGGGGGCCCTGAGCGCCAATTGGACGAGGCTCGAGCTAAGTTGAAAATTTAGGAAGGAGTTGAAGTTCCAGTTGCTGTCATAACCACAAGCGGAACCGTAGAAGCGGTCACATGACCGCAGATGTGGCCCAGCTGGACCCTATTTCCGCAGAAGTAGACGATCTCACGTAGAAGCGAGACCGCAGATGCGGTCCCCTAACCGCAGGTGCGGAAATCGCTGAAGGCAGTGGCCATCATTTAATATGGGAGTTTGTAATTTTTGACACATTACACTCCATTCTTGGTCGATTTGGAAGCTTCAAAAGGGGAGGTTTCAACCTAGATTTGTGAGATAAGTTATTTCTACTTAATGTTAGTTTAATACATAGTTTATGTGTAGATTATAACATGTAAATTAGTGAAAATTATGGGTTTAGAGTAAAACCTAGGGTTTTGATAAAAATGAGGTTTAACCACGAAATTTGTTATGGAATGTAGTAGAAATCTTATATTCTTGGTCCTAAGGTTATGGGAAATGACTTTCTTCGGAAATTTCCGGAATCCGGGCACGTGTGCCCGGGGATGAATTTTAGGAACCTTGCATTTAGAGTTGGTGTCATGACCCCAGTTCGCTCTACGTGAACTATCGTGACGGCACCTAGTCTCTACGACTAGGTAAGCCTAACAATTTGCGAAAAAAGGAAAAAAATAGAATAAAACTAGAAGAACTGCGGATAAACTAATAAAACTAAAGATAACAATATAAAAGTATTAAGATGCCCCCGGCATATACAATACAAGATCTCAAAACCAAACAAACTCCCAAAACCTGGAATGCCATGATTCACAAGATACGAATATGACAAAATGCTTTAACTCCGGAATGTCTAAATCAACAGAAAAGATAAAAGGGCTATCACTACAAGAGAGAATGGAAAGGGACTCCTCGGTCTACAGACGCGGAAGATATACCTCTAAGTCTCTGGAGAATCGCCTCACCTCAAGGGTAGTAGGGCTGAGTCGAAGTACCTGGATTTGCACACGAAAAACATGTGCAGGAAAGGGCATGTGTACACCACAGCGGTACCAGTAAGTGCCAAGCCTAACCTCGGTCGAGTAGTGACGAGGAAGGTCAGGGACCTACCGGTCATATACAATAATATATAAGGAAAGAAACAATATTAAAGTAATACAGGGTAATAAGAATAACAACAACTGCAACAAAGACAAAATAATCACAGAAGGAAAATATAGCTTAACACAGAGACAACAACTGGGGATCTCCTAGTATACTGTCCTGTAGTCCCAAATATAAATATCCAGTGGATCTCCCGAGTGTCGTCCCATAGTCCAACTCATAGTACGCGGGGATCTATCGAAATCCCAATTCGTAGTCCCAAAAGTAAATACCCAGTACTAGGGGAATCTATCGGGTGCAGACCCGTAGTTCCAATATAAAAGTGTAGGGGGATCTACCGGAATACAAATCTGTAGGCCCAAAGTAAAATGCAGGGGGATCTTCCGGGATACCGTCCCGTAGTCCCAAAGTAAACACACAGTAACAACACGAAGAATATTCAATTCAGTCCAAATTCCATACCAAGGTAAATAGATATTTCTAAACTAGCATGCTGCACAGAATTCAAATAAAACAGTTTGAGCAAGTAAAGAAATTAAGTCAATTAGACATGCTTTCCTAAGCTAACAGTAGGAATAAATTGCAGGTAGAATAAACAAGAAAGAAAACTTAGTTATAGTTACTTAATGAAAACATGATTTTCAATAATTAGCACATGTACGCACTCGTCACCTCACGTATAAGGCATTTCATATATCAACAATACCAAATCCTAAAGGGAGTTCCCCCTCACAAGGTTAGGCACTTACCTTGAACCCTCTCAATCAACTCAATACCACGTTCTTGCCACGAGTATCTGACTCGGAATGGCCCAAATCTATTCAAAGTAATTGCATAATATAAATATAACTTCAAGTAACTAATTCAACTAATTAATTCAAAGCTAATACGCGAAATTAGGAAAATCGCCCAAAAAGTCACCCGGACCCACGTCTTGGAATCGGGTAAAATTTACAAATTCGGAATCCTCACACTCTCACGAGTTCATATATACAGAAGTTAATACAATCCGACATTAAAATCTTGATCAAAACTTCAAAATTAGGCCTAAGAACTTTCCCACTTTTTCTCCAAATTTTCACCCCAAATTCGAATTTAAAGGATGAATTTAAGCATAGATTCGTTGAAATTAATCAAAACCGAGTAAGAATTACTTACCCAAAATACCCAGGTGAAAATATCTCCCAAAATTGCCAATCCCGAGCTCCCAAATCAATTTCTAAGGTTTTGAGACTAAACCCTCATTTCTGCCCCTTTTGAGACTAAGGATTTCCAAAACATCCAATTTCCACTTTCGATAAAAAAGTATATCAAATCTAATCTGAATGGCCTAAAATTTTGCACACATGTCACATTCAAAACTACAGAGCTACTCCAACTCTCGGAATTCCATTGCGACCCCTAGATCAAAATCTCACTATCGAACCGGAATCTTAAAAAATTCAACTTTCGGCATTTCAAGCCTAAATAAGCTACGGACCTCCAAAACACAATCCGAACACGCCCCTAAGTCCGAAATCACCCAAAGGAGCTAACGTAACCGACGGAATTCCATTCCGAGGCTGTCTTCACACTGCTTCAACTACGGTCCAAATTCTAAAACTTAAACTCTCATTGAGGGACTAACTGTCTCAAAACTCTCCGAAACTCCAATGAAATCCTCCCGGCAACTCACAATAGCAGAAACAAACACATGGAATGCAGTTAATAGGGGACCGGGGCATAAATTCTTAAAATGACCGGCCGGGTCGTTACAGTTGGGAAATTACTTTAATAGTTAGAATATGAACTCTTGAGCATATATTGGCTAGTTCTTACCCTATTTGAATAGTTTTGGATCGTTCGGCTCCGATTAGAGGGTTTGAGCGCATTCTTGAATTTGGAAGTAAGGCAAGGTAACTCTCCTTTCTAACATTATAAGAGGGAATTAACCCCATAGGTGAATTAAATAAATGTATGTAACTATATGTGGGGGCTACGTACGTACGTGGTAACGAGAGTCCGTACATGGCTACTATTATGCTAATTGTCCGGGTAGTTTAGGACCCGTATCATGCTATACTTGCAATGCTTGCATCCTTACTTGTTACTAAGATCACATAAGTCATTTTGGAAATTGGTAAAAAAATATAAACGGCTATACTCACTTATTTGAGAATTTGTATGAATTACTTGACTATAAATTGGCAATGTGTGCTTCCTTGATAATAAATTGTTATTTGTGGATGGGGCCAATCGCCTCAGTAGTAAATAGATGCATCTATGACTGAAATTGATATGTTGTTTAAGAAAGAATACCTTATGTCTCCTTGTTCTTGGAATGTCATCGTATTCATGCTTAGCGTATCACTTAAACTGTATTATTATTGACCCTAGTAGGTTTCAAGTCGACCCTTAGTCACTACTTCTTCGTGGTTAGACTGGATACTTGTTGCGTACATGTTATTTATGTACTCATACTACACTTGTATACTTAATTGTATAGGATATGAGGCAGGTGCATCTAGCTACCCATCCGGCGCACATTCGTGATACCTGATCGAGATCTCACGGTGAGCTGCCCCCTTTCGAGTCGTTCAGCAGCATGTAGGAGTCTCCCCTTTTGTTATTACTATCTATTCTATTCCAGGCAATAGGATAATTATATTTTATACATTCAACTAGTTTCCTCCGTACTTGTGACACTAGATCCTGGCACACATATTAGTAGACTATTCAGCCTTTTATGTGGGTCCCACTTTTGTTAAATAAAAAAAATTAATCTGAATCCCACTTAACTTTACTTTTCTGAGCTAGTAGTGAGAAGTTTTATTGTGTAACTCATTTTGGGTTGTATCCCTATTATTATGATTCCCTTTAGTCTTTCCCGATTTAGTTGCCTTATAAATTTGTTAATTATTGACTGCCTTAAATTTAATTGAAGTAAATGTTGGGATTGATTATTAAAATAAATGAAAACTCACTAGTTGATTAGGGTTGTCTTGCCTAACAATGGTATTGGGCGCCATCATAACCTATAATGGAATTTGGGTCGTGACAACATGGTATCAGAGCACTAGGTTCACGTAGGTCTCACAAGTCATGGGCAAACCCAATAGAGTCTTGCGGATCGATATGGAGACGTCTGTACTTATCTTCGAGAGGCTGTAAGATGTTAGGAAACTAATCTTTATTCATCTTCTATCGTGCAGTCGATGGTATACTAAATTTCCTTCTTCTATTCTCTCGCAGTAGTGAGGACGCGCACGGCGGATGTTCTAGACCTGAGAGGAGCTGCTCTCCCCATTGCTAGAGGCCTAGGCATAGGCCGGGGGAGGGCACCGGCTAGAGGTAGGGGATTAGGGCATCCTAGAGCTGCCCCAGCTGCACCACCGGTGGATCCTGCGGGGGATCCTATTATTGAGGAGCAGGGAAAGGTGTCCGCAGCAGAGCCTACCCCGACGGACTTCATGACAGCACCGAGCTTTCAGGAGGTCATGGGTCGTATGTTACGGTTCATGTATTCTATGACTTAGGGTGGTTTATTTCCAGCAGACCCAACCAAATCTCAGGTGACAGGGGGAGTACAGACCCCTACTTCTTAGGTACCTGGCCTTGCAGGTATAGTATATCAGACTCCGGGCACACTACCACGGATGGGGCCCAGCTAGTTATCGCAGTGGTACCCGAGCGTAGACTAGCTACAGATGGCAATCTGCGGAAGTTATTGGACAGATGGACTAGGCTACACCCTCATATCTTCTGAGGTAAGCGTCATGAGGATGCCCGGGATTTCATTGATAGGTGCAGGGACAAACTGCACAACATGAGGATATTGGAGTCTCATGGGGTTGACTTCACTACTTTCCAGCTGGAGGACAGGGCCCGTAGATGGTGGCAGTCTTATATTCTTAGAAGGCTATCGAGTTCTCCTCCCATTACTTGGGGTCAATTCACACAGATTTTCTTGGATATGTATATTCCAGCCTCTGAAGGGAAGAGTTGTGGTATAAGGTTGAGCAGCTTGATCAGGGTCAGATGTCAATGACTGACTATGAGGCGAGGTTTTATAAGTTGTCTCGCCATGCATTCATAATACTTCCTACTGACGCAGAGAGAGTGATGAGATTTGTTGTAGGGTTGCACTCCGATATTAGGGCCAACATGGCCAGAGAGGTTTAGATGGGGACTTCTTAGCAGCTTGTAGTGGAGATTTCTCGAAGGATTGAGGGCTATCGTTAGAGGGGTAGAGGAAAGATGTAGCAGGACAAGAGGGCCCATTTCTCTAGAGAGTTTAGAGGTTCCCCAGCTAGGGGCAGAGGTAAGTTAGTTTGGGAGGGGTCAGCCCAGCAGGCCCCCATAATCAGCACCACCACCTCCTCGAGGTGCTCTAGCGCGCCCCTATTTCAGCACCATACCAGAGAGTTCTTACCGCCTGCCAACCATCTAAGGGTTCTTCCAGCTCCTACTTTATTGCGATACCAGAAAGTTCATACCGCCCACCGGTTATTCAGTCTTCTTCCAATGGGTCTATAGGACATTAGGGTCAGACATCAAGGCAGCAGGTTACCATACCGATGGGTTGTTTTGAGTGCAGAGATCTCAATCACATGAGGAGATATTGCCCCAGACTTTCGGCCTCCTAGAGGGTGGAGGTTAGACTGGTAGGGGTCGTCCTAGAGGTGGAGGCTAAGAAGGGGGAGTTCAGCCAGATATTGTTCAGTCAGGAGGAGGCTAACCAGCCGGCGCTCCAGCCAAATTCTATGCTTTTCCGGCCAGACCAGATGCATTGGCCTCAGATGCCATTATCATAGGTATTATTTTCGTCTGCGGTAGGGATGCTTCAGTACTATTTGATCCAGGGTCTACCTATTCATATATATCATCTCTATTTTCTTTTTTCCTAGATATTCCTCGTGAGTCCTTGGGTACTCCTATTCATGTGTCCACTTCTGTGGGTAATTCTGTGGTTGTGGATCGGATCTATCGGTCTTGTGTGGTCACATTCTATGATTTTGAACTAGAGCAGCTCTCCTATTGCTTGATATGACCAACTTTAAGGTCATCCTGAGCGTGGACTAGCTATCCCCATATCACGCCGTCCTAGATTGCCATGCCAAGACTGTTACTTTAGCAATGCCAAAGTTGCCGAGGTTGGAGTAGAAGGGTTCCTCAGTTAGTATATCTAGTCGGGTTATTTCTTTTCTGAAGGCTTAACATATGGTCGAGAAGGGTTGTTTGTCTTATCTAGCTTATGTTTGGGACACCACTGTAGAGTCTCCGACGATTGATTCAGTCCCAGTAGTCTGGGAGTTCGCCGATGTGTTCCCTTCTGACCTTCCAGGCATGCCACCGGATCGTGATATTGATTTCTATATTGTTTTGGCTCTAGGTACTCAGCCTATATCTATCCCACTGTACCGTATGGCTCCGAAAGAGTTGAAGAAATTGAAGGATCAACTAGAGGATTTGTTAGCAAAGGGGTTTGTGAGACCGAGTGTGTCACCTTGGGGTGCACTAGTGTTGTTTGTGAAGAAGAAGGATGGGACTATGCGGATGTGCATTGATTACCGCCAGTTGAACAAGGTTACCATCAAGAATAAGTACCCGTTGTCGCGTGTTGATGATTTGTTCGACCAGTTGTAGGGTGCAAGTGTGTTCTCTAAGATTGACTTGAGATCAGGGTATCATCAGCTCAAGATTCGGGACTCAAATGGCTTGAAGACTGCTTTGCGTACTAGATATGGCCATTATGAGTATTTGGTAATGTCTTTTGGCTTGACTAATACCCCAGCGAAGTTTATGGATTTGATGAACATGGTGTTCAGGCCTTATATTGATTCCTTTTTTATTGTCTTCATTGATGACATCTTGATCTACTCACGTAGCCTGGGGGAGCACGAGCAACATTTGAGAGTAGTTCTTCAGACATTGCGAGAGCAGAAACTATATGCTAAGTTCTTTAAGTGTGAGTTTTGGCTTGAGTCAGTAGCATTCTTGGGGCAGGTCGTATAAGGATAGGGTATTAAGGTAGATCCCAAGAAGATTGAGGCAGTTTAGAGTTGTCCACGTCCTACTTCAGTGACTGAGATCAGGAGTTTCCTGAGGCTAGCAGGTTATTATCACCGATTTGTGCAAGGCTTCTCATCCATTTAAGCACCTTTGACTAGATTGACTGCAAGGTGCTCCTTTTCATTGGTCCGATAATTGTGAGACGAGCTTTCAGAAGCTCAAGACATCTTTGACTACAGCACTGGTTCTAGTTTTGCCTTCTGGATCGGGGATGTATACGGTATATTGCGATGCTTCACGCGTAGGCTTAGGTTGTGTATTGATGCAGGAGGGGCGATTTATTGCATATGCCTCACGTTAGGTAAAGATTCATGAGAGGAATTACTCTGTGCATGATCTCGAGTTAGCAGCGATTGTTCATGCTCTTAAGATATGGAGGCATTATCTGTATGGGGTGTCATGTGAGGTTTATACTGATCATCGCAGCTTACAACATTTGTTCAAGTAGAGGAATCTTAATTTGGGGCAGCGTAGGTGGCTTGAGTTACTGAAATATTATGACATCACCATTATTTGTCATCCGATAAAGGCAAATGTGGTCGTGGATGCCTTAAGTAGGAAAGCAGAGAGTATGGGTAGCTTGGCATTCATTTCAGCAGAAGAGAGGCCACTAGCTTTGGAAATTCAGTCCTTGGCTAATAGACTTGTAAGGTTGGACATTTCAGAGCCGAGCTGAGTCCTTGTGTGTGTTGTTGCTCAATCTTCATTATTGGGACAGATCAAGGCTAGACAATTTGATTATCCGCCTTTAGCAGTTCTTAGAGAGACTGTACTGTAGGGTAGTGCAAAGAGGTTTCTATTGGTGAGGATGATGTTCTGCGATTCCGAGGTCGCCTATGTGTTCCTAATGTCAGTGGCTTGAGGGAGAAGATTCTAGACGAGGCACACAGTTCACGATATTCTATTCATCCAAGTGCTACAAAGATGTATCGTGACTTGAGGCAGCATTATTAGTGGTGGTGGATGAAGAAATACATGGTTGAATGTGTGGTTAGGTGCTTGAATTGCCAGCAAGTTAAGTATGAGCACCAGAGGCCAGGTGGCCTACTTCAGCAGATGTTTATACATGAGTGGAAATGGGAGCGCATTACTATGGACTTCGTAGTTGGGTTGTCGCGGACCTTGCGGAAGTTTGATGTAGTTTGGGTCATTGTCGATAGGTTGACCAAGTTGGCACACTTCATTCTCGTTGTGACTACATATACTTCAGAGAGGTTGGCTCAATTCTATATTTGGGAGATAGTTCGATTGCAAGGTGTGCCTGTTTCCATCATATCATATAGAGGCCCTCAATTCATTTCCCATTTCTGGGTAGCCATACAGAGTGAGTTGGGGACCCGTGTAGAGCTCATAATAGCATTTCACCCGCAGACCGATGGGCAATTAGAGCAGACAATTCAGATTTTGGAGGACATGCTTAGAGCATGTGTAATTGCCTTTAGAGGGCAGTGGGATCAGTTCTTGTCTTTGGTCGAGTTTGCTTACAACAATAATTATCAGTCCAGTATCGAGATGGCTCCATTTGAGGCTTTATATGGTCAGCAATGCAGATCTCCTATCGGGTGGTTTGAGCCTAGTGAGGCTAAGTTATATGGTATAGATATGGTGAAAGAAGCCTTGGAAAAGGTAAAGCTGATCCAGGAGTGGCTTCGCACAACATAGTGCAGATAGAGGAGTTACTCGGATCAAAAGGCGCGGGATGTATCATTTATGGTCGGTGAGAAGGTTCTCTTGAAGGTCTTGCGGATGAAGGGTATTATGAGATTCAGAAAGAAGGGCAAGTTGAGCCCCAGGTTTATAGGCCCATTTGAGGCATTGAGGCGAGTTGGGAAGGTTGCTTATGAGTTTGCTTTACCCCCAGCCTATCGGGAGTTCATTCATTTTTTCACGTGTCTATGCTCCGGAGGTACCACATCGACCTATCGCATGTGTTAGACTTCAGCAATATTCAGCTAGATGAGAGTTTGGGGTATGAGGAGGAGCCAATTGCTATTGTTGATAGGCAAGATCGCCAATTGAGATCCAAGAGGATTTCTGTGGTAAAGGTTCAGTGGAGGGGGCAACCAGTTGAGAAGGCGACCTGGGAGTCCGAGGAGGACATGCGGAGCAGATATCCACACTTATGTAGCACTTCAGGTATGACTCTGAACTTGTTCGAGGATGAACGTTTGCTTAAGAGGTGGAGAATGTAACAACATGACTGATTGTTTTGCTTTCTAGAACCCCGTTCCCCTAAATAAGACTTCCCATACTTGCTTTTACTGATTTTTGACTTGCGGGGTTGGTTGGTTCGGGATTTGGAAGAGTTTTAGTTGAAACCGGAACACTTGGTTCCTTAAGGTTGGCTTAAAAGGCCAAGTTTGACTTCGGTTAACATTTTTAGTAAACAACCTCAGAATTAGGATTTGAAGGTTCCAACAGGTTCGTATGATGATTTCGGACTTGGGCATATGCCCTGATCGGGTTTTGGATGACTCGGGAGCATTTTGGCACCTAATAGTAGAAGTTGATTCCTTAGGAATTTTAAAGTTCTTTAAATTTGGTTTGGAGCGGGGTTTTTTTGTATCGAAGTCCGGAACAAAATTTTGAGACTGGGAATAGTTCCATAATGTCATTTAAGACTTGCACGCAAAATTAAGTATAAGTACGTTTCGGCACATTGGAAGTAGATTGAAGAACTTGAAGTTCATAAGTTTGATTCAATTGGTTTTAGGGTGATTATTAGTTTTAATGTTGTTTCAGGCGTTCCAAGGGTTCGAGCGAGTTCGTTTTATGATTAAATATGTCGATATGTTCGAGCGGGGACCCGGGGGACCCGAGCTCCAATTGGACAAGGCTTGAGCTAAGTTGAAAATTTAGGAAGGAGTTGAAGCTCCAGTTGCTGTCATAACTGCAAGCGGAACCGCTGAAGCGGTCACGTGACCGTAGATGCGGCCCTGCAGGCCCGACCCATTTTCACAGAAGCGGATGATCTCACGCATAAGCGAGACCGCAGATGCGATCCCCTAACCGCAGGTACGGAAATTGCTGAAGGCATTGGCCTTCATTTAATACGGGAGAGTTTCTCATTTTTTACATATTTCACTCCATTCTTGGGCAATTTGGGAGCTTCAAAAGGGGAGATTTCAACCTAGCTTTGTGAGGTAAGTTATTTCTACTTAATGTGAGTTTGATACATAGTTTATGGGTAGATTATAACATGTAAATTAGTGGAAATTATGGGTTTAGAGTAAAACCTAGGGTTTTAATAAAAATGAGGTTTAACCACGAAATTATTTATGGAATGTAGTAGAAATCATATATTCTTAATCCTAAGGTTATGGGTAAAGATTTTCTTTGAAAATTTCCAGAATCTGGGCACATGGGCTCGGGGATTAATTTTAGGAACCTTGCATTTAGGGTTGAGAAACTACTTTAATAGTTAGAATATGAACGTTTGAGCATATATTGACTAGTTCTTACCCAATTTGAGTAGTTTTGGATCGTTCAGCTTCGATTTGAGGGTTTGAGCGCATTCTTGATTTTGGAAGTAAGATCTGGGTAAGGTAAGTCTCCTATCTGACCTTGTAAGAGGGAATTAACCCCATAGGTGAATTAAATAAATGTATGTAACTATCTGTGGGGCTATACGTAGTGACGAGAGTCCGTACGTAGCTACTATTATGCTAATTGTCCGGGTAGTTTAGGACTCGTATAATGCTATACTTGTAATGCTTGCGTCCTTACTTGTTACTAAGATCACGTAAGTCATGCTAGAAATTGATAAACAAATATAGACGGCTATCCTCACTTAAGAATTTGTATGAATTACTTGACTATAAATGGGCAATGTGTGCTTCCTTGATAATAAATTGTTATTTGTGGATCGGGTCGAGCGCCTCGGTAGTAAATAGATGCATTTATAGTTTGCACCATTTGAACCTCTGGCAGTGCACGGTTTAATATTATATCAGACCGGTCTGTACGACCTCGGCACAATGTGCGCATGTTTTTTATGTGGAACTTTCCGTGATTACACTGCTTAAATGCTTTGAAATGTAAGTTATTACGTGATATGACTGAAATTGATGTGTTGTTTATGAAAGAATACCTTATTTCTCCTTGTTCTTGGACTGTCATTGTATTCATGCTATTCATGCTTAGCATATCACTTAAACTGTATTATATTGACCCTGGTAGGTGTCAAGTCGACCCCTCGTCACTACTTCTTCGAGGTTAGACTTGATACTTGTTGGGTACATGTTGTTTATGTACTCATACTATGCTTCTATACTTAATTGTACAGGATCTGAGGCAGGTACATCTAGCTACCCGGCCGGCGCACATTCATGATACCTGATCGAGATCTCACAGTGAATTGCCCCCTTCCGAACCGTTTAGCAACATGCCAGAGTCTCCCCTTTTGTTATTACTATCTATTCTATTCCAGGCAGTAGGATAATTATATTTTGTACATTCCACTAGTTGACCTCGTACTTGTGACACTATATCCTAGCACGCACATTAGTAGACTATTATTTTTGGGTTATATTCCTATTATTATGATTCCCTTAGTCTTTCCCGATTCAATTGCCTTATAAATTTGTTAGTTATCAACTGTCTTAATTTTAAGTTAAGTAAATTTTTGGATTGATTATTAAAATAAATGAGAACTCACTAGTTGATTTGAGTCGTGACATTCCATAACTCTATTCTCAGTCAGTTCCAGGGTGATCAAGCTCGAGGGGTAAATTGCATTTCTATACTGGTTTGCTTTACTTTACTATTAATTTCTATTATTAATTCCTACTCAATGCATCGGCCACCACATATGCCTTCCCAGGATGATACAAGATGTTGATATCATAGTCTTTCAATAGCTCCAACTACCTTATCTGCCTCAAATTGAGCTCCTTCTGCTTGAACAAATAATGTAAACTCTTATGATTCGTAAACACCTCACACGACACGCCATATAGATAGTGCCTCCAAATCATCAGGCGTGAACAATGGCTGCTACCTCCAATTCATGAACTAGATAATTCTTCTCATCAATCTTCAACTGTCGCGAAGCATATGCAATAACCTTGCCACCCTATATCAATACCACACCAAGTTCAATACGAGATGCATCACAATATACTGTATAGGGCCCTGAACCTGTGGGCAACACCAACACCGTCACCGTTGTCAAAGCTGTCTTAAGCTTCTAAAAGCTCGTCTCACACTCGTCCGACCATTTGAACGGGGCACCCTTCTGGGTCAACCTAGTCATCGAGGCTGCTATAGATGAAAATCCCTCCACAAACCGATAGTAATAACCTGCCAAACCCAAGAAACTCCGGATCTCTATAGCTAATGTGGGTCTAGGTCAGTCCTTGACTTCCTCAATATTCTTAGGATCCATCTGAATAACCTCTGCTGATACAACGTGGCCCAAAAAAGCAATTGAACTGAACAAAAACACACATTTCAAAAACATAGCATATAACTGGTTGTTCCTCAGAGTCTGAAGTACGATCCGAAGATGCTGTTGATTCTCCTCTTGGCTGCGGGAGTAGATCAAGATGTCATCAATAAAAACAATCACAAAGGAATCTATATAGGGCTTGAACACTCGGTTCATCAAATCCATAAATGCTGCTGGGGAATTTGTCAAACCAAATGACACATTAGAAACTCATAATGCCCGTACCGGGTCCGAAAAGTTGTATTAGGTATAGCGGATGCCCTAATCCTCAACTGATGGGAGCTAGATCTCAAATCGATCTTCGAAAACACCTTAGCACCCTGAAGCTGATCAAACAAGTCATCAATCCTCGGTAATGGATACTTGTTCTTGATGGTGACTTTGTTCAACTGCCGATAGTCTATGCACATCCTCATCGATCCATCCTTCTTCTTTACAAAAAACACCGGTGCACCCCAGGGAGACACACTAGGTCTGGTAAAGCCCTTATCAAGCAAATCTTGCAACTACTCCTTTAATTCTTTCAACTCTAGCAGGGTCATGCGGTACGGAGGAATAGAAATGGGCTGAGTGCTCGAAGCCAAATCAATTCAAAAGTCAATATCCCTGTTGGGTGGCATCCCTTGCAGGTCTGCAGGAAATACCTCTGGGAACTCTCGAACAACTGGTACAGAATCCATGGAAGGAACCTCCACACTCGAATCACGAACATAAGCCAAATAAGCCAAACACCCCTTCTCGACCAAACGTCGAGCCTTCATATAAGAAATAACCATGCTGGTAAAATGAACAGAGTCCCTCTCCACTCTAATCGAGGAAACATCGGCAATGCTAAGGTCATGATTTTGGCATGATAGTCCAATATAGCATGACAAGGTGACAACCAATCCATCCCCAAAATGACATCGAAATCAACCATATCGAGAAGTAGGAGATCTACGCTGGTCTCAAAACCCCCAATAATAATCACACACGAATGATAGACATGATCTACAATAATAGAATCCCCCACCGATGTAGACACATACACGGGATAACTCAAAGAATCACGAGGCACAACCAAATATGAAGCAAAATAAGATGACACATAGGAGTATGTAGACTAAGGGTGGCAAGTGGGCTGGTTAGGCCTGGGACCCCTCCAAGCCCGTGAGCCTATATGGGTAGTGGGCCTAATCGGTCCTACCTGTTTAAGCCCGACATAAAGGAGATATACAGGCCCATGTGGGCCGGTTCACAGTAGGGGCCCGTTGGGGCCAGTTCAACCGGTCCCAAACGGTCCCCAACGGCTAATTTTAAAAATTAAAAAAATCTCATTTAAATTTCTGACCGTTGGCCATTTAAAAAGTAGTCGTTATTGCTGCAGAAATAGCCGTTGGCTATTTATAAAATAGCCATTTAACCCCCCCCCCCCCCCCAACTTTGTTTTAACCCCACACTTTTTATAATTACACTTTTTCCCTGTTTTCAACTATAAATACCCCCTCATTCTTTCATTTTTCTTCACCTAATCATCAATATCTCTCAATCCCTCTCAATCTTTCTCTAATTTTCTTCTAAAATTATACTTTGTTGTTGCAACTTGTGTGAAAAATTGTGAAGTTGATGAATTGAAGTATTTAAGTCTTCAACGATAATTAATTTTTAACAAGTTGTTCGTCAATTCGGTAAACCCGTTTCAACTCTTTAGTTTTAATATTATAGTTTTGTTTGTTTTATTTAATTACTTTGTATAATTATAATTAAGATGGAATATTCCTTAAAACAATGTTTAGTAAAAATAAGGGGAAAATCCAAGAGTGGTGAATCTACTGGCCAATCTATTCCTCCTCTAATTCCCCGACCTCCCCTACCCAAACCCCATACCCGCCCACCTGCTCCTATTCTTGATAGTGATAATACTTTATTAAAATTTACGGAGAGTCAATATGTGCATAATATTGGAGATGGTGAAAACTTAGATCATGAATATATGGATTCTCTTTATGGTAATCCAACTATTGATGAAGAAGATGAGCAGGAAATAGATTTAGATGAAATGCAACTGGATGATGATACACCCACTAGTTATGTTGCTCGAGTTAAGCCAACTAATCCAAATGATGCCCTGGTTGACCTCCTGTTACTACCCCTACCTTTTCTAGACAACCTTATAAATGTGCCGAAATATCTCTTGTTTGTCCATTTTTTATTCAAATAAAAGAAAAAATAAAGCTAAGTGTAAAACTTGTGGCAAAGAGATGGCTTTTAACTATGTTGATCGGGGGGACGAGAAGTTTGAGGAGACACATAATGATACACCCTCAAGATAAAACTAAATATTTTCAAATGAAAGTTGTGGCCGGGGGGACAAGTCCAACTAGTCAGCCTGACCCTAGTACCAGGTCAAATCAATTTCAACCAGGAATTAAATACTGTTACCGGTGGTATTATATATTATGACCCAAGAAAAGATAGGGAAGAATTGGCAAAAATGGTTACTATTATGTGTTTACCTTATAGTTTTCCGTCTAACCCCCACTTTGTGCATTATATTAGAAAAGTTTTTAATACTACTTATAAAAGATGCCCTCGCACAACCGTAAAGAGCGATATTTATAAATATAAACATGAATATGAACAATATTTGCGTTATTTATTTAATCATATTAATTGTCGTATTGCTATTACTACTGATATTGGTAGAAGTGGTAATGAATGTGATTATCTTACTATTACAAGTCATTGGATTGATGAGAGTGGATAATGCAAAAGCACATTATTGCTTATAGAATAATTAATTCACGTCACATAGGGCAGTTTATTTCTAACACGGTTACGGATATTTGTAGATATTTTTACATTAGTGATAAAATAATATCAATTTTAATGGATAATGTTACTAGTAACACTAATGATGTAGCCTTGCTCACCACTATACTTAATCATGCATTTAGTAACATTTTTCATGTTAGATGTATCTGTCATATTTACCATTTAATTGTGGGTGATGGTATGAGAATTTTAAATGTTGAAATTGAAAAGGTTAAAATGGCTCTTCATTGGCTTTTTTATTCAAACCGTAGAAGTAGACTTAGAGAATATTTTAAAAGATGTGATGAATTTGTCCTAAGAGAAAGAAAGGTTCATAAACCTTGTCCAACTAGATGGAATTACATGTATGAAACTTTAGTTGTTGCATATGAATATAGAAACCACATAAACTCAATGTTTAATGCTCATGTAAGTGATGATGAAGAGCACCTTACAAATGCGGATTGGGCTAACGTTAAAAAGCTTGTAGATTCTTTAGAAAGATTTCATGTTGCTACAAATGAATTTTCTAGGCAATATTATCCTACTATTTCGAACTGTTTAGTTTATCTTGAAGATCTTACAAATTTGTTTGCTTATTTTTAAGAGGGTGGGGAAATTTATGAAGTAGCTATAGATTCTATGAGAAAGAAATCTAAAAATATTTTTACCCTATTCCTCCTCTTTATGGTATTGTTGTCTTATTAAATCATACTATGAAATTAGGCGGTCTTTAATATTGGTGTCGATCTATTTATAATGGCTTAACACTTGAACCTGAGGAGTTGTCTACACTTTCGGATGCACAAGCCTCAATTAAAATAAATGCTTTAACTATTTATAGTGCTTATCAAATTGAAATAGATAATGCTAGACCAGATATTCCAACTCCTTCTTCTTCCAGTTCTCAATCATCTAAAAGAATTGCAGGAGTAAGAGCACTTACTGCTTGGACCGAGTTCAGGGGTTCTCAAGGTTGTTGTTTACCATGAAAATGGTAATAACAACTAAATTTGTTGATGGGACAAATACGTGATCTATTTTTATGCTAGTTGTTAAGGCAGTTGATGCTAGGTATGTGAAGGTTAACGACGAAATATGAACTAAAATGGGGTTGTAACCAAATCGAGGATCTAGCCGTTCGGGCCTCGGGCTAACCGATGAAAGGCCTCGAGTTCGATGCCTGGGCTTGAGCATGAGCTATCGGGGTGACTGGGAAGGGAATAACAGTTAGGATATAATTAAAAGGAGGCTCTTTATAGCTAATATCAAGCAATAAATGAAGAACAAATATGAAAGCAATAAATGAAGAAGGTAGTCTCGAGCAAGTAAGTTAGAGAAAAAGGAGAGAGAGACAGTTGTTTATTGATCTGATGTAGAATAGTTAGAGCAACTTTCATACATAGTTCCAACGATTCCCTTTTAATAAGAGGGGGAAATCCAAACTTAGTACAAGATACATTAAATTATAAAGGAAGCGGGATGGGACAACTAACTAGCTTCGTGATGTAGACATAGACCAACATTAGACTGCCCTGGTAGACTTAACCGGCCCCGGATACATTCTTTGGAAGCCTCCCATGCCCATCGGGGTCTCGGCCAACATTATCCTCGGGCCGGGAGTCGACAAATCTTGAGGGAAGTAACCGGCTCAAGGTCTCGAGCCTCCGAGGCGATCTCCTGAAGTACTTTACCCACGAGAAATTGGTCCCCCTAATTTTGCCGTATACAGATAGTCTCCGCATTTCTTAGAGAGAAGCGATAAGAAATGATTTTGACATCCCACTATATGAGCTCCCATAATGACTTCGTGCTGATGACGCAATCCTTTTGAGTGCCAAAGCGTTTCACCGTTTTGCTTTTTCAGGGCTATTTTGACGTGTCGCTATTTCTTATTCTTCGGGGTCATAATTTTGCCATTGATTCAGCCCCCATGAATGCATTGAATGCGCCTATTGTTACATTTTTCGAGGGCTATAATGGTAACATCGGTTATTTTGCCCTTCTCTTCTATAAATGGGCTTCTTATGACTAGTTTTTTTATCAAGCATCCTCCGATATCTATCCTTTCTTGCTATCTTTATTCTTTGTTGTTTCACTATGTTTGAGGCCCATGGCCTCAGGATTTTATGGCGACATCAAGCGTGCTTCGGCCTGTCTCCCGGACCTTCTCTGGTCGGACGAAGTTGTGCTACCTTGATGTTTTGTTTTTGTTATTGTTGTTGTCTCCGCTATCTCGGGGTGATGAAGCAGAGGATCGATTTCCTCCAACCCAAATAAATATTTGGATTATACACCGCTACTCAAGAGAGGGCTCGGATTATACACCGCTGCTCACCCTCCTTCCTCGACTTGGCGCATTACACCCCTTTGGATTCCTTGGGGTATGGCGGCACTTTTTACTACTGGATGAGTTCATTCTGGATGAGTTCATTCTAGTCAAATTTTTCACCCAACCACTTCTTGTCTCCTTTCGGCTTCATCTTCGTCACTTTGCTCTTCTTCATCGCTTTCGTCTTTTATATCTTCCCTTTTGAAGATGCCATTCCGGGAAGGTCGAGATGAGACTCCCGAGGGGATTGGGCTTGGAAGATATTGTCTTTGAGGTCACGCGCCTAAGGAGATGATACCGAAGATGTCGCTATTGAGGACGCACTTTTGGGAGCATGCTAGATTCTTAGGCTTTTGTTGTATGTACACCCTTCCGCCTCTTTGTTCCTGTGTAAGGATCCCCTTGCGGACTTTTGTAATCATATGTAAGGACCCCTCGAGGGCTATTGTAAGAAAATGTTTATGAATACAAAGATATTTTCTTGACTCTTGCCTTTGATACTTGCCGTATTTCTTTATGTTTGTGGAAATTCCAAATGCACGATCCTGTTTGTTGCTAATACTGAACCCAAATGCAAGTATTCCTTCCGTCCTTCAGTTGATGAAAACGGCTTCACGCGAGGTCTTTTGCGATTCCTTGGATTGAACCCGAATAAGGCAGACAAACTCGGGCACCGGGACCCTGACTCTACGCAAAAATGAGAATAATGTTTTGGGCCTCGGAATCATTACTTACCAGTTGAGTTCCGTAAAAACCCTTGAGAAGAAACTTGCTCGTGGACCCGTGGGCGGGGGCTGCTTTTGATCTCTTGAAAGTAGTCTCCGAGCGAAAACTTGCTCATACTCGGACCACCCAGAAGCATGTTTTAGTGTGACTTCGAGCATGGTGCTGTAGATAGATTCTAAAACAGGGTTTGTCCGACCTTGGACAGCACCTGGAGCCAGGTCCATACGGGTTACGTTCAAAAAATGCTTATTTCTTCAAAGCTTGGTTCCCTTTGATGGAGATCCTCGAAGTCAGGTGTTGCCCTTGTGTTGGCGAAGGCGTTGTCGGCTCCCTGGAGCGCATACTTACCTTGACGGAGGTCCTCGAGGTCGGGTACTGCCTCGAGACTGGAAAGGATGTTATCGATTAGTGTTCCCGACCAGTTTTGAGGTAGGCGAATCGTCGCTGCCTTTCCCACATATAATATGAGGTTGTTTCCGCCTTCTCAAGGGTTACCCCATTTTAAGTAGTTTCCATTTTCTTTCCGTGCCATTTTTTCAGTATTCCGGCATTAACATGCCTATACACCTTTTCTTCTTTTAGTTCTTCAACTTTGCGACTACTATGACGGCTATGTCGGGGTTTATCTGATAGGGAGGGGAGAGCTCTGCCCCCGATCTTCGGGATCATCGAGGTCTGCTGACTCCATGGTGTCGATGGGTTATGCCCTTCATTATTGTCGTCAAGGACAACGAAGATCGGGTATGGACAAGTCACTTCGTCTGGGTGCTGGCTGCTGGCATTATACCTTAGGAGCCCGTATTATTTATTGGAGAATGGAGCTATACTCGTAGGTGGTGCACCCCACATTTTACTAGTTCTACCTATGTCGAGAGAAAATTTAGTAGTTGTGTCTTCCTCCCTTCTTCTGCAGTGGTTATACGGGCATCGGGCGACGTCCTTGATCTGCCAGGCTTGGACCAAGGATTTGGCGGCCCACTCGTCCTTCGAGGAGCGCGAATGGCGAGCTTTGTCCCGAGACAGATGGGAAGCAAAATACCATGGTGAGCATTGCGCTATTCCTTCCTTGGCACCACCTTATACTTCTTACTGAGTTTTCTCTTGTAGGCCTCCGACAAGCTTGAGTCCGGGCTGCTTCATTGTGGAGATAGGCTCTGGATGAGGGTATGTCCCTTAGGCTCCTTTTCGAGGAGAAGAAAGTTGAGTTGATGCACTGGCGATATGAGGCGTACCGAAGCTTGAATTACGAGAGATATTTGATAGAGAAGGTAACTTCTCATGGTATGCGTTTCTCTTTTTAACCTTTTAGGTTAAATTCTTATCTATCTCAGTTGCAGAAAACGTCAGAGGCTCTGGAGCACCTTAGGGGTGAATCGACCGAGTTAGGGATGACTGTGGCGAGCCAAGGGCTCAGGCGCAGGCTCGAGCTTCGGAAGAGAAAAGGTTTCTTGGCTAAAGTTCCTACCTTCGAGGCCCAACTCCAATTGGTTCATGACAGCGCTTCAGTTCAAGCAGATATGATTACGAGGCTCGAGTCCGAACTTTTGAAGGCCAGGGCTGAGATCGTTGATGCTCGGGCTGAAGCAGCATTGAGCCGGACTAAGGCTGATCAAGAGATGACGATTCATTTGAAGGATGCTACTAATGCTCCAATCGAGTTGAAGAGGGCCCTCAATTGTGAAGAGAGGATCGAGAAATATGTTCGTTGCGGGTCCCGAAAAAGGGAACTTGTAGAGATCGACGCTAGGGGTTTTGTTCTTTCGGAAGAGATGGCTCGAGCGAGGGCAGACGAGCATAGTGCTCGACCACTTCTGCTCGATGTTGAGGAGAGCGAAGGCGAGGCTGATAGGTCATAGCCCTTAGGGGTGGGGCGTAGACTTTGCCACTTTGCGTGCGATACCTTCGAGTTTGTAGATGGGGAATGTACCTTTTCACATTTTGTAAATAATAAAGAACTCGAGGTTTTGTTTCTTTTGTAACCCTTTCTACTTTGCTCTCGACTAGGCAGACCGGTTTCAGAGTTGGTGAGAATCCTTAGATTTGTGATATGGCCCTGGGCTCATAAGGCAGGCCCGGAGGCTTTTACGCACTCGGTTGATGCGGCCTTTAGTGTAAACTGGCATTAGAGCTCTTATGCTTTGCTCAACTGTTTTGGGTTTAATCTCCGAGTTGGGTTTTGACTCGAGCCTATTCGACCCTCAAGCTTTTGTATCTGCATGGGCGGGCGACAACGGCTCTTGCATTTTGCCCTTGGGAATTTGTGTTTTAACTATTTTGGGTTCAGTCTCTGAGTCGGGTTTCAACTCGAGCACAATCGACCCTTAATTTTGTATTTGAGTGGGTAGGTGACGACAACTCTTATGCCTTGGGTCGAAGCGACCTTTTACGTATGTGTCCTTGAGGCTCGTGAAGCTGGTGATGATGGCTCTTATGTTATGCCCTTAGGTACATATAGTTAACTATTTTGGATCCGATCTCCGAATCGGGTTACGACTCCAGCTCACTTTGATCCTTAAGCTTTCAAATTTTAAGCTGGCGACAGTGGCTCTTACGCGTTTTGTCATTGCGACCTTTTAGTGTGTGGCCCTGAGGCTCGTTAAGCTGGTGACGATGGCTCTTATGATATGCCCTTAGGCATGTATAGGCTTTGTTTTCCTCTCGTTAAGGACTTTTTGAAATGATTTTGCCATACTCATCGTCGGTTCAGGAAGAACCTCGATTTCAAGTCATTTGCGGTGATGTTCGAGCACCTCGGAAGGTTTAGCTCATAGGCTGAGTAGCTCAAAGCCTTTTGATTTGGAGCTAACATGGTCGAAGCTCATTTTCCTATCAAGGGTAGCCTGTTTAATCGGTTCTTTACGAAGTAGATTCGAAGTAATGGCCTGTGATTTTATAGCGACCGTGAGGCATCCCTGAGTTGCTTTAATTTGGCTGGTGCAGCCGTATTGACCGTAGTCATTTGCGTTTGGCTGAAGCCATTTATGATCCCGAGTGTAGTAGTTTAGGCATCTACATCGAGGGTATGCTCTTTCAGGAGTCTTACAAATGCGACATACAGCCTAAACTTTGGGATCGAGTTTTATACATGTAGTAAGGTTTTACAAAATTTTCATGCATGTTGAGGTCTTACAGTTTTTTATGCCTGTTGTGGTCTTACAAATTTTCTGTGCCTGTTGATGTCTTATAATATTTTCATACCTATTGAGGTCTTACGGTATTTTCCATTCCTGTTGAGGTCTTACAGTATTTTTATGCCTGTTGAGGTCTTACATGTTTTTCATGCCTGTTGAGGTCTTGCAGCTTTTTCATTCCTGTTGAGGTCTTACAGTATTTGCATGCCTGTTGAGGCCTTACAGGTGTAGTTGTTGATACTCGATGTGAGTTTTTATTTGAGACCGAGTCTACCCGCTTGGGGTCTTACGGCCCCGGGGTTTTTAATGAATGGTGATTGGTGATAGTTTCTGAGTCATCGAGTTTGCTTAGGCTCGGGGACTGTCGCTCGTGAGCTCGGAGTTGCCTCATTGAGGGCTTATATTTTTGGAGATTCCGACCCTGAAGCCATGCAGGTATTAAATTGTTGACGCTAGTCTTCGAGTATTTCAGGACGTACTCGATGGAGGGATTTTTGCTATGAACATGTTGAATTTTCTTCAGAGTACGAGATGCTTTTGGTGAAAGATATTCTTTGATTATTTGGTACAATAGTACACATATTTGTCGATGGGAGCCCGGCTATATGGACACGGTTTATTTGACCGTTTGGCCCGGTACATTACTTTCCTACAGGAACCCCATTTGGCATTTCATGACTTTTTCGAGCGGGTGGCTTCCTGGGGGAATGCCCCCCAGCGTTCAAAGTTGACTACAAAAGAAATTTGGAGCATTTGTTGAGTTTCCCTTAGGTAGCACGCAGATGTTTCCTCGTTAAAAACCTTGCCGGTAAAACCCTTCTTTTTGGGATAAAACTCGGTCGAAGGAAAAGAGTGCAACGGGTGCTTTTAAAACCCTAAGGTCTTCGAACAGGGTTAGCGTTCTGACTGCTCCGATCGAGTGTCTGCATAAGGGTTAGTCCAAAATTCGAAATAAAAAGGGAGATGGTCGTACCTTGAAGTGAGATATGCCGAGGCGCCATACAATCGCCCGAGGTGAGGACGCGGTATGGTCCTTTATTTCATTTCATCAAGTTTGATCGAGGGTGAGTCCCGATCGCCTTTTGGCTTATTCGAGGGCGGAGGTATGAGCGTTGGTTCCACATCATGTATCGCGAACATTTCTCTTGATGCATGCAGTTCCCCGTAGACGGTTTTAATTCCGTCCTTTGTTGGGAATTTCATCATCTGGTGAAGGGTGGATGGTACCGCTCTCATCCAGTGTATCCACAGCCATCCGAATAAGGCATTATACCTCATGTCTCCTTTGATGACATAGAATTTGGCGTCTTGGGTCGTGCCGACCACGGTGACCGGAAGGACGATTTCTCCTTTCATTATTTCACTTGCCATGTTGAATCTGTTAAGGACTCGAGTGGCAAGCACAATTTGGTCGAGCAATCCGAGCTCCACGAGTACACGTTTTATTTAAAAAGAATTTACAAGGAAGGAGATTACCAGCGCGTCATTGTGAGGTTGAGACAAGGTCTCGGTGTCTTCTTCGCTGAATGTGAAGGAATCCTTGAGAATATATCCTCGGATCCACTTTTCTCTGGTGATGGATATTTTTGTTATTCTCATTACGGGTTCCTGCGAGGCATCGATGCCTCCCATAGTCATGTGGATGACATGTTGTGGCTCGTTTGCCTAGTTCTTCTTAGTCGCCTCCCTTTCCCGGAACTAATTTTTGGCTCAATCGCTAAGGAATTCCCAGAGATGTCCTTTGTTAAGCAATCGAGCTACCTCTTCTCGTAGCTGATGAAAATCCTCGGTCCTGTGGCCATGCGTGTTGTGAAATTCACATACTAAGTTGTAATTCCTTTGAAAAGGATCCGAGTGTATTGGCATGGGCCATCTGGAGTCCCTAATTTTGTTGATGGTGAATACGATGTCCGATACATCGATGTTGAAGTTGTATTCTGATAGGCGAGGTGCCCCGTTGGCACTACATTCCGATCGAATCTGGCTATGTTGATGAGCCCTCGAGGATCCTGTCCTCGATCCACTCCCCGATCATTGCGAGGTAGGTTACGCCTTGGGGCGTTCCTCTTATCTTCGATGTACGGTTTATACCTTTCTTCATTTCATTTTGGCTCCTTTGCTAGGAGCCTGTTCAGGTATACTGAGCCCGAAGGGGCTACCAACTGGTCATCCTCGGCCCTGATCTTCGATTGGTACCGGTTGTGGATGTCTGACCAGGTCACAGCTAGGTACTCGATTAGATTCTGTTTCAGCTATTTTGTAGCCACCAAGCTTCATTCATTCAGACCTTAAGTGAAGGCCCGCACTGCCCAGTCATCGGAGACTGGCGGTAGCTCCATCCGTTCCATTTGAAAGCGAGACATGAATTCCCACAGCATCTCGTTCTCCCTTTGCTTGATTTTGAAAATGTCGGACTTTCTCGTCGCTACCTTGATGGCACCAGCATGTGCCCTTAAAAAGGAGTCTGCTAGAATGGCAAATGAATCTATGGAGTTAGGAGCCAAGTTTTGATACCACACCATGTCCCCTTTTGAGAGTGTTTTCTCGAATATTTTCAACAATACGGACTCGATCTCGTCATTTTTTATATCGTTTCCCTTTACCGCGCAGGTGTAGCCAGTAATGTGTTCATTAGGTTATGTGGTCCCATTGTACTTAGGGAGTTCCGACATTCTGAACTTCCTTGGAATGGGTTTCGGGGCCGCTTCTTCGGGGGACAGCCTTTGTATGAACTTCTTCGAATCCACACCCTTGAGGATCGGGGGTGCGCCCGGGATCTGGTTGACCCTGGAGTTGTAGGTCTCGACCTTCTTGTCATTGGATACTATCATTTTCTTGCCCGATTCGATCCTTTTGGTGAGATCCTCAAGCATTTTTACGATGGCAGGGTCGGCTATCGATCTGTTATTGCTCGATCTCTCAGGTACCTGTTTGGCTGGGGGAATTGTTTCTGGTGCTGCTGTGCTGGGAGTCTTCGGGTGGCTTTGCAACTGAGCGATAGCCAATTGTTGTGCCTACAACATTTCGAAAATAACATGAAGACTAACTTCCTGTTCTTCCCGAGCTGGGGTCTTTTGGGCTTCCTGTTGGTCGCCATGTCGAATGCTCCTGTCACTGTGTGAGGTTTCGTCGATCTACTATGCGTCCTATGAATCCGCGTCCGTTGGAATCAGTCCAGGTGCATTATCGGGGTTCTGCGGTGGCGCACCAACAACTGGAACAGCCACACCATTTTCTCCGTAGTTTTCAAGGTTTTCGTTTTCAACTCTGTTTACCGAGCCAGACATTTTGACCTGAAATCGAAGATCTTGGACAAGAAAAAGTGCAAAAGATAACTTGCATTGTGTAACGAAACCAACAAAAAGATAATCACTAATATTTTTAGCCCCACGATGGGCACCAAGTTGTTTACCGTGAAAATGGTAATAATAATTAAATTTGTTAATGGGACTCTAAAAATACGTGATCTATTTTTATGCTGCTAGGTATGTGAAGCTTAACGACGAAATATGAACTAAAATGGGGTTATAACCAAACCGAGGAGCTAGCCGTCCGGGCCTCGGGCTAACCGATGAAAGGCCTCGAGGTTGATGCTTGAGACGAGCTATCGGGGATGACCGGGAAGGGAATAACAGTTAGGATATAATTAAAACGAGGCTTTTTATAGAAATATCAAACAATAAATGAAGAACAAATATGAAAGAAATAAATGAAGAAGGTAGTCTCGAGCGAGTAAGTTAGTGAGAAAGGAGAGAGAGAGAGAGATAGAGAGAGAGAGAGTTGTTTATTGATCTGATGTAGAATAATTGGAGCAACTTGCTTACAGAGTGCCAACGATTCCCTTTTTATAAGAGGGGGGAATCCAAACTTAGTACAAGATACGTTAAATGATAAAGGAAGCGGGATGGGACAGCTAACTAGCTTCGTGATGTAGACGTAGACCAGCGTTAGACTGCCCTGGTAGACTTAACCGGCCCCGGATGCATTCTTCGGAAGCCTCCCATGCTCGTCGGGGTCTCGAGCAACATTATCCCTGGGCCGGGTATCGATAGATCTTGAGGGAAGTACCCAGCTTGAGGTCTCGAGCCTCCGAGGCGATCTCCTGAAGTACTTTACCAACGAGAAATTGGTCCCCCTAATTTCACCATATACAGTTGTACCACTAGTGATTATTCACAACTAAATGAGCTTGAAGTTTATTTGTCACGGGGACTTGAGGAAGTGAATCCCGACGGCTCATTTAATCTTTTGGAATGGTGGAAGGACAAAGAAAAACACTTTTTGATCCTTTGAAGGATGGCCCGAGACATTTTAACCACTCAAGCTTCAACAGTGGCATCGGAGAGTGCTTTCAGTCAAGCAAGACTTCAAATCGGTTGTTATAGAGCGTCTATGAGGGAGAGCTTGAAAAAATCAGTACTTTTCAGAGACTAGATCTGTTCGGAACAAAGAAATATTTGGACTTGCAGAAACACAACCAGAGGTAGACGAAGCTTACGAAGAAATGCTAGCTGAACTTGCGGAAGGTGCATCTTCGCCCGGAAGCGGCGATGAACAAGTTTCTTTTCCATAACCACTAACGGAAATTCCTCCAAACCTTGACGGATTTATGAAATTTGTAAGAGATACCATGTAAAATTAGTATTTAACTTGTATTTTGGCACATCTTGATTAATTTCTTTTTCTTCTCAATGGTGATATTAGCACATTGGTTTGCTCATTCCATTTGTTGGGGGGGAGGGGAAGGTAAGAAAGATTGGGCCGTATTTTTTTAATGTCATAATAATAAAAATTACAACACATTTATTTGAATATCTTTTTACAATATTTTGTGTTTTAAATTTGAATTTAAAATTTTTAAGTCAGAACTATATAATATAATTTACAAGAAAATGCCTTAAATAAAAAATTTAAACAAATAAATAGGCCCACTTAGGCCCACATATATATAAGCTATATAATTTACAAGGAATTGCCTTAGATAAAAAAATATTAAAAAAAAATAGTCAAAAGCCCACATAGGCCCGTTTAGGACAGGGCCCGACCCATATAGCCTGGGATCATTAGTTCGTGGTCCCGGTCCCGGTTTGGTTACACAAAAAGTCCACGAAGCCCGACACCGTTTAAGCCCCGGCCTACGAAGACTGGGCCCATATAGAACCGGACCGTTTAGGACCGGCCCGCGAGGCCCGTTTGGGACCGGGCCTGGACCGTTTCCCACCCTTAATGTAGACCCTGGATTAAATAGACCTGAAGCATCCCTACTGCAAACTGAAATAGTACCTATGATAATAGCATCGGATGACTCAACCTCAGGCCTGGCTAGGAAAGCATAACATTGGGGTTGGGCCCCACCACTCTAAACCATATCCCTAGGATGGCCTCCTACTGGCTGGCCTCCACCTCTAGCGGACTAACATCCACCTCCAATGGCTTGACCTCTACCTCTAGCAGGCTGACCTCTACCTCTGGCTCCCTGACCCCTACCTCTAGTTGGCTAAGCGGGCAGTGCCTGGATCATGGCACGAGAACCCTGTTGTTGTGACTGAACACCTACTAATCTCAGACAGGTCCTCCAGATATGCCCATACTCACCACACTCGAAACATCCATCCTGATACTGCGGCTGAGGAAACTAAGACTGACCCTGACGACCCGGCTAACCGCGATAATAACTCTGAAGAGGAGGTGCTCTGATAGGATTTGGTGGTGCACTATAAGTTGGTTGCCCTGAAGGAGGTACATAAGGACCACGACTCCCTAAAGCTCCATGGGATGTTTGAAGAGCTGAATGAAATGACCTGGGAGGATAGCCCCTACCAAAAGTACCCCGGCCTCCAGATGAGGCCCCACTGAATCCACCGGAGTGACGAGGCTTCTTGTCATACTCCTGACCATTCCCCTAAGCTAAAACCATCTCAACTCATCTGGCCACATTGGCTGCATCCTGGAAAGAAATCTCACTCCATATCTCCTTAGCCATCTGCACTCTAATAGGCTGAGCAAGTCCCTCAATAAACCTCATCACCCTCTCTCTCTCTCGGTGGGAAGTATAAGAAGAGAATGACGGGCCAAATTAACAAATCTAGTCTTGTACTGAGTGACAATCATAGAACCCTGCTGAAGGCGCTCAAACTGCCGCCGATAGTCCTTTCTCTGAGTGATAGGAAGATACTTCTCCAGAAATAGCTGAGAGAACTGGTCCCAAGTAAGAGTTGGCGACCAAGCTGGTCTGGCCAAACAAAAATCCCTCCACCATTTCTTGGCGGAACCTAATAGACGAAATGTAGCAAAGTCAACCCTAATGGTCTCCACTATCCCCCATGTTCTGTAATAACTCGTGACAACTGCCCAAATAGTCCTGGGGATCCTCTGAAGATGTACTGCCATAGCTAGTGGTAAAAATCTTGGCAAACCTATCCAATCTCTACAAAGCCTCAGAAGATATAGCTGATCCATCCTCAGTCTGTGCTGGAACACCTGGTAGAACTACCCCAATTGATTGAGCTGCTGAAGTCTCAAACTGGGGAGCCATCTGCTCCAGAGTGTGAGTACCGGGAGTCTTTATTCCTTCCCTAGCTCGAGAGACGACTGTTGCTACAGGGAATGTGTCGGCCTGAGTAACACTCTCCATACGGCTCACTAGGCGGACCAAAGCATCTTGAAGTACCGGGGTAGTCATGAACCCCTCTGGAACCTGAGTTGGCTCTGCTGGAACGGTCTGGGTTAGAGCCTCCTCATCAAGCTCTACCTGAGGCTCCGCTGCTAGTGCTGCTGCTCGAGCTCTGGGCTGAGCCTAGCCCCTGCCTTGGCCCCTACCACGGCCTCAGCCTTATCCTCTACCCCTCGTAGGAGCTTCCACTGGAGGCTCGGTTACTGATCAAATGATGAAGCGGTACGTGTTCTCACCATCTGCAAAAGAACAAAAGTAGAGCGTTCAATTAGCATTGAGAGATCAAATCTCACGACAGAGAAGAATAAAAGTGAAATTGTTCCTAAACTATGTAGCCTATGGGGGATAAGCACAAACATCTCCGTACCGACCCCCCCAGACTCTACTAAGCTTATTCATGAATTTTGAGACCTAGGCAACTTAGTGCTCTAATATCAACTTGTCACGACCCGGAATTCCCACCATCGGGGTCGTGATGGCGCCTAACATCACACTCGCTAGGCAAGCCAACGTTAGAGTTTATTCACCTTTTTCCTTTACATTTCACATATTAAAATTTACAAAGCTAAATCAAGTTTAAATAAATACGGAAGTACATAATTGACCGGTTATCTGTATACTATTAACAATTCCGAAACTGTTACCACCTAGAAACTGGTGTCACAACCCATGAACATACAATGAATATCTATAAACATTAGTCTGAAAAAAATTACATCTGTTTCGAAAGGAAAGAAAACAGGAATATAGAACATAGGAGGAGACATCACAGCCTGCGGACGCTAGCAAGACTACCTTGGGTCTCCTAGATGAAATGTCTGCAACCAACCTCTCGATTAGCCACTACCAGCTCCAATATCTGCACAGAAAGTGCAGAGTATAGTATCAGTACAACCGACCCCATGTACAGGTAAGTGCCGAGCCTAACCTCGACGAGGTAGTGACGAGGCTACGGTGGGGCATTTACAATATAACCTGCATACGGTATATAATAAAAGCGAAAAAGAAGTATGGAATAAAATGATACAGTAACTTGCAGCAAAAATGGATACAGAACTCAAATATCTTGTCAATACGCAGTTATAACCAATCTTTAGGTGAGATACAAAACTACAAGAAATTCGCAATAGAAGAAGGATACATAAACAATAAACTGATGCGTCATGCATCCCGATCCCACCATATAAATAGTAAAAATATGAACATTCACCCTTATTACTCTGTATCAATCACCTTTATTCCCCCCTGTTGCAGCATACAACCCAATCCCACCGTACAATAACAATACACACTTATTATTCCTCAATATATCACCCTTATTCCTCCTGTTGCGGCGCGCAACCCGATCCCACCAGACAATCACATCTCACATTTAATCCTCCTCAATATATCACCCTTATTCCTCATGTTGCGGCGTGCAATCCGATCCCACCATATCAATACCAATCATACAATAAGAATAGAAATTTCACAATTTGGCTCAAAATCCTCCACAATATTTAAGCCCCAAACCAAAGCAAACAGAAGGCTATACAATTATGAAACTTCACTCAACTAATACTACATAGCGAGACCAACCAAAATATCCCATGAAACATCGGTAAATCAACTTAAACCAATAATGTAATACAATGATACTACGGAATAATTAATACCTTAAATAAAGAAAACAACATCTAACAAGAAGCAATTAAACATGGGAGCACCAATAAGCATGTAGCAGTTAAGACAGGAAGATTATATATTAGGAACGAGGAAGGTAACAGGCTAAACAGATAATTTGGCGGCGCAATGGGACTTGTCACCTCACCTATACGCCACACACATGGATTTTCACATAGCAATTAAGTCGGGGATTCCTAATCTCTCAAGTCAAAGTTAGACACAACACTTACCTCAATCCAATGGCCAACTCAACACTCAATTACCACTTTTTCTCTAGTTTCTACCTCCAATCCACTCGTATCTAGTCATAATTAGATTAATAACATAAATTATCACTAAAGAAATCAATTCCAATGCATAATCATAAGTTTTTCAACATTTCCCCCAAAAAGTCAAAAACTGACTCTGGGCCCGCTTGGTCAAAACTTGAGGTTCGAACCAAAACCCATTCACCCCTGAGCTCAAATATGTAATTAGTTCTGGAATCCAACCCCAAATCAAGGTCTAAATCTTCAATTTATAAAAACCCCCAATTATTCAAAAAATTCCTAATTCTACCATGAAAGAACTAGGACTAGAAATCTAATGGGTGTTAATGGAAATTGAAGGAAATGAGTTAAAGAACACAAACCTATTATTTGGTGTTGAAATCTCCCTTCAACAATCGCCCTAGGTCGAGTCTATCTACGCGTTCACGAAAGGCAACTCTCCCCCCTGGCCTTCGCGTTCGCGACCCAGTGGTCGGGTTTGCGTAGAAGAGGATGACCCTCTCCCCTAGGTCCCATATTCTTCGCGTTCACGATAGAAATGTCGCGTTCGCGAAGGGTAAAGCCCCCGCTGCTCCACGTTCATGACCAATCCTTCGCGTTCGCGAAGAGGAATTTTCCCCCTACCCTCATTTTACCTTTCGCGTTTGCGATGCTACCTACGCGAGCGCAAAGAAGGGCATATTAGAACAGCTACTGCAGCTGAGTCTAAAACATCCCGTAGCCTATCCAAAACTCACCCGAGCCCTCGGGTCTCCAAACCACACATGTACACAAGTCTAAAAAAATCATACGAACTTTCTCGCACGATCAAATAGCCAAAATAACACCTAGAACTACGAATTTAGCACCAAATTGCATGGAATTTTCAAGAAAGTTTCAAAACTTATATTTTCTCAACCAAAGGTCTGAATCACGTCAAATTAGTCCTGTTTTTCACCAGATTTCACACATAAGGTATAAATATCATAATAGACCTCTACCGGGTTTTGGAACCAAAATATGGACCCGGTACCAACAAAATCAAATAGAAGATATGAATTTTGAATAATTCCCGTTTTTGAAGTATGTTTTTAAAACACTAGACAGGTCTTAATCGCGTTCGCGAGAGACCTATCAGGATCGCGATGCACAGTGGCCTAAGGCCTTCGCGTTCGCAAGCCTATTTACATGTTCGCGAAAGGCGACTCTTCCCCCTGGCCTTCATGTTCGCGACCTAGTGGTCGCATTCGCGTAGAAGAGCATGACCCCCTCCCCCAGGTCCCATATTCTTCGCGTTTGCGATAGACATGTCGGGTTCGCGAAGGGTAAAGCCCCCGCTGCTCCACGTTCGCGACCAGTCCTTCACGTTCACGAAGAGTAGTTTTCCCCCTGCCCTTATTTTACCTTTCGCGATGCTACCTACGCGAACGCAAAGAAGGGCATATTAGCATATTAGAACAGCTACTGCAGCAAAATACCAAATTTCTCTAAGTCTAAAAATTCCCGTAGCCTATTCGAAACTTACCCGAGCCCTCGGGGCTCTAAACCAAACATGTACACAAGTCTAAAAAATCATATGAAATTTCTCGCGCGATCAAATCGCCAAAATAACACGTAGAACTACGAATTTAGCACCAAATTGCATGGAATTTTCAAGAAAGTTTCAAAACTTATATTTTTTTAACCAAAGGTCCGAATCACGTCAAATCAGTCCTGTTTTTCACCAAATTTCACATATAAGGTATAAATATCATAACGGACCTCTACCGGGCTCCGGAACCAAAATACGGACCCGGTACCAACAAGATCAAATATTAACCAAATTCTTAAAACCTTTATAATTTCAGTCTTACAATTTTCATCAAAAATTCATTTCTCGGGCTAGCGACCTCGGAATTCAATTTCGGGAAAGTGACCAGGTCCCTTATTTTACTGCGAACCCTCCGGGACCATCAGAATACGGGTTCGGGTCCGTTTATCCAAAACATTGACCAAAGTCAAAAAAATCAACTTTTCAGGCCAAAAATTATTATTTTATCAGTTTTCCACATAAAAGCTTCCCAGAATGCGCCCGTACTATGCACACATATCGAGAAGGAATAAAATGATGTTTTGAAGGCCTCGGAACACGGAATCGAGTTCTAAAACATAAGATGACCCAAAATTCTCCACCTCTAAAACAACCGTTCGTCCTCGAACGGACATAGAAAAGTACCTGAGCTAGTGAAAAGATGGGGATATCTGCTCCGACTATCTTAATCGGACTCCTAGGTAGCTACCTCAACATGTTGAGCTCTCCACTGCACTCGAATCGAAGGATAACTCTTTGATCTCAACTGACGACCATGCCGGTCTAGAATAGCTACTGCCTCCTCCTCTTAGGTCAAATCCTTGTCCAACTGGATGGTGCTCAAATCTAACACGTGGGATGGATCACTGTGATACTTAGGAAGCATGGACACATGAAACACTGGATGCACCGCTGATAAACTTGGTGGCAACGCGAGTCTGTAGGCCACCTCTCCCACTCGATCAAGGATCTCGAAAGGCCTGATAAACCTAGGGCTTAACTTGCCCTTCTTCCCAAACCGCATCACCCCCTTCATGGGTGAAACCCGAAGCAACACTCTCTCCCCGACCATGAATACCACATCACAAACCTTACGGTCGGCATAACTCTTCTACCTGGACTGAGCTGTACGAAGTCTATCCTAAATGATCTTAACCTTATCCAAGGCATCCTGCACTAAGTTTGTTCCCAACAACCGAGCCTCCCTCAGCTCAAACCACCCAACTGGCGATCGACACCGCCTACCATATAATTTCTCATAGGGAGCCATCTAGATGCTCGACTGATAGTTGTTGTTGTTGTAGGCAAACTCCGCTAACGGCAAAAACTTATCCCAAGAACCTCCAAAGTCAATAACATAGGTGCGGAGCATATCCTCCAAGATCTAAATAGTACGCTCAGACTGTCCATCCGTCTAAGGATGAAATGTTATGCTCAACTCAACCAGCGTACCCGACTACTACCCTCCAGAAATGCAAGGTAAACTACATACCTGATAGACACGGGCACACCATGAAAACGAACGATCTCACGGATATAAATCTCTGCCAACCGCTTCGAAGAATACGAAACTGTCGCAGGAATGAAATGCGCTGACTTGGTCAGTCAATCCATAATAATCCAAACTACGTCGAACTTCCTCTGAGTCCGTGGGAGTCCAACAACGAAATCCATAGTGATACGCTCCCACTTCCACTCAGGAATCTCTATCTTCAAAAGTAAACCACTAGGTCTCTGATACTCGTACTTTACTTGCTGACAATTTAAACACCAAGCTACATATGCAATAATATCCTTCTTAATTCTCCTCCACCAATAATGATGTCGTAAGTCTTGATGCATCTTAGTGGTGCCTAGATGAATAGAATACCGATAAATGTGGGCCTCATCTAGAATCAACTCACGAAGCCCATCCACATTAAGCACACAAACACAACCCCGCATCCTCAAAACTCTATCATCTCCAACCGTAACCTATTTGGCATCACTGTGCCGCACTATGTCCCTAAGGACAAGCAAATGAGGTTCATCACACTGCCATTCCCTGATACACTCAAATAAGGAAGACCGAGCGACTGTGCAAGCTAAAACACGACTAGGCTCAGAAACATCCAACCTCACAAACTGATTGGCCAAAGCCTGAACATCTAAAGCAAGAGGTCTCTCTCCGACCAGAATATATGCAAGGCTACCTAGAAAAGCTAACTTCCTACTCAAAGCATCGGCAACCACATTGGCTTTCTCGGGATGATACAAGATGGTGATATCATAGTCTTTCAATAGCTCCAACAACATCCTCTGCCTCAAATTAAGCTCCTTCTGCTTGAACAAATACTTCAAACTCTTATGATTCGTGAACACCTCATACAACACGCCATATAGATAGTGCCTCCAAATCTTCAGCGCGTGAATAATTGTTGTTATCTCCAAGTCATGAACTGGACAATTCTTCTCATGAATCTTCAACTGTCGTGAAGCATATGCAATAACCTTGCCACCCTGCATCAATTCCGTACCAAGTCCAATATGAGATTCGTCACAATATACTATATAGGGCCCTAAACCTATAGGCAACACCAACACCGACGTCGTAGTCAAAGCTGTCTTGAGCTTCTGAAAGCTTGCCTCACACTCGTCTGACCATCTGATTAGGGCACCCTTCTAGGTCAACCTAGTCATCGGGGCTACTATAGATGAAAACCCCTCCACAAACAGACGATAATAACCCGCCAAACCCAAGAAACTCCGGATCTCTGTAGCTAATATGGGTCTAGGTCAGTCCTTGACTGCCTCAATCTGATGACATCCAAATCCACTACTAAAATGTAAATGGACACGGTCGCATGCAATATAATTTACCCAACTATGAGTCGTAGTCGAATCCCACAGAGAACAATATGTAGACTATTAGGAATGTAAGAGAATTATCACTTGTTATGCAATGCCAAACACTTAGAATTGATTTGAGAAAATATTTTACCAAAAGCGGAAATGTAAACTAATCTAGAAAGCAACTAAAATGATCAATGGCTACAAGTATGGATGCATCGGGAATTACACTCAAGTAACTATCTAATGTATTTTACGATTTTACAAATATGAGCGAGTTTATGTTAATTAGCCATGGATAATAATTCTTAATTAGCTTCTTCCGAACACTAACAAGACTTCCTAATTGAATTATCCCTAAAACAATTAAGAGATTACGCACACCCGGAATAGCTACAAGTAGTTCAATCCTATCCCTAGGTAGAATCTATAAAATGAGGGTTAAAATCTCAAGTTCTTGTTAATTAATCTTTCCCAACCCCAAATTATCTTTTCCAAAATTAAATCGGAGTTAATGGGCGAGTCCTAGGGTTAGATAATCCCTTTGGAAACATTAAAGAATAAGAATCATTAAAGTAACAATAACTCACTTTATAAAAGGATAAAAATCATTCAATACAATAAGCACAACAAGGTATTTAATCCACACTTTAAATATGAATACTTCTATAAACAAGATTTAAGTGTTGGAAATAAATTCTACACACTTAAATATTCAATACAAAGCAAGGAAATGAAGAAATAAACATAAATGGGTAAGAAATCCTTAACCACAAGCTTGAAATCTTCAAAATCCAAGTGTGTGTGCAAACTCTAGCTTCCAAAACTTGTTCTCTCTAGTCTCTTGGAACTGAATATAAGCCAAAGATTCCCAAAATATCTGGTAGGACGAGTATTTGTGGGTTGGAAATGAGAACACGTGAAATGCCTAATTTGCCCAGGTTTGATGCCCGTTGACCGCACCTGCGGTAGAATTCTCGCAGATGCAGATACCTTATCGTAGAAGCGGGATGTTGAAGTATGTCTGACACCGCAGATGCAGACTCCCAAAGTGCAGAGACGCTACCGTAGAAACGGAAAATTACTCGGAGATGTGATTCCTTAAAAAAGGCCCAGCTTCGCAGATGCAGGGTCGCTTCTGCGACCACTCTTCCGCAGATGCGGAATCACTAGAAAGTTTTGCATTGTTTTCACCTGTTTTTGCTCAATTACACTTCAATTCAATTCAAATCACTTCATAGCATTATTTACTTGAAAATCTAACAATACACACCATAAACGACCTGATATTATAGTTAAAGGACATAAAAGCTAAAGAAAAGACTAGAATGAATGGTAAAATCACCACTCATCAACACCCCTAACATAAAGCTTTTGCTTGTCCTCAAGCAATCAAAACCAACACTTCAAAGAGGATTTACCATTTAAAACACAAGTGGCATTGCTATTATTTACAAATCACATTCTCCAATTAAGTACCATAAATATGGATTTGGTTGGTACTAATAATGAGGCTCAAGTATGTGCATCTTACCCGAATAACTCCCTCATTTAAAAACAACTTCAAGAAATTCAAGGGAGTTTCAAAATAATCAAGTGACAAGAATAAGCCTCAAGAAATGACTCAAAAGCACTAGTCCACTACATATGCTCAACTTACTCAATTTCACCATTCCTTCCTAATTCATGTTCCCTCACAAGAAAAAAAGCCCCAAAATCACTATATTTACGATACAACATAAGGGACAAATTTACAAAGACACTCGTTCTCACAAAGAATTTCAAGTATTACCATATCCCATACCATAAGCTTGCTCTTATTTTAATTCATCGCCTATTCAAGAACATTCGGTTAGAGGTCCCATAAGGACTTTTTAAGCTTGTAATGTAGGTTTAGGGAAGGGTCGGATAAGCATTTGGATACAAGTGACTTCACCCTCCTTGAAACACTACTCACATTTTTCTTTCTTTTTGCAATTTGTTTCTTTTCAAACCACATAACCTCATTGGCATCTAGTTACTAACATAAAACCACCTTAAATACCTCTCTAATTTTCTTCAAGGCTCCATATTTATATACATACATATATTTCTCTTCTTCTTTTTTTTATATATATATATATACATATTTTTCTTTTGGAGCTTGAATAATTTAATAAGAACTCTTTAAGGTATATGTTCCTACACTCAATGTACAACCTTAACAATTTCCACTTTGACACCACACCCCCAACTTAGGCTTTTAACCTCATTCTTAATGTTCAAGGAGGGACGGGTTCAAAAGAGGGAATTATTTTATAAAATGATAAAGGTTTATAATGAGGAGGCCAAAGAAAAAGTTAAAGGCTCAAATAGGTTAATAGTGATATTATTTATGCATTGGTAGTCTTGAAAGGCTAAAGAGGTTTTGCAAATAACACAAAGAATGCCTAAGATCATCCTTCCAACCAAACATACTATCATTAGCGTTGAAAGACCAACCGGGCAAGTTCTAGATGATAAAAGTAAGGACAAGATTTATTTGTACAAAAACTAACACACATGGCACATGAATTAATCACGATGGATCAATTTCATTTTCTAATAAGACCATCTAGAGCAATATTGTCACACCTCCTTTTTACCTACACCCGCAAGGGCGTAAAGGGAGTTTTTCCAATTAAAGGACAATCGAAACGGGATTTATTATTATTTATTCAGAGTCGCCACTTGGGAGATTAATGGTGTCCCAAGTCACCGGTTGAATCCCGAACCGAGAAAAATATGACTCCGTTAACAGTCCGCGAACCAGAAATCCGAGTAAGGAATTCTGTTAACCCGGGAGAAGGTGTTAGGCATTTCCGAGTTCCTTGGTTCTAGCACGGTCGCTGAACTGTTATATTCGGCTTAATTATCTGATTTTAGTACATTTTCAAACCTATGTGCCTTTTTAACCTTAACCGCTTTTATTCATTTTAGGAAGATTGCAACGTTATTAAAACACGTCTTGAACCACGTCACATAAATGCACCCATGGTCTTTGACATATTTTAACATTGTTGAGATTTGGATTTGGGTCACATAAATGCGCACCCGAGTTTAAGAAGGTAATATTATTAAATGTCGTGCCTAAAGCAACTAGCGTATTATTAACTTTGGGGGAGGTCATGAGATTCGCTAAATAGTACGTCCCGAGGTCTAAAATATTTTTACTATAATTAAGGAGGCCACGCAATGTATGATATTGGTTTGGCGCGGCGCACCTCATTTATTTTAAAGCCAACCTAAAAGAACTATGATTTTTCTATTAAGTATTATCTCTAAAAGGGCCCTAATTAATTAGCATTGTTAATAAACCATCATTGAAAGTATTACATCACAATATTAAATCAAAAAGCTTTAATAAACAATCTAGTATCTTCAGCAGATTGGGCTTCAAAATCAGCCCAAAAGAAGGAGAATTGTTTAACCTTACAGGGGAAGGGTCGTCTGACACTGGGCCTTAAGCAGATTCAGGCCCAGATCTTGTTCAAATAGAGGCTGTCATGTTTAGGCTCCTAAATGAGCCTAGATCCCGTACTGATTTTATTTGAATCTCAGCCTACTGATTTTAACTCACAACGGGCTCAATTGTTGGTGAACACATAATCATGCTAATTTCAACATGCTAACTTTGAATCATCACATGCATATTCACTGATTCATACACGGTTAACCAAACATGCTGAATCTGTCACACAGTTAAAATGAGTAAAACAAATTCATTTTGGCAGGCACTTCAATTCAAATCTGTTATGGCTAAGCAACACACATTGATTGTTTGACGAAACAAAAGCAAATTTGTTGAAACTGAACTCAAGGTTATTTGAATCTGCATAACTGGTGACTTTTTCTCTTCATTTTAAATGACCTACATGTTAGGTAACTTTTGAATCTCGATTTGGAATTCACCAGTGATACTAGAATACGTAAAACCACGGCTTAAAATCTTCATCGAACTGTGAATTCATTAATTGAATCGCAGCTCTTCAGCAGCAATCATATCTCATAGATACTCTGATGTAGGGTATGAGATGAGTAATTCCAGTCAATATAAGTTCTAAAATACTGATTGTTTATAGGAAATCCAAATACACTTAGGACTAAACTAATGAAGCAACATACAGACAATTCTAGTTTGAACAGTCCAATTATACAAACGCTACAAAGTTTCAAGTAAACGTGACTGTTTTACACCTTTAAACCAAACAGAACAGAAAAAATTCAGAGATCAACCCAAATAGCACTTTATCATTTAATCTCCAAATCAGACCTACATTGATCCTTTACAGTTCATACGAGGTCAAGGGGAGTACCTGGATTGGAGCAAACAGAAGAATAAAGAGGAAGTCAGTAGTAGTACAGCAGTAATACGAGCAGCAATACAAACATCAATCCACAAACAGCCTAGTAACATATGCAGCAAACCCAGGTGAATTTGAAACCAGTTAAAACCAGAACACTCAAACTTAAACAGCTCAAACGACCTCAGAAATGAAATCAGAAAAACACACTACTGCAACACTACACCCAAACTCATCTCAAGCTGTCTCAAAACCGGTTTTTGTATTCAAACTTTGAACTCTTTTCTCTCTCTTTTTAGATTCCTCTTTTTTCAATCTTTTTCTCTCCCTCTTTAGATTCCTTTTTTTCAATCTTTTACTCTCCCCCTTTAGATTCCTTTTTTTTCAATCTTTTACTCTCCCTCTTTAGATTGCCCCCTTAACTCTGTCCTAAGTCCCTCCATTTATACCCAAACACTGACCCTGCCAGCTCGTAAGAGCACTCAGGCAGAAATTAAGAAACTAATTCTGCCCATGATATTCTTTAGAACTCCACTATAGTATGTTTTGTTCCCCATTAACCCTTGTCTTTTCTTTATTTAAAGTTCAAGCAGGTATGGGCAACATATTTTAATCAATTCCTTTTAAGCCTTCCCATACCATTATGTTTTGTTCCCCACTAACAGATTAGATTAATGGTTAATTAAGTATTTTACTGACATCCCACTTAGCAAGACCATTTGCCAAACTTTTAAACCCCCAAAATACCCCTGAAGACCCTGTGACTGCAGCTATAACCAATTTAAGCCTATCAATTGACTAATTAGATACATGAAACTAACTCCCAATCAACAACATTAGGACAATTCAACAAGGTCAGATTCATATCAGAACAAACTTAACAGAACAAACAAGTAGATTCGAATCACTAAACTCAATCATCAATTGAACTCAAATCAAATCCAACAGCATTTCAACCAAAATGGGGATTCAATGATTCAGGAAAATAGTCAGACTGGACTATTAAGGTCAAAAATTTATTCACACAGATGCATGAGAATAAGCTATCTATATTGGGAACAAATGTAACTCTAAATTAACCTCGAACAAAATGCTGGAACAACAAGTATACTAGCTATGAGCCTTGAGGCTGAGAATACAAAGGACAGAAGTTAAAACAACATCCAATAACTTGAAGAGAACAACTGCACTATAGACATGAACGGACCAATCGACGAGACCATTTAATTGATTCAATATATGTCGATCGACCAAAATGAGAAAAACTGGACCAGAAAAAGGTCCGAAAGAGGAGGAGAATTAATTGACAGAAGTGATGAACTAAAACGGAACTTAATCAGATAAAAAAAATATCAACAACAAGAAAAATAAGAGAAAAGAGAAGGAATACCTCAGAAACTATAGGCTAAAATCCAATCCGTTCCAATCGAAACTTCGACTTGAGGTTTGAAGCCGAAACGAACCTTAATCGAGTGTTCTCGACTGAGAACACACGACTAAGATCAGCCACGACCTCAATTTTCTTTTGGATCGATTCCTAGGTTTTGTTCTTCTAGGGCTCGTTCAGTCGATTTAGGATTCGTCCAGTTCCGGCTTGATTTGAGCAAGACTAACATGGGATTTGGGACGAGGGGGTCTAGTGGCCAATGGGTGTAGGTTTGGGGCGGCTTAGGTTTGGCGCCACTACCAGGGGATCTTGTGGCGACGCTAGGGTTCTTGGCTCAAAATCGATATTCGAGTGACTGGGACTAGATTCGAAGGAAGGGGAGGGTGGATTTGGAGAGAAGAGGTCAGGGCGGAGTTGTGGTGTGAAGCTGGAGGCATTTGGGTAATCTAGGGTTAGAGGTCAGTTCTTCGATCTAAGATTCGAAGAACTTGGGGATGATTCAAAGGCGATGGAGTGGGGATTCGGAAAAAGGAGGGTGAGGGGGTTCTATGGTGTGAAGTTGGGGTCGTTTGGCCACCGTCCGCCGCCGTGGGCAATTTCCGGCGGGCAGAGGGCGGCGGAGTTAGGCGGTGAGAGACGAGGGAGGGTGGGGTTTGGTTTAGGGGGGGCTGGGTAGGACTTAGGAATATATACTATGTGGGAAATTTAGTCCTGGCCGTTAGATCAATTAAGATCAACGGCTAAGATCAGGGAGCTTACCAAATACGGTGTCGTTTGGTTTAGTGATAGGGTCGAGTTAAACCGGGTATAGAGAACGGGTCAGGAACGGGTTAAGGGAGGGGTGATCTGGACCTTTGATCAAGTGAGATCAACGGTCCAGATTGAGCGTGACAGAAACAACGCCGTTTGAGCGGTCATTTTGCCAGATCGACTGGACCAGGTACAGGGGTGTCGAATTGGGCTGGTTTTTTGGGCCTGGTCGATTTCTTTTCCTTCTTTTTTCATTTTTCCTCTTTTCTTTTATTTCCCTTTTTTTAATTTATTTTTCAAAACTTAAATTATAAACCAAATTAAAAATACCAATTAATTCCTAATAACAATCATCACACACAATTAAATACCAATTAAAAGAAAACCACACAATTTGACATTAAACACCAAAAAATGCAAAGTACATATTTTTGTGATTTTCATTCTCGCAAATCCAAATATTGTTTAATTAATTCCTAATTTTAAAATTAAATCCTAAATGCACATGCAACACATATTTTTGTATTTTTCTTAATTAAAGTAGAAATAAACATGCACAGACAAAATACAAATAAATCACAAATAACACAAAACCATTTTATTTTGAATTTTTGGGAGTAGTTCTTGTAGGGCAAAAATCACGTGCTCACAAATATTATTCAAACTAGCGGGCAGAGAGTCACTAAAAGAGCCAAAATTTATCACAAAAATTATTCTTCACCATGCAACTTACTTATTTTAGTTCAAAACCAAAATTTGAAGGGGTATTCTTAATTCACATTTCACATACAAGAGACTACTTTTATTAGTACCAAATAATCCAAAAGTCTCCTCCTAGTAAAACAAGACTAATTCCCTTAAGAAAGGCTTCACGCCATCTATCATAGGGAAAAGTCACCCGGTTCACTTTAAAATGTTCCTTGGGAAAGAACCGTAGTATGAAGAAAACCCAAGAAAATACTACTAAGGAAAAAAACTAAAAGAACAAAACTATTGTCACACCTCCTTTTTACCTACACCCCAGAAGGGAGTATAAGGGGAGTTTTTTTCAACTTAAAGTGACAATCGAAACGGAATTATTTATTTATCAAAATTCTTTTTTTTTTGGCAATCCGCTAGGCAAGCGCCTAGGGCTAGTTTTTTATATATAACAAAATTAAAAAACAAAATACAATATCATGATCTCCTACAAAATGAAAGGAATAAAATTTGAACTTAACAAGTAGACTATTATCAAAATTGAGCATTGCACTCAAAATTGATATCACATTAATTTAAACTACAAATCTAGTTCGAAGATGTCCTTTGTTTCCTTGTATTTCTAGTCCATTGAATCCCAATTCAAATGTGTACCATGCTGATTGTAAATGTAGCCATAATCTACGCCAATTTTAATGCAGCAACCCATCCCACGCGTATAATATTTTCCTTCGATCCCCTTCCTGTTGCTGCGCCGAAAATGTGAGCACTGGCCATTGTTTAACCTGGCCATTATTTAATTACAGCTATTGTCGAACACAGAGCTGGAAATTTCTCGAGATCCTGCTTCTCGAAATCATGCGTCCATTTAAAACAATTGCAGCCAGGCGTGCAACCTACCTTAAATTGCATCCATGTGCTCGCACATGCTGTAATCCACATTTTCTTGAATTGTGCAAATCAAGTGCATGCTCAAATGTCCAAAGCTTTCCCAATAAAACACGTCTCAGCTGTTTGTTGTCAAAACCCCATGCACATGCCTTCTTGGTGGATGCCTTTCTTCAAAGTCACGCTCACCTCATGTGTATGCCATGCGTGCATCTCTAGCATTGAGAGAAACAATTCGTTGTCCAGCATGCGATACATTTCCAGCGTGCAATTCCATGTGAAAACAGGCATGCATCCCTAATGGAATTTAAAGTCCTCCCAAAAAAACACGCCCCAACTGCTTTGGTTGTGAAAGCTGCCAGCATCCATGCGTGCATCAAGATCTCCTATGTTTGCTGCTATTATTGGTTTTGTCAAACAACTGTTTTGTCTCGTGTTTCCATAACGCGTGTCGATTCTATTAGCCAGGCGTGTTCAGCAGACACATTCATTGTCGACCTACTGAAGCGTGCTAGTAAATTGCAGGTGTGTGTTGATTCCTCTGTCCCCATTGCTTAATGGTTGGAGCATGGTTGTAACGTCCAAACATTAAACAATTAAAATTGTTGCTCCTTTTGATTCTAAAAGCATCCATCACATGATTTTATGTATCCAAGATAACTTTCCATGGGTATTACACTTTTCCATGTGATACTTTTGTTCAACAGCATGTGTTGTCTGGTGGTTTGTAACACCCAAAATGTGAGAGTCCATCTTTTGTCGAAAAGCTGAATTGTCTTATATTTCCAAAATGCATGTTGCATTTCCTAGAAATTCTCTAGTGTGTTGGTGCATTCTCCAAGCGCATTGGCATCTGTTATTGTCCAGAACTTCACGTGCCCATCTTGTTTTCCCATCCTATTTCAGTACTTCCCTTTGATGTGAATGACTATCATGAAACGAAAATTGTAAAAGTGCCAAAGCCTACCTTTAGTGTCCTCCTAGTGGATTGAATGCAGTGCAATAATACCACCACTTGATATTCTACTATAAGATTAGGCTTTAGCTTCGATGATATACCTGCAAAAAAATGAACAAAGTTAGCCGAAAAATTGCTATCCAAACTCTCCTCAAGAATGATTCGAGTGTGATAACAAAATGAATCCTCTTTTCCTCCTAATTCCTTGCAACCTTCACTCTGATGTAAGGGCATTGCATCTTATCTTCATTAATAATCCTCCTTCCTTTTGAGTCCATATCCCAGAAACCATGGCATTCAGTATTTCCTTCATCTAGAGCATAATTGGCAAGGTGGTCTGCTAATGTATTCCCTTCTCTGAATATGTGTGTGACCTTGATGATACTTTGTTCCTTCAATCTTAAAATCTCCTCTACATGTTCAGTAATATACCAAGGAGTCTTCCATGATTCCTCTATAATGTTCTTTAATAGCATAGAATCTGTCTGCAGCCATATCTGGAAATAATTAAGATTTTTGCACATCTTCAATGCCTCCACAATAGCTACTGCTTCTGATTCATTGTTGGTTCCTTCAGAAATCTCCCTTCCTTCTGCATATATCAAATCACCTACCTCATCCCTTATGCAGAAACCAATTGAACTCCTCCCTGGGTTCCCTCTATATGCTTCATCCGTATTCACTTTGATCCATCCTCTTGAAGGAAATTCCCATAACACTTTATCATATTTCAGTCGAGGTGTGTATTGCTCCATCATTGTCAGTAAGTCCAGCCACTTGTGAGGCACATGTAGTCTAGGCTTTTTCAGTTGGACCAGAGCTTGCATAGTAGATGACACCTGGTACATAACTCTGCTCACTGGCGCTGCTTCTCCATATTTCAAACTGTTTCTTCTCTTCCAAAGTTCCCATACAATGCATGCAGGTAGAGCTTGTAACACTGGCTTCAATCTAGGTACAACTGGTGCTGTCCAACACTTTGTAATTGCTTGATGTAATGACAACCTATCTAATGCAATTCCTGCTCTCCTCAGGAAGTAAGTCCAAACACTTCTAGCTGCATTGGATGTGAAGAATAAATGTAGTAATGACTCCTCCTTAGGATCAGCACAACACCAACATTTAGATGGCATAGAGTATCCAAGTTTACGCAAGAAATCATCAAGTGGCAGTTTGGCTTTCCACACCTTCCACAGGAAGAAGGATATCTTGAAAGGTAAACCTTTTACCCATATCATCTTGTAAGCTAATCTTGGGTTGGCTCTTCTTCGCAGGTAATCCCATGCAGACTTTACTGTAAAATGTCCCCTTGTTTCAAGCATCCAGAAAGGAGTATCTAACTGTGAACTTTCAGTTGGTGGTCTAATATTCTGCACAATGTGGTGTGCCAAATCTTCTGGTAGGCTCTCAAACATTTTATCCACATTCCACATACCATTTTCAACCAGATCATTGACATTACGAATATCCTCATCGATACCAAACTCTGCATGTACTTGAAAATATAAGGCTCCCATCTCAGTCCAATTGTCGTACCAAAATAGAGTTGATCCCATTCTCAGTTTCCAGTAGATTTGATGATCAATCAAGTCCCTACATTCTAGCATTTTTCTCCACACGTGGGATCCATGCTTCCAAGGTACAATTACTGCATTCAGTTTCTTGTAGTACTTTTGACTCATAAAAGAACTCCACAAACTGGGCTTAGTCCTGAAATTCCACAATAATTTGCAGAATAGTGCCTTGGATACATCATGTAGGGACCTGAAACCTATACCGGCCTCCTCATAAGGCATACAAAGGTTAGTCCAAGACGCCCAATGTCTAGTGCTGCCTCCCACATTGCTACTCTAGAAAAACTTGGCAAAAATGTTATGTAATTTGTTGATCACATAACTTGGTGGATTAACTGCTGACAACATATGGATTGGGATACTCTGCAGGACATTTGCGATCAAAATAGCTCTGCCTCCTACAGAAAGGAGTTTGCCTTTCCATGACTGCATTTTGTCCATAACCTTGGTGATTAATCCCTAGTAATAGTCTCCCCTTCTTCTTGCATAAAAAATAGGACAGCCAAGATAGGTCATAGGGAAACATTGTCTTCATATACCTGTAATCCTTTCCACCTTGTTAATCACCTCATTATTCGTTAAATGATGCAGGTATATGGCTGATTTGGCTTTGTTCACCAGTTGACCAGATGATGATTCATAAGCTTGCAAAACCTCCATCACAAGTCTCAATGAAGTTTCATCAGAAGAGCAGAAAATGATCGTATCATCAGCGTATGATAGATGATTTATTTTTGGGCTCCATTTTGGCATTCTAAATCCACAGAAATACAGGTTAGTGTGTAGTGAATTCAATCCCCCGAGAAAGTGTTTCTTCTACTAGAATGAATAGAGTTGGTGACAAAGGGTCACCCTGTTTAACTCCCCTCGATGATTTGAAGAAACCATTAGGCTGGCCTTTTATAAGAATAGAGTACCAATTGTTCCCAATCAAATCAAAGATCAAGCCAATAAGAGCTTCAGGAAATCCCATTTTTCTTAGTATTTTGGTCAGGAATAGCCATGATAGCCTATCATAAGCTTTTGTCATATCAAGCTTAATCACAACGTTTGGACCTGCTTTTGTTCTCAACCTGATATCCTTAATGATTTCTTGAGTTAGCAGTATGTTCTCAACTATGCTTCTGCCCTTCACAAAACCTGCATGTTCCTTTGAGATTATGTTTGGTAATAATTCAACCAACCTCTCATGAATAACCCTAGAGAAAATCTTGTTAGCAAAGTTGCTAAGACTGATTGGTCTCATGTCTGCAAAGGTCATAACTTTTTTTTTCTTTGGTAATAAAACCAGGTTTGTATGTGTCACACTCTTTGGCAACTGCTAACCGCAAAAGAAATCCTTGACCATGCTTACTACATCTTCTTCAATAATTTCCCAGCATGTTTGATAAAAGGCTCCAGTGAATCCATCCGGTCCACCATTTGAGTCCCCATTCAACCCCATAACTGCGCTCTTCACTTATTTATTGGAAGGCAAAGCCATCAATCTTTCATGTTGATCACTATCTACCATTGAAGGTACATGATTTAGAATATAAAAATCATTTGGAACTGCACTCTCTGTAAATTGATCCTTGTAGAACTTTATTGCTTCTTCTGCTATTAAGTGATCTTCTTCAATCCAATTACCAAGGCTATTCTGGATCCTTGATAATTTCAGTCTCTTCCTTCTCCCATTAACTTGGGCATGGAAGAATTTAGTGTTTCTATCGCCATCTTTGAACCATAACATGCCAGCTTTTTGTCTCCAAAATTCTTCTTCTAATGCAAGATATTTAATCATTTCAGCTTGGACCTGTTGTAATCGTTATCTATTCATCTGTGTAGGATTGACTTCAGATTGTCTTTCATGAACCATGACCACCTCCTCAAGGCTTGCAATCTTCTGGAATATATCCCCATATGTAGCTCTGCTCCAGGTAGATAGTGTTTGTTTAAGCTTCTTTAACTTGTAGTTAAAAATGCAGAAAGGGTTATCACTAAAATCAGCATTCCAATTCTCCTTTACTACATCTTTGAAGGTTTCATGCTTCGTCCAAAAGTTAAGAAATCTGAATGACTTCTTAATTGGCGTAGTTTCTATATCACATTTTAGCAGCATTGGGCAATGATCAGACCCAATTTTGGATAGGTGAGTTATCTCCAATCCAGGAAAGGTCTGTTGCAATTCATTATTTCCAAAACATCTATCCAATCTTTTAAAAATGCATTCCTCCTCTGATCTTCTATTCCACCATGTAAATATGCTTCCTTCAAAACCCAAGTATGTCAAGTTGCAGGTATTGATGCAGTATCTGAAGTCATCTACTTCAATGAGAGAAACTGGCAAGGCCCCATATTTCTCTTCCTCGTGCCATATCACATTAAAGTCACCTCCAACTAGCCAAGGTACTGTCATATATGATGCCATTGCATACAACGTATCCCATTGTTCTATTCTTTCAATGCGATCACATTTGGCATAGACTAGTGTAAGGATGAGCTCAACATGTGTTTCAGAGTGCATCAATCTCAAAGTCAGTTGTTGAGTCATGTTATATAAAATAGTAACCTCAAAAATTTCATCAATAAAAGCCCAAATCTTGTTTGACACATTCACCACAGCCTGTGCCAAACCAATTCTTGCTCTATACCTCTCCATTTTGTGAGACTGTTGCATAGGCTCAAGGATTCCTATGAACTCAAAATGATGTTTTCTGTGCATTGTAATCAGCCTTTCAAATGCTTGCATTGTACTTACTGACCTGACATTCCATATAATGGCATCCATTAAATATTTTGGGATTTGGACAATGTTCTCCTTGTTTGTACTCCACTAACTGGGACAATAGAAGTCTCTTTTGATTGTTTCTTTTTTCCCTTTGTTGCAGATTTTACTAGTTCAATAAGCCTTGGCGACAGATCTCCCTGCTTGGAAACATTAATGAAATTTTGTGCAGTGGATTCCTCATCCATGTCTCTACCTTTAAGTTCTGCGTGGTTAACTTGATCAGGTGCTTCTACTGCTTCTTTTGATGTAACAATATCCTCTGCCTGGTTGATAAGTTCTGCATCTTTTTCAGCATGTTCATTGGTCAACAGCATTGTATTGTTCAATTGAATGTTACTTCCTTCTACATCCTGCACGGTGCTCAATGGAACGGTACTTCTTGCATAAACCTGCACTGTCATAGCTCGGTTCTTGTCTGCATTCTCATCTTGTTTCTTTTCTGCATTTTCAGCTTCTTTCAAGGCATTACTAACAGCATTATGTGAAGTCCCTCCTGGATCTATAATATTAATGTTCCCCTCTTTTGTCTTTTCTGTTGCTGCATTTGTGCATTCGTTGATGCTTTGAATATTGATTGCATTGGCATTACAATTAATAGTTTGATCCTCATCTTCCACTTCATTTCCTCCAAATTCTTCATCACTATGCATTGTATCTGGAATCTGACCATCTGCTAAGTCTTCCTCTGTTTGGTTGAGCCATAATCTCCCTCCTGTCCATTTTTCTTTTTCATTTGTCCTGAATTTCTCAAAATCTGTATCTTCAACAAATTCATTTCCTTTGTTGTTTGCTAATTGTTGTTCAACATTGGTGTCATGTGAAGGAATGTCTTGACATGAAGTATTGACTTGAACTACATTATTTTTGAATGCTTTTTGGACCCAATGGGCAGTTGACTCATTGTGAAAATGTTGCTCATTCCCCAAATCTTTTTGTACACAATTAGTTGTTGATTCCCTATTTGCTGCATGTTTTTTTATTGTTGTAGGATTGAAAGTAGGTGCTGCAGGGTTCAGTTTCCTGGGTTGTGTCTTGGATGATTGTCTCCTAGATGAGCGAGGAGAAGTTACCTTTTGTACTATTTCTCTCGTTGAAAAATAAAATTCCTACTCCTCTGACTCATTCTCTACACCTGTTGTGGAGTTATTTTGCTGAATATCATTGTTGCCTGTGGTTTTTTGAACTGGAGTTTCCTCCACAACTGCCAATTGGTTACCTTCATTAATCTCACCATTTTCAATTTCTAGCACTGCAAATTGGTTGGTTGTTTGTATTTGTTTTGTCACAGCTGTATTGTTAACAAGAACTATTTCTTTCCCTTCTGCAGTAGTACCTTCAGATTGTTTGCCTTTGTTTAGTCCCCTATTGTCGCGAACTTCCTTCCATTGAGGGCCTGTATTACCAACTACCTTACCACTAGTAAGGATCATTAAGGGAGCATCATGTTTTGCATGTTTATTATTGCCTTGTTTCACATTTTGGACATTTTCCTTTTGCTGGACATTTTTGCTTTCCCTTAAATCAGGATTAATTCTCCAACATTCAGGCATGTCATGGCCTTGTAACTTGCACTCTTTACAGTGCTTTGGCAAATAATCATAGTTAATGGTTACCCATTCAGTTCTTACATCCCCATTTACATCATTGACAATGTCCATTCGAACTTTCTTTGGGAGGTCAGCTAGCAGATCCACCAACACTTTAACACGAGCACAGCTAGGTCTAGTTTTCTTGATAGTAGCCAAATCCAGGTGAAGGGTTTTACCTACAGCAGAAGCTAGAGAGAACAAGAATTCTCTAACAAAATAGGTAGCCAGCAAATTAGGGAATGAAATCCAAGCCATTACCTTAGGTGTCTCCTCTCCAACTTTAAATTTTGCATCATAGATCAATGTTCTCAGTTGATATTCATCCCCATGCTTATCCTTAACATAGTACACACCTTTTGACGAGAAATCTACGTAATCTTGCCATAATGAAAATCAAATCAAAATGTGCCTGTCACGAAGATATCTAATGTTGCATTCAGCTTTGATACCACACTGCATAGGTACAATTCGACGTATTTCATTGATATCTGGCCATCCGTATGAAAATTTGCACACAACTGCCTGTTGCAGTCCTTCAATATAGTTCATACGTTCAACTTTTGATTCTGTAAAGCATACCATTGGTTGTCCTTGAAAGAATTGGGCTTGTCTAGGGGGATAGGATCAACTGATGCTCTATCTTGCACAGTAGAAGTGTTGGGTATAGGTTTTACTGCCTTTGCATAATCTATTGGATTTGGATTTGTTGTCGTGCCTGGCTGTGTGATGTTAGGGGGTGGTTGAGGAGGTGGCCCAGCTTGTGAGGGTAGCTGGCCACTGGCCATAGTGGCCATGGCAGTACTGCGTGAAGGAGTAGTGATCTTCCCAACTCAAACGTGTATCTTCAAAAAATCTTGAAATAACATAGATCAACCCAGATTATCACTACAGCAATGTCTTGCACCGTGATAATTCTTTAGCACCTAAATATCTTTGACAACAAATGCAGCAGATTTTGCTAATTCGATGCTACAGTAGTTCCGAAAAGTTTTTTAAGATCTGCTGTTGAATTTGGCTTCAAACCTGTGAATCCCGATTAAAATAAAGCATCCAAATTGTTCTTCAACACTCCAACTTCACGTTATAATAACAGAAACATATAAGCTTGCAAACAGTTGATGCAACAGTAACGCGAAAAATCTAGGAATTTAAGATCTAGGAAAATAGGTTATAGATTTGAAAGTAAAATCAAAAGAAGATTGTTCACAAGGATAAGGGGGTTCTATTGAGACCAATTTTGTGATTTTATCTTGCCGGATGTCGGGGTTATGGCCGATGAATAGTGACGGAATCACTATTCATGGTCTTCCTAGAAGTAGTTTCAATTAAACGTTCCTTTGCTTGTGGTAGTTTGAGTTCGTGGTAGTGAGAGTGAGAGTGTTATTTATCAAAATTCAGAGTCGCCACTTGGGATAATTTTATGGTGTCCCAAGTCACCGGTTCAAATCTCGAATCGAGGAAAGTTTGACTTTGTTTTACAGTCCGCGAACACAAAAATCCGGGTAAGGAATTCTGTTAACCCGGGACAAGGTGTTAGGCATTCCCAGATTCCGTGGTTCTAGCACGATCACTCAACTGTTATTAGTGGCCTATTATCTGTTTTCTAATACATGTTTTAAGCCTATGTGCATTTTTAACTTTAAAACCGCTTTTAATTATTTTAAGGAAGATTTCAACGTTATCTAAAATACGTCTTTGGAACGCACCACATGAAATGCACCCGCAGTCCGAGACACATTTTATTTAACGTTGTTAAGATTTGGATTTGGGTCACATGAAATGCACACCCTAGTTTAGGAAGGTAATTTTAAATTACGTGCCTAAAGCAACTACGCGTTTTCAACTTTGCGGGGGCCATGGAAAATTCGCTAAATGGCACGCCTCGAATTCTAAGGATTAAAATATTAACTAATCGAGGACCATGCATTTTGAGATTTTATTTGTCATGGCACACCTCAATTCCAATTTTAAAGAGAATTCAAACTAAACTCGGAGGGCCACAAGCTATTTGTGTTACCTAATAAGCACACCTCCAAAAGAATTCAGCCGTTTAGCTTTCTGTATTTTTTCAGTGTTCGCTTTTTTTTCCCACTATAATGAATGGAAAGAGAGCTTATATAGGCATGCCTTAAGGTAGCCCTAGTACAGCTAGCCAATTCCCTATTTACCCCTCCTTCCTTAGTTATGTTTTTACCCTTTTACCCTTTTTTAAAAATATCTGAAACTTTCAGCTCTTATCCTATTCTTTAGAACCTTCTATCCTAATAGAAATTGATTCCTTCATACCCTAAATCCCTAAAATGACCTCCTGAAGACTGACAAACAAAACCACTCAAACAAAAAAAACCTTAACCGAATCAAAACAAATTTCAAAAACTCAGAAACTTTGAACAATTTAAAAGTTGGAAAACAAACTTGCCATGAATCAATTATAATGTGAACTTCACAGAATTATTTAAGCCAACTGAGACATGCTCAAGCATTTTAACAGAAGAAATATCCGCAAAACCAATTTCAATTAAACCAACATGATTTTAAACAGCTTTGAACACCTAATTTAACTGAAATGAATGTCTGAAATCTCAATAACCAGTGATTAATAATACTGAAATTCGAGGACAGAAACAATCAAAAGAAGAGAAAGACAGAAAGGAACTAAACTACACTAGGTCGGGTTTTACAAAGTAGAGGTAAACTTAAATATAGAAGAGGAAAAGAAAAAGAACACAAATCTCAGAATCATAAGGGCACAAAGCTATACCTAAGAACAGTATTAAGGGGCAAATCTCACTGAATTGAAACCAATGGCCGGTGTAAGCACGTGATTTTTGACCCTCCCCGAGAATTTTCACATTTTTAGCGTGAATATGTGAAATTGGGTCTAGAATAGCTATTTTAACTATTTTTACTTTATTTCAAAGAAAAAAAAGAAAATCACAAAAAATATATATATAATTTTAGTTTATGTATTTCTCATAAACTTGAAAAATACAAAAATTGCACTTTATTTTTGTACTTTGTATAATTTCGAAAATTACAAAAAAAAAAAACATAGTTCTATTAAGGTTTTATGGTCATTTTAACTTTGAAAAATACAAAAACAAATTACTTCATATTTTATCTTAAAAACGAAAAAAAATAGTTTTATTAATATTTTGTAGCTATTTTAAACCTTGAAAAATATTTAAAAAGATATAGTTTTGTTTAAATACTAGTCTTATTTTTGGTAGTTATTTTGCTTACATAGGACTAGTTAAGCAACGTGTTCCTATTTCTCGGGTCCGGGCAAAAGAATAATATTCGGGTTCAAACTACCCGGTTTTAGGCCTAATTTTCGGACCTAGCCCATAATAAACCGTGTCCAGGACACGTGGGGAACCCCACCACGCGTGGGGGACATATGCCTCGAACCCCACCACGCGTGGGCTCATTTTTCTGGGCAAAACCCATGCTAAATGCACGGATGAAAGACAAAGGCATGGGGACTTTTAAAAAATGGGAAAAAGGGGTATTGTTCCCTTTTCTTCTTCATAAAGAAGAAAGAAAGGAACAGAAGAGAGGACGGACTGGAGAATTTTTAAAAACAAGATACTACTGTTCTTCTTTCTGCGAGAAAAAAGGAAAAAAGAAAAAAGACTTGGAGGGATTTTTGGATTTTTGAAGAACACTACTGTTCAGGCTTCTTCTTCATAAAAGAAGAAGAAGCAAAACCCTACTGTGAAGAGGGAGGACCCCGTCACCTTCCCACTCCCCCGACGCTAAACCACCTGACCAACTCCCTCCTCCTGTCCAAACAGACCACCGCTCTTCAACCCACGACGACCCTCCTCCTCCTCGCAACGTCCAAACACCTACTGTAAACGACCCTACTGACCGGACTTTCCCCCCGAGCACCGGACCAACATAACCAACGACCAAATACCACCCCATCACCACCGTCCGACACCACCAACGAACACACCCAAACGACACCGACCAAAACCACGATTGACGCCTCAAAACCACTTCCAAAACCTACCCAGCTGACCCCCCGTCACTGTCACCCCAGCACCACGACCAACGTCAACAACCCACCCCGTCGCAGCCCCAGTCCCTTCGACCACCAAACACCGGCAACCACCCCTCCTCCTCCTAGCTCTAACGAACCAGTCCGCCATTTTCAGTCCGACGAGCAGCTATCGCTGCATGCCAGGCAGTCGTAGCTGCGTTTCCGAGCAGCGGTGGGTTGCTGCGATCTTGCTTGGCCGAGTTTTCTGTTTTTCCGTCGAGGTCGACTTTGGTTCGTCGAGGCGCTGTCCGAGGTTCCGTCGTTGTTCTTCATTCAGAGAGGTCCGGCTTGAGTTCCGTCGGAATCGTGTTTGTCGTCCTAAGTTTGCCGAGGTTCAAAGGTTAGTAAACCTCGAGCATTAAATAAGGAAATGTTATGTCAAAAGTTCAAAAAATGCAATATAGAAATTGGTATGATAATTTTCTGCTTATGTTTTCATCGTATGCATTTTTGCTCATTTTGCGTTATGTGATTCTTGTTTATTTGATGTCATTTAATTAAGTTTGACTAGTTGTTCTATGACACAAGTTTGCCGTTAATTTGTTCGTCCTTTCCTTCGCTTAGTTCATTCAAAAAATTATTATTAGTACATGTTATTACTACTCCCGAAATACTCATTCGCTAAAAATCTTTTTATTAAACTTCTAACAAGTTATGAGATTTTAGTTGTAAAGAAGTTGTAAGGTTTAGTATGGTTAAAAGCGTAAAAATGGCATCCCTTTAAAATATAAAAAAATAAATAATAAAAAAAAAATATATAAGAATGAGACGAGCCTCGCCAAATAAAAGGGACAAATTGCGGGGCCCTCACAAAATATATGTATTAAATACTTAGATTCCGGGATGGGTCGTTTAGCAAATTTCACGGCCCTACCCAAAAATAATAATGCGCTAGTTGCTTTAGGCGCGCCTTTAATAATGTTATCTCCCTAAACTCGGGTGCACATTTATGTGACCCAAATCCAAATCTCAACGGAGTCGAAATATGTCTCTAGTCACGGGCGCATTGATTGTGGCGTGGCCCGAGATGCATTTCCATGACGTTGCAAATTCTTTAAAAAATAAGAATGAGATGAGCCTCGCCGAATAAAAATACAAATTGCGGGGCCCTCAGTAAATACTTGTTTAAAATTACTTAGAATTCAGGAGGGTTGTTTAGCGAATTTCACGGCCTCCGCAAAATAATAACGCGATAGTCTCTTTAGGCGCACCTTTAATAATCTAATTTTCTTAAACTCGGGTGTGCATTTCATGCGACCCAAACCCAAATCCAAATCTCAACGGAGTCAAAGTGTGTCGACGACCACGGGTACATTGATTGTAACGCGGTTCGAGATACATTTTCACAACGTTGCAATTCTTGATAAAAACAGTAAATGATAAAAGCGGTTAAAAGTTAAATTTTGCACATAAGTTCACACTTGTATAAAATCAGATAATCAAGCCGAATATAACAGTTGAGCGACCGTGCTAGAACCACGGAACTCGGGAATGCCTAACACCTTCTCCCGGGTTAACAGAATTCCTTATCCGGATTTCTGGTACGCAGACTGTAATATAGAGTCATTATTTTCCTCGATTCGGGATTAAAATTGGTGACTTGGGACACCCTAAATCTCCCAAGTGGCGACTCTGAAATAAATAAACAAATCCCGTTTCGATTGTCCTTTAATTGGAAAAAACTCCCTTGCGCCCCTCGGGTGCGTAAAAATGAGGTGTGACAGCTCTGGCGACTCTGCTGGGGATTAGACCCAGAACCACTGGTTCAGGGTTAAGAATTCGAGCTTAGAATAATTGTTATTATTTGGCTTTATTTATTATCTGATTATTACATGTTTTGAGCCTAATGTGCTAAATGCTGCTTTTACCGCTTTGATATTATTTGAACTGTAAATATAAAACTGTGCCGAAACCCCTCTCTTCTCTCTCTTGAGGAGTGCACGCTGGTCGTGGCTTCATTCTGTTAGTGTCATATGCCAAAATAGAATGAGGATTCGGAGGAGTTGCAAAATCGGATGGCCTTTTGGTTACCGGTACACAGCTCCCATCCTTGGCTCGAGTTGTCCGCTCGGGTAAGCCAGGTCTAGAACAAATACCCAGGTTATCAACTTAGAATAACTCAGCTTCATGCCGGATCCCTAGTAGGAACGTTTATTTGCATCATGTGCATTTGACTTAGGGGACTCAACACAGGGGTTGAGTCCGTCTAGGACAAGCAACCTGAAAAATAATAGACCATCTTTGGCATCCTATGTGCTACATGTTGTATTTATTCAAGGGTGAATGGGTCATTTGGCAGACCAATGATATTTGCGGACAAATGACACTCCTTATCATGCTGATCACTTTAAATAAGAAAGTTGCACTATTTTTGATAAGCATGTTAAATAAGCACATGGGGAGCATTGTGGAATTCAAGAAGCCTTGTTATTCCACATGTCCCCCATGCTTCATTACGGGGAAAAGCACATGGGGAACATTTGTGGAATCCAAGAAATCTTGAAATTCCCTATGTCCCCCATGCCACATTTTTGAAAATATAATAAATATAAAAAATAAAATATATATGTATATATGTATATATATAAAAAAACGTTGAAAAATTCAAAAAAAAAAAAAGATTTTGTATGTTTTCATCATCATCCACAAGTTAGAAATAGTGGAAAAGAGGGAAAAATAACAGTTTATAAATGTGAAAAAACAAATGTCCAAGTTGTGTCGGAACTCTGCCGAATTTTTGAGAAAATAAGGAAAATATATGTCTTATTAGTTAGTTTTATTAACAACAAAGGAAAAGTAGAAAAAATCATCATTGTTTGGTTTTGTTTTTCAAAAAAAATAGTTTGTCTTGCCATAAAAAAAAGTAAAAAAAAAAAAAGGTCTTGTTTTTTTTAAAAAAATATGTTTATTTACTTGTTTATGAAAATGCTGAAATTACAATAATCCAAAAATATTTTCCATTATTGGCTTCTTTAGAAAGGTTTTTTTTAATTATTAAAAAAAACGTATATATATATATATATAATAAAAAAATCCGAAAATATTTTCCCTCTTCTTTAAATATTGAAAATAAAATCCAAAATTCAAAAATATTTTTTTAGAAATCATTTCTTTTAGTAAAGGTAATATTCCAAAAAAAAATATTTTCTTTCTTCTTTAGAATAAGAGAAAATCAATCAAAAATCCAAAAAAATATAACACTTCCTTTATTTTGTTAAAGCAGTTCTTTCACGAATTCAAAAAATAATAATAATAATAATTAGTTTATTTACTTTATTCTTGATTGGACCGAACTACGCGGGTTTGATTCTCACCGGATGTGAGATACGTAGGCAACCCTCATCGGGTCCAACCCCACCTTTTGCTAAAATAGCTAAAAATCAAAAATTTTAATCTTGTCATAAATAAGTCGGGTGATGTCCAACCCACCTTTTGCTAAAATAGCCAAAAAACAAATAAATAAAAAATATATGTCAAATTTTAATTTTGTCATAAAGAAAGTCAGGTGACGCTGTTTTATCAAGACATAGCCGAATGTTCCCGAAAGGGACGCCGGAAGGCTGACTTTGCATAAACAGCCACTTTTGGGTCATTTTTAAGACTTGGTCCAGTTGACCCCCACAGCCTAAAAATCTTCGTCCCCGAGACGTTGAAAGGCCGTGTTTGCAATATTGACTTTTCTCATTTGAAAAACGATAAAAAGAGTTATAAATAAGTCAGGTGATGCTGTTTTGTCATAAAAAGGGCCGAATGTTCCCGAAAGGGACGCCGGAAGGTTGACTTTGCATAAATAGCCACCTTTGGGTCATGTTTAGGATTTTTGGTCTAGTTGACCCACACAGCCTTATAAATCTTCGTCCCCGAGGTGCTGAAGGGCCGTGTTTACAACGCCAAGTCTTTTATTGTAATTTTGAAAAAAAATCAAAGAGTCAGCGGTCATGTGAATACCGTCTTTTGTCATAATAAGTCGAGCCAGCTTCGGCCGCGTCTTAAACCGTTCTTGCCGAAATAGCCTTAGAGTATCTTTCAGTTGTCGAAAGGTTATTTTCGTAAAAGAATGGACAAGTTTAAAGTGTCAAAATAATCCTCCCCGGCCTCAAAATTCATGTGAAAATTGGAAGGGGCCACATTTGCAAAAAATAACCATTTGGTTAAAATTAGCAAACAGAGGAAGGAAGTTGGCCATTTGTTTTGAAGTTTGTAAACCTTTTGATTAAAATAGGTGGTTTGTTTGATTTTCAAGTTTGTAGGTCATCTTTAAACCTTTGAAACCCAGTTTGTTTAATATGAAAGTGAAAAGAAAAAATGTTCATTATTGTTTATCTTTTATTGGTCCGAACTACGCAAGGTCTGATTCATGCGGGGTCATGATACGTAGGCAATCTCCATAAGATTCGACCACAACGAAAAAAAAGAATGAAATGAAAAACGAAATGAAAAACAAAAAAAAGAGAAAGAAAAAAGAAAGAAAAATGTTGTTAATAATGAGGACCGACTGAGTCCATTCTAACCTGTTTGTTTCCCAAATAAAGTTAAGGTGGTTGGTTTGTGGTAAGCCGGACAATGACACCCAGAATCCTTTACTTGCACCTCATGATGCACACTCTGCGAGGATCAGGCCTGATAACAGAAGCATTCGAATCCTGTCGGAAACTTGTTGACGGAGATTGATGATATTGAAGCTGGTAATGGTCTTGACAGTATTGCTGCGAAGCTCAGTGGCTAAGATGCCAGTTTTGATAAAGTGGGAGCACGCTCCGTTCCTTGGATTAGCAAAAGAGAAGCTGGTGGTGGCTTATTTTGTTGTCATTTCTGTTGTCCGGATTATTCTTAGAGTTGTAATCCGAATATTTTCTGGCGTCAAACCTTCTTATCTTTCCATTTTGTCATGTCAGTTTGTCTAAGCTTTGTCGAGGTTGTGTTAGGATTTTATTTTGGTTGTTTTGTTTGTTTTATTATTCAAACCATTTCGCCGGTAGTCTAATGCAAAGCCGGTCTTTTGTTAAGTTCCAGTCGTCTTTTGTTTAGTCCTTTTATCATTTCGTTCAATGCCGATTCTAGGGACATGTCATGCGCACACACTTTGGGCCTAGTCTTTAAAGTTAATCATAAAACCCTGGAAAGGCGATCAGACCATTTAAAGAAAATAAGGACGGTTTGAGATTATTCAGAGCTCGAGTCATATGGAACTAGGGCAAGTTAAACACAAAGAAAACCGTTAAAAGCAAGATTCGCCAAATTGGCATGAGGGTCGGTCATGATAATGAGAGTGTCGCCCAACGGTGTTTAGAAACGACAAAGGAAAAATAAAATGTTTAACATAATTGTCAAGTCCAGCACCATCGGAAGAGACTATAAATCTATTGTTTAATTGTGTTGTTCGCACTTGGCATGTGTTGAAGACTGGAATGACGAAGGCATTTTGTTCTGCTACCCAAACACTTTATCCTTCGTTAGCCCTTTGAGCCTTATTTATTTTCTTTCATACCCCTCGTTCGGAATTAGTAGCAACGAATAAAATACGCAAGCATGGCAGGTAAGAGAAAAGAAAGAAAAGAAAACAACAAAATGGAAAAAGAAGAATAAAAGAAAAAGAGAGAAAGAAAAAAAAACGACAAAAGAAAGGAGAAATGAGAAAAGAAAAAGGCAAAAGAAAAAGAAAACAAAGATAAGAATGAGTGAAAAGAAAGTCACAAGAAAAAGAGGAATTGGGAACTACGTTTGACCTGATTCCTCAAAGAGGATACGTAGGCGCTTCACGGCTCGGTCATAGTTTTGAAAAATGAAAAAATCATCAATTAAAATATCCCCAAGCAAGAAACTGGGGCAAAACGTTTCGTTTGATGAAAATAAATCTAATTCCGAAGGTTGTAACTAATAACCCAAAACTTATGCATTTTTTTGAGCGTTTAATACCCTTTCTTTCTAGCCTATCCAAAACCCACATTACGGTCCAAAGAAAGACCTTCCGATCAGTTTTCAAAAAATGCCAAGTCAGACAAATGAAGAGTCTTACCGGCGAACATAACATTCTGTTCCACAGCAGAAAGGACCCTAATCTCCAACAGAAAGAGTCATACCAGCAACAATCCAAATCCCCAGCTAGGGAGAGTGATACAAATGAGAGAGCCTTATCGGTGAAAACCTTCACAGGCACCATAAGGCGATGAAAGCTGAGAGAAAAGCCAAAAATGAGAGAGACTTGATAGTGAAAACCCTTCAGGCACTGCAAGTCGAATAAGATTAAGAATCAGATGGGGAATCACCAATTGAGGATCTTGAAAGATGATTGACGGTAAAGGATAGGCCCCATATGCATGTCATGGCCATTAGAGTCGGTATCTGCGTTTGATAGGTTTTTATTTATAGTTTCTTTTGTAAAAGAGTCATCGTTTCCTTTGTCTTTTATTTTGTTTCTGTTATCTTTCTCCTTTCATAAAAAATTTCCCCAATAGAGTCTGTCCGGTCAGAACAAGTATGAAATGACTTCAAAATATGCCATCAGCTTTCCAAGATGAGATCTGACTAGTATATCCAAATGGTATAGTCAGTGAGGAACAAGCGCGAGGCCAGTGTCAAAAAAGATATTCCCAGCAAAGGGAATTGACAAAAGGATTGACGAGCGTCAAGAGAGATATCCTTGTCAAACCCAAGGTTATAAACCTCAAAGGCCAAGGCCCATGAACAGAGCAAGGAGAGCAGTGAGCATGATTTGGCGAGATCCAGACTAGACTAAAAGGTCGGGAAAATGCCAGTTTCCGAGCTATGCCACAAAAGAAGAGGGATATCCCCAGCAGGAAGGGATTATCCCCAGCACATAATATCATCCCCAACAAGTTGTTGAACGCAGAGCAAGGAAAGAGAAAGGGAAAGCCATCCCAATAGGAGTATCACAACCAACCACCACGTTTTAAACTAACAGTTTTTGTTTGATTTGAAACAGGTGAAGGAAATGGCATTGATGCAGAAACGCATGCCACAAGGGATATTATCAAACTGGGGCAAAAAAATTTCCTTCCATTTAGAAAATTTTCTGGAAGTCAGGTACCCTCAGCTGATAACATTTTACCCCCAACAGGTAATTAAATAATTCCCCAACAGTATTATCCCTAGTAGTTGCGAGGAGTCCAACACAAGGTTGGAAAGTCGGTATCCTCAGCGGTTCCTTTCGGGGAAAGGCAAAATGACTCTCAAGGGAGGTAGTCTTCGAAGGAAGAAGCTATGAATAATATAAAAAAAAAAGAATAAAAAGATAATAATGAAAAAAGAGGGAAAATTCATCCCAATCCCCAACAAGTATTCGAGGTAAGACATTTTCAAGTCTTAAGGATATTTTGGGTTCATCCGCCCTCAAATAGGATCTGTCGGGTTCATCCGCCCTCAAATAGGATATGTTGGGTTCATCCGCCCTCAAATAGGATCTGTTGGGTTCATCCGCCCTCAAACAGGATATGTTGGGTTCATCCGCCCTCAAATAGGATATGTTGGGTTCATCCGCCCTTAAATAGGATATGTTGGGTTCATCCGCCCTCAAATAGGATCTGTCGGGTTCATCCGCCCTCAAATAGGATATGTTGGGTTCATCCGCCCTCAAATAGGATCTGTTGGGTTCATCCGCCCTCAAATAGGATTTGTCGGGTTCATCCGCCCTCAAACAGGATATGTCGGTTCATCCGCCCTCAAACAGGATCTGTCGGGTTCATCCGCCCTCAAATAGGATATGTTGGGTTCATCCGCCCTCAAATAGGATATGTTGGGTTCATCCGCCCTCAAATAGGATCTGTCGGGTTCATCCGCCCTCAAATAGGATATGTTGGGTTCATCCGCCCTCAAATAGGATATGTTGGGTTCATCCGCCCTCAAATAGGATCTGTCGGGTTCATCCGCCCTCAAATAGGATCTGTTGGGTTAATCCGCCCTCAAATAGGATCTGTTGGGTTAATCCGCCCTCAAATAGGATCTGTCGGGTTCATCCGCCCTCAAATAGGATCTGTCGGGTTCATCCACCCTCAAATAGGATATGTTGGGTTCATCCGCCCTCAAATAGGATCTGTCGGGTTCATCCGCCCTCAAATAGGATCTGTTGGGTTCATCCGCCCTCAAATAGGATCTGTCGGGTTAATCCGCCCTCAAATAGGATCTGTCGGGTTAATCCGCCCTCAAATAGGATCTGTTGGGTTCATCCGCCCTCAAATAGGATCTGTCGGGTTCATCCGCCCTCAAATAGGATATGTTGGGTTCATCCGCCCTCAAATAGGATATGTTGGGTTCATTCGCCCTCAAATAGGATCTGTCGGGTTAATCCGCCCTCAAATAGGATCTGTTGGGTTCATCCGCCCTCAAATAGGATATGTCGGGTTCATCCGCCCTCAAATAGGATCTGTTGGGTTCATCCGCCCTCAAATAGGATATGTTGGGTTCATCCGCCCTCAAATAGGATCTGTCGGGTTCATCCGCCCTCAAATAGGATATGTCGGGTTCATCCGCCCTCAAATAGGATCTGTCGGGTTCATCCGCCCTCAAATAGGATATGTTGGGTTCATCCGCCCTCAAATAGGATCTGTCGGGTTCATCCGCCCTCAAATAGGATATGTTGGGTTCATCCGCCCTCAAACAGGATATGTTGGGTTCATCCGCCCTCAAATAGGATATGTTGGTTTCAGTCTTTAAATTTCATACCAGGCGCCCACCTGTATAACGAGAGGAATACATTTCAGTCTTTAAATTTCATACCAGGCGCCCACCTGTATAACGAGAGGAATACTTTTATGTCTTAGTTTAGACAGGCGCCCACCTGAATAACGAGAGGAATACATTTTCTGTCTTTTCATTTCTGTTCAAGGTCACCCACCAGTATAATGCGGGCATATCATTTTTCATGTCTTTACCAGGCGCCCACCTGTATAACGAGAGGAATACTTTTATGTCTTAGTTTAAACAGGCGCCCACCTGAATAACGGGAGGAATACTTTTGTCTGTGCATTTCATATTCTAGGCACCCACCTGTATAACAAGGGAATACATTTTGTGTCTTTACCATTAGGCGCCCACCTGTATAATAAGGGAATACATTCCACGTCTTTACCCATAGGAGATGCATTTCCTCCTAGGTTTGTTTCAGTTTCACCCATAGGAGACGCATTTCCTCCTAGGTTTGTTTCAGTTTCACCCATAGGAGATGCATTTCCTCCTAGGTTTGTTTCAGTTTCACCCATAGGAGATGCATTTCCTCCTAGGTTTGTTTCAGTTTCACCCATAGGAGATGCATTTCCTCCTAAGTTCAGTTCTACCAATAGGAGACGCACTTCCTAAGTTTATTGTACCCACAGGAGACGCACTTCCTCAAAGTTAAGTTTTACCCATAGGAGATGCATTTCCTCCTAAGTTGTTTTAAAAAAAATGACCTAGTCTGATGAACCTTCTCCTAGGATCAAAATCTTAGTCCGACGAATTTTTCTCCTAAGATAGAGACCTAGTCTGATGAACTTGCTCCTAGGATCAAAATCTTAGTCTGATGAATCTTTCTCCTAAGATACCAAAAAGAAAAACCCTAGTCCGATGAACCTTCTCCTAGGATCAAAATCTTAGTCTGACGAATTTTTCTCCTAAGATAGAGACCTAATCTGATGAACCTTCTCCTAGGATCAAAATCTTAGTCTGATGAATCTTTCTCCTAAAGATAACAAACAAAAAATGACCTAGTCTGATGAACTTTCTCCTAGGATCAAAATCTTAGTCCGATGAATTTTTCTCCTAAGATAGAGACCTAGTCTGACGAACCTTCTCCTAGGATCAAAATCTTAGTCCGATGAATTTTTCTCCTAAGATAGAGACCTAGTCTGACGAACCTTCTCCTAGGATCAAAATCTTAGTCTGATGAATCTTTCTCCTAAGATACCAAAAACAAAAAATGACCTAGTCTGACGAACCTTCTCCTAGGATCAAAATCTTAGTCTGATGAATCTTTCTCCTAAGATAACCAAAAACAAAAATGACCTAGTCTGATGAACCTTCTCCTAGGATCAAAATCTTAGTCTGACGAATTTTTCTCCTAAGATAGAGACCTAGTCTGACGAACCTTCTCCTAGGATCAAAATCTTAGTCTGATGAATCTTTCTCCTAAGATACCAAAAACAAAAAATGACCTAGTCTGACGAACCTTCTCCTAGGATCAAAATCTTAGTCTGATGAATCTTTCTCCTAAGATAACCAAAAACAAAAAATCTTAGTCTGATGAATCTTTCTCCTAAGATACCAAAAACAAAAAATGACCTAGTCTGATGAACTTTCTCCTAGGATCAAAATCTTAGTCCGATGAATTTTTCTCCTAAGATAGAGACCTAGTCTGACGAACCTTCTCCTAGGATCAAAATCTTAGTCCGATGAATCTTTCTCCTAAGATGCTAAAAAAAACATTTTGAAAAAAAAGAAAAAATCCTAAAGCCAGGCGCCCACCTGTATAACGAGAGGAATACATTTCAGTCCTTACATTTCAAGCATTGAAGTTAGGCGCCCACCTGTATAACAAGGGAATACATCCTAATCTAGTGTTTAGTTCACTCTCAGCACTGCATCAGTAGTATCAGTGGGCTACGATTTTGCTAACGACTCACAAACCTTCCCAGTGCAAACTGGGTTAGGAAATTTTGTTTGTTTTGTTTGTTTTGATTGTCAGGGGCTTGCCTGTAGAGCAGAAGATCGTTATATGCCAAAGATTGAAGAAGTTAGGGGTCCGCCTGTAGAACAGCGGGATCGTTCAAAGTCAAGCCGTAACCCACTGGAAAGCAGAAGGTTGCAACAAAAATCCCCAGCACTCAATCCAAGATAGAAGCAACAAGAAGCTCGCCCCAAGAATGCGAGTCAACAGTCTGAGAGGGTCAACAAAAGCTAGTCACAAAAACAAAAAAAAATGAAGAAAAAGAAGAAAAATGAATGAATCCAAAGCACGGAAGTGGAGAACAGATGTGATCTGCTCAAGAACTAGCGCCTACAACTAGAAAGTATCAAGGTTCAAATCCAAAGTCTGTATGAAGCACCATTCAAGACTCAAGACCAAGTTTCAAAAGACTTAAGAGATAGGGATCCTTGTAACTAGTAGCTGATAGGCTTAGTTAGTCTTTTTCAGTTTTCATTTTTGTTGTAATGACAGGACCGCGGACCGGAACCTCGACGGAACGGCACCTCAATCGGCTCTTCACCTCGGTACAACTCTGCCATCTCTCTCTCATTTCCGAACTACACGTGGCCTGATTCCTGTATAACCAAGGATATGTAGGCAGCTCAGATACCAGGGCTCGGTCACATTCCCACCCTTTCCTGAAGTGTAGTCCGTCCAAGTAATGGTCGGGTCAAAAACACGGCTAGTCGTTCTTTGTCGGAAAACTCTTCGTGTTTCCAGTCAAAGAGGGGCAGCTGTAAGCACGTGATTTTTGACCCTCCCCGAGAATTTTCACATTTTTAGCGTGAATATGTGAAATTGGGTCTAGAATAGCTATTTTAACTATTTTTACTTTATTTCAAAGAAAAAAAAGAAAATCACAAAAAATATATATATAATTTTAGTTTATGTATTTCTCATAAACTTGAAAAATACAAAAATTGCACTTTATTTTTGTACTTTGTATAATTTCGAAAATTACAAAAAAAAAACATAGTTCTATTAAGGTTTTATGGTCATTTTAACTTTGAAAAATACAAAAAAAATTACTTCATATTTTATCTTAAAAACGAAAAAAAATAGTTTTATTAATATTTTGTAGCTATTTTAAACCTTGAAAAATATTTAAAAGATATAGTTTTGTTTAAATACTAGTCTTATTTTTGGTAGTTATTTTGCTTACATAGGACTAGTTAAGCAACGTGTTCCTATTTCTCGGGTCCGGGCAAAAGAATAATATTCGGGTTCAAACTACCCGGTTTTAGGCCTAATTTTCGGACCTAGCCCATAATAAACCGTGTCCAGGACACGTGGGGAACCCCACCACGCGTGGGGGACATATGCCTCGAACCCCACCACGCGTGGGCTCATTTTTCTGGGCAAAACCCATGCTAAATGCACGGATGAAAGACAAAGGCATGGGGACTTTTAAAAAATGGGAAAAAGGGGTACTGTTCCCTTTTCTTCTTCATAAAGAAGAAAGAAAGGAACAGAAGAGAGGACGGACTGGAGAATTTTTAAAAACAAGATACTACTGTTCTTCTTTCTGCGAGAAAAAAGGAAAAAAGAAAAAAGACTTGGAGGGATTTTTGGATTTTTGAAGAACACTACTGTTCAGGCTTCTTCTTCATAAAAGAAGAAGAAGCAAAACCCTACTGTGAAGAGGGAGGACCCCGTCACCTTCCCACTCCCCCGACGCTAAACCACCTGACCAACTCCCTCCTCCTGTCCAAACAGACCACCGCTCTTCAACCCACGACGACCCTCCTCCTCCTCGCAACGTCCAAACACCTACTGTAAACGACCCTACTGACCGGACTTTCCCCCCCCCCCGAGCACCGGACCAACATAACCAACGACCAAATACCACCCCATCACCACCGTCCGACACCACCAACGAACACACCCAAACGACACCGACCAAAACCACCATTGACGCCTCAAAACCACTTCCAAAACCTACCCAGCTGACCCCCCGTCACTGTCACCCCAGCACCACGACCAACGTCAACAACCCACCCCGTCGCAGCCCCAGTCCCTTCGACCACCAAACACCGGCAACCACCCCTCCTCCTCCTAGCTCTAACGAACCAGTCCGCCATTTTCAGTCCGACGAGCAGCTATCGCTGCATGCCAGGCAGTCGTAGCTGCGTTTCCGAGCAGCGGTGGGTTGCTGCGATCTTGCTTGGCCGAGTTTTCTGTTTTTCCGTCGAGGTCGACTTTGGTTCGTCGAGGCGCTGTCCGAGGTTCCGTCGTTGTTCTTCATTCAGAGAGGTCCGGCTTGAGTTCCGTTGGAATCGTGTTTGTCATCCTAAGTTTGCCGAGGTTCAAAAGTTAGTAAACCTCGAGCATTAAATAAGGAAATGTTATGTCAAAAGTTCAAAAAATGCAATATAGAAATTGGTATGATAATTTTCTGCTTATGTTTTCATCGTATGCATTTTTGCTCATTTTGCGTTATGTGATTCTTGTTTATTTGATGTCATTTAATTAAGTTTGACTAGTTGTTCTATGACACAAGTTTGCCGTTAATTTGTTCGTCCTTTCCTTCGCTTAGTTCATTCAAAAAATTATTATTAGTACATGTTATTACTACTCCCGAAATACTCATTCGCTAAAAATCTTTTTATTAAACTTCTAACAAGTTATGAGATTTTAGTTGTAAAGAAGTTGTAAGGTTTAGTATGGTTAAAAGCGTAAAAATGGCATCCCTTTAAAATATAAAAAAATAAATAATAAATAATAAAAAAAAAATATAAAATGAGACGAGCCTCGCCAAATAAAAGGGACAAATTGCGGGGCCCTCACAAAATATATGTATTAAATACTTAGATTCCGGGATGGGTCGTTTAGCAAATTTCACGGCCCTACCCAAAAATAATAATGCGCTAGTTGCTTTAGGCGCGCCTTTAATAATGTTATCTCCCTAAACTCGGGTGCACATTTATGTGACCCAAATCCAAATCTCAACGGAGTCGAAATATGTCTCTAGTCACGGGCGCATTGATTGTGGCGTGGCCCGAGATGCATTTCCATGACGTTGCAAATTCTTTAAAAAAATAAGAATGAGATGAGCCTCGCCGAATAAAAATACAAATTGCGGGGCCCTCAGTAAATACTTGTTTAAAATTACTTAGAATTCAGGAGGGTTGTTTAGCGAATTTCACGGCCTCCGCAAAATAATAACGCGATAGTCTCTTTAGGCGCACCTTTAATAATCTAATTTTCTTAAACTCGGGTGTGCATTTCATGCGACCCAAATCCAAATCCTAAAACATCAAATAAAATATGTTTCGGATTGTGGGTGCATTTCATGTGACACAGTCCAAAGATATATTTTAAGCGATGTTCACATTCTTGTAAAAACAATAATAATAAAGCGGTTAAAAGATAAATTTGCACATAAGTTCATAGTTGTATAAAATCAGATAATCAAGCCGAATATAACAGTTGAGCGACCGTGCTAGAACCACGGAACTCGGGAATGCCTAACACCTTCTCCCGGGTTAACAGAATTCCTTATCCGGATTTCTGGTACGCAGACTGTAATATAGAGTCATTATTTTCCTCGATTCGGGATTAAAATTGGTGACTTGGGACACCCTAAATCTCCCAAGTGGCGACTCTGAAATAAATAAACAAATCTCGTTTCGATTGTCCTTTAATTGGAAAAAACTCCCTTGCGCCCCTCGGGTGCGTAAAAAGGAGGTGTGACAGCCGAGACTATCTCGAAATGACCGGAAATTGAGAATAATCAGTTGTTCTTGACAAGAACAACTAATTAGCCTTTATTTCCGGCTAATTCAAAGCTTGAAAACCACTCGAAAACTTGTTGCAGATTCGTGACTTGGGTCAATAGCAATGTTTTTGGGAAATTAACCATGAAATCACAATGAAGGAAGGCCAAAGACTATGGAACTTGATTTTTGAGTGATTTGGGGAAATTAGGCTTTGGATCTAATTTTTCGATCCAGCATTTGAGCCAAACTAGAGGGATTCGAGGGACATGGGTTAGGGATTTGGAGAGATAAAGCAATGGGTGTTCCGGGGTGTAATTTTGGTGGTGTTTGGAGGTGGCGTCGCCACCCTAAAGCGGTGAAGGAATGGGGGCGGCTTCTAGGGTTTATGGGGAGTCTCTGATGGGGGGTGTGAGAGAGATGAGTGAAAGAGTGGGGGGGTTGGAGTTCGGACATATTTATATTAAACCCACCCCAGTTCCCGGCCGTCTAATCATATGGGATCAACGGTCCAGATTAAGGTAACTGAAACGGTGTCGTTTTGATTATGGTGGAGATTGGACCAGGTAGGGAGCAGGTTTGGGCTAGAATTGGGGCGGGTTTGACTATCAAATTGCTAGGGCCTGGACGGATGGAATTGGAATTGGCCCAACTAATTTCCCTCTTCTTTCATTTCTTTTCTTCCTTTTATTTTCCAACTTTTTTTTCTATCTTTTTTTTAACCTCTTTTCAAATTAAAACTAAGATAAAATCTAAACTAATTCCTAAATCACAATTAACCCTAACACATTGCATTAATTAATAATTACCACAATTAATTAAAAACCAAATTAAAGGGAAAAACTACCAAAATTCAAAATTAAAATTAAAAAGCAAAAATAATCTATTTTTTTGATTTTCCATTTTTATAAAATAATTAATTTGTTAATTAATCGTAAAGTGTAGGATTAAATCCTAAATGCAAATGCAACATATTTTTGTATTTTTCAAAATTAACATGCACAGACAAATGCAAACAATAACAAAAATACTACGAAAATCCACGAAATTGCAAACCAATGGAAAAAATTAGTTTGTTTTGAATTTATGGGAGTAATTCATATAGGATAAAAATCACGTGCTCACAACTACTAAAAAGGATATTAAAATAAAAGCGACTGATACGGATAACAACAAGCTACTAAAGAAAATAAATAACGAAAGAAAGCTAAAAATAGACTAATCACAACAAGCTCAGCAAGAGCACCTAATACACAAAATAGCCCGACAAGGGCACACAATATCCAAAACAACAAAGTAAACCCATCAAGGGCACACAATATCCATAACAACAAAATAAACCCGGCAAGGGCACACAATATCATAGTATGAATATAGTACATCCACCCCCAACTAAAAATATTGTAGTGTCCTCACTACACAATATCAAATATAAAGCACAAATAGTTTGAGGGTCTCCCTGAGGTCTGCATCAGACTAGCAGACTGTGGGAGGATGGCTGATCAATGTTGTGCTGAACTCGTAGCCTCATCATCATTAGTCTCATCATCATTATCACCATCACCAGCAGCTTCTGACATGGAGTATTCCTCGCTATCATCTTTATCCCTCACTGGTATCTTCTTGCCTGGCTGCCCCCATTTGAAGATGGCCTTTATGCCTCTACACATTTTTATCATGAACTTGCTCTTCTTCTTGTTCTTCTCCTTCTCCTTCTTGAAGTCTGACTGGAGATCTGCATGCGCCTTGGCCAAGTTGCTGTAGGCTGACTCGAGTCTGGTCACTGATGTTGCCATCTTCTCATGACACTCTTTCTGACTCTTCTGCGCATCTAAGTAACTCCTCATTTCTTCCTTGGAGAATTACGAGATACCAGGCTGGGAGGATGAAGGTCCACTCAGAAGCTGTGACACTAACTCCTGGATAGATGCAAGCTCGGAGTTTAGCACCCCAAATGGTCCCTCAAGTGCAGCTGCCTATGAAGATGACTCTGAACCAGTAGTTGTGGTGGTGACCTTCCTTTTCTTGCTTTTGACTACACTACCCTCTCTTGTCACTCTTAGTGGGTGAAAAGGTTTATCGGCTGGTAACCATCGATCGGTGCTACGCACCTCAACCTCTGCCCTCATGCATAACTGTGTGATCAACGGAGGGAACATCATCCGTGCGTCCTTGTCCTGCAAATACTCTCTCAGCTCCTGTAGGATATAGTAACCGACATTTACAGGAATGTCATCCAGGATGCAAGCAATGATTAATGCCCTGGTGTAGGAGACATCTGATACATTTCTGCAAGGAGACACCCTATTGCATAGGATGTACAACCATATTTTTGCTTCAGACATGAAGTCAATTGACCTCAAACCTTTTCTCCTGTTTCCCCATTTGCCTCTCATGCTTGGAGGGTAGATTTTGGAGACAAGCCATTCCACGTTGTCACACTGATCTTTCTCTCGCGCCGGCTCAATTGGATAGTTATGAATCCCAAGGTTGCCAATTATCTGTTCTATCCCAAACCTTACCAATTTTCCTCTAATGATGAGTTGTGGGTTGGCAAAGTCTGTGCACTTAAGGTTAGCATAGAATTCGCGAACCCACTCCTCATTAGATTTGCATGGAGTGGGAATGAAGCATGACCATTCGGAGGCATGGAGACAGGCATAGAAATCTGGGAGCTTCTCGGCCAATTTTTCTTCGTTGATCCCCTTTTCAAGCACTATGTTTTTGTTGATGAGGTTGTCATAATATTTGCGCTGACAGTCAACCGACATGAAGCGTGAGTTATCAAATGGTTCCTCAACCTCCTCCTCAATTTCATGTTGTTGTGGGGCATTTTCGCTCATGTTCGGGTCCATTTTAGCTCAAAGTACCTTCACAAAATCAAAACAAAGTTAGCCGGGATATAGAATCATGTTAAGCAATTTAAAACACTGCAATTAGGCCAAAGAATCAACTTGAACGGGCCCGGGAAGAGCCTATTGCAAAGCTACTAGAATTTGGCATTCTGCCCAGTTTGCGCATCTGCGTAATAGTAAATGCAGGAGCAGTTCCACTTATGCGGAATTTTAACCGCATTTGCGGTTCTTCTCAAATTGTCCAAAATTACACCTACGAAAAAATCATCGCAAGTGCGAGACCGCGTCTGCGGTGCTCGTGCAAGGTTTCAAATGCCCAGATTTTCTTTACATTTTTCAATTCTTAAACCCGATTTTGGCACCTAATTTATACTCAAGACTTCTAAATTAGTGCACTACATGAAATTTTAATTCTATTGAGACCGATTTTGTGGTACTTAGCAAGAAATTTTCTTTTAAACACTTTGTCGAACACCGTGCAAGTAGTTTAAAATGGCCTCTTCTTCACATAATTTGGGTACTCAGATTTCCCACAAATTTTTTTCATGATACACAGCACACACAAATGCACTCTCAACCAATTTTCCTCACCCTATTCTCACACAAATCAGAGGGGAATGGAGAAATAGGGGACACGGCCATGGCAGGCCTAATAAAAGAAGAAGGAGAAAAGAGAAGTAGATAAGAACTAAAAGAAAATACCTGAGTCTCGTATGGTGCAGTAGAAATCAGGAGCAGTGGATGTTTTGGAGATTGTTAGAGCTGGGGGAGTTAGGGCTGGGAGACAAAGGCAGAAAATACCTGAGAATGAGAGATCTATTTTTTAGACCCTGTCCGACTTCCGCATCTACGGCTGTTTACCGCTTCTGCGGGGCCGCTTCTGCGTCCAAAGGAACCATATCTGTGAGGAGGGCCACATCTGCAGTTGGAAACACACTTCTGCATGACCGCATTTGTGGTCAAAAATCCGCATATGCGGTTACACCAGATAACTGGTGCCCAGAATTTTAGCCACTGTTTTATGCCATTTCAACATCCCAAACTCCTTAATTCAACTACAAAAAATCTGAAACTTGGCAGATTAGTAAAAAATAATATACTAAGCTATTCTAAAAAGGAAAATTTTAAAAATGACTAAAAATTTTGAAAAACGAAGGGTTGCCTCCCACCAAGAGTCGCATTTAACGTTGTGGCATGATGCAAGTCAACTTTACCACTTTTCTCGCCACTTGGATAATATGAACTGGGCCCCTAGCTTGGAATCAAGCTTGTGACCACGAGCGATAGGGGGTGGTAAGTCGATGATCAAGCCAAGCCTTAAATTCTTCATTTTGCACTTCTTGGCTCTCATGTGAGGAATGTCATTTTGCTTTCTTGTTCCCTCAAATTGTAGGATGTATGGTATGAGTCTTTCCTCCTTGCAGTCCTTCATTGATTCGTGTAGTTCAACTTCCATGTCACCACACAATTCCCATGTTGAAAAATGCTTGGAATGTGACTTCAAACCTCCAACTTACAATTTTTCTCGGATTTTGACATCCTCTTTTCCCCCCGGATTAGAGTAAATCTTAACCACATTTTCATTTACACTAGTTGACTCTAATTCCATATTTTTCTTGGTATCATTAGCGTAGAGTCGGTTGGCGGATGTTCAATTCTTGATTACTCAAAGTAGAGCTCACTTTCTTCCTCGAAATCGGACTCTTCTTGACTTCCTTCCACACTCTCAAGTTGGTGGGCATAGTAAGCCTCAACCAATATTTTCATTTGCTCATCCAAAGTGCAGATATGTTCATCATTGTAATCCAAACCTTGTTTCAAGTCCTCGAGTGCAAAGTTATGCTTCTCCTCATTTTCAAGAATTGTCTCCAACATGAGCATCATCTTCTCATTTTGAGAAATTGAGAGTTCTTCTTGGTTTTGATCAAGCGCCAAGGAAGGATTTTCGGCTTCCACATCTAAGGAAAATTCTTGGCTATCACTAACTTCCGAGGCTTTTTGGACCTCTAAAGGTTCAAGCATTTCCTCCATTTGCAAGTTCAACCTTTCAAGTGCCAAGTCATTTTGGAGACTATTTTCCAAAAGCTCCTCCAAAGAACTTTGCTCTTTGTTTCCTCCTTCAAGTAGGCATTCTAACATGAGCTTGAACTCCCCATTTTGACCATCCTCAACTTCCTCCACTTCCATAGCCCTATAATTTTCATCACAAAAAGTAAAATCATCATAGCGGGGGCTTGGGAAAGGGAAAGACAAATAATCACAATCATACCAATGACCATTTTGGCAACCACACTTATCACAAATACTCCACTCATGGGTTTGAGATTGTGCGCAAAATCCACCCCCGGGAGAATTTAAACAATTTTGCCATGAGTGTGGTCCTCCACAATAAGGACAAGGGTCATCAAAGTATGAACAACTACCATCTGACCAATTTCTTTAAATGATGCCATTTTTCAAAATTAAGAAAATAAACAAGAAACAAACAAGAAAAATAAACCAAAGTAAGAAAAATAATTACACAAATTTTCACAAGTTTGGACCAAAGCACTTACGTTTATTTCTCAAACAACCTAAATTATGCCAAATTGTTCCCCTGCAACGGCGCCAATTTTTGATTGACGTCCAAATCCACTACTAAAAAGTAAATGGATATGGTTGCATGCGATATAATTTACCCAAATATGAGTCGGGGTCGAATCCCACAGAGAACAATATGTAGGCAATTAGGAATGTAATTGTTATGCAATGCCAAACACTTAAAATTGATTTGAGAAAATATTTTTGCCTAAAGCGGAAATGTAAAATAACCTAGAAAGCAATTAAAATGATCAATGGCTACAAGGATGGATGCATAGGGAATTACACTCAAGTAACTATCCAATGTATTTCACGATTTTACAAATATGAGCGAGTTTATGTTAATTAGCCACGGATAATAATTCTTAATTAGCTTCTTCCGAAGACTAACAAGACTTCCTAATTGAATTATCCCTAAAACAATTAAGAGATTACGCACACTCGGAATGGCTACAAGTAGTTCAATCCTATCCCTAGATAGAATCTATAAAATAAGTGTTAAAACCTCAAGTTCTTGTTAATTAATCTTTCCCAACCCCAAATTATCTTTCCCAAAATTAATTCGGAATTAATGGGCGATTCCTAGGGTTAGCTAATCCCTTTGGAAACATTAAAGAACAAGAATAATTAAAGTAACAATAACTCACTTCATAAAAGGATAAAAATCATTCAATACATAAGCACAACAAGGTATTTAATCCACACTTTAAATATGAATACTTCTATAAACAAGATTCAAGTGTTGGAAATAAATGCTACACACTTAAATATTCAATACAAAGCAAGGAAATGAAGAAATAAACATAAATGGGTAAGAAACCCTTAACCACAAGCTTGAAATCTTCAAAACCCAAGTGTGTGTGCAAACCCTAGCTTCCAAAACTTGTTCTCTCTAGTCTCTTGGAACTGAAAATAAGCCAAAGATTCCTAAAATATCTGCTAGGACGAGTATTTGTGGGTTTGGAAATGAGAACACGTGAAATGCCTAATTTGCCCAGGTCTGATGCCTGTTGACTGCACCTGCGGATGAATTCTTGCAGATGTGGATAACTTATCGCAGAAGCGGGATGTTAAAGTATGTATGATACCGCAGATGCGGACTCCCAGAGCGCAAATGCGCTACCGCAAAAGCGAAAAATTACTCGCAGATGTGATTTCTTGCAAAAGGCCCAGCTCTGCAGATGCGTCTCCACTCCCACAGATGCGGGGTCGCTTCTGCGACCACTCTTTTGCAGATGCAGAATCACTGGAGAGTTTTGCATTGTTTTCACCCTTTTTTGCTCAATTCCACTTCAATTCAAATCAAATCACTTCATAGCATCATTTACCTAAAAATCTAACAAAACACACCATAAACGACCTCATATTATAGTTAAAGGACATAAAAGCTAAAGAAAAGAGACTAGAATGAGTGGTAAAATCACCATTCATCACAATCTTCTAAGGATCCACCTGAATACCCTCTGTTGGTACAACATGACCCAAGAAAGCAACTGAACTCAACAAAACTCATATTTCGAAAACTTAGCATATAATTGGTTGTCCCTCAGAGTCTGAAGCATGATCCAAATATATCATCAATAAAAACAATCATGAAGGAATCCAGATAGAGCTTGAACACCCGGTTCATCAAATCCATGAATATTGTTGGGGCATTTGTCAACCCAAATGACATCACTAGAAACTCATAATGCCCGTACCGGGTCCGAAAAGCTATCTTAGGGACATCAGATGCCCTAATCCTCAACTGATAGCCTGAACTCAAATCGATCTTTGAAAACACCTTGGCACCCTGAAGCTGATCAAATAAGTAATCAATCCTCGGCAATGGATACTTGTTCTTGATGATGACTTTGTTCAACAGTCGATAGTCTATGCAGATCCTCATCGACCCATCCTTCTTCTTTACAAACAATACCAGCGTACCCTAGGACAAGACACTGGTCTAATAAAGCCTTTATCAAGCAAATCTTTCAACTGCCCTTCAATTCTTTCAACTCTAGCGGGGTCATACGGTACGACAAATAGAAATGGGCTGAGTGCCCGGAGCCAAATAAATGCAAAAGTCAATAACCCTATCGGGTAGCTTCCCTGGCAGGTCTACAGTAAATACCTGTGGGAACTCTCGAACAATTGGTACAAAATCCATGGAAGGAACCTCCGCACTTGAATCACGAACATAAGCCAAATAAGTCAAACACCCATTCTCGACTATACGTCGAACCTTCATATAAGAAATAACCCTACTGGTAGAATGACCAGGAGTCCCTCTCCACTCTAATCGAGGAAACCTCGGCAATGCTAAGGTCACGGTTTTGGCGTGACAGTACAATATAGTGTGATAAGGTGACAGCCAATCCATCCCTAAAATGACATCGAAATCAACCATATCGAGAAGTAGGAGATCTACGCTGGTCTCAAGACCCCCAATAATAACAAAACACGAATGATAGACACGATCTGTATGATGACCCAAAAGATCAACTCTTGTTTTAAAAGTCAAATCTATGTTCTGAGGCCTTAAAAACCTCCCCTTGTCTCACTTCTATTTGCGTGCAGAGTCCAGGCATATATCCGGAAAGCCTCTATGTGAAAATTTGAGAAAAATGCTAATTTTACCTTTAAAATTAAATTTAAGTTGACTTCGGTCAATATTTTAGGTAAACGGACATGAACCTGTGATTCGACGGTCTTGGGGGGTCCGTAGGAAAATATGGGACTTGGGCGTATGCCCGAAATTGAATTTCGAGATCCCTAGCCCGAAAAATGAATTTATGAAAGAAATTGTTTAACTAAAAATATAAGAGTTTATGGAAATCTAAAGATGTTTGAATTTGATGATATCGGGCTCGTATTTTGGTTTCGAAGCCCGGTACAGGTTTATTATGGTGTTTAAGTTGTGCCTGTAAAGTTTGGTAAGAAATGGAATTCATATGACGTGAATCGGACCCTCGGTTGTGAAAATGGATACTTTAAGAGTTCTTGAGATTTTTCTTTGATTTTAATGCTAAATTCATATTTCTAGACGTTATTTTGGCGATTTGATCGAATGAACAACTTCGTATGATGTTTTTAGGTTGGGGTGTATGTTTGGTTTGGAGCCCTGAGGGCTCGAGTGAGTTTCGAATAGGATACGGGGTGATTTACACTTAGAAATCTGGTATGAGTTGTTGCTCCTGGTGTACAGGCATTTTGTACTTCGCGGTCGTGAAGTCACTCTTGCAATCGTGAAGTGTACTCAGGGTTGGGGATGGGTTTGTTCATCACGAACGCGGAGCACTGGGGGGTTGCTCTATGCGAACGCGATCGGTGTCACGCCAACGCGTATAGTAAAAATGGAGGTGGGTTGGGAATCAGTCATTTCTTCTATACGAACGCGTACATTGGTCTGCGAACGCGAATGCAAGGGGGAATACCCTTTGCAAACGCATAGAAGATCTCGCAATCGCATAATCCTGAGTAAGGCAGCTCTTCGCAAACGCGGCAGGCCCTTCTCGAACGCGAAGAGGGCCTTCCCAATCTCTTAAAAATAGAATCAAAACGGGAAAGGGCCATAATTTTATATTTTCAAAAACTAGAGAGAATTGAGGCGATTTTCAAAATATAAGTTCTTCCCCACAGTGTTGGTATATGATTCTAAACCTTTTTCTTTCAATTTCCCATTGCATTCCATCAATTTCCATCCAAAAATCTAGGGTTTTCATGGTAGAAATTAGGGGTTTGGGTAGAGTTAGGGCTTTTTGTATAATTGGAATTTAGACCTCATTTTGGGGTCAGATTTCGAAACTAATTGCATATTCGGGCTCGTGGGTGAATGGGTGATCGGTTTTTGGTCCGAACCTAGAGTTTTGACCAAGCGGTAACAGGGTCGATTTTTGACTTTTTGGGGAAGATGATAGAAAACCTATAATTAAGCATTGGAGTTTAATTCTTTAGCATTTTTTGATGTTGTTAAATTAATTTGGCTTAGATACAAGTGAATTGGAAGTGGAATCAAAAGGGAAAGCGGTATTTGAGGCTTGAGTTTGGCCGTGGAATTCGAGGTAAGTGTTTGGTCTAACATTAGCTTGATGGATTAGGTGTGTGTTGGTGTCGAGTACGACAAATAGGTGAGGTGATGAGTATCTATACGTTGGTGTCAAGCATGCCCGTGAGTCTTATATTAAGATTGTTGCGATTTTTATTATGTATTGTTCATGTTTAAATTGATGATTAGCACTGGGACAAGACTTTTGATAAATTCTTGGTAACTGACCATTGTCGAGTATTGGTTCAAGTTGAGGTTTATTTATGAAGTAACTGTTGAAACTAGATTGGTTATAACTGATTCCCTTGCCGGGATGATATTGTTTCTATTATTGACTCCCTTGCCAGGACGTATTGTTTCTATTGATGAATCTATTGTTGATTCCCTTGCCGGGATGTTATCATTCTATTTGTTTGGGTGAGGAAGAGTGTAAAGCACGAAGGGTGATGCCGTGCGTGATATTGTAGGTGAGTGTTAATGCATGAAGGGTGATGTCGTGTCATGATTATGACAGAGTAAAAGAACTAAGGGTGATGTTGTGTCGTTTCTATTGATTTCTATGGTGATGACGAGAGTAAAAGCACGAAGGGTGATGCCGTGCACTTTTTTCTGTGTTATTAACTCCGTTGCTGCAAGTTTGATATTTACTTTGTCATCTTACTTTATTATTGTCATAACCTGATATTCCCCTCAATATGTTCCCCTTTTTCCATCTTATTCTATTTAATTCTTGTTATTATTGCTTCTCGTATATGATTAAATTGCACAGGTTTATATGGTTGTTGTGTCCTAGCCTCGTCACCACTTCGCCGAGGTTAGGCTCGACACTTACCAGCATATAGGGTTGGTTGTACTGATACTACACTCTGCACTCCTTTGTGCAGATCTCGGTACTAGGCCCTACGAACCGTAGTTCGAGGTTGATGCCTTCAGTCGAGTGGAGACCCGAGGTAGTCTTCGGGCGTCCGCAGACCTTGGCGTCCCCTTCTATCATATTTCCTTCTATTCTTTCTATTTCTAAGACAGATTTGTATTTTCTTGTTCAGACCACTGTTTGTAGTATTCGTAGACAGTCCGTGACATGTGACACCAGTTATGGGTGGAGTTGTATTATGGATTTCATATTAGTATTCAGTTAGATTGTTAAATTCTATTTTTTCGTATTTTGTTCCGGTGTTTATGTTATGTTAACTTGTAAACTGCTAAAAGATAAAGTAAAAAGGTAAACAAATCAGTAACGTTGGCTTGCCTAGCGGGTTCAATGTTAGCACCATTGATGTGCCAGAGAATTTCGACACATTTGATACAAATTGCTTAAATTTTAGCTTGTTTTAAATGCAATTATCTTTCATACTTATGTAATTTTAATGTTTTGCAGTGTATGAAGCTCAAGGACCCAAGAACCTGGAAATGAAATTAAAAATCCATAAAAGGACATGAAAAAGGAAAAATGCGATCGCAGATGTAAGTATACGGACCGCAAATCCAACATGTGGACCGCATAGTGCTCAGAGGAATCGCAAAGCCCAACAGTCTATTAGCCAAATTCAAGCGCAAGAGATGTGGTCCATTATGCGACCGCATAACAGGTTTGTGGGCCGCATAATGGATCACAAACTCGTTGTAGAAGTTGTTGAAGGCGGAAATGCGGTGACAAATGCGATCACAAATCAACAATGCGGACCGCATAACCTAAATGCGACGACTACCTAAGAACTAGGGTTTCGAAGATGCGATGGTTGTGACGAGAATGTGGACCGCATGTCTGTTATGCGATAGAAATACGGTCGCATAATTGACCTGGAAGGGTATTTTTGTCCGAAATTGGTCCCGAGTTTTAGCCCACTATAAATAGATTTATTGGGATTTTGTGGGGGCATCTTGTCTGGTTTTTGAGCTACATTCCAACATTTGAATATTCCTCTCTTTTGGAAGCTTTAGGAGTGAAGAATCTTGCACTTTGTAAGCTTTATGGCTTTTAATATTCTCATCTTTTTGTATTTTAGCATGAGTAGCTAGCTTGAAATACTAAGGTTGTGGACCCTAAATGGGTGTTATGTTAGTGGGTGTTTAACATTGAATATATATGTAATGGTTGGTTGATATATATTTTTTCTCATTCTTCATTTATTGTTGGTGGTTGCGAACATTAACAAGTTCCATTAAATTCTTTCTTTACTTGGAAAAGTGAGTTAGAGTTTAATAGAAGTAAATATCAAAGACTCAAGGCTTTAAACCTTGTTTAATAGATTCGCTTAGGAATAAGTGGGTTTTATTTGGCATAAATTGATTACTCTTAATTGCAACTCTTTTATATTTGGAAAAATCATAAAGAGGAATACTACCCAACTATTCGAAAATATTGGGTAGTCATTTAGAAATCATTGGCATATCTAAAGAACCTTCCATCATAAATATATCATATTAACACCGATAGCATTACACTTCATTGAAGGGGACACAACTTTGGTTTCCTTAATCAAATTATTTACATTCTCAATGTTACAATTAGGTATCTCTTCAAATCACAATCATATCATACTCTAGTTACAATTAAAGGAATAGAATTACGACCTAAGTCAAGTAGCATACTACTCGAGTAACCTTTCTACGCCTATTCCCTGTGAGATTTGACCCCAACCTTGTTGGATTATTATATTTGACACTAACCGCCTACACTATTTAATTAAAGTGTAATTTGAGCGTATCAAATTTTGGCGTCGTTGCCAGGGAATACGATTTTGAAATTACTAATTAGTGTGTGCTTTACTTTATGTCTTATTCTAATCCATCACACTTTGCTTGTTTTACTTGGTGTTGATAGGAAGACATGGCCGAATATGAGGAAGAAATGGAAGAAAATCCTTTTGCGGACATAGATGAGTACATTGAGGATACAAATGCTATTGTACCTCTGATTGTTGGTGTTGCAACTTTCAATATGGAACATGGTTTAATCCTAATGCTCAAAGCGAAGGGGTTTTTTAGGAATTCCACTGATGATGATCCGACACAATATCTTAGAAACTTCTTGGGTGTGTGTGCGATACATAAACAGAACAACGTCTTAGATAATGCCCTAAGGTTGAGGTTGTTCAAGTACTCACTAGCTAGGGACGCAAGGAAATGGCTTCAAAATATGCCACCAAATTCCATTCATTCTTGGCCCGAACTTGTCCGAGCATTCTTCGCTAAATGGTTTCCGCAAAGTAAGAAATCTGAGCTCTGGGATAAAATTTTCTTTTTCAAGCAAGTACCGGGAGAACATCTACATGAGGCATGGATCGATTCAAGTTATATTTGGTGAGATCTCCCAATCATGGTTTTCCGGATTCTATCCTGTTGGAGAAATTCTACATGGGTTTAGATCATATGAACCAATCTATATCCAAGAATGCAGCTGATGGATCTTTTATGGACAAGACATTCGCAAGGATCATACAAATACTTGACAAAATAGCAAAACATAATCAAGCTTGGCACTCAGAGGACACCACAAGTGGAATTGCATATGGTTCTCCCTCCTTGACCACCATGATTAAGGAGAATCAAGAAAGAGATCAAGTAATTGCAGGGCTTGCCACCAATGCCAATGTGTTGACAAAAATGTTCACTGAAAGCCAAATGAAAAAGGTAAATGTGGTGGAAGATGTGCAACCATCATCAAGTAAATATTATGAGGAAGCCAACTATGTCAACAACTCTCAAGGAGGCTATCAAAGGAAACAATACCAAGGTCAAGGACAACAAAATCAATGGAGGCCTAACCCGCAAGGGCAAGGCAACAAATAGTGGCGAAATGACCAAGGTGGCTCAAATCAAGGAAATTGGAATAACAACAACAACAACTTCTCAAATCGAAGTTCAAACCCTTATGTTCCTCCAAAGGGTCAATATTCAAATCGAGGTTCCTCAAGTGATTCCAAGTTGGAAATCATGCTTGAACGGGTATTGCAAAATCAAGAGAAGTCTGACACTTCTATGAGGAACATGATCGAGCTTCATGGTTCTCATACCGCATCCATTCAAAAATTGGAGATGCAAATTAAAGATATTTCTAGGGAACAAAATCCGAAGCAAAAAGGGACACTTCCAAGTGACACGATTGCGAACCCAAAGGGTAGTGGGAGTGGTCCAACTTCTCATATCATGGAAATTACTACTCGGAGTGGGAAGGTACTACAAGGAGAGAGTGAGCAAGTGGTTGAAGTAGAAGAGTCTGAACAAGAGGTTGAGGTTGAAGAGCCAAGGGTTGTTGAAGCTGAATAGGTTCCGAAAGATTTGAAAGTTCAAGAAGTGAATCGAGAAGAGGTAAGGGAAAAGGTAAAAGAGATACCAAAAGCTCTACCACCTATTCCTAGACCTCCTCCCCCGTTTCCTCAAAGACTTGCGAAGAAGGTTGATGATAGCAAACTCGAAAAGTTCTATGACATTCTCAAGTAGTTATCGGTGAACATTCCATTCATGGAAGCATTTCAAGAGATGTTGGGTTTTGCTAAATATTTGAAAGACTTGATCACCAAGAAGAGAACCACCAAAAATGAAGTGGTGAATATGACTCACTGGGTTAGTTCCATCATTGCAACAACCACCGTTCAAAAGAAAAAAGACCCAGGAGTTTTCACTATTCCATGTACTATTGGGGCGCGTGATTTTTCAAGAGCCTTTTGTGATAATGGGGCTAGCATCAACTTAATGCCTCTTGCCATTTACAAGCAAGCGGGATTACTTATGCCAAGGACCACAAGTATGATATTGCAAATGGTCGATCTTCCATAAAGAGACCAGTGGGAATTGTCGATGATGTGCTTGTAAAAGTGGGAAAGTTTCATTTACTCGCCGATTTTGTAATCCTTGATTGTGCAGTTGACAAAGAGATCCCTATAATCTTGGGGAGACCATTCCTTGCCACAGGAAGAGCACTAATGGATTCGGAATGGAATGAGATCAAATTCCGTGTGAATGATGAAGAGGTTACATTCTAAGCAAGCAAGGGTATGAAACTACCACATGAATATGAAAGCATCTCGGTGATTGATGTTGTTGTTGAAGTGGAAGATGTGGTTGAAATAAAAATGGAAGAACAATGCCTTGGTGAGGTGTTGGCAGCTATTTTAGTAAACCTTGATGGTGAATATATAGAGGGGTATATGGAATCGGTCAATGCATTAGAAGAACTTGGGTCCTACACTTATGCTCCGAAGAATCTCTCTCTCGACTTGGAGAATAGATCCACTCCTCCCGCACAGCCTTCTATTATTGAGCCACCGCAACTAGAGCTCAAACCACTTCTACCACACTTGAGGTATAAATTTCTTGGCTCAAATGATACTCTACCGGTAATCGTTTCATCTTTGTTGAATGATGTGCTGGTAGAACAATTGTTGGATGTCTTGAAGGAGCATAGGCAAGCTATTGGGTGGACAAATTGCGGACATCCGAGGGATTCTCGCCGAAATTTACGAACACAAGATCCAATTGGAGAATGAGAGTAAACCAAGTGTGGAGCATTAACTAAGGTTGAACCCGTCCATGCAGGAAGTCGTAAAGAAAGAAATCATCAAGTGGTTGGATGTCGAGGTAGTCTACCCCATTGCCGATAGTTCTTGGGTGAGCCCGGCGCAACGTGTGCCGAAAAAAAAGGCATGACAGTGATTGAAAATGATAAAAATGAGCTCATCCCAACAAGAACGGTGATCGGATGGAGGGTGTGTATATCAGAAGCTCAACAGTGCCACGTGCAAAGACCATTTCTCTATGCCTTTTATTGATCAATTGCTTGATCGACTAGCGGGAAGTTCATTATATTGCTTTCTTGATGGATATTATGGTTACAACCAAATCAACATAGCATTGGAGGACCAAGAGAAGACAACATTCACTTGCCCTTATGGAACTTTTGCCTTTAGCCGGATGTCGTTTGGTTTGTGCAACGCTTTGGCTACCTTTCAAAGATGCATGATGTCCATCTTCTTAGACATGGTGGTGGATTTTCTAGATGTTTTCATGGACGACTTTTCGGTGGTAGGTGACTCCTTTGAGCATTGTCTTAACAATCTTAGAGAAGTGCTCAAGAGATGTGAGGAGACCAACCTTGTGCTTAACTGGGAGAAATGACACTTTATGGTGTATGAAGGCATTGTATTGGGGCATAAAATTTCAAAATATGGCATAGAGGTTGACCGGGCAAAGATCAAGATCATTTCCAAGCTTCCTCCACCTACTTCAGTTAAAGGTGTCCGAAGTTTTTTGGGGCATGCCGGCTTTTATAAGCATTTCATCAAGGACTTTTCTAAAATTTCAAATCCCATTTGCAAACTCCTTCAGAAATATGCAAAATTTGTGTTTGACGAGAAGTGCCTCAAAGCCTTTGAGGAATTGAAACAAAAGCTCACCATGGCACCTATTATTGTCACACCCGATTGGTCTCTTCCATTAGAACTCATGTGTGACGCCAGTGGTGTATCTACTGGGGTAGTTCTTGGCCAACATCACAACAAGGTTCTTCACCCGGTCTATTATGCAAGCAAGACACTCAATGGAGCACAAATGAATTACACGGTGACTGAGCAAGAACTTCTTGCCATTGTCTATGCCTTTGAGAAATTCCGGGCTTACTTGTTGGGATCCAAGGTGATAGTGTACACAGACCATGTTGCTCTTCGCTATCTTATGGAAAAGAAGGATGCAAAGCCTAGGTTAATTCGGTGGGTCCTGTTGTTGCAAGAATTTGACTTCGAAGTCAAATATCGAAAAGGGGCGAAAAATCAAGTGGCGGATCATTTATCAAGGCTTGAAGAGGCAGGGAGACCAAAGGAAGATCTTGAAATCAATTATGCTTTCCCGGATGAACACATGTTGGCATTATCTAACACTTTTGCTCCTTTGTACGCCGATATTGCTAACTACTTGGTTAGCGACCTTATTCTGGATGGATTAGAAGCTTATCAAAAGAAGAAGTTTTTGAGAGATTGTCGGCAATAATATTAGGAAGAACCATTATTATTCCGTGTTTGTGCTGATAACATCATCAGAAGGTGTGTTCTAGAAGAAGAGATTATGCCAATTCTAAAGGCATGCCACGACTCACTGGTCGGGGGTCACCATGGAGGCAATCGAACGACGGCAAAGGTGCTTAAATATGGTTATTATTGGTCGTCGATTTATCATGATGAAAAACAAATGGTCAAGGCTTGCGACCAATGCCAAAGGCAAGGATCAATCTCCAAGAGGCATGAAATGCCAATGCACTTTGTGATGGAGATAGAACTCTTTGATGTGTGGGGAATTGATTTTATAGGCCCCTTTGTAAGATCTTGTGGTATGAAATATATCTTGGTGGCTGTGGACTATGTGTCCAAATGGGTTGAAGCAATTGCCTTACCAAATAATGAGGTAAGGAGTGTGACCACATTCTTAAAGAAAGAACATATACACGCGGTTTGGCACTCCTAGAACCATTCTTAGTGATGGTGGGTTTCACTTCTGTAACAAGGCTTTCACGGAGCTACTAGAGAAATATAGCGTCAAGCATAAGGTAGCCACACCTTATCATCCCCAATCAAGTGGCCAAGTTGAATTTTCCAACCGGGAGATAAAGAATATTCTAGTAAAGACTATTAATGCAAACAGGACTGATTGGTCAAGGAAGCTAGATGACGCGTCGTGGGCATACCGCACGGCATACAAAACCCATATTGGCACTTCTCCTTACTGTTTAGTCTTCAGAAAGGATTGTCATCTACCCGTAGAACTGGAACACAAAGCCATGTGGGCTTTAAAAAGGTTGAACTTGGACTGGGCTGAAGCTGCAAATTTGAGGTTAACACAACTCAATGAAATGGAGGAATTTCGTTTCCATGCATATGAAAGTGCAGTTGTGTACAAAGAAAGGATGAAGTTCATCCACGACAAAAAGATCTTGAAAAGGGAGTTCAAATCGGGTGATTTGGTTTTGCTTTTCAACTCAAGGCTCAAATTGTTTTTGGGCAAGCTCAAATCGAAGTGGTCCGATCCATTCAAGGTGGTAGATGTATCCCCTTTTGGAGATGTGGAATTAGAATCAGAGGATGGGCTCCAAACCTTCAAAGTAAATGGCCAGCGAGTAAAGCACTACTTAGGCACTGATGGAGAAAAACACTTGGTGGAACAGTTGTCTTTCAAAGATGGTCCATGCCCGACCAATAAGTGACCCAAAGAAAGGCCAACTTCATCGTGTCGCGATGTTAAATCAAGCGATTCATGGGAGGCAACCCATGGGTGGTAACATCCTTTTTGTCCTTTAAATTTTAAATTTTGTTAGATAGATTTAATTGAGCAATTTAAAGTGTGTGTTAGAGTGCAGGTGATTCAAAAGATCATAACATAGGGTGAAATTGCACGTGAAAGGGAAGAAAAGTCACCAGGGGAAATCTGCTACACATATGCGGTCACATTTTAACTATGTGGACCGCATAGTGGTCGCATACTTGGGCAGTTTGTTTAGAAAAAAGTGATGGTCAAAATGCGGCGAGGACGTGCACTTTGCAGATCGCATATTAGTTATACGGTCGCACAAGTGTACCGCATTGTGCAATGAGCAACTCAAGTTGAAACCACCGCATAACACTTATGCGGTCGCATAAGGTGTTATCATGTGACTTATCCACCGCAAATTTCATAGGTAAGTATTCCCTCCCCCCCCCCCCCCCCTTCGCACATAAACATACCCCAGCACTCAGACAAAATCATTTCCCTTTTAAACAAAAAAAAAAGAGAAAGGTAAACAGCCAGTTGAATTTGAAAAGAGTAAATATGTCCAAATTGTTGAATTCATCTCCTAAAGGATTCTCGAATCATCCATTCCTGGTATGTTCTCCCTTTCCCAATTTTTAGTTTTAATTTTGTTGAGTGTTTTTCCTATTTTCATGGTTTCCTTTAGTGTATGCTCTTACTTCCTCGTCGTTATTGGGTATTTGCTCATAATTGGGGGGGGGGGTTCTTGGATAATTAGTTAGGCCTGGGGGGCTGGGTAGTAAAATTAGGGTCACCATTGTAGAGGGTGGAGTTAAAATCGTTGAGGACAAAGACTTTTGCGGACCGCATAGTCGATTTGCGGTCTGCATTATTGCCGCATAACGAACCCAAGGTGACTTGAGAAAGATGACAATTTGTGGAGGCTTTGCGATCACATAAGTGATATCCGGACCGCAAAGCCACTGCATACTTAAATAGTTTCTGACCCTTTGTAAAATGTTGTTTGCGGCTGATTTGCGATCGCAAATCCATCTTTGCGGTGGGTTTTGCGATCGCATAGTGTGATGAACTTTCTAAACGCATAGTTTTACGATGGTTATGTGAACCGCATAATGGATATGCGATTGCATAACTGTTTCCTTTCAGCAGGCAAAAAATTTGTGACAAGTTTGCGGTCCACATAGTGGTTATGTGACCGCATAACCTGTCGCATACTAGACTTTCTTTGTAATTTTTGTCTCAAAATTTTTATTTTTATTTTTATTTTTCTTTTTTCCTGATGTCTGCTATGTCGCTCACACTTCATTTCTTTGCAGATATGGCTCCCAAGAAAAATATTGCTTCCAAAAAAAGGGCCTCCACCAGTCGTCAGGCACAACAAACCAAGCGTTCACTACCGGAATCATCCCAACCTACTGCTGCACATCCCTCCTAGTCTGATGAGGAGGAAACCTTGCCATCAGTCGACCTACAAGCTGAGGCAAGAAGAAAAAGAGGAGATGATTTCCAACTCAAGTTTGGGGTCGAAGGCTCTAGGGATCTGTATAAATAAGGGCTCACGAAATGGAAAATCCTTGACAAGAAACAACTGAGTCTGAACGGGCTATAGGAGCAGTACCCTCACATACTAGAGAACATCAAGGCTAGAAATTGGGATTGCTTCACTGAGCTGCCTGATGATTACAATGAAATATTGGTGCGTGAATTTTTTGCATCTTATGGAGCCTCCAGGACACCTCACCACAAGCGCAACAAAGTTTTTTGTGATACTGTCTTGGTTCGTAGGAAGCAGGTGTTTTGTGGCAGTGACACTATAAATGAGTTCTACTTTCCAAACTGGAGATCGGGCACAGCTGAGTATGCCACCAAATAGGCCAACAGAGATAATGAGCGTGGTTGGATAGCCCCAGTGATAGCCAATGGGACCCCCGCTTGGATTGACCCTCTGCTTAAAATATTCAAGGAAGATCTCACACGAGAGGGTAGATTTTGGATCAGCTTTATCACCTCTCGATTGATATCGTCCCAAAATAAAACTGATATAAGCATTGAGAAAGTGCTTCTCATTGCATGTATTATGACAGGGATAAAAATTGATGTGGGTGACATTATTTTCCAAGAGTTAGGGGTGCAGGCCAACCAGACAACCATGTCACTTCCGTTCTCGTGCTTGATCACAACCCTCTGTAAGGTTGTGGAAGTCCTTTTAATGCCACACACTGACAAGACGGGGAAAGCACTGAAGGATATTGATATCACGTGCATTAATGATGTGGTTCCACGGGTAGTTGTTTCTCCCCCAGAGGTTCAGACCCAAATTCTTGTTGATAAAGAGATCTCAGACTCCCAGACTCATGTTTCTCCTCAGGCCATAGTGGCCTCCACTTCCACTCCACAGCCCATCTCTCAGGCCACCATTGCACAGCCTCCTGCCACACTGCCAGCCATTTCAAGGCTCGGTCTCTTAGCTCAACATGCAAATGCTAAGGTAGACCAGCTTTTGAAGAACCTCCCCACACTCATCAGGTAGGCATTGACCTCTATCCAGTCCTCAGTGATGGTCCTCCAACAACAACAAACATCTTATGGGGATTTCCTGAAGCAGCTTGAGGTGCGGATTGAAAAGATAGAGCGAGGTGAGGTTGGAGACTTGCCAAAGCTCCATGATGATGTTGCCACACTGAAGACTGAGCTCCACAAAATACAAAGTTTGGAGTTCGATCTATCCTCTTTCATGCCCGTGGAAGGAGAGCAGGGAGCAGGAACGTCCGTTGTTGGACTAGATCTTGATTTTTCCACTTTGATGACAGCTTCTACACCTCAGACTGTCGGGGCTTCCCAGCCTCTAGCTTCCCTACAGATATTGACATCCCTTCTGAGGAAGATTCCGGACAATCTGCAGAGTCCGAAGGTGGGGAGACCGATGAGGGAGAGACTGATGAGTCATGGTCCGAGGAGGATGAGGGCCCTCAGGAGAAAGGTAAGCAGGTTGCTGCCCCTACAGTTGTAGAGGAGGAACAAGCAGTTGTTTAGAAGGTGATAGAACATTCGCTAGCAGACATGGTCATCCAAGCCAATCCATCTACCACTCAACTATCAGCAGGCGAGGCTAGCAGCTCATAGGCCCCAGCTCCAGTGTCGGGCCAGTTGGAGATCCCTCCTCTATCAGTGGAGGTCACTCCTCAGGCCGAGATCTCATCGGCCCCAGCTCCAGCATCAGAGGGTGACCCCACCATCATTCAGCCAGTTTCCGACTCCTATAGCGCTTAGTGCGCCTCAGGGAGCCCCTAAACTCTGTCTTACATTCTTATGCATTGGGGACAATGCATGATTTTTAGTTGGGGGTGGGATAGTCTTGTACAAACTTTTTGTGAACTATTGTACATGTTTTTGAGTTATATAAGCAAATTTCTATAACTTTTGTATATACTTGTGTTGTTTTTGTATATATGTTATCTTTGTATAAAATAAAAAAATAAAAATAAAAAAATAAAACAAAAACAAGTAGATAGTTGGATGCATGTTCATCTTTAGTAATTAGCAATGAATTTCCCTTGGTTTTTCTTCGTCGGGTTATTTTCCAAGGGTGTAATAGTAGAACCATGGCAGTAAGATGAAACATTTTGACCGGTTTGGTGTAATTGTCTAGTTTCAAGCATGGATGCCTGTAAATAGCCTATACCCTTCCATTAATATAAAAAAAAATCAACTGTGTGAACTTGAAGCTCGCTCTTTGACTCTATGTTTACCTAGAGCTATACATGTAAATATAATGAAAGCTTCGAGTTGCCAAGGGTTGACTCAAGGCTAAAACTATGTTGAGTCAAATAGTTCGTATGTCATGTGTGTGAGTCTTTGTATAAATAATTCTTGTGTTTACTTCTACCATCGAGAACTTGCCCGGTTGGTTTTTCGATGCTAATGATAATTACATTTGGTTGGATAAATGACCTTAGGAAGTCTTTGTGATATTGGAAAACCAGTTAGCCTTTCAAGCTACCCATTGTATAGATATTATCACTAGTTACCCCATTTGAGCCTTTAACCTTTTCTTTGGCCACCTCATTACAAACCTTTCCCCATTTATAAAATAATTCCCTCTTTTGAACTCGTCCCTCCTTGAACATTGAGAATGAGGCTAAAAGCCTAAGTTGGGGGTATGGTGTCAAGTCGGAAATTGGCAAGGTTGTACAGTGAGTGTAGGAAAGTATACCTCAAGATATTCATATGAAACTATTCAAGCTCCAAAAGAAGAATTAAAAAAATGCAAAAGAAAAGAAAAAGAGATGTATGTATATATATAAATATGGAGACTTGAAGAAAATTAGAGAGGTATTTAAGGTGGTTCAATGTTGGAAGTTAGGGGCTAATGAGGGCTATGTGGTTTGAAAATAAGCAAAGAACAACAAGAAAGAAAAATGTGAGTAGTGTTCAAGGAGGGTGTAGTCACTTGTACCTAAATGTTTATCCGACCCTTCCCTAAACCTACATTACAAGCTTAAAAAGTCCTTATGGGATCTCCAACCGAACATTTTTAGAATAAAGCGACGAATTAAAATAAGGGCAAGCTTATGGTATGGCATGTTGTAACACTTGAAACTCGTTTTGAGAGTGAGTATCTTTATGAATCCGTCCCTTTTTTGTTGTCATTGTAAATATTGTGAGTTTGGGACTTTCTTTCTAGTGAGGGCACATGAATTGTGAGGTTGGACAGAAGTTGAGTTCTTGAAGTCGAATGCAAGTGCACTCAGCTGAGAGTAACATTTTGTCAAATTGGTCGAGGCTCAAAGTTCACAAGTTGATTAGTTTCTTTGTATATAACAATGATTGTTCAGGAAGGGTAAATAAACGAAAGGGCATGCTTGTAGTACTGACAACTAACATCGTCCACTATCACCATTGTTTCATATCATTTAGCTAGAATCTAGAATAGGATAATGTCATTTTAGTTGCTTTAGGACAAGCAAGAATTTAAGTTGGGGGTGTTGATGTGCCGGAGAAATTCGGCACATTTGATACAAATTGCTTAGATTTTAGCTTGTTTTAAATGCAATTATCTTTCATACTTATGTAATTTTAATGTTTTATAGTGTATGAGGCTCAAGGACCCAAGAACCTGGAAATGAAATCAAAAAGCCGCAAAAGGACAAGAAAAAGGCAAAATGCGATCGCAGATGTGAGTATGCAGACCGCAAATCCAACATACGGACCACATAGTGCTTAGAGGAATCGCAAAGCCCAACAGTCTGTTGGCTAAATTCAAGCGCAACAAATGTGGTCCATTATGTCGGGCCACATAATGGATTACAAACTCATTGTAGAAGTTGCTGAAGGCGGAAATACGATGACAAATGTGATCGCAAATCAACAATATGGACCGCATAACCTAAATGCGACGACTACCTGGGAACTAGGGTTTCGAAGAGGCGATGGTTGTGACGAGAATGTGGACCTCATGTCTGTTATGCGACAGAAATGTGGTCGCATAGTTGACCTGGAAGGATATTTTTGTCCGATATTGGCCCCGAGTTTTAGCCCACTATAAATAGATTTATTGGGGTTTTGTGGGGGGATCTTGTCTGGTTTTTGAGCTACATTCCAACCTTTGAATATTTATCTCTTTTGGAAGCTTTAGGAGTGAAGAATCTTGCACTTTGTAAGCTTTATGGCTTTTAATATTCTCATCTTTTTGTATTTTAGCATGAGTAGCTAGCTTTAAATACTAAAGTTGTGGACCTTAAATGGGTGTTTAACATTGAATATATATATATATAATGGTTGGTTGATATATATTTATTTCTCATTCTTCATTTATTGTTGGTAGTTGCAAACATTAACAAGTGCCATTAAATTCTTTCTTTACTTGGAAAAGTGAGTTAGAGTTTGGTAGAACTAAATATCAAAGACTCAAGGCTTTAAACCTTGTTGAATAGATTCGCTTAGGAATAAGTGGATTTTATTTGGCATAAATTAATTACTCTTAATTGCAACTCTTTTATATTTGGAAAAATCATAAAGAGGAAATACTACCCAACTATTGGAAAATACTGGGTAGTCATTTAGAAATCATTTTCATATCTAAAGAACCTTCCATTAGAAATATATCATATTAACACCGATAGCATTACACTTCATTGAAGGGGACACAAACTTGGTTTCCTTAATCAAATTATTTACATTCTCAACGTTACAATTATGTATCTCTTAATATCACAATCATATCATACTTTGGTTACAATTAACGGAATAGAATTACGACCTAAGTCAAGTAGCACACTGCTTGAGTAACCTTTTCACACCTATTCCCTGTGGGATTCGACCCCAACCTTGTTGGATTATTATATTTGACACCAACTACCTTACACTATTAATTAAAGTGTAATTTGAGCATATTAGCCATCACGGTCTCGGTGGTTGGAAATTCGGGTCGTGACAAGTTGGTATCAGAGCTCTTGGTTGCTTAAGTCTCACAATTTACAGACAAGCTTAGTAGAGTATGAGGGATTGGTATGGAGACGTCTGTGTTTATCCCCCTGAGGCTACGGAGTTAGGAACAGTTTTACTTCTATTCATCTCTATCATGCGATTTGATTTGTCAATGTTAATTGAACTTCTACTCTGTTCTTTCGCAGATGGCGAGAACATGTGCTTCTTCATCCGCTGATCAGCAGCCCGAGCCCCTAGTGGCAACTCCTACAAGGGGCAGAGGATAAGGCTGAGGCCATGCTAGAGGCTGAGGTAGGTGCAGGGCTCAGCTTAGAGCAGCAGCACCAGCGGCAGGGCCTCAGGTAGAGTTTGACGAGAAGGCTCCAGCCCAGACCGTTTCAACGGGGTCAGCTCAGGTCCAGAGGAGTTCATCGCTACCCCGGTACTTTAGGATGCTCTGGTTCGTCTAGTAGGCTTTATGGAAAGTGTTGCCTAGGCATGCTTACTTCTTGTAGCACCAGCCATCTCTCAAGTTAGGGGAGGATCACAGACTCCCGCTATTCGCACTCCAGAGCAGATGGCTCCTCAGTTTCAGACTCCAGCAGTTTAGCCAATTGGGGTAGTCTAGCCGGGTATTGTATCTCAGACCGGTGATGGAGCAGCTATGTCTATTGATGCTTTGTGGAGGTTGTATAGGTTAACCAAGCTCTTCACTACTACCTATGGCGGTACATCTTCAGAGGATCCCTAGGACTATTTGGACAGTTGTCATGAGGTTCTATGAAACATGGGGATAGTAGAGACAAATGGGGTCGACTTTGCTACTTTTTGTCTGTCAGGTTCCGCCAAGATTTGGTGGAGATATTATTGTTTGGCTAGACTAGCTGGGTCACTGGCTTTGACTTGGGACCAGTTCTCTCAGCTATTTTTGGAGAAGTTTCTTCCTATCACTCAAAAAGAGGACTATTGGAGGCAGTTTGAGCATCTCCAGTAGGATTCTATGATTGTCACTGAGTATAAGACCGGATTTATTGCCTTGGCCTGTCATGCTCTTATTATACTTCCCACCGAGAGAGGGGGTGAGGAGGTTTATTGAGGGACTAGTTTAGCCTATCAGATTGCAAATGGCTAAGGAGACAGGGAGTGAGATTTCTTTCCAGGATGCAGTCAATGTGGCCAAACGAGTTGAGATGGTTCTATTACAGGGGAGTGGTCAGGGGTCTGCTAAGAGGCCCTGTCATTCTAGCAAGTTCAGTGGTGCCTCATCTGGAGGTAGGGATTCTTTTGGTAGGGGTTATCCTCCCAGGCCATTTCATTCAGCACTTCAGGCCTCTCATGGTGCTCCAGGTGGTCGTGGTTCTCATATGCAGTATTCAGATCAGCTACCATACAGTGCATCACCAGCTCCTATCAGTGCACCTCTGCTCCAGAGTTTTCAAGGTGGTTACTCAGGCCATCAGGGTCAGTTTCAGGATCATCAGTCTCAGCAGCCGAGGGCTTATTACTTGTGGCAATACAAGGCATATTGCTAGATTTTGCCCTCGAGCATGGAGTATTTCTCAGCATCAGGGTTCTCATGTTATGGTCCCAGCACCGGGTGTTCCACCGCCTGCTCAGCTAGCTAGAGGTAGGGGTCGAGGTCAGGCCGCTAGAGGTAGAGGTCAGGCCGCTAGTGATGGAGGTCAGCCAGCGGGAGGCCATCCAAGGGATGTAGTTCCGAATGGTGGGCCCAGCCTCGATGTTATACTTTCCCAGCCCGGTCTGAGGCTGAGTCCTCTAATGTAGTTATCATAGGTACTTTTCTGGTTTGTAGTAGAGATGCTTCATTTCTGTTAAATCCGGGGTCTACATATTCCTATGTGTCTTCTTATTTTGCTTCGCATATGGTTGTGCCTCGTGATTCCTTGAGTGCTCTTGTATATGTGTCTACATCGGTGGGTGATTCTATTATGGTAGATCGTGTTTATCATGCTTGTATAGTTGATATTGGGGGTCTTGAGACTAGAGTAGATCTCCTACTCCTCTATATGGTAGACTTTGATGTCATTTTGGGGATGGATTGGTTGTCACCTTATCATGCCATATTGGACTATCATGCCAAGACCGTGACCTTAGCATTGTCGGGGTTGCCTCGATTGGAGTGGAGGGGGACTCCTGGTCATTCCACCAGCAGGGTTATCTCTTATATAAAGGCTCGGCGTATGGACGAGAAGGGGTGTTTGGCTTATTTGGATTATGTTCGTGATTCTAGTGCTGAGGTTCCTTCTGTGGATTCTGTGCATATTGTTCATGAGTTTCCAAAGGTATTCCCTTTATACCTGTCGGGTATGCCACTTGATAGGGATATTTCCTTTTGCATTGATTTGGCTCCGGACACTCAACCCATTTCTATTCCTCCATATCGCATGGCTCCGCCAGAGTTGAAAGAATTGAAGGAGCAGTTGCAAGATTTACTGGATAAAGGCTTTATTAGACCTAGTGTCTCAACCTGGGGTGCACTGGTGTTGTTTGTTAAGAAGAATGATGGATCGATGTGGATGTGTATAGATTATCGGCAAGTGAACAAGGTCACCATCAAGAACAAGTACCCATTGCTGAGGATTGATGATTTGTTTGACCAGCTTCAGGGTGCCAAGGTATTCTCGAAGATTGATTTGAGATTGGGCTACCACCAGTTGAGGATTAGGGCATCCGATATCCCTAAGATAGCTTTCCACACTCGGTACGAGCATTATGAGTTTTTAGTGATGTTGTTTGGGTTGACAAATTCCCCAGCTGCATTCATGGATTTGATGAACCGAGTGTTCAGGCCGTATTTGGATTCCTTCGTGATTGTTTTCATTGATGATATTTTGATCTACTCTCGCAGCCAAGAGGAGCATGAGCAGCATCTTCAAGTCATTCTTCAAACTCTGAGAGACAGTTAGTTGTATGCTAAGTTTTTGAAGTGTGAGTTTTAGTTGAGTTCAGTTTCCTTCTTGGGTCACGTCGTATCAGCATATGGTATTCAGGTAGATCCTAAGAAGATTGAGGTAGTCAGGGATTGGCCTCGACCCCTATAAGCTACAAAGATCCGGAGTTTCTTGGGTTTGGCGGGTTATTACTGCTGGTTTGTGGAGGGATTTTCATCTATAGTATCCCCGATAACTCGGTTGACCCAGAAGGGTACCAAGTTCAGGTGGTCGAACAAGTGTAAGGCAAGTTTTTAGAAGCTTAAGACAGCTTTGACTACGGCGTCGGTGTTGGTATTGCCTACAGGTTCAGTGTCATATATAGTATATTGTGATGCATCTCGTATTGGACTTGGTGCGGTGTTGATGTAGAATGGCAAGGTTATTGCATATGCTTCACGGCAGTTGAAGATTCATGAAAAGAATTATCCAGTTCATGATTTGGAGCTAGCATCCATTGTTCACGCACTAAAGATTTGGAGGCATTATTATATGGCGTGTCATGTGAGGTGTTCATAGATCACAAGAGTTTGCAATACTTGTTCAAGCAGAAGGAGCTAAATTTGAGGCAGAGGAGGTGGTTGGAGCTATTGAAAGACTATGATGTCACCATCTTGTATCATCCGGGGAAGGCCAATGTAGTGGCCGATTCTTTGAGTAGGAAGTCAGCCAGTATGGGCAGTCTTGCGTATATTCCGGTCGCTGAGAGACCACTTGCTTTGGATGTTCAGGATTTAGCCAATCAGTTTATGAGGTTGGATGTTTCTGAGCCCAGCCGTGTTCTAGCTTGCATAGTCGCTCGTTCTTCATTATTCGAGCGTATTCGAGATCGGCAGTATGATGATCCTCATTTGCCTATCCTTAAAGACACGGTGCGGCACGGGGGTGCCAAGCAGGTTACAATCGAAGATGATGGAGTTTTGAGGATGCAGGGTCGAGTTTATGTGCCTAACGTGGATGGACTTTGTTAGTTGATCATAGAGGAGGCCCATAATTCTCGGTATTCTATTCATCCGGGCACCACTAAGATGTATCACGATTTGCGGCAGCATTATTGGTGGAGGAGGATGAAGAAGGATATTGTTACGTATGTAGCTCAGTGTTTGAACTGTCAGCAGGTGAAATACGAGCATCAGAGACCTGGTGGTTTGCTTTAACAGATTGAGAATCCTGAGTGGAAGTGGGAGCATATCACTATGAACTTCGTTGTTGGACTCTCACGGACTCAGAGGAAGTTTGATGCGGTATGGGTTATTGTTGATAGGCTGACTAAGTCAGCGCATTTCATTCCTATGGCAGTTTCATATTCTTCTGAGAGGTTAGTTGAGATCTATATCCGGGAGATTGTCGTCTTCATGGTGTGCATGTGTCCATCATTTCTAATCAAGGTATGCAGTTTACCTCACATTTCTGGAGGGCAGTTCAGCATGAGTTGGGTACACGTATCGAGTTGAGCACAGCATTTCATCCTCAGACGGATGGACAATCCGAGCGTACTATTCATAGTTTGGAGGATATGCTCCGAGCATGTGTTATTGACTTTGGAGGGTCTTGGGATTAGTTATTGCTATTAGCAGAGTTTTCCTACAACCACAACTACCAATCGAGCATTCAGATGGCTCTCTATGAGACATTATATGGTAGGCGGTGTCGGTCACCGGTTGGAAGGTTTGAGCCGGAAGAGGCTAGGTTGTTGGCTAGAGATTTAGTTCAGAATGCCTTGGACAAGGTTAAGATCATTCAGGATAGGCTTCGCACAACTCAGTCCAGGCAGAAGAGTTATGCTAACTGCAAGGTTTGTGATATGGCATTCATGGTCGGAGAGTGAGTGTTGATGTGTCGCCCATGAAGGGCGTGATGAGATTTGGGTAGAAGGGAAAGCTAAGCCCTAGGTTCATTGGTCCTTTTGATATCCTTGATAGAGTAGGAGAGGTAGCTTACAAACTTGCGTTGCCACCGAGTTTATTAGTTATGCATCCAATGATTCATGTGTCTATGCTTTGGAAGTATCACGGCCATCCATCCCATGTGTTAGACTTCAGCAGTGTCCAATTGGACAAGGACTTGACCTATATGGAGGAGCTGATAGCTATTCTAGACCGGCAGGTTCGTCAGATGAGATCGAAGAGTTATCCTTCAGTTCGTGTTCAATAGAGAGGTCAGCCTATCGAGGCAGCTACCTGGGAGTCCGAGTCCAATATGCGGAGCCTATATTTCCATCTTTTCCCCGACTCAGGTACTTTTCTATGTCGTTCAAGGACGAACGGTTGTTTTAGAGGCAGAGAATGTGATGACCCAAAAGGTCATCTCTTGTTTTAAAAGTCAAATCTATGTTCTGAGGCCATAAAAACCTCCTCTTGTCTCACCTCGATTTGCATATGCAGTCCGGGCATATATCCGGAAAGCCTTTATGTGAAAATTTGAGAAAAATGTTAATTGTACCTTTAAAATTGAATTTAAGTTGACTTCGGTCAACATTTTTGGGTAAACGGACCCGGACCCATGATTCGACAGTCCCGGAGGGTCCGTAGGAAAATATAGGACTTGGGCGTATGCACGGATTTGAATTCCGAGGTTCCTAGCCCGAGAAATGAATTTTTGAAAGAAATTGTTTAACTGAAAATATAAGAATTTATGGAAATCTAAAGTGTGTTTGAATTTGATGGTATCGGGGTCGTATTTTGGTTCCGAAGCCCGATACAGGTTTATTTTGGTGTTTAAGTTGTGCCTGTAAAATTTGGTAAGAAACGGAATTCATATGACGTGAATCGGACCCTCGGTTGTGAAAATGGTAACTTTAAGAGTTCTTGAGATGTTTCTTTGATTTTGATTCTAAACTCATATTTCTAGACGTTATTTTGGCGATTTGATCACACGAACAAGTCTGTATGATGTTTTTAGGTTGGGGTGCATGTTTGGTTTGGAGCCCTGAGGGCTCGAGTGAGTTTCGGATAGGCTACGGGGTGATTTACACTTAGAAATCTGGTATGAGTTGTTGCTTCTGGTGTACAGGCATTTTGTGCTTCGCGGTCGTGAAGCCACTCTCGCGATCGCGAAGTGTACTCAGGGCTGGAGATGGGTTTGTTCATCGCGAACGTGTAGCCAGGGTCGCGAACGCGGAGCACTGGGGGGGCTGCTCTACGTGAATGCGACCGGTGTTACGCAAACGCGTATAGTAAAAATGGAGGTGGGCTGGGAATCAGTCATTTCTTCTACGTGAACACGTACATTGGTCCGCGAAAGTGAAGTCCTGGGGGGAAGATCCTTCGCGAACGCATAGAAGATCTCGCAATCGCGTAAGCCTGAGTAAGGCAGCTCTTTGCAAACGCGGCAGGCCCTTAGCGAACACGAAGAAGGCCTGCCCAGTCTCTTAAAAAAAAATCAAAACGGGAAAGGGCCATAATTTCATATTTTCAAAAACTAGAGAGCATTGAGGCGATTTTCAAGAGACAAGTTCTTCCCCAAAGTGTTGGTATATGATTCTAAACCTTTTTTTTTTCAATTTCCCATTACATTTCATCAATTTCCATCCAAAAATCTAGGGTTTTCATGGTAGAAATTGGGGGTTTGGGTAGAGTTAGGGCTTTTTGTATAATTGAAACTCGTTTTGGGGTCGGATTTCAAAACTAATTGCATATTCGGGCTCGCGGGTGAATGGATGATCAGTTTTTGGTCCGAACCTTGAGTTTTGACAAAGCGGGCCCGGGGTCGATTTTTGACTTTTTGGGGAAAATAATAGAAAACCTATAATTAAGCATTGGAGTTTAATTCTTTAGCATTTATTGATGTTGTTAAATTATTTTGGATTAGATACAATTGAATTGGAAGTGGAATCAAAAGGGAAAGCGGTATTTGACGCTTGAGTTTGGCCGTGGAATTCGAGGTAAGTGTTTGGTCTAACCTTAGATTGAGGGAATAGGTGTTGTGTCTTATTTGCTATGTGTTGGTGTCGAGTACGACGTATAGGTGAGGTGACGAGTATCTATACGTCGGAGTCAAGCATGCCCGTGAGTCTTATATTAAGATTGTTGCGATTTTTATTATGTATTGTTCATGTTTAAATTGATAATTAGCACTGTGGAACAAGACTTATGATAAATTCTTGGTAATTGACCATTGTCGAGTATTGATTCAAGTTGAGGATTATTTGTGTAGTAACTGTTGAAACTAGATTGGTTATAGTCGATTCCCTTGTTGGGATGATATTGTTTCTATTGTTGACTCCCTTTCCGGGACGGTATTGTTTCTATTAATGTTTCTATTGTTGATATTCTTGTCGTGATGTTATCATTGTATTTTTTGGGTGAGGAAGAGAGTAAAGCATGAAGGGTGATGTCGTGTGTTATATTGTGAGTGAGTGTTAATGCACGAAGGGTGATGTCGTGCTGATATTGTGAGTATTAATGCACGAAGGGTGATGTCGTGCCATATTAATGAAATTAAAATCACAAAGGGTGATGTCGTGCGATGATTATGAGAGAGTAATAGCACGAAAGGTGATGACGTGCCGTTTCTGTTGATTTCTATGGTGAGGACGAGAGTAAAAGCACGAAGGGTAATGTCATGCACTTGTTTCTGCGTTATTAACTTCGTTGCTGCAAGTTTGATATTTACTTTGTCGTCTTACTTTATTATTGTCATAACCTGATATTCCCCTCAACATGTTTCCCTTTTTCTGTCTTATTCTATTTAATTCTTGTTATTATTACTTCTCGTATATGATTAAATTGCACGAGTTTATATGGTTGTTGTGTCCTAGCCTAGTCACTACTTCGCCGAGGTTAGGCTCGACACTTACCAGTACATGGGGTCGGTTGTACTAATACTACACTCTACACTCCTTTGTACAGATCTCGGTACTGGACCCTACGGACTATAGTTCGAGGTTGCTGCCTTCAATCCACTAGAGACCCGAGGTAGTCCTACAGACGTCTACAGGCCTTGGCGTGCCCTTCTATCATATTTCCTTCTATTTTATCTATTTCTGAGATAGATTTGTATTATTCCTGTTCAGACCACTGTTTGTAGTAGTCATAGACAGTCTGTGACATTTTGACACAAGTTCTGGGTGGAGTTGTATTATGGATTTTGTACTAGTATTCAGTTAGATTGTTAAATTCCGTTCTTCCATATTTTGTTCTATTGTTTATGTTATGTTAACTTGTAAACTGCTAAAAGATAAAGTAAAAAGGTAAACAAATCAGTAGCGTTGGCTTGCCTAGCGGGTTCAATGTTAAGCGCCATCACGGTCCCGATAGTGGGAAATTCGGTCATGACAATATATAACAATAGAATCCCCCACCGGTGTAGACACATATGTGGGATAACTCAAAGAATCACAAGGCACAACTATGAAGCAAAATAAGATGACACATAGGAGTATGTAGACCCTGGATCAAATAGAACTGAAGCATCCCTACTGCAAACTGAAATAGTACCTCTAATAACAGCATCGGATGACTCAGCCTCAGGCCTGGCCGAGAAAGCATAACATCAGGTACGGGCCTAACCACTCTAAACCATATCCCTAGAACGGCCTCATACTAGCTGGCCTCCATCTTTAACGCCCTAAACTCCACCTCTATCGGGCTGACCATGATCAGGGCCAAATACACCACTACGAAGTGGCGAGAGCGGCCGAAGCAGCTTTTACTCGAGATAGTCGGGATCGAATCCACAAGGAGCTAGAAGTGGGAATTGGATTCTTATCCAAACTAGAGATGCGTAGTGCTCTTAATTACTCTTCCAATCATCTTTCGGTTGGTTATTACTTCTAATATTTATGCTACTGATAAGCTAAATTAAACTAAGAATGATTTCTTGTAGGATTTTCTAATTAGTAAAAAAGGCACTAGGGAAGTGACTTTCCCCTAGGTGAATACTTGACGGGATCTAAAGCCTAAGGCAAAGACGTTATGTTGGGTATTGTGATATAGCCAATGCACGAAATTACTTACTCTATACCTCTCGGTAGCTTGAGTGACTTTGCCCTAATTGACTTTCTCAAGACCAATTGGGTGTCAAAATTGTGCAAGCATTATAGGCTCAAGTTGGGTATTACTATCTCTAGATTTAACCCTTTAATTGGGACTATCAATCTCTTGATTACATCCCAATTCCTTGTTGGACTAATTTTTCTAGACTTAAGCTCTCTTTCTCAAGAAGAACCCAAGTCAAATAGGCACAAATTAGTGTTTGCAACCACTAATTCAACATGGAAAACAAAAATCAGTCCAAATATCAATTACCCATAAACATCTAAGCCTTAAATCAAATGACTCATCAAATACCCACACTAGGGTTGAGCCACAACCCTAGCTAATGGGTCTAGCTACTCATAATAATGGAAGAAAACAGAGAAATAGATGAAGAATAACCCATATGATTTAATTACAAGCTAATATAAAGAAGATTCGGTGTTAATTAGCAACAATTTACTCAAAATAGCCTAACACAGTCGTTCACGTGCTCTGGTCTTTCGCAGATTACAAAACATGCCATAAAAATGTGAAAAGAAAGTATTTATACTAGGCCGAATTTTCTGGACAAAAATACCCCTGACAAGGTAGTGCGGTCCGCATAAAATGCACCGCGGACCGCGCTGAGTCTTTTTGGCTTGATTCTGCATTCTCTGAATCTGGCCACCGCGGGCCGCATAAAATGCACCACAGCCGCGGTGGCTTCAATGCAGTCCGCACAAAATGGCTTGCGGACTGTGCTGGCTTCAATCTCCACTTGTCATAAATCTCTGAATCTCATCTCCGCGGACCGCACAAAATGAAGTGCAGTCGCGGTGAGGCTACTGCGGTCCGCACAAAATGGTTTGCGGTCGCAGTGCTTGAGTTACCAAAAACTACACCTCTCTAAATCTCTTCATTGTCGACCGCACTAAATGGATTGCGGCCGCAGTGGATCTGTTTTAACTGTGCTTGGACTTGTTCTTGATACTTTGCATGTTTCACTCTTTTTGAGCTGGTTTTGACTAATTGTCACCTTTTTTACCAAAACCTGCAAACAAGTACAACATGTAAGCCTTTGGGACTATTTTGTATTCATTTGTAATTAAAACTCAAGTAAAAAGGAGTGTAAAATGAACTAAAATCCCTGGTTATCAACTCCCCCAAACTTAAGCTTTTACTTGTCCTCAAGTAAACAAAATAAGACCCACCTACTTAAGATTAAAACCAAGAAAATTCAGCTGACCCAAAGTGACCTCATCTAGCATCAATTGGGACTAACAATTGTTCTCAATTCAAATGAATCATTAACAACATTTGACCTTCGAAGCACCATGGTTTTAGTGCGACACAAGAGCATCAAGAGTTGACTCACCCCATCAAAGAAACTCTTTCTACTACTTTGGTCATTGTGGAACCCAAACTCATACTCCTCAACTCTCCCTAAGCAAACCTTACTTTTAGATTGTAGCACTCAAAACGAGGATTGTGGAAAACACATTCATCTCTCTCAAAGAAAGGTCACAAGTCCGACTCTAAGTACCATAAGCTTGCCCCTTATGTGAGTCACCACTAATGTAAGCTTTATTCAACTCAAGATCATATAGGACTTTTGTGGATATATAATGAAGTCTTTTGGTTCAGGGTAGGAAATATTTGGTCGAGGTAGGTTCCATCTTCCCTTAAGAACTTCATTTGCTTCATTTTGGCACACATTCTTTTGACTTTTTTGAGTCATTTAACTTCTTTATTAGGGGTTAGAGAGACACACTGTCTCTTGTTCATTTAAACCCTTTTTTCTCCTTTCTCAACTTTTCACACCTTTCATCTCTTTACTTTTATTGAATCCCTTCATTTTGTTTCTACATTGATCATTCTTTTTGACTTTCTGATTTTGTTTATTTTTCATTGCCTTTCCTTTTCTTCATTTTGTACCTTTTACCACTTTGTTGCATTTCTCGTCTCTCCCCCGAAACTTATGCTTTTGCCTTGTGCTAAGGAAAGATCGGGTGCCAAGAGAGGGTATTTTTAGAACGGGTAAAGGCTTGTATCGTGGTTTTTGAAAGAAAAAGGTCTATGGCTCAAAAGGGTTGACTAGGGACATTAACATTGGTAGGTTATGGAAGTTTTCAAGACATCATTCAGATCAAGGAGAGCCTATAATCACATCTCAAGTAAAACTACACTTAGAATTTCGCCTAGAAAAACATCCAGGACAAGTTCTAGACTAATGGATCGGGACTTGGACTTGCAATTCAAATTCTCACCACACAAGCTATAGGATTGCTAAAGAGACAGAGTCGGGGGCCCATAACAACCTTAGCTAAGATTTGAGCAACATGAATGGTCCCGAAAAAACACTTGATGATTATCGGCCAACACAAGAGTCTCAGGGTCACAACTTTCACCATCCTATACACAACAATTTGTTTTTGACCATAGGATAAAAGGCAAATGTGTTAGGCAAAAGTGAAGCTTTTCTTGAGGCACCCCTACTAACTAGCTACTATTTACACAAAAAGCAAAAGAAAACAGACTCAAATCCTTAAGAAGGTTGTCATGCCATACATCATCGGGAAGCTTCCCGGTTCACACAAATTTCACCTTTGGAAAGAATCGCGGCATTAAGAAAACCAAAGGCTTATTGAACTCAAAACCCAAAATAAGAAGCTATCAAAAATGAAATAAGAAGCTATGAAAGAAAAAATGCGGAAAGTAGAATGAATATGTACAAGAGGGGATTTAGATGAATATACATAAGGGGAAATGAATATATACATCAGAAAGTAACTTTATATACAGACCAAAGTTGCAAAGTACGAAAAGTGAACTAAAATGGTAAAATTATGTACATATCAAAAGTAAAAAAGAAAGCATAATAAAAAGAAAGTAATGTCATATATACAACCCAAATCATCCAAAATATGGCCTACCCCCTCAAATGAGAGCTAGCATTGTCCTCAATGCTAACTAACCAAAATAAGAACAAAAAAGATAGAGAGTAAAGAGAAACTCCCTATTGGCCCTCCATCTGCATAGGATCACGAGTCTGGTCCCTAGGTCCTCGGACTACTTGGGAACCTGTGACTGGATCCTTGTAACCTGTGTCTCCACTGGGACCTGGGCCTGTACTAGGTCATGGGCCTGCACTAGGGCCTGAGGCTGGCTAGAGGAACCTCCCTGTGACTCCTCCAACTCTATCACAGCATCATCAGCACGGGGAATCACCCTCTTCCTCTTTGCTGGACTCTATGTCTCCTGCTCCAGCTTAGGCTGGGATGTTGGAGCCGGGTCATGCAATAAAAGGTCCAAAGTCAAGTGATCAGCCTTCAACTTCTCTACCTCCACCCTCAACTCCTTCACCGACTCCTTGGATGACCGAGTCTTTCTCAACTTCTTTGTTTCTTTAGTGAGCTCCTTCAATGCTTTTCCATGTGTACCAACAGCGTCCAATATCAACTGTTGGTTCTCTAGGAGCTTCTTCTGGTTTTCCAGAAGCTCCTTGAGAGTGTCCTCCACTGACTGTGGGACCTGCGGCTGAGGGGGTACCGACTGGGCTGCCACCGAGGTAGAAAGTACAGACAGCTTAGAAGTGGCTGCATGTATCCAGTTGTTGATACTGGCAAGGGTCTGGCTTAAGCGGTGGGTAGTCAAAGGATATACTGCGGATAAGGGGATATCTGGAACTATAGAAGAGGAGGGTCCTGGGGCCATGTCTGGGGTAGCTGAAGGAGGCTGAGTAGGAGACACTACTACTACTAGCTCTTCAGACTGGTTAGTAAAAGCAGTGGATTTGCCCTTGGGATCCTTGCCTTTGGGGTTGTCATCACCCTATAGGTTGTACCAAGAAAAGGGTGCCTTTGGCTTTACCTTCACATCAAATCTCCTTTTTTCTACATCTTGATCCTCAAAGTACATAGTCAAGAAATTTGGGAAGGGGTAGGATCTATCACCTTTGTTCACCACCTATGTAATCACCCTGGACATCACATTCCCAGTGTTGATCGGGTACCCCACCATGGTAGATGCCACCAATATAGCCCGGGAGATAGGAAGAGAGTTCTCATGAGTGCTGGGGTCTAGCCTGCTGCATATCTCCGACCCTTTTGCCTCGAAATTCAGGGTTCTCCTCAAAATTTTGACTCCCACTGTCAACCATGTTGGGGTGGTACCTGGGATTTCCAAGTACTCTCCTAACCACGGACGGGCATCCTACCCCAAAGCTACCTTCTCTAAGTACAATGTCTCATCCTCCTCCGGGAAGCCCAGGTAGTCATTGATCGTTTTTCCATCAAAATTTATTTTCAAATTTTGCACCTTGGTCACTGTACTGCCCTTTTTGATGTGGGCAATATTCGTGTAAAACTCCTTCACCAAGTGCTCATTTGCATTCTCAATGTGGCCTATGAAATAGTCCCAGCCTGGTCTCTCTCTAAACTGCCTCAGCACATTGGGGTAATAAGGCAAAAGGTCCTTTGTAATGAATTTCTGCTCAGTTATCAACTTCCTCTCAGGCCACCATTCTATGAACTTGTGGTAGGCCACTTCACTCACAAACCTATCTTGCCATGCTTCCGGTTTCCTGGTTCTCTCTACTCCTCCTACTTGGGGCTCACCCCCTCCTTCTTCTTCTATGGGATCCTCACCGGGTATTGAAGCTGTAGGTGAGGTATAAGAGGCACTGTCATTGCCTGCAGTTGAGCCCTCAAATGACCTAGAAGAAATTTGCACTGACGCTTGGACAGTAGGAGAGACCAGAGGTGTATCTCTCAATTTTTGCCTCTTCGGCCAGTCAGGAACATATTCTGGCACGGAGTCTAAGTCGGATGCCTCCCGAGAGGGCACATACCCACTTCCCAAATGGGAAACAGCTCTATTCATAGCCCTTATTGATTTTCTGGTAGCTTTGATTGCTTGCCGAGCTTGTGGGGTCAATCTGATTATGTCTCTTCCCCTACACCGAGAGGACTTTCCTTTGCCTTTATGTTTATCACTTTTGCCTCCTGATTTCACCATTATCTGCAAGGAATCATTCAGTTGAAGCTTGTTAGTATTAGAAGAATCAGTGAAAGACATAATTGTAGGAAATAGAAGAAAATAGTTGCAGACAACAGACTGCGGTCCGCACAAAATGTAGTGCGGCCGCAAAGGGACCACCGCGGACCGCACAAAACGGCACTACGGTCCGCATTAAAGTGGGGGTCAGAATACCCACTCTCTAATAAAGGCCACTGCGGACCGCACAAAATGGTATCGCGGTCCACATTAAGGCACCGTGGACCGCACAAAAAATACTGCGGCCGCGGTCCTCAATTCTCAACTTTTAGAAGTTTCACCACCGCGGTCCGCACAAAATGGCATAGCGGACTGTAGAGAAGCACCGCGAACCGCAATAAATCCACCGTGGACCGCGGTAAATTATACCCAGCAACACCAACATAGGGTTTTAGATTTCGTTCAATTTAAGCCTAAATGCACATATTATGAACCCACTAAGTAGGTAGTCAGTATTTTTAACTAATTAGTCCTAATCTAAACAACTTATGAAACACTAAGCTAAAAAATTAAAGAAAAAGGGGAGAAGAAACATAGAAGTAACAATTTAAAAAGAAAATAAAACACATTTAAAAGCTAGGGAAAGATTAAAAGTACGTGAAATGAGATGCAATGTAGATGAATGAGACTTCAGCAATTGAATTCGTGCAGCTAGGCGCGATGAACAGTACTTTATTTTTTACCATTGAGAGCAAAGGATCGAAACGTTTGAAATGAGGACCTGAGGTCCTATTTATACTAAAAGAACATGGGACCCACTGTACCTACCCACCGCAGACCGCAAAAAATGGCATCGCGGTCCGTTGTACTCAGAAACATGAGGCACTGGGGAGACTTCCACTGCGAACCGCAAGAAATGTTGTGCGACCGCAATGATCCACCGCGGACCGCACAAATTGCATTTCGGCCACGGTGGCAAACTTCAGAGAACCCTATTTTTGACCAATCAACTCTGCGGACCGCATTGAAACATTGCCCCCGCACTCAGGCCATTACGCCCGCAAGAAATGCAATGCGGTCGCAGTGCAAACTTCAGAAAGTTCACATTTTTCCCAACTTGGTCCTGCACTGCATCAAAACAATCTTACACACATCTCACAACCAATTAGTCCAAAAGCAGATTCTATACTACAAAGAAAATCAAAAAAAAACACATGAGTTGCCTCTCAAGAAGCGTCTGATTTAACATCGCGGCACGATGCAAGTTACCATCAAATCACTTTAGATGGAGTAGTGCCACCACGTGGCTGTTATCAATTTTGCCCAGGTAGTGTTGACCTTGTGCCCATTAACTCTGAAAACCTCCCCATTTTTGTTCTTCAAGTCAAGTGCACCAAACGATGTCACAACCACCGCTTCAAAAGGTCCACTCCATTTCGACTTAAGCTTTCCCGAAAACAAACATAACCAAGAATTGAACAAGAGAACCAAATCACCCACTTTGAACTCCTTGCCACGAGCATATTTATCATGAAGGTACTTTATCTTGTCCTTGTACAAGGACGAATTGGAGTAGTCATGGAATCGGAATTCATCAAGTTCATTAAGCTGCTCCACACGAAGATTTGCTGCCACATCCCATTCAAGATTCAGCTTCCTCAAAGCCCACATGGCCTTGTGCTCTAACTCAACCGGTAGATGGCAAGCCTTTCCAAACACCAACCGATACGGAGACATACCAATCGGAGTCTTGTAAGCAGTCCTATAAGCCCATTGAACATCATCCAACTTCTTTGACCAATCGGCCCTATTTGCATTGACCGTCTTTGACAATATACTCTTGATTTCCCTCTTTGAAACTTCAACTTGGCCACTCGCCTGAGGATGATAAGGAGTAGAAACTTTGTGGTTGACACCATACTTTGCAAGCAAAGTGTCAAAAACTCTATTACAAAAATGAGACCCTCCATCACTTATGATTGCACGAGGAGTGTCAAACCTTGTAAAAATACTCTTCTTGAGAAATGCAACAACACTTCGGGCCTCATTGTTGGGTAAATCCACAGCTTCAATCCACTTTGAAACATAGTCAACCGCCATAAGAATGTATGTGTTCCCACACGAGCTAACAAATGGGCCCATAAAATCAATGCCACATACATCAAAAATATCAACTTCAAGAATGGTATTGAGAGGCATCTCATCTTTCTTCAAAATTCCACCCGCTCTTTGACATTCGTCACATCTCTTCACAAGTTCACTTGTATCTTTGTACAAAGTTGGAAAGTAAAACCCACAACTAAGAACTTTTGAAGATGTCCTCGCCCCGCCATGATGGACACCAAAGGGAGAGGAATGACAAGCCTCTAAGATACTCAATTGCTCCTCCTCTGGGACACACCTTCAGATCACACCATCCGTGCAGATCTTGAATAATTACGGCTCATCCCAATAGAAGTCCAAACTATCCCGTTTGAGATTCTTCCTTTGGTTAGAAGAGAGCTCACACAAGATTATACCACTCGCAAGAAAATTAGCAACGTCCGCAAAACATGGCATACCATTCACCGACACCAAAAGGAGTTGCTCATCGGGAAATGAATCATTGATCTCTAGGCCATCACGAGCCCTCCCCTCCTCCTCCAAGTGGGACAAGTGGTCCGCCACTTGGTTTTCACTACCCTTCCGGTCCACAATCTCCAAATCAAACTCTTGAAGTAACAAGACACATCGCATAAGTCTAGCTTTGGAATCCTTTTTCGTCATTAAGTATCGGAGTACGGCATGATCAATATGAACTATGACCTTGGATCCCATGAGATACGGCTGAAATTTCTCTATCACGAACACAACAGCCAAAAGCTCTTTCTCAGTCACCGTGTAGTTCACTTGAGCATTATTCATTGTCTTGCTCGCATAGTACATCGAATGAAACATTTTGTTCATTCTTTGACTCAAGACCGCCCCAACCACAACATCACTCGCGTCACACATAAGCTCGAAAGGCAAGATCTAATTAGATACGGTAATAATAGGAGTGGTGGTGAACTTGTGCTTGAGAAGTTCAAAGGCTTGTATACATCTCTCATCGAACATGAACTTGGCATCTTTTTCCAATAACTTTCATAAGGGATTCACTACCTTCAAAAAGTCATTGATAAATCTACGGTAGAACCCTGCATGCCCAAGAAAACTTCTAACTCCCTTGACAGAAGTAGGGGGAGGGATCCTTGAAATCACATCAAGGGCACAATATTGGTTTCTTCACAACGGGCCAACACTCTATCAAAAATTTTCAAACATTCATCAAACGAGTCACCCACAACACTAAAGTTGTCCATGAAAGCCTCTATAATATCTTCCACCATATCGGTGAAAATGGCCATCATACACCACTGAAATGTAGCCGGTGCATTACACAACCCAAAAGGCATCCTAGAAAAGGCAAAGGTGTCATATGGATAAGTGAAGGTGGTCTTCTCCTAATCTTCCGGAGCAATCAAGATTTGGTTGTACCTAGAATACTCATTCAAGAAATAGTAGAAGGCATGCCCAGCAAGTCGATCTAACATCTGATCAAGAAAAGGCAATGGAAAGTGATCCATGCGGGTCACTTTATTCAACTTGTGGTAGTCCATGCATACCCTCCACCCGGTGATAGTCCTTGTTGTGATTAACTCATTCTGTGAATTTGTAACCACGGTCATACCACCTTTCTTCGGTACACATTGCACCGGTGAAGTCTAAGAGCTATCAGAGGTGGGGTACACAACCCCGGCATCCAACCACTTGATCAACTCCTTTTTCACAACTTCTTGCATTGCCTCGTTCAACCTCATTTGATGTTTCAAGGAGAGCTTTGTATCATCTTCCAGAATAATCTTGTGTATACAGAATGTGGGGCTTATCCCCCGAATATCAGATAAGGTCCATCCAATTTCCTTCTTCCACTTTTGGAGCACCGCCAATATGGCATCAACCTGCATGTTAGTAAGACAAGAGGAAAGAATAACTGGCAAAGTTGTACTAGGGTATAAGAACTCATACCTGAGGTGTGGAGGCAACGGCTTCAACTACAACACCGGAGGGTCCTCGATTAAAGGTTTTGTTGGTGGAGTCTTCCTATTCTCAAGATCCAAAGAGAGTTTCCTAGGCTCATAAGAGTAACAGCATATTCCATGTAAAGCATTCACACACTCCACTCGGCCTTCATCATCATTTACATCAAGATTCAACAATACTCCATCTAATGAGTCCTCCACATTGATCATTGCACTAGTATCATCAACTATCACTGCCCTGACAAGGTCCACAAAAGAGCACACTTTAGAACTATTGGGCTACTTCATTGACTTGCACACATGAAAGACCACTTTCTCATCACCCACCCGGAAGGTGAGTTCCCCTGCTTCCACATCAACTAAGGCCTTCCCAGTAGCAAGGAAAGATCTTCTCAATATGATTGGAACCTTATAGTCTACCTCACAATCCAAGATCACAAAATCAGCTGGCAAGATAAATTTGTCCACCCGGACAAGAACATCATCAATGATACCCAATGGTCTCTTCATAGTTCTATCAGCCATTTGCAATCTCATGGAAGTCGGCTTCGGTTGCCCAATACCCAAAGTCTTGAAAACTGAGTAGGGTATCAAGTTGATACTTTCCCCCAAATAACATAGAGCTTTTGCAAAGTCCGTACTCCCAATGGTGCAAGGAATGGTGAAAGCACCGGGATCTTCTAGATTCGGGGCCATTGAGTGTACTATTGCACTAACTTGGTGGGTTATCTTGATAGTTTCACAATCCATGGATCTTTTCTTTGTCACCAAGTCCTTCATGAATTTAGCATAACCCGGCATTTACTCTAGACCCTCCACCAAAGGCACGTTAATGGATAATCTCTTCATCATGTCAATAAACTTCTTAAATTGATTCTCATTATTCTGCTTTGCGAGCCTTTGAGGATAGGGTGGAGGTGGCCTTGGCAAAGGAGCCTTGACTTTAGGCAAAATCGGTTCCTGCATGTCTGTTACATGTTCCCTAGACGGGTTCACATCATTCTGAGTTTCCACCTCGGCATCTTGGATATCAATCCTCACTTCCTCATTCACATTTTCATCAATCACATTCTCAACCACCAAAGGAATCTCATCTTCTTGCAACTCAACTTCATTACTCAAAATTTCTTTTTGTTTAGAGGTATTCACATTACCGCCTCGTCCACTTCTTGTAGTTACCGCCATAACGTGATTATTCCCACCCTTCGGGTTAACTACCGTATCACTTCGTAAAGCCCCCTTAGGGCGATATTCAAGGATTGTGAGATTTGGCCAAATTGAACCTCCAAGTTTCTGATGGAAGTATTGTGGGAAGCCAACTGAGCATCAGAATCCGCATTCTTTTTCATCATCTATTCAAACATCATTTCAATTCTCCCCATTTCATTGTTGGAAAAACTAGGACCTTGGGATGGAAATGGGGGTGGATTGTTCGGTTGTTGATACATTGTGGGCCTTTGAAAGTCTTGCCCCCGATTTCCTCGATTGCCCTTATTCCAACCACCCTGATTGTTGTTACCACCCTAGTTGTTGTTGTTGCCATTCCAATTACCCTGATTGTTCTGATTATTATTCTGATTTCCCCAATTGGAATTTTGGTTGTTGTTCCCCCAATTATTATTTGACTGTCCCAATTGCCTTAGGGTCTCCATTGTTGTTGGTTGAAAGAATTGCCCCGTTGGCCTTGATAGTTGTTCACGTATTGCACCTCTTCATTCTGCCCATCATAACCATCATCTTGGAATCTACCACAATCATTGTCATATAGATCCGAATTCCTTTGGTTATGTTGACCTCTTTGTCTTCTTTTGTTCACTAGCATGTTGATATCCTCCATAGCATTTACTTGGCATGGATTTTGAACTGCTGTAACTATGCCTTTGCTAGCTAGTTCATTGTTGTTGTCAGCTCTGCTATCACCTGCCCATGGTCATGTAGCTCTTTGTACAAGTGAGTGACTGTGGGGTCACCCTGTGGCACATTGGCTCTACTTTGACAAGCGGAGGACGCGTCAGCCATTTTGTCAAGAATGTCACAAGCCTCATCATAAGACAGCTTCATGAAATTACCCCCAGCAAGGTTGTTCACTACGCACTAATTTGTTGTGTTAATGCCTCGGTAAAATGTATGTTGTATCATTGCCTCAGTCATATCATTGTTGGGACATTCCTTTACCATGGTTCTATATCTCTCCCATATCTCATGTAATGGTTCGGTGGGCTCTTGCTTGAAAGCTAAGATCTTATCCCTCAATGCTGCCATGTGCCCCAGCAAGAAAAACTTTGCAATGAATTATTCGCCAACTCATCCCAAGTAGTGATGGAATGGTTGGGAAGTCGTTCAAGCCAATCCAATGCCTTCCCTCTAAGTGAGAAAGGGAATAATCCCAATCGAAGTGCATCCTCTGACATATTAATTTGCTTGCTCCCCCAACAGGTATCCACGAAACCCTTGAGATGTTTGTAAGCATTCTGATGGGGAGCACCCGTGATAGACCCTCATTGCTCCAACAATGTCAGCATCACATTTGTAATTTGAAAATTTCCCTCCCGGATCCGGGGTGGGACAATTGCACTAGCATATTCTTGGTTGGGAAGCACTCGAGCAGCCACTCTTGGAGGTGGCGGGGGAGGGTCTGAAACATTATCATTGGTCTGGTGGCCTCTCCTTTGTCCTTGAGGTACAATAGGAACCTCATCATCAATATTGTCATCTACCTCCTCCCCCGGCGGAAGATCTCCAAGAGGTGCGTTGTTTGCTACCATTTTGTACCTGAAGTTGTGACACACACAAATTAGTAACGCAGAAGGAAAGAAGAACAATACACAAAACTATTTAGATAGATAGCCAAAACCGTTAGCTCCCCGGAAACGGCGCCAAAAAGTGTTCAGGGCCAACCCTACACCATTACGAAGTAGCGAGAGCGGTCGAAGCAGCTTTTACCCGAGATGGTCGGGATCGAATCCACAGGGAGCTAGAAGTGGGAATTGGATTCTTATCTAAACTAGAGATGTGTAGTGCTCTTAATTACTCTTCCAATCATCTTTTGGTTGGTTGTTACTTTTAATACTTATTGCTACTGATAAGCTAAATTAAACTAAGAATGATTGCTTATAGGGTTTTTTAATTAGTTAAAGAGGCACTAGGGAAGTGACTTTCTCCTAGGTGAATACTTGATGGGATCTACAGCCTAAGGCAAAGACGTTATTGGGGATTGTGATATAGCCAATGCACGGAATTACTCACTCTATACCTCTCGGTAGCTTGAGTGATTTTGGCCTAATTGACTTTCTCAAGACCAATTGGGTGTCAAAATTATGCAAGCAATATAGGCTCAAGTTAGGTATTACTATCTCTAGGTTTAACCCTTTAATTGGGACTATCAATCTCTTGATTACATCCCAATTCCTTGTTGGACTAATTTTCCTAAACTCAAGCTCTCTTTCTCAAGAAGAACCCAAGTCAAATAGGCACAAATTAGTGTTTGCAACCACTAATTCAATATGGAAAACACAAATCAATCCAAATATCAACTACCCATAAACATCTAAGCCTTAAATCAAAAGACCCATCAAATACCCACACTAGGGTTGAGCCACAACCCTAGCTAATGGGTCTAACTACTCATAATAATGGAAGAAAATAGAGCAATAGATGAATAATAACCCATATGATTTAATTACAAGCTAATATAAAGAAGATTTAGTGTTAATATAGCTACAATTTACTCAAAATAGCCTAATACAGCCATTCACGTGCTCTGGTCTTTCGCTGATTACAAAAAATGCCCTAAAAATGTGAAAAGAAAGTATTTACACTACGCCAATTTTTTTGGACAAAAATACCCCTGACGAGGTAGTGCGGTCCACATAAAATGCACTGCGGACCGCGTTGAGGCTTTTTGTCTTTATTCTGCATTCTCTGAATCTGGACACCGCGGGCCGCATAAAATGCACCGCAGCTTCGGTGGCTTCAATGCGGTCCGCACAAAATGGCTTGCGGACTACGCTGGCTTCAATCTCCATTTTTCATAACTCTCTGATTCTCATCTCCGCAGACCGCACAAAATGAAGTGCGGTCACGGTGAGGCTACTGTGGTCCGCACAAAATGGTTTGCGGCCGCAGTGCTTGAGTTACCAAAAACTGCACCTCTCTAAATCTCCTCATTGCGGACCGCACTAAATGGATTGCGGCCTCAGTGGATCTGTTTTAATTGTACTTGGACTTGTTCTTGGTACTTGTGCATGTTTCACTCCTTTTTGAGCTGGTTTTGACTAATTGTCACTTTTTTACCAAACCCTACAAACAAGTACAACATGTAATCCTTTAGGACTATTTTGTATTCATTTTTAATCAAAACTCAAGTAAAAAGGAGTGTAAAATGAACTAAAATTCCTAGTTATCAGACCTCTACCTCTGGCTCCTTGAGCCCTACCTCTAGCTGGCTGAGCGGCCGGTTCCGGGATCATGGCATGAGAACCCTGCTGCTGTGACTAAACACCCATTAATCTCGGATAGGTCCTCCGGATATGGCCATACTCACCACACTCAAAACATCCATCCTGATATTGTGGCTAAGGAAACTTAGACTGACCCTGACGGACCGGCTAACCCCGATAATAACTCAGGAGGTGCTTTGATAGGAGCTAGCGGTGCACTATATGTTGGCTACCCTGAAATAGGTACATAAGGATCACAACTCCATAAAGCGCCCTAGGATGTCTGAAGTGCTGAATGAAACAGCCTGGGAGGATGACCCCTACCAAAAGTACCCCGGTCTCCAGATAAGGTCCTACTAAATCCACCGGAGTGACGAGGCCTCTTGTCACTCCCCTTAGCTAAAACCATCTACACTCGTTTGGCCACATTGGTTTCATCCTGGAAAGAAATCTCACTCCTTGTCTCCTTAGCCATCTGCAATCCGATAGGTTGAGAAAGTCCCTTAATAAACATCCTCACCCTCTCTCTCTCTCTCTCTCGGTGCGAAGTATAAGAAGAGAATGATGGGCCAAATCTATAATTCTAGTCTCCTACTAAGTGACAGTCATAGGACCCTGCTGAAGGCGCTCTAACTGCCTCTGATATTCCTCTCTCTGAGTGATTGGAAGATACATCTCTAGAAATAGCTGAGAGAACTGGTCCCAGGTAAGAGCTGGCAACCCAGCTGGTCTGGCCAAACAAAAATCCCTCCTCCATTTCTTAGCAAAACCTGACAGACGAAAGGTAGCAAAGTCGACCTCATTGGTCTCTACTATCCCCATGTTCTGTAATACCTCGTGACTACTGTCCAGATGTTCCTGGGGATCCTCTGAAGATGTACCACCATAGGTAGTGGTAAAAATCTAGGTAAACCTATCTAATCTCCACAAAACCTCAGAAGACATAGTTGATCCATCGTCGGTCTGTGCTGCAACACCCGGCAGAACTATCCGAATTGGTTGAGCTACTGAAGTCTAAAATTGGGGAGCCATCTAATTCGGAGTGTGAGTAGTGGGAGTTTGTGCTCCTCCCCCAACCTGAGAGATGGTTGGTTCTATAGGGAATGTGCCGGCCTGAATAACACTCTCTATAAGGCCCACTAGACGAACCAAATCATCCTGAAGTATCGGGGTAGCAATGAACCCCTCTGGAACCTGAGCCGGCCCTGCTGGAACGGTCTGGGTCGGAGCCTCCTCATCAAACTCTACTTGAGGCTCCGCCGCTAGTGCTACTACTCGAGCTCTAGGTTGAGCCCTGCCTCGGCACCTAGCACGGCCTCGGCCTAGTCCTCTGCCCTTCGTAGGATCTTCCATTGGGGGCTCGGACTGCTGATCAACTGATGAAGCTATATGTGTTCTCGCCATCTGCGAAGGAACAAGAGAAGAGAGTTCAATTAGCATTAAGAGATCAAATCGCACGACAGAGAAGAATAAAAGTGAAATTGTTCCTAAACTATGTAGCCTCTGGGGGATAAGCACAGACGTCTCTGTACCGATCCCTCAGACTCTACTAAGCTTGTTCGTGAATTGTGAGACCTAGGCAACCTAGTGCTCTGATACCAACTTGTCATGACCTGAACTTTCTACCATCGGGACCGTGATGGCGCCTAACACCGCACTCGCTAGGCAAGCCAATGTTAGAGTTTTATTCACCTTTTTCCTTTACATTTCATAGATTAAAATTTACAAATCTAAATCAAGCTGAATAAATGCATAAGTACATAATTAACTGATTATTTATATACCATTAACAATACCGAAACTATTACCACCCAAAAATTGGTGTCACAACCCACGAACATACTATGAATATCTACTGTCACACCTCCTTTTTGCGCGCCCGCCCCTGAAGGGTTAAATGCGCGAGGTGAGTTTTTCCAATTTAAGTGACAATATTCGAAATGGGATTATTTATTTAATTCAGAGTCGCCACTTGGGAAAGGTTTGGCTTTTGGTGTCCCAAGTCACCGGTTTGTCTTGAATCCCAAATCGAGGAAATTTTCGACTTTTCCAAATGAAGTCTGCGAACCAGAAATTCTAAGTAAGGAATTCTGTTGACCCGAGGGAAGGTGTTAGGCACCCTCGAATCCCGTGGTTCTAGCACGGTCGCTTAAATTGTTACAATGGCTAAATATCTGATTTAAATACATGTTATGACTTACGTGCTTTTATTAAGTTTAAACCGCTTTTATTATTATCATTTATTTTTATAGAATTGCAACGTCGTGAAAATGCATCTCAAACCACGTCACAATCAATGCACCCGTAGTTGTTAACACATTTCGACTCCGTTGAGATTTGAATTTGGGTCACATAAATGCACACCCGAATTTAAGAATGTAATTTAATTAAGTCGTGCCCAGAAAGTCTAACGCATTATTATTTTGAGGAAGACCATGAAATTCACTAAACGGCCTGTCCTGAATTCTAAATATTTATTATGGTTAATTATTGAGGGCCCCGCAATTTACGTTTTTATTTGGCGGGGCTCGTCTCATTATTTTAGAAGGAAACATCCTAAAGCGACTACATTTCTAATGTATTTGTCTCTAAAAATAGAAGAAAAGATGCATGCTAATTCAATTATATGCTTTGGCCAAATCCAGATTGTGGTTAATCGTCTGATTAATTATTTACAGAGTAAAGAAACGTTGTTCCTCGTGAAACATGCTTTTAATTGAGTAGGGGAATTATACATGAGATTGATGAAACACTACACTTATCCCCAAATACTCCTCGAGTTAAACTTTTGAATTTATTTTAACAAGATTAATAAAAAAAAGGGTTACTCATTAGATGGTAACTACTAATAACATTCAGAATTTAACCTAAAACTGCCTACCGAAACTGAAGCCCCTAGTCTTAAAACTGCGTTATACTCGGCGAAACTAAGCAAACCGTTCACCCTACATACTCAAAACATAACTGGAAGAAGGGTTTGAATTAACAATTCTACCAAATGATAGCACATTCCATAAATCATATGACTACATCACGGGTACTGCCAACAAACCATATCGCATTTTTAGGCCAGAATATTTTCAATTAAGTACAAACTTACTAATGAGTTTTCTATTGGGCTACAAATAAAAGAATTTATACAACTTTAACGATATTCGCAAAAAGCTGTAAGTAAGGCAACAGATGATTAAACATTCTTCAGATCTTTCAATTCATGCCTTTCATGGTTACATCAGTATGAAATGTGTACCTGGATGTTGAATACAACAGAAGAAGAGGAAGAAGATAGAGCAAATCAGCAGCAGCAGGAACAAAGTAACAGCAGCAAACAAAGTAACACAGCAGAACAGGCTCGAGTGCAAGAATGCAACTATAGCCGATAGAAAGAGTAACCAAATGACAGCAGCACACAGTGGAGTAGAATCAGAACTCCAGGCAGAACAAAACCAGTAGTAAACCAATGAAAACACTCGACTAGTAGACTCAACTGGGACTTCAAAGAATTAGAATTGATTGAACAGGTTGAACAAATGAAACCCAAACAACAATAGGAAGAAAACAGTTTCTGATTGTTGACTGTATGCTTTCTATTTCTTAACTTCTCTCTATCTGTTCTGAAAATCCCAACCCCCAGTCCAGTCTGAGTTCCCTATGTGTGTTCCCTAATATCATATGTATTCCTCCCTTATCTCTGTCTCCTATATGTTCTATATGTATGTATTTCAGCTCCCTCCCCTCCAATCCCTTGTCCCCTATCTTTCTTAATTCCCTCCCAGTTCTCCCTTTTCTTTTGTTTTCTTAACAATTTCTTCTCCCTCTCTATGCCCTCTCTATGTTCACTAATATCAGGTGGTATTCTCCCCTTTTTCTATCAGATGTCCTCCTCCTTTTATATCCTTAACATCACCCCTTTTACAGCCTGTTAGATTAATCAGATACCCCTCCCATGTGCTATCTTATTTTCAGATTCCACTTACTATTTAAAATAAGAACACCAGCCCATGATATTCCCTGGCGGACTTACTTTTAGGTAAGGTTTAATATTTTTGAACTAAAGCAAGGTAATGGGCAGCAGAATGTAGTCTAACAGCACATGCTGTCAAACTATTTAATTCAAAAACACTTAGGCAGGGCACAGGCTGTGCACAAAATGCACATGTTGTGCATAAGTGCACATGCTTTCCAATTTCAGAACCGTGACTAAACAGAACATTGCTCTTTTACACTTCTGATTCAAATTACTAATTATAAGCACTAAACTCAGTTCCTAAGTGATTCAAGCCATGCTTATCAAAAGTAAATCGATTTGTTATTGTTCGGACAACTGAAACTAATTGACGACATATGTCGACTCGACTATACTAGTTATAACACATACAATCGTAACCAAAAATCAGACATTTAACAGTATCGACACATGATTTGAATTATACTGACTAAGCAAAGTGGTACTCGAGGAAATCAATTAGTCAGTCCAAATTTGAAAATCGGCTAGTTGCACAACACTTACATACACATTATCAGAACAAATGGAAAGACTCAATCAAACAACAGAGGTTCAGGCAAAGTGGTCAAGGCACAGTTGATAAAAGTCAAGGACACAAACAAAACATGAACAGACCTTTACAACAATCAGATGAACCAAAACAAATAAGAAAAGAAAGAACTCACCTTAAACCTCGAAAGATCAAAACCTTAACTCGGACTCGGACAGACCTTTCTTAAGGCTGAACGGTCTTTAATCGAAGTGTTTCTCAGATGAGAAACACTTCGATTAAGGTCCATTAGACCTTAATTTCTTTGGCTCGAACAAGACACGGACCAGTGACGAGGAACCCTAAGGTTCAAAAACTAGATCCGGGATTCATGCTTCCCTGGTCAGATTCGGACCAAACCAAGTATGGTTTGGTCACGAGGGGGGTCTGGGGAGTGTTTGGTGTGAAGCTGGGGTTAAACGGTGTAGATCGAGTTTTGACTCGAATCTTCAAATGAAGATTCGAGAAGGTGGGATGGTATTCGAACTACGTGGTTAACAGATCCGTGTTCCGAATGGCAAGGGGGTTCTATGGTGTTAAGGGCGAGGTCACCGGCGTTCATGCCGCCGGGTTTCTGGTGAAGGGAGATGGGGGCGGCTAGGGTTTGAGGGGAAGGGTCTGTGGAGACGAAGGCTGGGGTATTGGATAGGGGGGCAGGGTATGTTAAGGGGCTTATATATGGAATGGGTGGGTTGATCTCGGCCGTTGGATGAGGCAAGATGGAAGGCCCAGATCTTTCATCTGATGGGGAAACGGTGTCGTTTCATCCAAAAGGGGTTTGGGTCGGTCTGAGTGGAAACGGGTCGGGTTTCTCAGTGGGTTATGGGGAATTGATCTTGGCCGTTGATCAATTTGAGTTCAACGGCCCAGATCGGACTGCAGTAAAACGGTGTCGTTTGGAATGCCCCCTGAGGCCAGCTGGTCTGGACCGGGTTTACATGGGGTTTGGGCTGAGTTTGTTTGGGCTTGTTTGTTTTAAAATCGGACTGGCCCAAGTCCGAAACTCCTTCTTTTTTTTTTTCTTTTTAATTCCTTAAAATAATTTGCCAAATAATACCATGTAAACATTGGACAACAATTATCACACAATTAACATTTAATTATACTAAACACTTAATGACAAAATACAATGAAGGACGCACATATTTTATTTTTCTTTTAATAAACAGATTACGGTCCACACGACATATAGACATATATTTTTTTATATATTTTTTTTGAATAAAACAACCACGGGCAAAATCACAAATAACTAGCAAAAACAAATGCCACGTAAAAATCCAGCAAATGTACAGCAAGACCAATTGCTATTATTTTGTTTCTTTTGGAGTGATTGTCGCGTAAAACAAAAATCACGTGCTCACATCTACAAACATTATTCTGAAAGAAAATTACATCCTTTTCGAAAGGAAACAAAAAAATGAATGTAGAACATATGAGGGGACGCTAGGGCCTGCGGACGCCAACAAGACTACCTTAGGACTCCTAGATGAAATGTCTGTAACCGGCCTCTCGATCAGCCACTACCAGCTCCAAAATTTGTACAAAAAGTGCAGAGTGCAGTATCAGTACAACCGACCTCATGTACTGGTAAGTGTCAAGCGTAACCTCGATGAGGTTGTGACAAGGCTACGGCGGGAAATTTACAATATAACCTGCATACAGTATATAATAAAAGCAAAAAGGAAGTACCGAACAAAATGATACAGTAACTTGCAGCAAAAATGGATACGGAACCCAAATATCTTGTCAGTACGCAACTATAACGAATCCTTAGGTGAGATACAAAACTACTAAATAAATTCATAGCAGAAGAAGGATACACAAACAATAAACTGATGCGGCGCGCATCCCGATCCCCCCATATAAACAGTAACAATATGAGCATTCATCCTTATTACTCCGTATCAATCCACCCTTATTGTTCCTATTGTGGTGTGCAACCTAATCCCATCGTACAATAACAATCCACCCTTATTACTCCTCAATATATCACCCTTATTCCTCATGTTGCAGCATGCAACCCGATCCCACAAGACAATCACATTTCACCCTTATTCCTCCTCAATATATCACCCTTATTCCTCTTGTTGCGGCATGCAACCCGATCCCACCATATCAATACCAGTCACACAATAAGAATAGAAATTTCACAATTTGGCTCAAAAGCCTCCAACTATTTAAACCCCAAATAGAAGCAAACAGAAGGCTATATAATTATGAAACTTCACTCAACTAATACTACAAAGCGAGACCAACCAAAATAGACCATGAAACATGGGTAAACCAACTTAAACCAAGAATGTAATACAATGAAACTGTGGAATAATTAATACCTTCAATAAAGAAAACAACATCTAACATGAAGCAATTAAACATGGGAGCACCAATAAGCATGTAGCAGTTAAGACAGGAAGACTTATATTAGGAATGGGGAAGGGAACAGGCTAAACAGATAATTTGACAGTGCATAGGTACTCTTCACCTCACCTATACGTCGCACACATGGATTTTCACATAGCAATTAAGTCGGGGATTCCTAATCCCTCAAGTCAAAGTTAGACACAATACTTACTCAATCTAACGGCCAACTCAACGCTCAATTACCACTTTTCCTCTAGTTTCCACTTATAATCCACTCGTACCTAATCATAATTAATTTAATAACATCAAGTATCGCTAAAGAAATCAATTTAAATGCATAATCATAAGTTTCCCAACATTTTCCCTTAAAAAGTCAAAAATCGACCCCGGGCCTGCTTGGTCAAAACTCGAGGTTAAGACCAAAACCCATTCACCCCCGAGCCCAAATATATAATTAGTTTCAAAATCCGACCCCAAATCGAGGTCTAGATCCCCAATTTATAAAAACCCCCAATTCTTTCAAAAATTCCTAATTCTACCATGAAAGAACAAGATTTAGGGCTAGATATCTAATGGGTGTTGATGGAAATAGAAGGAAATGAGTTAAAGAACACAAACCTATGATTTTGTGTTGATATCCCCCTTCAAGAATCGCCCTAGGTCAAGTTCTAGTAAAGAAGATATGAAGTTTTGAACAATTACCACTTTTGAAGTCTGTTTTTAAAACACTGGACAGGTCTTCATCGCGTTCGCGAGAGACTTGTCGTGATCGAGATGCACAGCGGCCTAAGGCCTTCACATTCGTGAGCCTATCTACGCATTCACGAAAGGAAACTCTCCCCCCTAGCCTTCGCGTTCGCGGCCCAGTGTTGCGTTCGCATAGAAGAGCATGACCCCCTCCCCCAGGTCCCATATTATTCGCGTTCGCGAAGGGTAAAGCCCTCACTGCTCCGCGTTCGCGACCAGTCCTTCGCATTCGTGAAGAGGAATTTTCCCCCTGCCCTCATTTTACCTTTCACGTTCACGATGCTACCTACGTGAACGCGAAGAAGGGCGTATCAGAACAGCTGCTACAGCAAAATACTAGATTTTTCTAAGTCTAAAACATCCTGTAGCCTATCCGAAACTCACTCGATCACTCGGGGCTCCAAACCAAATATGTACACAAGTCTAAAAACATCATACAAACTTGCTCGCGTGATCAAATTGCAAAATTAACACCTAGAACTACGAATTTAGTACCAAATTGCATGGAATTTTCAAGAAAGTTTCAAAACATCTATTTTCTCAACCAAAGGTCTGAATCACACCAAATCAGTCCCGTTTCTCACCAAATTTCACAGATAAGGTATAAATATCATAATGGACCTGTACTGGGAATTATAACCAAAATACGGACCCGCTACTAACAAGATCAAATATTAACTAAATTCTTAAAACCTTTATAATTTCAGTCTTACAATTTTCATCAAAAATACATTTCTTGAGCTAGGGACCTCGGAATTCGATTTCGAGCATATGCCCAGGTCCCATATTTTACCACGGACCCTTCGAGACCATCAGAATACGGGTCCGGGTCCGTTTACCCAAAACGTTGACTGAAGTCAACAAAAATCAACTTTTTAGGCCAAATATTATCATTTCATTAGTTTTCCACATAAAAGCTTTCCGGAAATGCGCCCGGACTATGCATGCAACTCGATGAGGAATAAAATGAGATTTTGAAGGTCTCAGAACATGAAATCGGGTTCTAAAACATAAGATGACCCTTTGGATCATCACAATTTAAAAAATCTGAAAGTAAAATATTAAATTGACTCTTTAGCATTAGGTCAAAATAGAATTTTTTTATTGGATAAAACTATAATTTCAGGTAAATATTTAAAATTTGGGATAGAACAATATTATTAATTTGAATCAACAAAAGATATCTATTTCCTTTAATGTTGAAGAATAAATTTTAAGTCGGGATAAACTAATATTAATAATTTGAATCAATAAAAGGTATTTATTTTCTTTATTGATAGAATAAATAATAAGTCTTTGAAAACTAACAAGGTCCAGGTAGGAAAATAGCTGATAATATCATTCTTGCTCATGAGTTGGTCAAGTCCTATACAAGGAAGAATGTATTACCCAGATGCATGATAAAAATTGACTTGCAATAAGCGTATGATTCTGTTGAATAGCCATTTCTGGGGTAGATGCTTACAGAGCTTGGATTCCCAGAACAGTTTATTACTTGGGTAATGGAGTGTGTCCAAACAGTAAACTACACTATGATGATCAATGGTGAGCCAAGTGAACCTTTCAATTCAGCAAGAGGTCTTCGATAAGGAGATCCAATGTCTCCCTTTCTGTTTGTAATTTCTATGGAGCACCTAAATAGAAAGCTCAATGAATTAAAGGAAGATAGATCCTTTCAGTTTTACCCAAAGTGTGCAAAACTATGTATTACACACCTTAGTTTTGCGGATGATCTGCTTCTCTTTGCTAAAGGGATCTTAACTTCTATTACTGCTCTACACAAGTGTTTCAACCAGTTTCTTCAGGATTGCAGAATAATCTTGGGAAGAGTTGTGTGTAATTTGGTAGAGTTAAGAAGGAGATTTAAGACAGCATATTGAGCCACTTAGGTTTTGTGCATGGAACCTTACCTTTCAAATACCTGGAGTGCCTTTATCAACAAAGAAGCTCACATTACTACATTGACAACCATTAATAGAGAATATCACAGCTAGAGTTACTTCATGGACTACCAAAAAGTTGTCATATGTAGGCAGAACTCAGCAAGTCAAATCTGTGCTCTTTGGAATTCAGGCTATAACGACCTGACCGGTTGTTTTGAGATTTAATGTATCGTTCAGTGAGATGAGGACATGAGAAGCTTCAATTCAAGTATTATGACTTGTACGTGTGGTCGGAATTTAATTTCGGGAAGTTCGGAGTTGATTTAGAAATAAAATTTCTCATTTCAGAAGCTATAAGTTGAAGAATTGACTAAAGTGTGATTTTTTAGTAAATGACCTCAGAATCGGGTATTGAAAGTTCCAAAAGGTTTGTATGATGATTTTGGACTTGGGTGTATGTCTGGATTGGGTTTTGGATGACACGGGAACGTTTCGGCGCCTATTGTGGAAGTTTGCATTTTTTGAAGAATTTCATAAATTTGGGTTAAGGTGAACTTCAATATTATCGATGTCCGTTTGGGATTCCGAGTCTCTGAATAGCTCCGTATGGTGATTCTGGTATTGAGAGTGCATCCGGAAGTGGATTCGGAGGTCCGTATGTCATTTTGGAGTCATTTGGCAAAAGTTAGAAATTTAAATGTTTTGAGAAGTTTGACTGGAAGTGCAATTTTTGATATCGGGATCAGAATCTGATTCTGGAAGTTAGAATAGGTCTGCAATGTTGAATATGACTTTTATGCAAAATTTAAGGTCAATCGGACGTGATTTGATAGATTTCGGAACCGAATGAAGAAGTTTAAAGTTATAAAGTTCATCAAGTTTGAAGTGAGGTGTGATTTAGGATTTTGATGTTGTTTGATATGATTTGAGGCCTCGAGAAAGTTTGTGTTATGCTATGGAACTGGTTTGTGAGATTAGACAGGATCCTGGGGGCCTCGAATGTGTTTCGGGGTGGTTTCAGATCATTTTGGGCTGCTTTGGAACTGTTGATATTTGGTATCTGGTTTCCATCTTCGCGAACGCGAAGAGAGTCCCGCGTTCGCGAAGAGGAAAGTTGGAGGCTGATGGATTTGGCCTTTGCGAACACGAAGTGGAGGTCGCGAACGTGAAAGGGTTGGCTGAGTTGACTATGCCAACGCGAATGGACAATCGCGAACGCGTAGAAAGAAAGAGGGAAGTTGGGCCTAAGGTCGTTGGCCTACGCAAATGCAAGGCTTGGTATGCGAAACCGTAGCTATGAGAGCATAAAGCTTCGCGAATGTGTCATGAGGAACGCGAACGTGAAGAAGGAAATTCTGGGGCGGAGCTGGTTATGCTTCGCAAACGTGAGGGTATCGCCGCATTCGCGAAAAGGAAATTTCTGGGCCAGAGTTGTTGGTCTTCGCGAACGCGAGGGCATGGACGCGTTCGCGATGAAGGTCGCCTGGACAGTGCATAAGTCTTAAAAACGGGTCTTGGCTTATTTCATCTCAAATCTTTAACGGGAGCCAATTTTGGGAGCAACTTGGGAGTGTCATTTTCGTCACCCAGCATGAGGTAAGTGGTTCATATTAGTTTTGAGTCAAAATACATGATTATATATGGATTTGAACATGGAAATTAGTGGAAAATTGTGGGTTTTTGGTAGAAGACCTAGAAATTTATATTTTAGATTTTTACCACGAGTTTGGGGTATGAAATTGAGAGTAAATTATATATTTGAGCTCGTGAGGTTATGGATAAACTTTATCTTCGAAAAATTTTGGAATTCGGGCACGTGGGCCCAAGGGCGATTTTGTTAACTTTTCGAGCAGATTTGGAAATTTAAATAAATTGAATTGCTCTAAGTATTAGGGTATATATTCATTGGTTTTCCCATTATTTGGCTAGTTTTGGAGCATTGTGCATCGATTTGAGTCGTCGGAAGGGTTTGGAAGCCGGTTATGGAAATTTGGAACGAGGTAAGTCTCCTTTTTAACCTTGTAAAAGGGAATTATCCCCATAGGTAAAATAATTAAATATGTACTTCTATTTTTGGGGATTCGTACGCACGAGGTGACGAGAGTCCATATGTAGCTACTATTATGCTTAAGTCCGGGTAATCTAGGACCCAAAAGCATGCTTTACTTGCCTTACTTGTAACCTTATTGATAATTTAAAAGGCTTAAATCATATCGAACTTGGTAAATAAATTTCTAAAAGGTTAAACCTCACTTGCTTGACTGTTAAAAGGGAAGTTGCCATTTTCATGGGTAGTTGTTTCCCAAATGAAGTTTTGATTGACTGTTTGAATATGTGTATCTATATGTATCTGCATCGCATGTACAATTTGAGAGCGAGGTAATTCTTTTATTTATATTTGATCGCGTCGCATGTATGATTCGCAAGCGGGGTAATAGATACATCTATGGTTCGTGCCATTTGAACCTCTGGCAGTGCATAGTTTAAAGCAATACAACCATGCGCAAATCATGTCGAGGTCGTACAGCCCGATCCAACATAATAATAAAATGTGCAATACCGGAGGGTCGAATGGCATGAACCATAGATGCATCTATTACCCCACTCGCGAATCATACATGCAACGCTGTCAAATATAAATAAAATAAATACCCTGCTCACGAATCATACATGTGAAGCAGGTACACATAGAAACACACGTCCAAACAGTCAATCAAGACTTCATCAAGGGACAATTACCCGGAGAATAGACAACTTTTCTTTTAACAGCCAAGAAAGTGATGTTTAGCCCTTTCGAAATTTATTTACCAAGTTCGATATGATTTAAGTTTTTAATTTGTCAATAAGTTACAAGTACGGCAAGTAAAGCATGCTTTTGGGTCCTAGACTACCCGGACTTAAGCATCATAGTAGATACGCACGGACTCTCGACACCTCGTGCGTACGTAGCCTCTACAAATAGGAGCACATATTTCATTATCTCACCTATGGGGTTAATTCCCTCTCACAAGGTTAGAAAGGAGACTTACCTCGCTCTGAAGTTCATAACCGGCTTCCAAGCCCTTCCGACGACTCAAACCGATGCACAACGATCCAAAACTAGCCAATAATTATGCAAACCCATTAATATACGCTCGAATACTCATTATAATCCAATTTATAATAATTTCGAACCCCGGTCGAAAAGTCGATAAAAATCACCCTCAGATCCACATGCCCAGATTCCAAAATATTTCGAAGATAAAGTTTACTCATAACCTCACGAGCTCAAATATATAATTTACTCTCAATTTCATGTCCAAAATTGTGGTCAAAATCCAAGAATACCAAATTTCTAGGTTTTTCTTAAGAAAGAAAATTTCTACTAATTTCCATGTTAAAACATATACATAATCGATATATTTAACTCAAACTAGTATAAACCACTTACCTCGTGCTTGGTGGTGAAAATGACGCTCCCAAGTTGCTCCAAAATCGGCTCCCATGAAAGAAATGGAGTAAAAATGAGCCGAATCCCGATTTTAAAGAAACCTCACTACCTCCAGCCTTTTCGCACATGCGGTCACTTGACTACTTCTGCGGTTCCGCAGGTGCGGCGCCACTACCGCTTTTGCGGTCTTCCACAAGCTGCCCCCCCCCCCTTTCGCTTCTGCGCTTTCCCTTCCGCATGTGCAGTCCTGCTTCTAGGGAAAGATGATCGTATCTACGGTCTCTGCACTTCCAGCCCAAATCGCATTTGCGACCCTCATGGCCGCTTTTGCGGCTCCGCACCTGTGGCCCAAGACTCGCAGGTACGGTTACACCAGAAGGGAACTGCTTCATTTCTTCTTCAAATTCCAAATGATTTGTTAACTACCCGGAATCCACCCGAGGCCCCCGGGACCCCGACCAATCACACCCACCAGTCCTATAACATATCGCGGACCTGCTCGAGGTCTCAAATTAAATCAAACAACGCTACAACCATGAATCGCGCTCCAATTCAACTTTAATAAACTTTATAATTCAAACTTCTACATTTGATGTCGAACCCTATCAAATCACGTCTGATTGACCTCAAATTTTGTACACAAGTCATATTCGACATTGCGGACCCACTCCAACTTTCGGAATCGGAATCTGACCCTTATATGCACCTCCGGTGAAACTTCTCAAAACCTTTAAATTTATAACTTTAGCCAAATGACTCCAAAATGACCTACGGACCTGCAAATCCACTTCCGAATGCGCTCCCAATACCAGAGTAACCATACGGAGCTATTCCCATACTCGATTCCCAAACGAACATCGATAACACTAAAATGCACTGCAACCCATATTTATGAAATTCTTCCCAAAATTCTAACTTCCACAATAGGCGTTGAAACGCTCCCAGATCATCCAAAACCCGATCCGGGCATACGCCTAATTCAAAATCATCATACGAACCTGCTGAAACCTTTAAATCCTGATTCTGAGGCCGTTTACTCATAAATCAAACCTTAGTCAATTCTTTCAACTTAAAGCTTCCGAAATGAAAATTTTCTTTCCAAATCAACTCCGAACTTCTCGAAATTTAATTCTGACCATGCATACATGTCATAATACCTTAAGTGAAACTACTCATGGCCTCAAACTGCCGAACAACGCGTTAGAGCTCAAAATGACCGATCCGGTCGTTACCTTCTCTCCCACTTAAACATACATTTGTCATTGAATGTGCTGAGAACTGCTCTAGAGTTGTTTGAAATCACTGGTTAACACCTCGTGCACTCACCCGTGCTATCACAACTCAGTTGAGCACATTAGCTCAAGCAAATCTGAAGATATTCTCTCATATTCCAACAAATAAGCTTAGAGCATAATCCTAACATCCGGAACTCTCTGCCAGGCCTGCTTCCAACATACGAACACCATATCAATCACTACACAATGCACCGATACATGATCGCATACTTTTACTGAATTCACCCTATGCACTATATAACGCACATAACCACAACAACATCCTCTAATAAAAACCGCCGAAATTACACGAACCCAATGCTCCCAATGCAATTCACAACATATATAAATCATGTTCTAACCCTTCACAATACCGCCACGACGGAGGAGATGTGTAGAAATTCATAAACAAATGTCGAGTCAACAAATCATTGAGTGTATACTCCTTATGAGAACCATCACCTCATTCTGAACCAAGTAATGGTGTTTGCTCTTTAATATACTTCATATAATCTGATTGCACTGATCCTAGATCCACTAATCTCTTCTCACCCAATACGAACTGCTCAGGCAATAAGCCACCCCAGACATGACCAAAAGTCTCATATGATGCTAGGACGTGCCAATAAGATACAAACTTGAACGTGATACATAAGAAAAACAAACTCTGGAAGGGACTACTCAACTCATGCAACTAATATGAACCTCCCTCAGAAAATGGGGAGCAAAACACACAAAATAGAATATAGGGGACTGTACTCAACATCACATTGTTGCGGTGTGCAACCCAATCTAAACAACATACCCGTGGCGGCGTGCCACCCAATTCACACATAAAATCTATATAATGAGGTACACACTGAGCTAGAGTGCTCATTACTATAAAATACCGTATATCGGCCACAAGCATGCTAAGAGAATAATACCATCCCTGGGGAGACAGATAGCGTTGTACGCTACAAAACTCAGACACAAGTAAGGTGCGATACATGATCTAAATTTCAAAAGCCATCCTGCTCACATAACGTCATCGCTATGCAGAACCTCAATGCATAAGAAAATTATCAAGCCGTTTCACAACTCAGAAAGTACAATATAATATTACATGAAATAACCGACAACAATATAACGTCCAACGTCCAAATACTTCTTTATAAGGAGTGCTATGCTGAAATGAACACATCTGGCCTGACATAGAGCCCATATTCATATATAAATCCACCCATCGACCTCGAGCCGATTCTGACCGCACCGTACTAGTCTAACAACCTTTTAAGGGTCCATAATAACCCTTTTTTTGAATGAATCACAAGAACAACCTTCATACCCGGAGCAAACCTCCATAGTCCACAACCCAATAAACCGAGTGCCCTCCAGGCATAAATTCTCAAATTAGTGATACTACGACAATCTTCACACTTGGTTTAAATCTTCAATCAATCAAGTGACTACATGTCACACTTATACAATCTTCTAGTGAGGTACACTCCCACGACCTTCCGCACTAGATAACGAGTCTGCACATCCATACCACCGGTCACACCAATGTTGTAAAGCATATCAAGAATCCGTAACCAATATGCAAAGCCTCCGACACAAAATATCAATCTCAGGTGATGTTGAAGACAATACCAGCTTACTCAAACATCCAAATCCCCTTCCTACTCATCTGATCTCGTGACATCCTTGTCAACACCAAACCACAACCTTGATCCTCACTTTCAAATTTCATACCGCTCACTACACCTAACATGCTAAGATGTGATAGCACAAGAATTTCATCATAACTCTTGAACCACTAATAAGGTAAACACTTCATCATATAGAAACCTTTTACTTAGCTCATTTCAAGAGAACCATAGAAACACGCGAGTGAATTCTCATAACCGTAGAATATGCAAATCCTCAAGTAGTGGTCTAAACCATCATAACCCTTCGGGGATTCGCCTACGCATAACAGGCCATAATACTTGAATACTCCTGAATAAAAACAATTACGGCGGCCGTAAAGCCTCGCACGTACCATCACAATTCATGTGTATAACTTAATCACGCTGAAACAACTAATCACTGCTGCTATTATGCCAATTCAACCGTGGCTAACCGATCCGACTTCTTCTAACTTATCCTTAACTTGACTCAAAAATAATAATAACTCCAGTCAACACATAACAACTCAATACGCACTCATCCTGAGTGACCTTGTATCACGAGACAATGTTGTCTCAAATCCCACGAATCATCTCATACCTTCCTGGTGCGCATATTCGCATTCTTAACTGGTACACCCATTCTGAAAATTCCTCCACGAATCCGAAGTCATTTTCTCTCATTCCTCCCAATGCTACATTGCAAGCCAAAAATATCATAGAATATTCTGAGCATCTTATCATAATCTGCTGCAAAAGCTCGATTCTTAACCATACCGCAGGCTTGAAATTCTTAGGCACCACATTTTAACCTTTGAATTTGCTAGGACCGTTGTTGAGAGTCACCCACTCTGGCTTAGTCCCGAATATAATCAACTCCAAGGCTCCGCTGGCACGTGAACACCCATCTCGATGAAGCACCTGACTGAATCATTTCCTTTGAAACCCCGCATCTATACAAAGCATAAATCCTGAGCCTTCCCCAAGTCTGAACATAATTGACAGGGCCAATTGTAGCACGCATTCCTCAAACTCCTTGCCCAAATCACTACTGATGACACTCTTCCATGGTCATAATATCCCATCAATATACCGATACCCAAAAACCTCATAAATGGAAGACCATGCAACCCAATCATAGGCAGTCGGACTCTCCCACTTAGCTTGAAGCTACTATTACACAACCCTGGAACCCACCAAGGTTCTTTATCTCTTATTTACATGATCTTGCGCAATCAAACCGCAAAATTTCTCGAAATCTTCCTGTTAACCATTTCATGAACACTCTAAATCACTGGCCTTATTTACATATTCTACCTATCACCGAATAGCCAGTAGGATTCTTCGTAGAAGCTTCATCAACCACGCAGCTGCTGATCTGCTCACAGAAGATAACCCACCTGTGGAAATTACACGCTGACATCTTCCAACGTCGTTGCACGGGGTACAATTACTATGTCGTCTATAATCCATCCTGAGCCCATGCTCATCTACCAATTGTACTAGTCTGTTCGCTTCTTAGGGACATTAACTAAATGTGCAACGATACCTCCAAATCCAAGGTCATATTATATCCTTCTTCATATCAAGCAACTCCTTTATATTATATCAAATCTCGTGCAGTATATTAGCAAATATTTCAAATTAAGTCAGTAGACCTAGTCACTGTCCACCCTGAATCCCAAATCACTCTAGACTTTTTCTTAGGGTGTGTAGTCATCCTACAGCAGAACCCATACGCTACTCTACCACTCTCCCATTTTGGTCAAACACACTCCTTTAAGCAACTACTCAGCTCATGTTGTCCTCACTTGGACTCCTAGAAGTTTAATCACCACAAGACACTTCCCACATGTCCTTCCTCATCCTTCATTGCCCAGTTGTTTCCTTAAAGCAAAATCTATCTCTGTAGCACCTGAACCAATAGATTGCCACTAACTTGAAATCTTTTCGAAGATTATCTTTCTCAAGCCATTGATACCTGAAACACTAACTAAATCCTGAATCACCGCACACTGCAATCTCTAATAGTCGCTTCTGCAATACTATCTCACAATATCCTTCCCCAAAGGCAAATTGTAGAAGATCGTAACACTGGCAAACTTAACACATTCAATCGACGACGACTACACCACATCGTAGATAAAAATTCCACCATACTTGAAAACACAAAGTCTCGTTACGCTATCAACCCAAACCCGAACATTTATAGTCTGATTGCCTTTCCTCCACCGAAAATAAAATTCCGAATCTCTGAATCGTGCTCTGAATAAACCTCTTTTCAAGCCATTCATTGCCCAACGCATAGGCAAGCATCCTACCATCAGATCAATACTGTGCGATAACTGTTCATAAGCATCATAGCAACCTGTGCATAGCCTCAAAGCTCTCAGAAGTACAGCTAATGAGCTGAGACGACAGAATATCCTTTCGCAAGGCGACGAAAATAGCCCAAGCAACCACGCAGGGAGAAACATCCTGTACCACATCTGTAGTACCATTAAAATAACTCACTTCCCGATTTATAACAAGTGTTTCGCGTCGTAAGACTGAATGGAGAGTAAATGAAGGCATAAGCCTCAAAGGGATTAAATCTCACGATGAGGAAATCAAGAAGGGAAGTGCTCCTCACAGCCCTGTAGCCTCTCGAAGATAAGTACGGACGTCTCCGTACCGATCCGCAAGACTCTACTAGACTCACTCATGACCCGTGAGACCTAAGGGAACCTAGTGCTCTGATATCATATTGTCACGACCCAAAATCCATTAAAGGTTTTGATGGTGCCTGACACCACTGTCAGCCAAGCCAACACCAAGAAGTTAATTAAATTCTCATTTAAGTATTTTTGAAATCATTTTTTCTTACATTTAAACAATAAATAATGAATTTCACTGAATAAATAATAATGTATTTAACAAACTTAAATATTAAATAATCCTATAGTCATCAGAACCCGATGTAACGAGTGCGTAAGCAATTTCTAGGAAATAAAGTACAATACGATAACTGTTCGGGATACAATTAGACAGAAAAAAAATACAATACTCTGAAAGAGACTGTGTTGGTTGCGGATCATCTCGAGAGATGCAACTCACATAAGTCTTCGTATTAACCATGTCGTTGCGCCCAACGAGGCCACTAGACGTACATGTGCATGTGCAACAAAAATACACAGCAAGTGTAGTATGAGTACAAACGCGTACCCAATAAGTATCCCATCTAATCTCAAAGAAGTGCTGACGAGAGGTTGACTTCAACACTTACTAGTGGTCCAATAAATAAATACCAAAATGTGTAGAAGCGTGAATTTTATAAAGTGATTTCAAGCTCAATAAGCATGAAGCAGTTAAACAAGTCCTTTAATAATAAGAGATTTCCAAAATGAGTGTTTCATCATTTATCAATTTTTCCCAGACTAGAGAGGCAATATCGTTATTTATAAATATCAAGGAAAGCAATACAAGCATGCACAAATACTCATTAAAATCCAGACTTAAGCATAATAGTAGCCACACACGAAATCTCGTCACCTCGTGCGTACGTAGCCCTCCACAAATAGGAGCACATATTTAATTATCTCACCTATGGGGTTAATTCCCTTTTACAAGGTTAGAAAGGAGACTTACCTCGCTCCGAAATTTCATAACCGGCTTCTAAGCCCTTCCAACGACTCAAACCGATGCACAGTGCTCCAAAACTAGCCAAAATTATGCAAACCCATTAATATACGCTCGAATACTCATTATAATCCAATTTATAACAATATTTAACCCCGATCGAAAAGTTGATAAAAATTACCCTCGGGCCCATGTGCCCAGATTCCAAAAAATTTCTAAGATAAAATTTACCCATAACCTCACGAGCTCAAATATAAAATTTACTCTCAATTTCACGTCCAAAATCGTGGTCAAAATACAAGAATACCAAATTTCTAGGTTTTCCTCAAAATTCTAAATTTCTACTAATTTCCATGTCAAAATATATACATAATTGATGTATTTAACTCAAACTAGTATAAACCACATACCTCATGCTTGGTGGTGAAAATGGCGCTCCCAAGTTGCTCCAAAATCGGCTCCCATGAAAGAAATGGAGTGAAAATGAGCCAAATCCCGATTCTAAGGAAACTTCACTGCATCCAATCTTTTCGCACCTGCAGTCACTTGACCGCTTCTGCGGTTCCGCAGATGTGTCCCCACTACCGCTTCTGCGGTCTTCCACAAGCTGCCCCCCTTCCGCTTCTGCACTTTTCCTTCCGCATGTGTGGTCCCACTTCTACGGCGAGATGACCGCATCTGCGGTCTCTGCACTTCCATCCCAAATCGCATTTGCGACCCCCATGGCCACTTGTGCAGCTCCGCACCTGCGGCCCAAGCCTCGCAGGTGCAGTTACACCAGAAGGCAGTTGCTTCATTTCTTCTTCAAATTCCAAATTTGATCTGTTAACCACCCGGAATCCACCTGAGGCCCCCGGGACCCCGACCAATCACACCCACCAGTCCCATAACATAATGTGGACCTGCTCGAGGCCTCAAATCACATCAAACAATGCTAAAACCATGAATCATGCTCCAATTCAAGCTTAATGAACTTTAGAATTCAAACTTCTACATTCGATGGCGTACCCTATCAAATCACGTCCGATTGACCTCAAGTTTTGCAAACAAGTCATATTCGACATTACGGACCTACTCCAACTTTCGGAATCGAAATCTGACCCCGATATCAAAAAGTCCACCTTCGGTCAAACTTCTCAAAGCCTTTAAATTTCTAACTTTAGCCAAATGACTCCAAAATGACCTAACCTCCAAATCCGCTTCCGGACGCGCTCCCAATACCAGAGTCACCATACGGAGCTATTCCCAAACGCATATCGATAACACTAAAATGCACTGCAACCCATATTTATGAAATTCTTCCCAAATTGCTAACTTTCACAATAGACGCAGAAACGCTCCCGGGTCATCCAAAATCAGATCCGGGCATACACCCAAATTCGAAATCATCATACGAACCTGCTTAAACCCTTAAATCTTGATTCTAAGGTCGTTTACCCATAAATCAAACCTTAGTCAAATCTTTCAACTTAAAGCTTCCGAAATGAGAATTTTCTTTCCAAATCAACTTCGAACTTCCCGAAATTTAATTCCGACCATGCGTACAAGTCATAATACCTAAAGTGAAGTTGTTCATGGCCTCAAATCACCGAACGACATACTAGAGCTGAAAACGACCGGTCGGATCGTTACAGTAAAGAAAATTAGAGGCGATTTTTAGTTTAATATATCTCAACCACTTCGAGGTGCTTCTTTTGTTCCTAAGAGCACATCTGTGGATCTAGGATGATTGTTCTATCTCTAGAATAATAGAATGTAGCACAAAATTGATGAATTACAAAATTGATGAATTTACATTCAGCTTTCCTTAAAGAAAAATATGAGGAACTTCTAATAAATATCATACTATATTATAAGTGTGAAGTTCAAAGTGTAAGATTAAATTACTAAAATACCCATCAAAACTTAAATGACTTTTTTACCCTTTACTTATACACTATTTATATCATATTTTTGTACCAAAAAATAAACTTACCTTCAATTTTGTTCTCAAGCATATTATAATAAATACGTAGGGGTAATAATAATAGCCATTATAATAATGCTTGAAGATCATATTGTATTAGAAGTGTGAAGCTCAAAGTGTAAGATTAAATTACTAAAATACCTATCAAAATTTAAATGACCTTTTTACCCTTTACTTATACACTATTTATATAATATTTTTGTACTAAAAAGTAAACTTATCGTCAATTTTATACTCAAGCATATTATAATAAATACGTAGGGGTAATAATAAAAGCCATTATAATGATGCTTGAAGATGTAGAGACTGAATAAATATTTTTAATACATGTACATATGTAGTACACTAATCAAATGCAGTCGTTTAGTTACTCTCGAAAAATGAGAAACCAGGTACATACAAAAAAAAAAAAATTATTCAAATATCACATATCTTAGAGATCAAATTTTAGAGTGTATGAAGAGTTCTCTTGCATCTGTCATAAAATTAACTTATTATTGCTTTAGTGTTTTTACACTTGTCCTTCAATATTATCCCTTTAAAAACTAAATTAACCCATATCCACAATTATTTCAAGAGTTCCAATCAAAACCAAAGAATTATGAAGTTGAAAATTAAAATTAAGAATAGAAATAAATAAACTTGCAAGCAAAGGAAGACACCAAGAGAGAGATTAATAAAGGATTAAGTGGTTTAGACCTTAGAGTTTTAAGCCTTAGACTCATACATATATTGCAGAGGTCAACCCAGTTTCTATTTTGGTCAATTTTGAAACCTCAACAGGAATTTGCCTCTTATTTATTTGACGGGCTTAATGGGTTATGGATTTTCGGTAACGGATTACTTCATAGGATATGGGTTTAATTATCACCAGGTATACTAATACTCAATCCACCGTGTCAATTTAAAATATGGGTCCGTGAATAAGAAAAAGCAAAAGAAAAAATAAGGAAAAATTAAGAGTGGTGAGGTGGCATGCCACATGGCGTACACCTCACCCAAAATGTCAGGCCACATTGGACTTAATAAACGGGCCCTTGCCATGGTGAAAATCTGTTTAAAATAGGGGTAAATGCGATTACTTTACTAACAGTAGGGGTTTAAATGGAGTAATAGTATAATGAGAGCTAATATAGTACTATTTTCTGAAGTTAACTTAGTTCGGTATATAAATAAGGGATTTTGTGAAAAAGAAAGGAAAGTTTTGGTTCAAGATTATGATTTGAAGACATTAGATACCGATATTTTGTGAACTTTATATCTACATATTGACTATTTATGTTAACGTTTGTACCTTCTTTGATAATTACTCTAATAAAATTGAAAAAATCTATGACATAATAATTAAGGACTAACTGAACAGGTGATAAGTGAACAAAAAAATAAAAACAAGAGTTCCAATTTTCTATTCACTGTTCAGTATCTTGACTTTGTTGTTTAGTGATCTTAAAATCTTAAATTAAGAGTAAAACAGTTGAACGTTATTAATCAGTAACACAAGAAAATTACGAATTTAGATATTTAAATTTATTTCAACAGGTTAATTAACCTTCATAGAAAGTACAATTTCTATCTGATTGGTCTTATGGAGCCTTCGCAACATATTAACAAATTGGATCTATATAGGAGAAAATTGGGAATACACACTGCCTTAGCAAACATGAATGGGAAGATCTGGGCATTTATTGATGAAGATATTGAAGTGGAAGTGATGATAGACATGGAACAATAACTTACTCTCAAGTTGTTTCATAGAGTTTTGGATAAACATTTGATTGTTACGTTGGTGTATGCAAAGTGTAATGTAATAGAGAGAATTGAGCTTTGGGATTCTTTGTATCACTTAGCTTCTGACATGAACTTACCCTGGCTAGTGGGAGGTGATTTTAATGTCATTCTGACTAAAGAGGAGAAGTATAGAGGCTTGCCAGTTTATCTTAGTGAAGTGCAAGTCTTTGCTCATTGTATTGACACTTGTGCTCTCTATGATTTTAGTTTCAAAGGGATTCTATACACATGGTGGAATGGGAGATCAGATGATGCTTGCATTTTGAAGAGATTAGATAGGTACTTGGCTAATCAACAATTCCAGGACTTGTTTCAAGCTTTAGAGGTTGAGCATCTTATTAAATATGGCTCAGATCATGCCCCTCCCCTATTATCATGTAATATGAATATTGTTCAAGTGAAGAACCATTCAAGTTTCTACACCACAAATAGTTATATACAAGTTGTATGTAAATTTTATCTTTTGATCAAAAACAAAAAATTGTATGCAAGTTGTATATAAATCATAGCTTTTGACCGCATTTATATATATTTTATAAAAAACTCTAGTTACTTTTTGTAAATATAAAACCCTACTTAAACCGAGTAAATATTGTCCTAATTTTGTAGTTATATACACATTTGGAAAGAAAATTAGAGGCGGTTTTTAGTTTAATATATTTCAACCACTTCGAGGTGCTTCTTTTGTTCCTAAGAGCACCTCTGCGGATCTAGCATGATTGTTCAATCTCCAGAATAATAGAATGTAGCACAAAATTGATGAATTTTCATTCAGCTTTCCTTAACAGCTTGTTTGGATGGTTGTTACCTACTGCATTGTATCGTATTGTTACTTTAAATATTTGTTTTGATTGTTACTTAAATTTTATTGTATCGTATCATTAAATTCGTTGTTACGTAATGATGAAATGTGCCACTTTATGTAACGACCGTTTGGTGTGGTCGCATCGTTTTCTTGTGTTTTTCTCTCAATCTCACCCTTCATTATTATTAAATAATTTTATTTTATCATTTACCATACCTTTTTATATACCGTATCATAATTCGGATTTGAAGGCATTAGATACCGATATTTTGTGAACTGTTTATGTTCACGTTTGTACCTTCTTTGATAATTATTCTAATAAAATTAAAAAATCAATGACATGCTAGTTAAGGACTAACTGAATAGGTGATAATTGAACCAAAAAAAAAAACGAGAGTTCCAATTTGCTATTCACTATTCAGTATCTTGGCTTTGTTGTTAAGTGATCTTAAATCAAAAGTAAAACAGTTGAACGTTATCAATCAGTAACACGAGAAAATCACGAATTTAGATTTTGTCAATTTATTTTTCCGCCAAATTATACAACATAGTACTATTTTCGATTTTTTCTTTTAATGGCGTTTGGACCAATTAGTGGGTTAAATTGAAAGAAAGAGTATTTTAAGTTGAAATTGAAAAGAATATTTGGAACTTGAAATTTGAACATGTTTTACCAAACTTTTAAAAACTGCTTACTTTGAGAAATACCTTTTTATCAAAAATAACTTTCCGAAGAAGTATTTTTTGGAGAGAAATAAGTTTGTGTTAAGATCAATTTATTTGAAAAGTACTTTTTCAGTATTTCATAAACGGTTAAGTGACAAAAAGACTAGCATAAGATGCAAGTTTAACCATTCAACCTACGAATAGGCTAGTCATGACCCCGTAGAAAATATCAAAATTCTCTCAGTAAAATTTTGCTACTACTCTCTTAGGGGTCGTTTGGTACGAGGTATAAAAAGGTATAAAGGTGGTATAAAAATTTAATATATCTTAATACTCTGTTTGGTTAGCAAATCAGGTATAAGTTATCTCGGTGTTAATTTTAATACCGGAATAACTTATACCTTATAGAGGGTAGGGTAATTAACACCGGTATAATTTATACTTTCTTCTTAGAAATTATGCAATTATCATTCTTAATACAACATATCAAACAGTGAATAAACAATAATCCCAGCATAACATATACCGGCATAAACCATATTCCAAACCCCTTATTTTATTAACTATTTCTGTTATTTTATAACACGGTATCAGAAAAGCAAGAGCCTCTATTTCAGTCCAAACATCACTTTTACTCCAGTTTCACTCTCTCATCAGGTACGATCATTGTCTGTTAGGTTCCTTCTGTTTACGGTTTTGAAGGGTTCTAAGGTTCATTTCAGAAATTGAGACCAATCAAACAATCATTATATGGGCCAATTAATACCTCATGTAGTAAAGTTCTTCCTATATTCAATCTGATAAAGCATTTACATCTACTTCAGTAGTCTATAGATTATCGTCTTCACTGTAATCATCGTCGTAATCAGAGGCTGATTCATCATTTCTGGGCTCCAGTAGAGTGTTCATGTCAAAAGATGATTCACCGGCTTCCATTTCTTCCATGTCAATAAAGTCATAACTCATCCGCTGATTAAATTTCTCATCGGTACAGTTAAGAAGCCATGCAAGGGAACACTTTAAGCCTTTTTCTGCTATCCTTTTATGTCTTGGTTTTATTGTGGACTCCAAACCATAAGTGAAGAAAGCTGGGAAAGCGACCAATTCTTCTAACGGTCTTGCCATTGTAGTTTTGAAATACTCGAAACTCTGCTTCATAATGTCTAGATTTAGAGCAAGCACCTGGGGACATCCCACAACCATTTCTCGCACTTGTTCCGAGGAAAATCCACATCCCTTGAGGAAATCAACATGCTTCACTACAGGTGCTTTACTGAGGCTGATGATCTGCGGCATCTTTTCCACAACTCTCCCAAAATCTTCAGGAGTTGATTCGATTACTGAACTAAGAAATTCTTGTTGAATTGGAAGTTTTGCCTTTAGGTCCATTCCTAAGATCTCGGGGTATTGTGCAATTACTGAAGGAAGAGCAGTTTCCCTCACGTTAAACTGTAAAAGAGATGTTACATTCGGTTTCACCCTTTCTTTCAGTCCAAATCCAAGAATGTGTGGATGCTTTTCGATCAATCTAGCCACAGCTAGCCGCGGAATTCCCAAGATTTCTAGATATTCTACGAATGGTTTAATTACCCGACCTACCCGCATCCCTAATATCTCAGGATATCTAGTCAAAACCCCACCAATTTCTCTTCTTGCCACCCCAATTCCTACCAAATAAGCTACTGATGTACTCATTGTGCCCTCAAGCTTGAATCCCAATACTTCAGGATACTTCTCCACGACTCGAGGGATATCATTTGGTTTAATATCCATGCCTTGAAGATATTTCACAACCGGAGCAAGGTCTACCACCACACTTGCATGGAGAACTTGTGGGTAACGCCGCAAGAAGTCTGTCAAAGTGGATTTTCTAACACCCAATTTGCCCAGATAATCAAGCACAGGGATCATGTTTTTCTTCACACTGCATCCCAGAATTAGGGGATAGTTATTAATATCTTCAATTGTGAGTCCCAATTTGTGAAGAAAGTCCACCCGTTCTCTCATGACTTCCACAGTCACAGGAAGTTCTAATCCATCGAGCTCGTCAGGTACAATGCCAATGCCCCTCAAGAATTCATAAACACGTTCACGGTTGGCTGCCTTCTCATTCCTCATCTCTAATAAACTAGGATGAGTGTAGAAAGATGATCGCTTTTCTTTCCTACTGCCACTGTAAGTGTCCGTCTTAACTGAAGATGAATCCAAAGAGCTTGATGAAAGAGCAGCTCTCATAGCAAAGCAACAGGGTAATCTCATTATCAGGTCCTTTTTCTTCTCATTGAAACTCGAAATACTTGTAGCTGAAGCAGATATTAACCGGGGTCGAAGGAAAGTGTTGGGGGGCAACTCGTGATTTATGAGCAAAAAACTGGGATTAATGATGCGATTATAACTAATGATCTTCATATTCTTAAGATGACAACCTGCACCAGACAGAGATGCAATTGTCAAAATAAAGCCTTCAGACTCACAATATCATCAGCAAATAAGTTGAACAATTAATATCATTCTTTCTCTCCTGTTTTTAGTACCAAATGAGTTAAGGATGATGTGGAAAGTAAGGCCTTTCAATTGTGCAGTAATGTTGCACAGAAAAAAGAGAGCAAGGCTTGGGAAAGTTAATTAGTATGTGGGCAACATTAAAGCATTGGATTTAACACATGAATTTGAAACGGCAGACGTATTCAAGTTACCTTCCTTTTCAACCACAAAGCAGAACCAAGTAGTAATAATTTTAAGCTTTAATTGATTCGGTTATAAGAGAAGAATCTAAAATTGGAATGATACCAAGAAGATTGGCATGGCCCCTCGCAAGGATGACATCCAGAAATCAAGAAATGGTTCAAAAAAGTAATAAAAGAAGAATCTAACGTGTAGAAAACTTGTTTACTAGACTGAAAAAGTACGATAATTCCTCTCATGCTTAAAGGGCACAAGGACAGGTGATACTATTTACCACAGCAGTACTGTTAGTCTCTGGATGTAAAGTTATAAACCTTACAATTGAGATTGATTGATAGGTAATGGGATAGCAATAACCATTCTCCTTTATGTTCAACAACCCAAGCACCCACGAGAAACTACTCCTAGTATTTTCTTTTTCCCGTACACCAATCCCACCCTCATCCCACTCCCCAAATTGACTCTTTTATGAAGCATTTTTTAAAAAAAAAAATGATTAACAGCTTCCATAAGTTTTTTATGAAAGATGTTACAGATCATTAAACAGCTCTACAGGGAGTAGACCTTAAGAAAGTAAAATATTTGGGCAAAGGTCAGCACTATGCACATGTTAGTTTGGGAATTACAAACAGAGATAAAAAAAAATTTTGATAAGGATCATTAATCTTTTGAAAGAGAGCCTTGGAGCAATGGTCAAGTCGTCTCTGGGTGACCTATAGGTCACGAGTTCGAGCCGTGAAATAAGAGCTTGCATCAGGGTAGACTGCCTGCATCAAACTCCTTTTGGGGTGCGGCCCTTTCCCCGACCCTGCGGGAATGCAGGATGATTTGTGCACCGGGCTGCCCTTTTCTTCGATCGTTAATCTTTTGAGATTTTTAAAAAGACAAGGACATAAACTATAAAACAAAAGAGACTTGTAAAGTTCGCCGAGTTACTTTTTTTAACATTCCCAATTTGGTAATTGTTGAAAGAGTGCCATCCCTAGTTTTCTTCCAGGGAACTCTACTTCTCAAACAAATACGCATAGCCATACACAATCTGCGAGACCACCTAACTATGTTACTTATTTTCAGTAAGAAGAAGGGTGCCCCAGATATTTCCCCCTAACTACAGATACCAAGTGAATCACCAAGCCTTCCCAATAGCAGATGTATCATTTGTACCTTCTAAGCTGCTTAATTGACGACAAAACAATCAAAAATAGTCACTTCTTTCAAGAACTGAACACATCACACTAGTTATGAACAGGTAGCATCTATCAGTGAACCCTATAAAAAGATTAACTTTACGCCAGCATATCCAGGTCAACCATTACCTAATCGAAACACTAAATAGTGACTCCACAAACATTTTAGACTTAGCGACATTTCCAGCTAAAGAATTACCCAAAGAAGAGAATGTCTCCAGTAGACATTTCTTATCACTCCTAGGGCCTTATAGATCATGGTTAAGAAACTACAAAGGAAGATGCGTGGTTGGTGCAGGTCACTAATTTGAACCTTGCGGCTACCTAAAGCATGGTACGTAAGTGGGAGAGCTCATATTCCCCGAGTTTCAAACCTGTTCGGTTATAAATAAAAAAAATAATAATAAATGTCTATAGCAGACAGCTCAACTAATACCAAGCAGATAATTAGTAGGTAATAAACAGGAAAGGTAATTGGAGAAAATGTTATTTGGGAAAATTATAATTCTCGTCAGAAGCCATCTATATAATCGCAATGAGATGTTACTCTTAACCACTACAGGATTTATTCTACAGTTCATTAGCATCGGTTCACTGAGTTTCTAACAAGGTTTAACAATGAGTTTACACTTTAAAAATAGCTTCTCCAGACTCCAATTAACTGCATCTTACAGTAGAGGAAATGAAAGCTAAGTAAGAGGGACGAATCATATAGTACTCTAAAGGAAACATACAACAAAATCAAATGAGGTATCTGAATAAACTTACCAGAAAAGAGAAATAAAAGGAATGAAACCGACAGATTTTTCCTCCAGGTGAACAAGGGCGCAAGTCAGGTAGGTAAAAAGAGAAAACAGAGAAGATAATGGTACAGAATGAGTCGCAAAGGAATGAGTTTGGGCTTTTACTTGCTGGGCATGTGTGGGCTACAAGAGTGGATATTAGGTCTGGTTGTGATGGGCCGCAAATCTTGGGCATTTCTTGGCTAAAAACTGCACGGAGCGCCCTATTTGGTCGCCCCCATTTAACCTATACCCATTTTTTTTAAAAGTTTTAACTTGTACTCATATTTAAACAACTCCAGCCCCCTTTCTCCTCTTCTTCTTTGGGGGGGAGGGGGGGAATCCAGAGATCATTGTTATACAAAGTTCTGTTTTCATGCCAACTACTTTGATATTCAGACGTTAAGAGTTTCAACTGAAATACAAACTAAAACAGATTTTCGACAGCCATGGTTGAACTCACATGGGAGAAGAGTAAAATATTACAAGGAAAAAGCTTGGATGAACAATCAATCACTCAAAATGATGAACAAATTCAAACCATGAACACCGGGAGGTAGGCAGCCTTCTTGTCTTTCTGTCTCCAGTCATTAATGTGTTGTATAAAATCTTACGACAACAATAAATACTTAAATAAAACCTGTACGACACAGTAGTTCAGTAGAAGAAACCAGACTAGCATTTTCATGTGTGAGACAAGAGCAAATCAGAAAAACTTCAACCAGTTACAAAACAAAAACTTCAGCTCTAGAGGTGAAGTTCGCCAGTTACAAAAAAGAAAACTTCAGCTCTAGTTCGCCAATTGGAAAAACAAAAACATCAGCTTTAGAGTTGAAGTTCGCCAGTTACAAAACAATAACTTCAGGTCTAGAGCTGAAGTTCGCCAGTTAAAAAACAAAAACTTAGAGCTGAAGTTCACCAGTTACAAAAACACAGTTACAAAACAAAAACTTGTTCGCCAGTTACAAAAATAAAAACTCCTGCTCTAGAGCTGAAGCACACTTGCTACTTCAGTCATGTCTACTAGAATACTGAAGTTTTGCGTGATTGTCTTTGCTAATTCAGTCATGTGCTGAAGTTACGCAAAGTTCGCCAGTTACAAAACAAAAACTTTAGCGCTAGAGCTGAAGCACACTTGCTACTTCAGTCCCGTCTACTAGAATGCTGAAGTTTTGCGTGATTGCCTTTGCTACTTCAGACCCGTATGCTGAAGTTACGCGAAAAAGTGGGTATGCTTGCAATTTTTTTTGCAAAGCGGGCACAAGTTAAAACGTGACCCAAAAAACGGGCACAAATTTGCATCTATGTCTGCTTTTTGGGTCACGTTTTAACTTGTGCCCGCTTTGCAAAAAAAATTGCAGGTGTACCCACTTTTTCGCGAAACTTCAGCATTCGGGGCTGAAGTAGCAAAGGCAATCACGCAAAACATAAGCATTCAAGTAGACGGGACTGAAGTAGCAAGTGTGCTTCAGCTCAAGAGCTGTAGTTTTTGTTTTGTAACTGGCGAACTTCAGCTCTAGAGCTGAAGTTTTTATTTTTGTAACTGGCGAACTTCAGCTCTAGAGCTAAAGTTTTTGTTTTGTAACTGTGATTTTGTAACTAGTGAACTTCAGCTCTACAGCTGAAGTTTTTATTTTTTAACTGGCGAAATTTTTGTTTTGTAACTGGCTGAAGTTTTTCTGATTTGCTCTTGTCTCACATATGAAAATGCTAGTATGGTTTCTTCTATGAAACTACTGTGTCGTACAAGTATTATTTAAGTATTTATTATTGTCGTAACATTTTATACAACACATTAATGACTGGAGACAGGAAGGCTGCCTACCTCTAGGCGTTCATGGTTTGAATTTTGTTCATCATTTTGAGTGATTGATTGTTCATCCAAGCTTTTTCCTTGCAATATTTTACTCTTCTCCAATGTGAGTTCAACCATGGCTGTCGAAAATCTGTTTTAGTTTGTATTTCAGTTGAAACTCTTAACGTGTGAAAATCAAAGTAGTTGGCATGAAAACAGAACTTTGTATAACAATGATTTTTGGATTACACCCCCCCCCCCCAAAAAAGAAAGAAAAAGGGGGAAAGTTGTGTAAATGTGGGTACAAGTTAAAACTTTTAAAAAAATGGGTATAGGTTAAATGGGGGCGACCAAATAGGGCACCCCGTGCAATTTTTAGCAAGGAATGCCCAAGATTTGCGGCCCATCACAACCAGACCTAATATCCACTCTTGTAGCCCACACATGCCCAGCAAGTAAAAGCCCAAACTCATTCCTTTGCGACTCATTCTGTACCATTATCTTCTCTATTTTCTCTTTTTACACACCTAACTTGCGCCCTTGTTCACCTGGAGGAAAAATTTGTCGGCTTCATTCCTTTTATTTCTCTTTTCTGGTAAGTTTATTCAGATACCCCATTTGATTTTGTTGTGTGTTTCCTTTAGAGTACTATATGATGTGTCCCTCTTACTTAGCTTTCATTTCCTCTACTGTAAGATACAGTTAATTGGAGTCTGGAGAAGCTATTTTTAAAGTGTAAACTCATTGTTAAACCTTGTTAGAAACTCAGTGAACCGATGCTAATGAACTGTAGAATAAATCATGTAGTGGTTAAGAGTAACATCTCATTGCGATTATATAGATGGCTACTGACAAGAATTATAATTTTCCAAAAAGAGTAACATTTTCTCCAATTACCTTTCCGGTTTATTACCTAATAACTATCTGTTTGATATTAGTTGAGCTATCTGCTATAGACATTTATTATTATTTTTTTATTTATAACTGAACAGGTTTGAAACTCGGGGGATATGAGCTCTCCCACTTAAGTACCATGCTTTAGCTAGCTGCAACGTTCAAATTAGTGACATGCACCAACCACGCATCTTACTTTGTAGTTTCTTAACCATGATTTATAAGGCCCTAGGAGTGATAACAGGAAACACATCGACTTAATAGAGATAGAATGATAACAGAAGTGGAGAGATATCAGTTAAGAGATAACAAGAGGAAAGTAAAGCAAACAGGATCCAAGGGTCTAGCCTTAGCTTTCAGCCGGCTAGACAGTGCAACAAATAAAGAGTATGAAGATTGTGACGGGGGATAAGAACAAGAACTTTGTGTGTTTCTCTATGAATGTGTGCACGTTTGTTAAAAAAAGAGAGTGAGGCGTATATAGCATTCAGTAGAGTAGAGTAAATAAGGTAAAGCAGTTTAAAGGTTTGGAAATAAGGCAAGGAAAACAATCAGTCCATCAATTAGGCATGACAGGGCCAATTAATAGGCCAAAATCATCGGGATTATATCCAAAAATAACTCAGAATTGAGGTCTAAATAAGGTAAGTGGTAAGTCTGATAGCCAATTAGAGTCAGAACACCAAAAATCTGGCAAGTAACAGGGCGCTTAGCCACAAATAAGGTAACACAAGTAAATAGAGACCGATTTAGGAGTTGGTGAGGCAGTCAGCCCATAAATTAAGCTTAATAGGAACAATTAAAGCAAGTAGTACCAATTAGGAGTCCCAAAATAAGGAAAGTAGACAAAATTATAGGAAGTAATCACCTCAGTAAACAAAGCTAATTTCAAACCCTACACAGTTTAGGTAATCAATCAATTACTCAAGAATAACAAGCAAATATTGGGTCGAGTAATGAAATAATCAATCAAACTAAAAATTGGAACACAGTGATGAAAGAATCAGTGGAAATGGATAATCAAACACACAGGAATTTTTAGAAAAGTTTTGCGAAAACAGATGAAGTGAAACCCTAATTCTTAGAGAACATTAGGATCGATTAACAGCAAGGAAATCAGAAGATCTTTAGAGAAAAATGCTATAGGAACTCGAAATCTTTTCTGATCCAAAGAGATCTGAACAGCAAATAACAAGGAAGCAAAACCCTAATTTAGAGGGATACTAAAATCGATTGACAATAAGAGAACAAGAGATTTTAAAAAGAAAACTACTGGATAAAATAAAAATCACTCCAGATCTTCAAAGATCTAAACAGATTCACGTTGAAAAGATGAGGGTTTGGAGAAAAGGGGTGGGGTAAAGGAAAAATCTAACTATAGCCACAAAACCAACGATACTCACAAACATTGATGAACACAAGGCGGTGTTCATAAGAAAACAAAAGCCTAGGTCGACTCTGAGTCGAACCTCTTCGAGGTTCCCTCAGAAAACAACGAGAATCGAACAACCACCAGAAGTAATAGGTTAGATAGGGTAGCAAAACTCCAAATAACCCCATATTTGGTCAGGGATTGAAGGGGTTTGGGAGGTTTAGGGGTGACGGTGCATCTAGGGTTTGGGTGGTCTCAGAGAGAAGATAGGTATTCAAGGGTGGCGGTTCGTAACAAATGACTAGCGTTAGGGGTCGTTTGGATTAAAAATGGAAAAGGGGAATGTGGACCATTGATCTCTAGATCAACGGCCACGATTAGAAGAGATTTGGGCCGGGTAGGGTTATTTTAATTTGGGCTGGGGCGGATTGGGCTTAGGTTAATTTGAATTGGGCTGGGGTCCGAATTTAAACTTAATAAATGGGCTATTTGTTAAATACTCAATTAATTAATAAAATAATTTGTAAAAATATCTAATTAAATAATAAAAATAATTTTTATGCATGAAGGTGATTTAAAATAATTACTTAACATTATAAAAATATAAAAATTTATTTTTTGTATAGATAATGTAGTTATGCATATGCATGGACAATTATTGCAAAATATGCAATTATCTTCTTAAAAATGCAAATGTAATTGTAAAAAATATAATTAAAATATTTGAACACTCATATGAACATAAATTATGAATTTAGATGACTAAATCATTGTAAAGTAATATGAGGGATAATTATTGAATATTTATATAATTAAAAATACAGAAATAATTGATTTAAGGTTTTTAAAAATTATAGAAAAATTGTAAAATACTTGTGCATGTTTGTAAATTCATGTACAATATTTTAAAAATGTGTATGCACATTTTAAAATATATGAGGAAAAAATTGGGTATCAACAATTACATGCTAGATAAGCGAGCTAGCTGAATTTTAGGGAATATACACAAATAGCAACCATTCACATACTAATATTTGCCAATCAAAAGTCCAGTTCATATTGGCTATTTCAAACATCCAATCCGAATTTATAGTTAGACAGTGAATTAGTATTTAATCAAGCATATAGATGAACAAAATTGAGGCAGATTTTATAATGCTCTGATATATGTATAGTGGTTACATGATTTGAGACTAAAATCAGTACCTGAATAGTAGAAAAATAGTCCACAATGAGCCAAGTAAAGATAGAGACAAAGATGAACAGAGCTTAACAAAGCAGCAACAGCGATTTCAGCAATTCCTTTAATGGCTCGATCTAAACTCGAAAATCCCAGAGATTGCACAGAATATCGGCTAAGTGAAGCAACTTGTGAAATCTTTGTATTGATGGATCTGAGCTCAAAACTACAACAACTAGACAATTTCTTGACAGAACATTCGCCGACGAACTCAACCGGAACCGACGACCGGAGTTTTCGAACGACGCCTTCGATCTCAACTCTTGACGTTGCTTTTTGATAAAAATGGACTATTTCGAACAGATTTTTCAGCTGGGTTACGTTGCTTTTTAGCTCTTTTTTTATAATATTTTCAGATCTCTCGTCTCCAGAATCCCTCACTCTTTATTTGTATGTTTTCTACTCTCCTCTGCTTTTGTTCCCTTTTCTTTCTCTTTTTTATTCTTCCTTTTTTTGTTTTCTCTTTCCAGCCATTTTTTGTGAAGAAGATAGAGAATTGCGGCTGTGTTTTTTGGGAATTGGGGGTGAGGTCTGAAGTTAGAGGTGTGGAGAGAAGGTGGATAACGGCTGCTAGATTTTTTCGTTCATGGGAGGGGAGTATCTGATATGTTCTAGGTTAAGGGGAGGGGAGTGTTTTAGTGAAGAGGGAAGGGATGGGCTAGGCGAGTTATGGGGTGGATTGGGCGTGGGTTTAGGCTGCTATTTTGGGCAGTTGGGCTATTGATTTTGCTTAGTCTAGTTAGGAATGTCAACAACTCAATCCTTCTTTTATTTTAATTGCTAAATCAACTACTTTAGATAACACACTTAAATTAAAATTAAATTTATAAAATTAGCCCGTTAACTATCACTTAACCAATTATTTAACTAAAAATGCATGTAAAATGACTAACATATTTTTTGTTGTGATTTTTCATGTATTAGTTCTACAATTAATAAGCAATTAATTCCTAAAGTGCAAATTAAACCTAAAATGGCATGAAATTAAAATGTGATAATTTTTATAATTTTTTTCTAATATTTAAGATATTAAAAATGCATAAAATGCAACTAAATAAAGAAAAACTCCTAAAATCAATTAAAATTATTTTTGGTCTATTGTGCTTACAGATTGCAGATTAAAACTTGGCCGTAGGAGAATACAGTAAAAACCCTAGCTCCAATTTCGCTGCGAGCTCCTCCCATGGCTAATATGACCGGCGGCCAGCAACCCTCAACGGCTGGTCTGCCCCTAATCTTAATCCAAACACTTCCCAGCCCCGAGGCTTCTCCAATTTATTGAAGCCAAGTTCATTAAATATGCCCATGCACGTAAACCCTAGTTCAAAAGTAGTTGAACCTATTCCAGTTACACCTATTCAGTTTTTACATGGAGAACTTATCGTTAGGTGGACAGAAGCATAAGTAAATCCTATGAAAATTATCGAAGGTCTTCAATATGCAGTGATTGGTAAGTTTTCATATGGTTGGCCTGAACTACAAGAGATACGCAAAATAATTCCCTTTCTATGTAGAGTTAAGGGTGAATGCAACGTAGGTTTCTTGAGGGATAGACATGTTCTAATTAGATTGTCACTATGGCAAGATTATGTGAATTTAATTTCGAAGGTAGCTTATTACGTGAAAGCAAAAGTTTGGGTACCAATAGCAAATGCGTCCTTTGATTTATGATGCTAAGTTCAAGCTTGGTGAAGAAACTCCTTTGGCAATGGCATGAATTTCATTTCCAAATGTGTTGCCTACTTAATTTGTAAACAAATGTTTATTTTCCTTGGCCTCTGCATTAGGAAAACCTTTGTATCTAGTTATTGCAACTATTAATAAAACAAGGCCAACCTATGCAAGAGTGAAAGTACAAGTTGATCTTTTAGCTGAGCTACCTAAGGGTGTACGTATGGACATTTTGAATGAAGCTACTGGGAAAAGAAGGTCTGAATGGGTCAAGATTCGTTATGACTACATTCCTAAGTATTGCGAGTAGGTTACAAGGCCACAACGAGGAGGAATGCTGGAGATTGCATCCAGAATAGATGATAATAGTAATTCAAAGCAAACTGGGCATGTCAACGTGGAGCAAGAGCAAGATGTGATTGATGATAAGAACCAGGAGAAATTGAACAACATGTCACCACCAGTTAAGTTACTAACTAGTGGCATTGTAGTTGGGTACCGAAATGGTAGGTGGACTAAAGTAAGAGACAATAGGCCAAAGAAGAACAATGAGTCTAAGGCTCATAATACAAGTGTTCTAATGCAAATTACTAACAAATTTGCCCTATTAGAGGAAAGAGCAATTGAAGAGGTGATACATGTGAAGAAGGAAGCAGTTTTGGAAGTGGAAAACAAGGTGAAAAATGAGGCAAATAAGGCAATAAGTACATATCCTACAACTATTGGGATTGGTAGTCCAAAAAAGAATGAAGCCTAAAGCGCGGTAAAGAGAACATTCCTAATCCTAATGTAATTGGGATTGAGGAGGCAAATGAGAAGGAGTCTACAATTGAATGGGTGCATAGAAATTTTGGTACGAACAAGGAGGAATTGAAACAACTCAATGTGACTGTAAACCACTTGTGTCAAGAAATACCATCACAAATTTTTGATGATTCTGCCATGAACAAGGAGATTAATAATGAAGTAACTTCTGCTAAGGCTTTGTGGAGTGATGAGGTGGACTATATGGAGATGAATTATGACGGAAGCAATATTTAAAAGATTTCCCAAGGAGGAGGAAAAGACAACCAAAAAGCTGACCTAACTACTGCTACAGTAAACCCTAGTCTACTAAAAACTAGGGTTGGGATTAATGAGGGTACTAACAAATAGTATGGTAATTTATCAGTTGGATATGATAAAGAACAACAAGAACAAGATGAAATCATTGAAGGATCACCAATTGAAGCTTCAACTAGGAAGCATGCCAATGGAACAGTAAACCTAGAGGTTCTGTAAAGGTTTTTGATAATGTTGAACATGTTCCAGTAGATTTTTCAGGTGGTGGCCAGGATGAGAATGTTAATATGAATGTGTTAGAGGATACAGTGCATTCATACCATTAAACAACAAAGGCAAGGTGATGGAAACCAATGGAACAATGATTTTTGTGATCCTAGCTACATTAAACCCTATGTTAGGATCAGTATATGATCTTCATGATACAGGAAGCATTGGGGACTATGGAGATGAATTAAATGGTGTTGAAGGAGGATACAAGGCAGACACATGATCAAATTGACCTGGCAATAAGGGCATGTGCTTCAGAATCTAGGAAGACAAACACAAGTAACAATGCAATTCAAATTGTTGCTTTTGCAGTTGATGATCCTTGCATTCTAGCTGGGAAAATGTTTAGTGTTACAAGTGGTATATTGTTAGTATTTAGTGATAGTGTTACAAGTGTTACAAATAGTATATTGGCAAAGGGCATTCTCATATATCAAAGGGGCCAAAAAGAGCTGGGGATGAAAGCAAAGAACCATGAGCCAAAGCCTTTGGCACTTCAAATTGTTACTGATGAGCAACCTGAACTGGAAGAGTTATGAGAGGATGTTGATGAGGAATCTATGGTAGACAACTTCCAAAAATTTCTCAGCAATGAGATTTTATCACCAAGAAGTGTAGACAAGAAGAAGTCAGGTACCAAATACGCAAGGAAATAAAAGGAGAAAATTATATTTGTTAGGGTACAACCAAAGAGGAGTGGAGTCTCTAATTCCAAATAATGTATATGGATAATGCATTAGTATGAAATGTGAGGTCAATCAACATTGAGAAAGCTTTCAACAGGTTGATTAACCTTCATAGAAAGTACAATTTCTAACTGATTGGTCTTATGGAGCCTTCGCAAGATATTAACAAATTGGATCTATATAGGAGAAAATTGGGAATACACACTGCTTTAGCAAATATGAATGGGAAGATCTGGGCATTTATTGATGAAGATATTGAAGTGGAAGTGATGATAGCCATGGAACAATAACTTACTCTCAAGTTGTTTCATAGAGTTTTGGATAAACATTTGATTGTTACATTGTTGTATGCAAAGTGTAATGCAATAGAGAGAATTGAGCTTTGGGATTCTTTGTATCACTTAGCTTATGACATGAACTTACCCTGGCTAGTGGGAGGTGATTTTAATATCATTCTGACCGAAGAGGAGAAGTATGGAGGCTTGTCAGTTTATCTTAGTGAAGTGCAAGTCTTTGCTCATTCTATTGACACTTGTGCTCTCTATGATCTTAGTTTCAAAGGGATTCTATACACATGGTGGAATGGGAGATCAGATGATGCTTGCATTTTGAAGAGGTTAGATAGGTACCTGGCTAATCAATAATTTTAGGACTTGTTTCAAGCTTTAGAGGTTGAGCATCTTAGTAAACATGGCTCAGATAGTGCCCCTCTCCTATTATCATGTAATATGAATATTGTTCAAGTGAAGAATCATTCAAGTTTCTGCACCACAAATAGTTATATACAAGTTGTATGTAAATTTTATCTTTTGATCAAAAACAAAAAATTGTATGCAAGTTGTATATAAATCATAGCTTTTGACCGCATTTATATATATTTTATAAAAAACTCTAGTTACTTTTTGTAAATAGAAAACCCTACTTAAATCGAGTAAATAACGTCCTAATTTTGTAGTTATATACACATTTGGAAAGAAAATTAGAGGCGGTTTTTAGTTTAATATATTTCAACCACTTCGAGGTGCTTCTTTTGTTCCTAAAAGCACCTCTGCGAATCTAGCATGATTGTTCAATCTCCAGAATAATAGAATGTAGCACAAAATTGATGAATTTTCATTTAGCTTTCCTTAACAGCTTGTTTGGATGGTTATTACCTATTGCATTGTATCGTATTGTTACTTTAAATATTTATTTTGATTGTTACTTAAATTTTATTGTATCGTATCATTAAATTCGTTGTTATGTAATGATGAAATGTTTCATTTTATGTAACGACTGATTTGGTGTGGTCGCGTCATTTTCTTGTGTTTTTCTCTCAATCTTACCCTTCATTATTATTAAATAATTTTATTTTATCATTTACCCTTCCTTTTTATATACCGTAGCATAATTCGGATTTGAAGACATTAGATACCGATATTTTGTGAACTGTTTATGTTCACGTTTGTACCTTCTTTGATAATTATTCTAATAAAATTAAAAAATCAATGACATGCTAGTTAAGGACTAACTGAACAAGTGATAATTGAACAAAAAAAAACGAGAGTTCCAATTTGCTATTCACTGTTCAGTAACTTGGCTTTGTTGTTAAGCGATCTTAAATCAAAAGTAAAACAGTTGAACGTTATCAATCAGTAACACAAGAAAATCACGAATTTAGATTTTGTCAATTTATTTTTCCGCCAAATATACAACATAGTACTATTTTCGATTTTTTCTTTTAAAGGCGTTTGGACCAATTAGTGGTTAAATTGAAAGAAAGAGAATTTTAAGTTGAAATTGAAAAGAATATTTGGAACTTGAAATTTGAACATGCTTTACCAAACTTTCAAAAACTGCTTATTTTGAGAAATACCTTTTTATCAAAAATAACTTTCCGAAGAAGTATTTTTTGGAGAGAAATAAGTTTGTGTTAAGATCAATTTATTTGAAATGTACTTTTTCAGTATTTCATAAACGGATATAAGAGAACCAAGTTGTAATAATTCAAAAGTAGTAATAAATTTTTTCAGTATTTCAACCACAAAGCAGAACCAAGTAGTAATAATTTTAAGCTTTAATTGATTCGGTTATAAGAGAAGAATCTAAAATTGGAATGATACCAAGAAGATTGGCATGGCCCCTCGCAAGGATGACATCCAAAAATCAAGAAATGGTTCAAAAAAGTAATAAAAGAAGAATCTAACGTGTAGAAAACTTGTTTACTAGACTGAAAAAGTACGATAATTCCTCTCATGCTTAAAGGGCACAAGGACAGGTGATACTATTTACCACAGCAGTACTGTTAGTCTCTGGATGTAAAGTTATAAACCTTCCAATTGAGATTGATTGATAGGTAATGGGATAGCAATAACCATTCTCCTTTATGTTCAACAACCCAAGCACCCACGAGAAACTGCTCCTAGTATTTTCTTTTTCCCGTACACCAATCCCACCCTCATCCCACTCCCCAAATTGACTCTTTTATGAAGCATTTTTTTTAAAAAAAAATGATTAACAGCTTCCATAAGTTTTTTATGAAAGATGTTACAGATCATTAAACAGCTCTACAGGGAGTAGACCTTAAGAAAGTAAAATATTTGGGCAAAGGTCAGCACTATGCACATGTTAGTTTGGGAATTACAAACAGAGATGATTTTTTTTTTTGATAAGGATCATTAATCTTTTGAAAGAGAGTCTTGGAGCAATGGTCAAGTTGTCTCTGGGTGACCTATAGGTCACGGGTTCGAGCCGTGAAATAAGAGCTTGCATCAGTGTAGCCTGTCTGCATCAAACCCCTTTTGGGGTGCGGCCCTTTCCCCGACCCTGCGGGAATGCAGGATGATTTGTGCACCGGGCTGCCATTTTCTTCGATCGTTAATCTTTTGAGATTTTTAAAAAGACAAGGACATAAACTATCAAAAGAGACTTGTAAAGTTCGCCGAGTTACTTTTTTTAACATTCCCAATTTAGAAATTGTTGAAAGAGTGTCATCCCTAGTTTTCTTCCAGGGAACTCTACTTCTCAAACAAATATGCATAGCCATACACAATCTGCGAGACCACCTAACTGTGTTACTTATTTTCAGCAAGAAGAAGGGTGCCCATATATTTCCCCCTAACTACAGATACCAAGTGAATCACTAAGCCTTCCCAATAGCAGATGTATCATTTGTACCTTCTAAGCTGCTTAATTGACGACAAAACAATAAAAAATAGTCACTTCTTTCAAGAACTGAACACATCACACTAGTTATGAACAGGTAGCATCTATTAGTGAACCCTATAAAAAGATTAACTTGACGCCAGCATATCCAGGTCAACCATTACCTAATCAAAACACTAAATAGTGACTCCACAAATATTTTAGACTTAGCGACATTTCCAGCTAAAGAATTACCCAAAGAAGAGAATGTCTCCAGTAGACATTTCTTATCACTCCTAGGGCCTTATAGATCATGATTAAGAAACTACAAAGGAAGATGCGTGGTTGGTGCAGGTCACTAATTTGAACCCTGCAGCTAGCTAAAACATGGTACTTAAGTGGGAGAGCTCATATTCCCCGAGTTTCAAACCTGTTCGGTTATAAACAAAAAAATAATAATAAATGTCTATAGCAGACAACTCAACTAATACCAAACAGATAGTTAGTAGGTAATAAACAGGAAAGGTAGTTGGAGAAAACGTTATTTGGGAAAATTATAATTCTCGTTAATAGCCATCTATATAATCGCAATGAGATGTTACTCTTAACCACTACAGGATTTATTCTACAGTCCATTAGCATCGATTCACTGAGTTTCTAACAAAGTTTAACAATGAGTTTACACTTTAAAAATAGCTTCTCCAGACTCCAATTAACTTCATCTTACAGTGGAGGAAATGAAAGCTAAGTAAGAGGGACAAATCATATAGTACTCTAAAGGAAACATACAACAAAATCAAAGGGGGTATCTGAATAAACTTACTAGAAAAGAGAAATAAAAGGAATGAAGCCGACGGATTTTTCCTCCAGGTGAACAAGGGCACAAGGCAGGTGTGTAAAAAGAGAAAACAGAGAAGATAATGGTACAGAATGAGTCGCAAAGGAATGAATTTGGGCTTTTACTTGCTGGGCATGTGTGGGCTACAAGAGTGGATATTAGGTCTGGTTGTGATGGGCTGTAAATCTTGGGCATTTCTTGGCTAAAAATTGCACGGAGCACCCTATTTTGTCGCCCCCATTTAACCTATACCCATTTTTTTTAAAAGTTTTAACTTGTACCCAAATTTTAACAACTCCAGTCCCCTTTCTCCTCCTCCTCCTTCTTCTCATTCGTTTTCTTCTTCTTCTTCTTCTTTTTTTTTTGGGGGGGGGGGGTAATCCAGAGATCATTATTATACAAAGTTCTGTTTTCATGCCAACTACTTTGATTTTCAGACGTTAATAGTTTCAATTGAAATACAAACTAAAACAAATTTTCGACAGCCATGGTTGAACTCACATTGGAGAAGAGTAAAATATTGCAAGGAAAAGCTTGGATGATCAATCAATTACTCAAAATGATGAACAAAATTCAAACCATGAACGCCTGGAGGTAGGCAGCCTTCTTGTCTTTCTGTCTCCAGTCATTAATGTGTTGTATAAAATATTACGACAATAATAAATACTTAAATAATACATGTACGACATAGTAGTTCAGTGGAAGAAACCAGACTAGCATTTTCATGTGTGAAACAAGAGCAAATCAGAAAAACTTCAGCCAGTTACAAAACAAAAACTTCAGCTCTAGAGGTGAAGTTCGCCAGTTACAAAAACAAAAACTTCAGCTCTAGAGCTGAAGTTCGCCAGTTACAAAAACAAAAATATCAGCTTTAGAGTTGAAGTTCGCCAGTTACAAAATAAAAACTTCAGCTCTAGAGCTGAAGTTCACCAATTACAAAAACATAGTTACAAAACAAAAACTTCATCTCTAGAGCTGAAGTTTGCCAGTTACAAATAAAAACTTCTGTTCTAGAGCTGAAGCACACTTGCTACTTCAGTCCTGTCTACTAGAATGCTGAAGTTTTGCGTGATTACCTTTGCTAATTCAGCCCCGTATGCTGAAGTTACGCGAAGTTCGCCAGTTACAAAATAAAAACTTTAGCTCTAGAGCTGAAACACACTTGCTACTTCAGTCTTATCTACTAGAATGCTGAAGTTTTGCGTGATTGCCTTTGCTACTTCAGACTCGTATGTTGAAGTTACGCGAAAAAGTGGGTATGCTTGCAATTTTTTTTTGCAAAGCGGGCACAAGTTAAAACGTGACCCAAAAAGTGGGCACAAATTTGCATCTATACCTACTTTTTGGGTCATGTTTTAACTTGTGCCCGCTTTGCAAAAAAAATTGCAGGAGTACCCACTTTTTCGCGAAACTTCAGCATACGGGGCTGAAGTAGCAAAGACAATCACGCAAAACATCAGCATTCTAGTAGACGGGACTGAAGTAGCAAGTGTGCTTCAGCTCTAGAGCTGTAGTTTTTGTTTTGTAACTGGCAAACTTCAGCTCTAGAGCTGAAGTTTTTGTTTTTGTAACTGGCGAACTTCAGCTCTAGAGCTGAAGTTTTTGTTTTGTAACTGGCGAACTTCAGCTCTAGAGCTGAAGTTTTTATTTTGTAACTGGCGAACTTCAGCTCTAGAGCTGAAGTTTTTTGTTTTGTAACTGGCGAACTTCAACTCTAGAGCTGAAGTTTTTGTTTTGTAACTGGCGAACTTTAGCTCTAGAGTTGAAGGTTTTGTTTTTGTAACTGGAGAACTTCAGCTCTAGAGCTGAAGTTTTTGTTTTTGTAACTAGCGAACTTTAGCTCTAGAGCTGAAGTTTTTGTTTTGTAACTGGCGAACTTCAGCTCTAGAGCTGATGTTTTTCTGATTTGCTCTTGTCTCACACATGAAAATGCTAGTATGGTTTCTTCTATGAAACTACTGTGTCATACGAGTATTATTTAAGTATTTATTGTTGTCGTAATATTTTATACAACACATTAATGACCGGAGACAGAAAGACAGGAATGCTGCCTACCTCTAGGCGTTCATGGTTTGAATTTTGTTCATCATTTTGAGTGATTGATTGTTTATCCAAGCTTTTTCCTTGCAATATTTTACTCTTCTCCCGGTGAGTTCAACCATGGTTGTCGAAAATCTATTTTAGTTTGTATTTCAGTTGAAACTCTTAATGTCTGAAAATCAAAGTAGTTGGCATGAAAACAGAACTTTGTATAACAATGATCTCTGGATTATCCCTCCCCCCTCCCCAAAGAAAAGAAAAATGAAGGAGAAGAATGATGAGGAGAAAGGGGGCTGAAGTTATTTAAAAAGTGGGTACAAGTTAAAACTTTTTTAAAAAATGGGTATAGGTTAAATATGGGCGACCAAATAGGGCGCCCCGTGAAATTTTTACAACTTTACAAGACTATGCAATTTTAAAGGGGCATTTGCATCTATACCCACTTTTTGGGTTACATTTTAACTTATATCTGCTTTGCAAAAAAAATTGCAAGCATACACACTTTTTAGCATAACTTCAGCATATGGGTCTGTAGTAGCAAAGGCAATACGCAAACTTCAGCATTCTAGTAGACATGCCTGAAGTAGTAAAAATTGTTGAACCAAGTGTGCTGAAGTTTTTGTTTGTAATTGCTGAACTTAAGCATTCTAGTGCTGAAGTTTTGTTCTCAATTTGCTTAAGTTTTTCAAAAACCTCAGCAGAAGATGCTGAAATTATTTAGTACATTTGTAAAAACTTCAGCACTATATAAGCTGAAGTTTTTGAAAAAGCTTTCTAACACACTGGATAAATAATCACCTTATTCTTTCATAGTGTATTACTACTATAAAATAATCAGATTGCCAACAGTATCTAAATCATAAATTTTGAAAACAATAAACGTGAAAAGAACAGAATTATCATGAAAAGAATCACTAAGTGTGACCTTAAACTTCCCGTACGTGGAAATATTCACAAATTATTGTCTACTAACTTACGTAATTATTTATAATTTATTTTTAAATAATCTGATAAACATACTTATGGCAATCATTCCATGAAGAAGAAGAAGAAGGAGGAGGAGGAGGAGGAGGAGGAGGAGGAGGAAGAGGAGGAGAAAGGGGGTTTAAAAAGGAAAATTTTACATTCCTATGCCACATAGGAAACCTTATTACCCTCAATGTTTAAGGTTTGACTTAATTACACTTAGTATATCAAATTACCAATTCTATACCATAATTAATTAAGGGTATAATTAATTGTACATTATTTACTCCTTAATTAAAGGAATCTGCACGTTTCTCCCTCTACCCCTCAGTCCCACCTACGTTTTACTTATACCCACATTCTTTTTACCATTTTCCATCTTCTGAAACTAAATTCTCCATCTAAATTCACAGAAAATTAAAGATTTTTAAACAGAACAGTATTCACAAACGTGAAGGCGAAATGTGCACTACGAATGTGAAACAAAAGCAACAGAAGCATATGAACAACAAGCTTCGCGCAACAACATCATGATATTTCAGAAATAAAAGATAAACGGACATGCATTTTGACCAGTTTATGGTTTTTAGAAGTCTTAGTAGAACTACTTTGCTTTCTACACAACCATTAAAAAACTTTGAATTCAAATTTGGGTTTTCAAAAATCATTATTTGTTTTGATTGAGTGTGTTGTAAATAATTGGGAATATGTTTTGGAGTTTATATCTCAATTTTGAGGGGTTTTGGCGAAGATTTAGACTTGGTTTTGGCTGAATTTCAGATTGAAACTCGAAGAAGAAGACATATTGCAGAAATTGTAGATAAATTATAGTTACAGTTGGATTGATCAGAATTTGAACTAAATATATCTTCGCCGCCGTTGACGGTCTCCGACGAGGAAACTCCTCTGTTCTCTACTTCTCCATTTTTTATTTTTACTTATGTTTTACTTTTTCTATTTCTAATCCTAGTTTCTTGATTTCGCACACTTTATACACACATTTGATACAGCAAAAATATGAAGTAGTTACAGTTGGATTGATCAGAATTTGAAATAAATAAAAGAGATTTTTTACATCCTATGCCACATATATTTCAAATTTTATGAAAGTCTGATTTTACGGTAATATCTATAAAATTCCTACATTTATCTACAAATAAACTACACATAAGTTTTAGGATGTATAAAGCAATATTGTTTTCATAATTATCTACAAAATTACTACATTTATACTACAATTAAACTACAATCTATGTTGAAAAAATGTTGACTACAAAATTTTCTCTTCATCTACAAAAATTCTACAAATATACTGCAAATCAGTTTAAGTATGTATAAAACAGTATTATTTGTAAGGGTATCTACATAATTACTATATTTATACTACAAGTAAACTACAATCTATGTTGAAAATCTACAAATTATCTACAAAATATCTACAAACTGGGTACATTGAATTTTAATATCCCAATTCCCATTCAATTGTAGCATAATTGAGATTTTTGACATAATTCCGTTTTTTTCAGAAGATTTGTAGAAGTTTTAGTCGTTTTTTTTATTTGTGAAAACAGAAAATAAAGCATCTACAATCAGAATACAAATAATCTACAATTTATCTACAAAATATCTACAATTTCTGCAATATGTCTTCTTCTTCTTCTTCTTCTTCTTCTTCTTCTTCTTCTTCGAGTTTTAATCTGAAATTCAGTCAAAACCAAGTCTAATCTTCACCAAAACCCCTCAAAATTGAGATATAAACTCCAAACCATATTCCCAACTATTTTCAACAACACCCAATCCAAACAAATAATGATTTTTGAAAACCCAAATTTGAATTCAAAGCTTTCAAGCTTTTTAATGGCTGTCAATGGTGGATTTGTAGCGATTTTGATTTAATGACGAACTGAGATTTTGATTTGTAGCGATTGTGAGAAAAAAACGGAACATAATTTGATTATAAATTGAAGATAAAGGATTTTCGTGATATGATTTGATCTCCTTTCCGTTTCAAAACTTGAATTTAATGTAGAATCAATCAATCCCAAGATTCTTTCCTGATTTTTCGCACGTTATTAAGGGAAGATTCTGCCCTATTAATTCCTAATAAACGAATGGTACAGAAATTGTAGGAAAAATGTGGACTAGGCGGGTAATTTAGATACTATGCACATATTTGATAATAAAGTTTCATATATGGTATAGGAAGGAAAAAATTCCTTTAAAAAGTGGGTACAAGTTAAAACTTTAAAAAAAATGGGTATAAGTTAAATGTGGGCGACCAAATAAGACGCCCTGTTCAATTTTTACAATTTTAAAGGCAATTTGCACAAAAAGGATATTTTTTTGAATATTATCCATAGTTGTGCGAAAATTGGCTTTAACAAGTATAATAAAAGGAATTCTGAATTAGAATACCCTAAGTTGAGCGCAAATGTGGCATGCAATTCATGAAAAATGGTAAGACTTTACGCATATTTAACGTAGCTATTCTATTGGATAGTTCACAGAATTACCGGATTGGAATGACTTTCTTGTTCAATTATTCAGCAACTTCTACTGGATTGGGACTTTTTGTTACCTTCATTCTAATTTTCATATAAATTATTCACAAATTAATTTGCATGGTTTGTTTGTGTGTTCAACTAGAAACTTTGTTGAATTTATAATTCAGTTTCAATCAAACCACCTCAAATCTACTCCAAATGATCTTAAATTTGAAAAAATGTCTCCAAATACTATCACAGAACAATCACCAATCACCATTTTACTCAAATAACACTAAATTAAGAGGATCCATTTTGTCCTCTTTAACACTTTTTGAAGATTAACGATGGAGTTTTGGAATTTTTTAAGGCAAATGGTGTTTGAACTAAGAATTTAAGTACAAAATAATCAATATCTCAATACTTTTAATAAGAATCAACCGTCAACTTTGAATTTTCATCTCCAAATAAGAATTTCTAATTTATTTATTTCTTCAAAATTGAAGAACTATAATATTATTGGTAAAGAAAAAGACATGGATAAAAAGCGCAAGAGTGGAAGGACCTCTTAAAAGGAAATTTTACCTCCTATAGTAAAGGTATACATCCTATTTATTATAAACCAAAATTATTTTAAAATATTATTTTCTATAACTATCTTTTATATTTTATAGCAAAATAAGTATTTATGGTAACTACAATTAAGGCATGAAATACGATATTTGTGTTTTTCTTCTCTCTTAGACAGTTGGACATACCTATTTTTAAGGTGATTGTCATTACTGTATTCATGAATACATGGAGCGAATACATGTGAATACATGCGCGTACAATTGGACTACCCTGATTTTAGGTGCTTTTTACTGTTGTATTCATGAATACAGCAGCGCGAATACATGTGAATACATGCGCGTACAGCTGGACTGCCCTGATTTTAGGCGCTTTTTGATGTTGTATTCATGAATACATGGTGCGAATACATGTGAATACATGGCGTACAACTGGATTGCCCTGATTTTTGGCACTTTTTACTGCTGTATTCATGAATACATCAATGAATACATACGCGTACAACTGGACTGCCATGATTTTAGACGCTTTTTGCTGCTTTATCCATGAATACATGGCGCGAATACACGTGAATACATGCGCGTACAGCCGGACTACCCTGATTTTTAGGCGCTTTTTGTTGTTGTATTCATGAATACAGCAGCGCGAATACAGCAAAGACACTACCGTAACAACTAAATAGTAGCTATAAGAAGTAATTATGTTTATGATAGCTATAGGAAATTAATAATCACTGCACAATAATAGTTTTTGAAAATTCCTCTTATTAAAACACATGAACACAAATAAATAGCAGCCTCGCAGGAACACTCCGTGTTATGACTTTAAAAAGACTCATTACAAAATTTTAGCATTATTCTCTCATTTACATTCCATCGCATATCCCAATCAATAAAAGGAATCTCAGCTGGTACCACACCAATCCTTTCGTTTTATCTAGGTAAAAAATATTCTCCTCCTATGTTTTCTTCCTACTAAATTAGTGAGAATAAATGAATGAACTATGAATATTAAAATTAGCTAAGTTTAATTCCTGAAAATAGACAATTTGTGATATGGATGAAATATCAGCATCATAATTTAACTTGATAGTAGTTGATTCCTTCGGAAAGAACAAATGCAAAACTAAAAAGGAAATAAGTTAAAAAGACACATAATTGTTTAATGCAAGCTTTCATAGCAATACATAAATGTAGTGGGGTCAGGGTCCGATAAACAACTCTTTATATAAAGAAATCTGTGGTATTCCAGTTCTTGATGTCAACACTTAAATATCTTCTTGTCTCTCATTGGAAGATCTGCGAGGAAAACAGATAGAAGCAAACTAAAATTCGGAATCAGTAGGTTCAGAATTGATATAATTTTTATGTATTCATTTAAAATTCATTTAAAAAATCTGTGGTATTCCAGTTCTTGATGTCAACACTTAAATATCTTGTTGTCTCTCATTGGAAGATCTGCGAGGAAAACAGATAGAAGCAAACTAAAATTCGGAATCAGTAGGTTCAGAATTGATATACTATTAACCATGAGTTTGGTTTAGATATAGTATTTATTATGAAATAATTGTTTATTCAGTTTTAATAAAGTTTTAAATAGATCATATAATAGTCTGTGTCCTTTGCTTATATAGTAGATGATTTAGTGTATAGAGTTTAGCTTATACACGGAAGATTAAATCATCGGTTCTTATAAGTATAAAGTTTGAGTTCACAATCTAATGATGGAATTGGACAAACCATCAGGAATGATTGTAGCACAAGATTAAATATAATTAATCTTGATTACGGGAATGGTTTAATTCCAACTTCTTGTGCTAGTACATTTTGTATGTATTGAACGGACCAGGTAGAGATAAGTATTTTATACTGACTTAATAAAATAAACTCTCTAGCCATTAAATGTACTTATACTCTTAATCTTGATATAATTATTATTAACTGTGTATATTATTATTGTTTTGATTTATTAAAAGGCGAGATTCTTTCGTGGGTCAATATGCCTGGTAAATTGGATAATAATAATATACATTGGCGAAGTAATAGTTAGTTGATGGAATCCATGTCTCGGTTTAGAGATTGATGATATACCTTTATGAAAGCTTATAAGTTTTCATGTGTAAACCCGGCCGGTGGATTTTGTATCCGACACATGAAATAAGTTAAGCGAAAGTCTAAAGGAAATAATCAATAAATTAAATCGTCAGTAATTTAATTTAATTGATTCGTATCTGAATCTTAACATGGGGAGTTAAATAAGATTTAATGGATGAATTTCGAAATTGAATAAGGAGTGTAATTACGAATTTTTAGTGGAATAATTCGTAATTAATTATGGTGGATATTAATTTCGAAAATTACAAATTAATTCCATAATTGGAAGCCTTGTTAATTAAATTCTGTGGTCCCTACTGTGCCTAAATAATAGGAAATAAAGGAATCCTTTTTCTGGTGGAAAAGAAAACCTAACAGGTTTTGGAAAAGGGTCTTAACCCTTAAAACTTGTGCTATAAATACATAAGGTTTTCCACCTAGAGGGATGAGTACATGGTGGCTGAAATTTTCAGCCAAGTTTTCCTAGAAATTTCGCCCACACGAAATTGCTATTTTCGGGTATTATTTGGGTAACACAGTAGAAGACCGTGGAACGTTCGAGGATCACGATTGTGCGGGTGATGGAGATTCCATTAAGAAGTTATGGAACTGAAGGCTCACGTGGTAGAAGAGATATGTTCACGCTTCAAGAGGTAACCCGTGAAATCCCGTTTATGCTAGTTGTCTAAATTACATGTGATTTTGATACTGGGATTGCTTCCGCTGCATATAATAATCCATCAATTGGTATCAGAGCTCACTCACATCTAATTAGATAACTAAGTTTTTCATGAAACAAGAATATGGTGTTTATGTGCATTTTTTGAATTACATATATATGTGGTTTTCTGAAAAACTGCACTGCTGTTTTGTGAATTAACTGTGCATAATTTATGGATTATTCTTATAATCATGAAATATATGTTTTTTATTGATATTTGATTGAGATTATCTGAATTTTTTGGGGTAAACCCTAGAAAAACGCAAAACCTGTTTTTGACCGAATAGCCGGAATTTTCGGAGGTCAGCGAACTTGACAGACTCCGATTGAGCTGAATTTGGTGGGTCCATCGGAAACGCCGTGGTGAGAAACACTCACTGCATAGCAGTGAATCATGGTATTTTTCGGCGTTTTGAGGTCGTTTGGACTGTGTTTTGGACGTTTTTCTATTTTCTGAAAATTATTTCTTAATAATTTTAATTCTTTTTTAATTCAATGGTGTTGGGGATGACTCCCATGGTCCCCATGATTAAATACTAGTTATATAATAGGTTTACACATTGACTATTAGCAAATAAACGTGTTGTTGTGTTAAATTCAATAATAGAGGTGTAAGATTTTATTGACTAGGTCTTACAAGGTATAATTCATATTGTGTAATGATATAATTATTTTGTAAGAAAGTAAAATTCTCTATTTGATATCCTGGATGACTAATGATTGGAGCGTTTGGCATGTTTGTGCATAAAAAATTTCTCAAATTTAAGTTTATATTTTCATGCCCTACGTGATTACTAGTTTGGATTTTCGATGAAGAATTTTGTTCTCTGATTGGAGGTTCTAATTAAGTGAAATATGACGGTATGTTGTATGAGTTTTATAATGTTGGTATGACTTTTAAGCTATGGTCTACCATAAAATAATTTTATGAGCTAAATATATATTCACTTGTAAATTGAGAATTTTATGAGTAATAAATAGTTACCACTGAAGTGGTTTGTTTATTTGAACTCATGAAAAATTCTTAGTAAATTTGTACATGTGAAATTATATCTATTCATGGATTGAGCATTATGATTAATAAGTAGGATCCACAAAATGGTCTATTTATTTGAGTCACTGAAATATGTTTAATATACCATGTGAAAATTATCCTTGAGAAATCTACATTAATGGTGGAGGTTCATAACTAGAAAAAGAGTATTTATCTTTGGGTACTAGTGAAACTAACTCCACCCATGAGAAGAGATATTGGGGTTTTCACTGAACGGGAGAAAATATAATATCTCAGGTTCTTATGTATTTAATAAAAGGATAATTTATTGCAAAAGGAGATATTATATATCCTAGAAATAGGAAGAAAATAATATATGCCTTGAGCTCATAGTGTAATTATAAGGAGAATGGAAATCAATATCATATTTATTTTAATTCATGAAACTACTTAAAACGGTTATTCTCCGAGTTTGGTTACAGGCTAGTGGTCATGAATTTGACGGACTCCGATTAACCTGAAACTTGGTGGGTTCATCGAAAACGATCTAGTGAAAAAAAACTCCTTGCTATGCAGTGAATCATGTTGTTTTTTTGGCATTTTGAGGTCGTTTAGATGGGTTTTCAAGCAGTTTATTAAATTGAATTTGTTATAAATATGAAAAATTATTCTTTATATATCGGCTATATTTGTGTTAAATCTGAAACATGATGATTTAACTTGATATGATATATAGCAAGAATGCAAATCACATGGATTTAATCCTGACTACGCCAAAAAAAAATTATTCGAATTTGGTCTAGTTTTTGGCGATCATGAATTTCACGATCTCCGAATGACCTGAAATTCGGTAGGATCATTGGAAACGATCATTTAAGAAGAACTCACTGCTATGCAGTGAATCACATCGTATTTTGATGATTTGGGATCGTTTAGGTGAGTTTTTTGGAGGTTTGACGGATTAAAATGTGATTTACATACGAAAAGTCATTCTTTCTATCATTTTATATGTCTAATCTGGAACATGATAACACATGTTGATTTGACATGAATTGGTATATGATAAAAAAAATGTAGGTCATATTTTAAATTCTTAAAAAAATGCTTAAAATGATAATTTTCCAAATTTGGTCGCAATTTTTGATTGATATGAAATTTGGTAGATTTATCAGAAATAGTCCAGTCAACAATAATCACCACTATACAGTGTGAAATATTAATTTTAGTATTTTAAGACTGTTTAAATGGGTATTGAGCATTTTTTTTAATATGGAACTTAATCCTCAGAGAAAAGTTCGTGGTTGTGATAAAGTGGTGATGGGAATAAACCCCTATTGTCTTCATTTTTTTTATTTATAGTGAGATAATAAATTTATGCGTTGACATTAGGTCTTCCTCCATATCGGATAAATTTATTATGAACTCACTGGCTATAGTTACTAGTTATTGATAACCAGTATTAACTCTCCATCTGAGCTTAAAGGGTTGAATCAATTTTGTAACTACAATACAATCATGATTAAGTGGTGATAGAAATATATTTCTATGGTCTTCCACTATTAATTTCAAGTGAGTAATAAATTTATGTGTTGACTTTAGGTCTTCCTCCATATCGGATAAATTTATTGTAAGCTCACTAGGTGAAATACTAGTAATTGACATCGTGTACTTACTCTCCATCTGAGTATACATGTTGGATCAATGAAACTAGAGCTATTAAAAATGATGTTCACTTGACTTAAATTAACAGTATACTCTCCATCTGAGTTGGGTCTGTTTTAATTATTGGAGTGAATAATCTGGCATTGCATATGTATGTTGCATGAGTAGTTCTTTCCCATCGAAATTGCTATTCAAGATGCATGACATATATGTGTAGTGTGTTTTAAAATTTTTGTATTAAAAAGTTATATACAATTGACTGAAAATAATAGTATGCTCTCCATCTGAGTTGGTTCTATTTATTTTTGGATTGTATAATTCTTGCATTATATAATATACTTTGCATGAATAATTCTTTTCCCATCGAAATTTATTATTCCAGATGCATGTATGTATATAAATATTGAATGCAGTCTGAATTTTACTATTCAGTGTTTTGACTTATTATGATCTATTTAATATTTTTATCTCAACTCCACAATGATTTTATGCAATTTGTCGTATTACTTGTTAAAATTTTCTTTTAGTGATAAGGCATTAATTTTAAGGATGCAATATATGTACTTTTGTTAGAAGGAATTTAATTCCGGTTTCTGGGCAAAATAAGAGATGGATATTTGTTTTATTTTTCGAATAACTCTTGAGTTATTGAGCTTAATAAACACTTTATCTCTTGTGGTACATGAATGCATGACCTTGTTATTATATATTGATGTCTCTCCTGAACAGAACAATATTAGTCTACCTCATAAGAGAATATGTTCTTCAAAATTGAGTAAAACTTATCTGTGCACTTTTATCTAAGTCATATTAATCTGGATAGGATTTCAAGTTGGTCAAGTATGGACCTTAAGGTTCATTGAAAGTAGAGGCACTACCAACTTGTGGATCCTGTTTGGAAGGAAATTTGACTAAAAGATGTTTCCCTTTAAAAGGAAATAAAACTAGTGATAAGCTAGAATGAATCCTTTCTGATTTGTATGGTTAAATGAACATACTCGTAAGAGATAGATTTTGAGTATTTTATGACGTTCATAAATGATTACTCAAAATATTAATATATTTATTTGATGCACTGTAAGTCTTAATGAATTAAGTAATTCAAGGTTTTTAAGACTTGAAATAGAGAAGCACCAAAGAAATATATTAAGTTACTACAATTTGATTGTAGTGGCGAGCATCTATCTAAAGAGTTTTTTAGTTACATATCAGAATAGGGATTACATCTCAATTGACTACACCGTAAACTTCATAATAGAGTCGTGTAGTAGAAAGAAGAAATAAGTCTCTTTTTGGATATGGATAGACTAATGACGTGTTATTCAGATTTGCCTTATTTATTTTTGGAATATTTCCTGGAAACTTCAAATTACATTCTGAATTTAGTTCCTTCTAAGCTAGTACCTGGGACATCTATAGAACTGTGGACTGAATGTAAGCTTGGTCTGTGGCATGTTCAGATATAGGATTATCCCGCATATGTGCTGAAAGGGAAAGCAGATATGTAAGTTGGAACTAAGGATGGATAGGTGCATGTTTATCGAATATCCAAGAAAACGAATGAAGCTTTATTTTATTGTCCTAAAGAAAATAAGGCAATTGTTAAAACAAATGCATTTTTCTAGATAAGGACTGTTTAATAAAACATGTTCCTAGAAGTAAACTATTTTTACAGGAACTGGGCAAAGAAATAACTAGATGTTCAAGAACATCAAAACCCACACGTCAGAATTGACGTTCCATTGCATTTAAGTAGTGGGAGAACGTTAATAGACATAATATGCCTTTATCGAGTGGGAGTGATGTTTGAACATTGAACACTATAGTAAGAAGTCACTAATATTTCAATGTCGTGAGGTAACGAAGGTAATATTAGTGGTACTTCGTCTTAGTGGGAGAAAGCTAAAGAAAATTATAGTTCGGTGTTCATTCTTGGGATAGTTTCGGTAACAGGATCTCTGAAGAGTTTAATACCAAACTAGATAATTACGACAAAGTACTACTGGACAAATATTGCATCAGATATAACTTGGCAAGATTCTTTAACAAAACCTTATTTGGTGAAGGCTTTTAATAGTCATGTAAAAGAATGCCTGAGAAAGTTGTAGATGCATGGTTATGAGTCTAAGTGGGAGATTGTTGGGGTATATACTATTAACCATGCATTTGGATATAGTATATTCTAATAATTATCATGGTTAAAAGTCTAAGTGGGAGATTGTTGGGATATATACTATTAACCATGAGTTTGGTTTAGATATAGTATTTATTATGAAATAATTGTTTATTCAGTTTTAATAAAGTTTTAAATAGATCATATAATAGTCTGTGTCCTTTGCTTATATAGTAGATGATTTAGTGTATAGAGTTTAGCTTATACACGGAAGATTAAATCATCGGTTCTTATAAGTATAAAGTTTGAGTTCACAATCTAATGATGGAATTGGACAAACCATCAGGAATGATTGTAGCACAAGATTAAATATAATTAATCTTGATTACGGGAATGGTTTAATTCCAACTTCTTGTGCTAGTACATTTTGTATGTATTGAACGGACCAGGTAGAGATAAGTATTTTATACTGACTTAATAAAATAAACTCTCTAGCCATTAAATGTACTTATACTCTTAATCTTGATATAATTATTATTAACTGTGTATATTATTATTGTTTTGATTTATTAAAAGGCGAGATTCTTTCGTGGGTCAATATGCCTGGTAAATTGGATAATAATAATATACATTGGCGAAGTAATAGTTAGTTGATGGAATCCATGTCTCGGTTTAGAGATTGATGATATACCTTTATGAAAGCTTATAAGTTTTCATGTGTAAACCCGGCCGGTGGATTTTGTATCCGACACATGAAATAAGTTAAGCGAAAGTCTAAAGGAAATAATCAATAAATTAAATCGTCAGTAATTTAATTTAATTGATTCGTATCTGAATCTTAACATGGGGAGTTAAATAAGATTTAATGGATGAATTTCGAAATTGAATAAGGAGTGTAATTACGAATTTTTAGTGGAATAATTCGTAATTAATTATGGTGGATATTAATTTCGAAAATTACAAATTAATTCCATAATTGGAAGCCTTGTTAATTAAATTCTGTGGTCCCTACTGTGCCTAAATAATAGGAAATAAAGGAATCATTTTTCTGGTGGAAAAGAAAACCTAACAGGTTTTGGAAAAGGGTCTTAACCCTTAAAACTTGTGCTATAAATACATAAGGTTTTCCACCTAGAGGTATGAGTACATGGTGGCTGAAATTTTCAGCCAAGTTTTCCTAGAAATTTCGCCCACACGAAATTGCTATTTTCGGGTATTATTTGGGTAACACAGTAGAAGACCGTGGAACGTTCGAGGATCACGATTGTGCGGGTGATGGAGATTCCATTAAGAAGTTATGGAACTGAAGGCTCACGTGGTAGAAGAGATATGTTCACGCTTCAAGAGGTAACCCGTGAAATCCCGTTTATGCTAGTTGTCTAAATTACATGTGATTTTGATACTGGGATTGCTTCCGCTGCATATAATAATCCATCAGTCAACACTTAAATATCTTGTTGTCTCTCATTGGAAGATCTGCGAGGAAAACAGATAGAAGCAAACTAAAATTCGGAATCAGTAGGTTCAGAATTGATATAATTTTTATGTATTCATTTAAAATTTATTTACATATATATACATCCATAAACTTAGTGAAAAATAGGCAATAATGAAAGAAAAAGATCTAAATAGATGATACAAATTACATAGTTGGGAATATACTTTAGTTATGTCAGTATGTATATACTAGTACTAGTAAATATAGATAACTTATAGTACTTTTTATTTTAATTTTTGTTTTCATTCGGTACGCGATTGACACGAGATTAAGCTTGAATAGAGTGACATGGTCAGTGAGAAAATAATTCATATAGACGACTACAACTTATTTGGAATTGAGACTTAACTCTTGTGTATTTACATATGTATACATGGTTGATGGTTCGAGTGGAAAGCAGGAGGTTCAACCCACAAAGCTAGATTCGAAGATGGAAAAATGACGTTGTATAGCCGCTCTCAAAATAATAGTAAAAAAATAAATATTTTTTGTATATATATATATATATATACATTCTGTATATTATATACAAAAATTATACAAATTTTATACACTTTTTCGGCTGCCAAATATAAATAGTTTCTATCATTAATGCACTGCGTGTGTGTATGTATTGGTCCTGATGCAAATATATCATCTATCATTTTTTCAGCTGATGCGTACTATATCCGAAGAACAACAAAATTATAAATTTGCTAGAAAAGGGAATAAAAAGGAAGAGGAATAGAAAACCTTATTATCTAAATGCAACTTTTTGGCATCAGTAAAGTTATAGTATCTTTGTTGGCCTGAAGGTTAAAGGTCTCGTAAAGGTCTGTTGGCCTTTTACTCACAAAATTCTAGTCCATCTCCACAAAACATTTGAGGGACCTACCATAGCACTCTTATTATTGTTTTCCTAAGTATGCCCAGGTTTTAAACATTTTTTTTTTTTTTTTGCCCAAGAAACCATAATTTTTTACTTGTGGCCCCGTTATACTCGGACTAATGCACTGGATTTATTGTGGATGTTACTGCGGGAAAAGCTATGTTAGGGCATGTGATTACGTATTGATGGAAGGGGGACTCTAAGCGATCACGTATCAAAGTGAAAGCCCTTGGGATTATTGGACGTAAATCTGTGGACAACGCTCTCGAACAGTTCATTTCCGTTGCCCAAAAAAACTGATTCTAAATGAGCAAACAATAAAAGGATCTTCAACTGAAACAGAGAGGGCTAAAGTTCAATTGAACTTTCAATATCAAGTCAGTAAAAGATTCATATATAGACTCTCAAAAAGAAAGGATGATATTCCAGATTTACATCAACAGATTCTTCTGTAGCATACCTACATGCTTTCAACAAGTCGGTCTTATTGTCTATATCATTAGCACCCTATAGGTTGTATGTACAACAAAATCAAACTGCCATACTATAAATGCTCATCCTGAAAGAACTAACTTATACTGATGCCAGATGGACAAATGAAGTCTTGGGGAGATATCAGCAGGTACCACCCTATTATCTGCTTTTCTTCCTATCGACGCACAATTACATAAATTAGTTCCTGCATTCACATAAGTTCTTGGGAACCAACATGTTGCAGCCAAGACAAAAGTTACAATTTTCAGCAATTGTGATCACCTCTACTTCAAAGGAAAGGACTGACATGAGAACTCCATATTGTTACGTGCTCTCCTGGAAATTAAGCGATCTAGACAAGGCTGCAGGGTTAGCTTGTAGGACCAGAGAAGCATCAGATTCATGGTTTCTCTGATCATCAACTTTAGAGTTAAACGCCTTGAAGAGCCTTGCGCCATTGGTTGAATCATTCTTCTCGTTCTGAATACCTAGCGTGGACCATATAGAGCTCTTAGCTGCTTCATATGGATCATCAACTCTCAACGTCTTAGGAATCAGTACACTTCTCTCTCCATCTATGTCCTGCAAAGGCTCTTCTTTCTCCGAGTTTGATGGATTAAGCGTGCGTTCATCCCGAGAATGTTTTCCTAGGGTTGGAGAAGTAGGAGTGGCGCTAAGGACTGAACAATCAGGAGAAGAGGATGGTGGAGATACCCACGGGACATTCCAAGGACTTGCTACAGTACAACCCCAGTAGGGAGGTGCAGGGTAAAATGGTACTGGAAACCGCGGAGGAGCAAGGTTAGGTTGTGGCACTGCAGACGTCCACGGAGCAGCATTATATGAATAAGGCCAAGGATGCCCTGGAAATTGATGTACTTGGGGAGGAAAGGCCTGAAAATTCTTCCACGCTAAATCGTGTGCTGAATTTGAGGCTGTGCTACAAGCCCCGCTTGATATATTGTTTCCAGTTTCTTTCCCGCCACAAGCAGAAGGCGTTCTTTGTTCAGATCCATTAAATCCGTTCTGCACAGAGTTCTGTGATTTCTCAGCAAGGTTCAATATAGAAGCCATAGGATCACAAAGGGGTTTATCCGATCCAAATGCAAGGACAGTTCCATTTGTGCGGAGCATAGGAAGGTTCATCCCATGTGCAGCTTCAAACCGGGCTGCTTGAAGGGCATCCGACACCATTATATGACGGTAACCTGTGGTGGGAGAACTTTTGTTCTTGCGGCGACCAGAACCTACAGGCACATTTCTCATCGTTCCTCCAGCTGTCCAATATCTCTGACACTTCTTGCAAAAATGACGGGGCTGATTGACGTTGTAATTGTTATAGTAGCAAAACTTGGTTTCCATGCTATTACACCGCGGACATGGAAGCATTTTGTCTAGCTTTTTCAGTGCCTTCTCCTGAGTGACATTGGCCTCACTCGGGTCTTCTTTCTTGGTAGCTTTTGGGGACGATGTTTCTTTATCGGCATCCTCCTTCTTGGGGTCATCACTTATACCAGATGATGTTTCTGGTTCAACCGCCTCGTCTGCAGTTGAATTGGTAAAATCATCTCTGTTTTTAATCTGTGTAAGCTCTGCTTCGGATGTGATCTGACCATTGGAGAGGAAAAGATGAAATTTTAGCACTCTGTTTGAGTAATTGAATACGATTGTTTAGCATAAGCAATGAGGTTATATTACACACTGTCAAACTATCAATCTCCTGACTCGTGGTTTTTGTGCTTATATTGACATGTAATACATGAACATGGGGTTATGCAGTTTGATTTTACACATTGTTTCTTGATAGATAAAAGAACGGAATTTTTCATAAGATTTTGACCTAAATTTCCACCCATTAGAATAGTTAATAGTTCAACTTGATGAAGAATGAACATTTACAAGATACCAGAGCAGCTATTGCAGGGAGTGTCAATTGTTATACATTCCAAGCAACAAAACATGGGCATATTCGCAACAGTAGATATATCAAAATTTCTTTCACCTTTCAAGTCTAATGAGATTCTTTGAGTTAACAAAGAACCAATTGACCAGGATCAAGATCTTGAAATGAAAACGTGGGTTTGTAGGCTAATTTCAAGAAACGGTCTCTGAATCTGATGATTCAAAAACAAGGTGAAAGATGATGATCTGAATTATAAGAAAGACTATACCGGGAGCAAGCATATTTAAATGAAGTACCTTTGAGAATAAAAAGTATCCTCTGTACTAAGCAATTGGAGACTGGGTTGTAGCACTTTCTTTGGTTTGATTCTAAATTATTTTGAACTATTTCTTCTTTCATTTATATTTTCTTTAAAAATGGAGGATTTTAAATCTCAAATATTGCTTTATAAAATGTCAGAAGGCAGTACAGAACATTGAATTGGAATTGGATTGATAAGAAGGAAGACAAGAAAGGAAAAATTGAAGAACTCAAAAATCTGATAGGAAACATAAAAAGAAATTTTAAACTGACACAAGCAGAAACCATACCCTGCCATAACTTATGTGATATATCCAGAATAAATAAATTATCTTAAACACCCAAAATCTCATTCATTATGATCCCAGAAAAGAGAAGATCTTGACGCAGCAATAAACCAAACTTGGCCAACAATATAAAAATGACCAAACATTTCTTTTCATTAGTTAAATAGGGTCAAAAACTCCGCACGTATAGCTGGTCTCAAACTCGGGATAAAAGATGAGAGTAATGCTAGTTGACCACTAGCATAAAACTAGCCAATTTTTGATGTATTTTCATAATACATCAAACAACAATAACAATCCAGTAAAATCCCACTAATGGATCCGGGGAGGGTAGTGTGTACGCAGACCTTACCCCAGTGGCGGAGGCAGCATCTCCACGAAGGGGGGTTCAAAATTTTTTTTTGTAGCTAGTGGGAATTGAATCCATGACCTTATGTAGATTTTGAACCCCCTTGACCACTAAACTACACTTTTTGATTGTGTTAAGGGGTTCAAAACTTAATATATAGAGGTAAAAAACAGATTTTGCCTTATATATACCGTGTAATTTTTCGGCGAAGGGGGTTCGGAACCCCCTTGCGCCTCCCTAAATCCGCCCCTGCTTACCCCTACCCCGAAGGAGTAGAGAGGTTGTTTCCGAAAGACCCTCGGCTCAAGAAAACAAAAAGACAAAAGGAGACAATACTATAGGAACAACATGAAATCCAGAAGAAAGATGGAAAGCAAAAGCGATAGCTAGTAAATAGGTCTTGCAATAAAAAGCAAAATAGTAAGACACAACATTGGCACTAGCTATCTTAGACAAAAACTCTACAAGGCTAGTCTCACAAAGGTAGGAAGTAAGGCAAGATTCTACTACCTCCTAACCTACAATCCTAATACTCAACATCCACATCTTCCTATCCCGTATCATGTCCTCGGCAATCCGAAGGATCGTCATATCATGCCTAATCAGCTCTGCACGTAATCTAAGGTAAAAAAAAAAATCTCCCTATTTGAGCTTGCTCACATAGCATCTCAAACTCCGATAAAAGAGGAAGGCTGCGGCTAGGGTAAAATTAGTCAATTAACACGAAACTCCCTCCATTCAAAATAGGGTAAAAAACTCTGCTCATATATAATCAATCTCAAATCCGAATAAAAAGAAGAGGATTACGATAGGTTGACAGTCATTTCATAATACAATTCAAAATAGGGTCAAAGCATACACATATAGACAAGAGTTAATTACCAGATCGTCATGTGAAGTAGTGGCAGCAGAAGAGTTTCGTTGATCAAGAAGATCATCAAGTGGCAAATGAATTGTCTTTCCAAATAATTTAACTTCCGACATTTTCTCTTCTCTTTCTTTCTATGTAGTTGCAGGACAGAAGAAACTTCAACTCACTAAAACATAATAGTAATGGTTTTTGTCGTTGTTTTTCAGATGGGGTACAATCTTTTTCTTGATTTTTGCTGTACTTTAGTTGAACTTTGGAGAGAAGCTAGAAGGGTTTTTTTACTTTTTAGTCAGGGGTGCCACGTCAGAAAAGGCAATGAATTCATAGCCACAAAATTCTGTGTGGCAGTGAGAAGATCTTTAAAAGGGTTTTTGGGGTCTGGTGTTTCATTTGCTGTTTTTTGATTCCATACCCACCCCACCACACAAACAAAATTAGTTTGTGTAAAAGGTTGTAAGTGCTTTTTGTACTGTTTTTCCCTTACTTTTTGGTCCAAGTCAGCAATACCTTTTCCCAATTTACTATGCTCCCATGGATTTGCTGGCCCTAAATACAAGGCGGCTAGCCTTAAGTTTGGTTCCTGTGAAAATGAATTCAGTAGTTTTTATTTAAACTTGTATTTGTATTTAGAAATTTAGTGATAGTGATAGTGAACTCAATTATTATTGTATATATAATTCGAAGTAGTTATAGGAACTCATAAATTTTAAATCCTGAATTCACTATTATTTATTCACCCTCTTAATTCTATGTAAGTAGTAGTACTACTAAAAGGAGCTTTCCATGTGTTATCCATCACTCCCTCTCTCCGTTCACTTTTACTTGTCCATTATTTACTTTGCACACTTTTAAAAAAATAATAAATAAAGTGCATAATTTACAATGATATCCATATTAATTGGGGTATAGTTTTAATGAATTTGGAAAATGAGAAGGTAATAAAATGAAATTGGGGTAAAAGAAATGGGTAGATAAAAATAGTGTTTTTACTATGGGTTGGTCCGAAAGAATGGGGCGGGTGGATATTTGGGGTGTGTTATAATTGATATGGACGAGATAGCCACGTGTCCCAATCAAATTGTGACATCACATTAAAAGATGGGACCACAGATAGTTCCGTTAGTTGCGGGGGTAGTTTTAGACCTCAAAATAATGTTAGATGTATTTTGAGACAAATAGGTGGATGAAGCTCGATAGTAAACCATTTAGAATACTATAGAGATGCTTTTAGCCCTTTTCCGTTCTTTTTAACTTATATATAACTTATTAGGTGTAACAAAAAATGGGACTCATACAATTGAGAGGCATAAAGCGCTTTGGGGAAGGGCCACCCCTAAGCATTCACAACAAACATTATTAACATCTGTAGTATGTACTAAGCAAAATGAGACTGAGAGGGAATATGATAAATACTAATAGCATCAATATTTATATCAAACCAAGCAATTTAATTTTAGCAGTTAAGATTTAAGTAAGAATACATATCAATATAGTATCATTTAACCATGATAAAGTAAGAAATATGAGTGTAAAATATACATTTTGCATTCATTCGTTTAGTATAAATAAAAATACATATAACTTTTATCATAAAAGAGGGGAAAAAGGGGGGGGGGGGAAGGAAGAGACTACATAGTGCAGATTCAGGTGGATAAATCCCACTTTGAGCTTTAGATTTAGTCCAATCCCCTGTTTTTAAGAGCTACAATTTTGTCACTGAATTGCCCAAAATCAGCTCACAATAAGTTATAACTTATATAAGAGTAGTAAAGTAGTGGCAACTCCCTTGTAGGATTAGTCGTCAATCGTCATCTATCCTTGCCTTTAAGCCAGAAAAAAAGATAAAGACCATAACTAGATTTTCCTCTCGTTCTAACTTGTACACACATCTTATTATAATTAATAAGTGTAAACGAAAAGTATGGTCTTTAATATACTAATCTCAAGGACAACATTCCTCTTTCTTACTACAAAAACTGCTACAATTAGATAGACGAACTAAATGTCTTACCTAGAGTTGATAATATGACAACTGGAAGTTGTGTTTGACCAAAAGAGTCGAACATTTTTAGGTGTTTCAATGAGGAAATTGAGAATGTATACAAATTGAAAAAACTAGAGTAATGCAGGCCCGTTAACTAGAGTAGTGCATGCCTGTATACAATTATAAAAAGTAGGATAGAGTCAAACATGTTTTACCATGAATATTAACAAACAATTAATCTTCAATATTTTAACTTCAAGTGAAATATAAAAACACATATTTAAAAGTATGTTTTAGATGAAATTTTTATTTTCATTAAAAAAATTCAACTTTCCCATGCCAAAAAAATTCCAACTTTCCAATTTTTTGTTTAAATGAAGTTCATGTTTTTTTTTTGTTTCCCGCCTTGTGTTCGATATCCGTATTGAATATGATTAAATTTAGATTCACACCGAAAAATATCACATTATAAAGTAAACTGTTTCCTAATAAAAACGACTCCGTAACCGGAATTCGAATTCCAAACCTTTGTTTATGTTCAAACTGTTTTGTCGGCTTCACTTCAAATATGTTGATTTTTCAACGAACTTCTTAGTGTTCGAGTTGCAACATGAGAGAAACCATAGAGCATTTAAACATGTCAATTATAGCACGTGGATATGGGTCCAACGTTGGAGACAAACACAACAGCGAGATGTTATACTAACAGCAGCTGCCACCTCAGTGCACACATTGAATTAGCGTGGGGTCCAGTCAACAAAAAGTGAAATGAAAAGCTCAACTTGCAGTCTAACAAACAGAGAACATCCATGCCATCCTGTCCAGCTCTTATTGATCGCCACGTGTCCTGATTTCAGCATCTCTTTTGTAGTCCGTATGCCAGGGGTGCGCTACACTAGAATCTTTCTTCTCGTGGCTATCGTTTGCTGATCCAAAAGGAGATGTCTTTTACCGACACCTGTCTTGATTTTTGTTTACAGATAAGATTGGGACCACTGTATCTTTTTCTCTTATCTTGTTATGCTCTTTTGCTTTCTTTTTCTTTTTAATAATAATTTCTCCCTTGGATTTTGTAAACAAGCAACTTCTTTTTTTTCTCCAGTCGGCCTTCCAAAAAAGGTTTGCAATTTTCAGATTATGGTAGTCGAAATCTATATTTTTATTTTACTTCTGACATCAATATCTTAATCATCTATAATTAGACCACTACAAAATATTTATTTTTCTTTTCTATATAAAAATAATGTTTAATTGAGACTACTTGCTTTTTCTGTCTTAATTTATGTATCATACTTTTTTTTTAAGCCTGTTCAACAAAAAAATATTACCTTTCTATATTTAGAAGCAAGTTAACTTTTAAAATTTTTATTTTACTCTTTAATTAAATAATTTAGAAGCACAAATATCTAAGACTTATTGTAGCTAACAGGTTTCAAAAGTTCTCTTTATTTTTTAAATCTCATACCCAATAAGACCGCATAAATTGAGACTGAAGGAATAAATTTATTGGTGTAGGTACTTAAATGTACCTTTGGCTTTACAAGAAGTTGTAATTGGCTTATTAAGCATTGGACTTGATATGAGTACATTTTTTCAGCTTAAATTGTGCGAAACCTAGTTGTGTCGAATATTCAATAATTTATTAATTAGTACTCCCTCCGTTTTATATTAACAGTCGTGATTACTAAAAATAGTTGTCTTAAATTATTTGTCATTTTAAAAATTCAAGATAAAATTGGTTGTTTTTTATTTCTCTTTTAGCCTTTATAATAAATGGTCTTGAAGATAGAAATAATGCATAAATAAAATAAATATTCAATGAAGAGAGATTACTTAAGACATAAATAAAGTTAGAATAGTCCAATCTCTTTCCTAATTAATATTTCTTAAGGGGCGCGGAAAAGAGAAACACGACACATAATATGAGACAGAAAGAGTACCAACTAAATCACATATACCAATAATTATTTCTATTTCAACTTATAATAAGTTTGAAACTCTCCTTAGTGGATATGGAATTACTACAATTGGTAAAATGAGGAAAAAGAATAAAGCTTGCCTTAGACGACAATCGAAAGATAAATAGTTGAATTAGTATTCAAATGATTATTGATAGAGTTATTACTGTTAAAGAATTTGATATTGCTATCTGTTATAATAAATTGAGGGGCGAAAATAGCATGTTGTGTACCTTTTTGACGTAACGGAGATCGTTGAACTCACCACCAAAAGAATTGTCCCTAGTCGAACTTTGAATCTCTTGGAAACAAAATTAGAATTTCACGAACTAAGTGTCTTTTATCCTTGTGTGGTTTTTTGGAAGAAGAAGGAAGTTTCTGTTTTTCTCTTTCTTACGTGAGAAGAAGGAAACTTACGTGATATATATAAAAGAGAAATTAACCCACATTCAAAAGCTGATTAACCCCATCACTATTTAACTGTGTATGGTGGTTTTTTTTTGAGTAACTTTCTTTTACCTTATCTCTTTTAGATGGTTCAGGTCCGCCCACATGGAGCGACCTGGGATCCAAACTCAATATCCAACATCTCCCACTTCGCTCATAGTGGGCTATACCCGAACCAATTTTATGTCAATAACACACGTAATTCATACAGATAAATAGTTCGTGCAACCTGCGAGTATTAAAAGCTATAGTATTTCAAACTCATTAAAGTTGTACTGAATCTCCATGTAGAAATCCAATCGCATATGGAAAGGATGCATTACCAACATGAGGATCTTATTACTTGCAATACCCCAGACGTCATTCGCTACTCCAGTAGTAGTTATTTGATCCCTCATCCTTGAAAGAGGTAAGCTCGAGTTTAAATATAATATTGTACCCACAATTACACTCAATACCCTCATGGTAAGTGTAATGGTCGACTTGTAAATACAAGTTATTACTAATTTTAGTTGTCTTCCCTTTCCACTCGAATCTATTCATTCCAGATCACCTGCTTTCCTAGACATGCACTGCATTGCCGAATCGCTCATGGCTATAAGTGCTTTGCTAAAGTAGCAACATCAATTGGCACTTCAAGATACAGGAAAAGGTCAAAGGGTATTTCAATAAAAGTTAATATAACTTTTCGAGATCTCACACAATGAAGAATCAGGGATCCATTATTCTATTATCCCATTGGTCGCTGTCGCACCTCCTTTTTCCCGCGCCCGCTGGGGCGTATGGGGAGTTTTCTCCAATTAAAGGACAGTCGAAACGGGATTTGTTTATTTGTTTCAGAGTCGCCACCTGGGAATTTTGAGGCGTCCCAAGTCACCAATTATAATCCCTGAATCGAGGAGAATATGACTCTGTTTATTTTTTCTGCGAACCAGAAATCCTGAGTAAGGAATTCTGTTAATCCGGAAGAAGGTGTTAGGCATTTCCGAATTCCGTGGTTCTAGCACGGTCGCTTAAATGTTTTTTATTAATGGCTTAATTATCTTGATTTTATTAAATACTTTTTGTTACGTGATTTTTCTACCGCTTTTACTTATCGTGATTAAGGACCCTTCTTTGAATCGAATTACGCGTACGTATATTCGTGTTACAAATTTAAAAATGCGGAATTGTGTCACGCGTACGTGTACACAATAATTTTTGATAATATATTAAGCAATCATTTTTCCGAGATTGTGTTGAATCAAGAATATTTATTTTTCTTGAATAGTGAACCGTACATCTCGGGTTTTTATGAAATTGATTTAACGCCTTTGGATAAATCCTTTTATTAAATATTCGTTCGAAATTGCGCGTACGCATAATCCGAATTTTTTGCTTTTAAAAATATAATCAAGGTACGCGAACGTATCCCTAATTGCGCAAAAATATTTGCAATGATATTAAGGATTTTCCACAAATTATTTATTATATCCATACATTTTTATGTGAAAATCATGATAAATTCCCATTTAAGGTTTCAAAGAATTTACAATATTAAAAGTTGACCGTTGATTATATTTTCCGAATATAAATAATTTATTCCAGCTGTTCAAATTCAAAGGACATAATAAGAATATGATTAATACTATCTTTAAAAACAAATATGACATATATATATACATGCCAAAGAATAAATGGCATATGAAACTGAAAATAAATGATTCATAAAGGAAGGAAATATTTTACGAGAATTTTCATTGTTTACTTAATGCAAATTCTATTTCTAATTATCAATGATGTAAAGTGTGGCAATTTATGCTTGTACATCTCTTTTCATTCTCATACACTCACTTTTAGTCTAATAGGCCTAATTATTTGGTCACTTTGTTTTATGAAAGTAGATAAGCATCGAATTTATAGAAAAGGCATTATTATGCAAGTTAATTCAACAAAGTTACCTTACATGCAACCCAACTATTTGGCGTAAACATTCATAACGTTTTACCATCATGACGAGCTATATCATATTACCTTTCGCCAACGTTTATACCCACATCTATTATATAAAAATATACCATCAACACCATCTTAACCTTATTTAACAAATAAATATCATTATTGTAGTTTTCTACATCACTTCTTACTTAACTAACAACAAAATTAAATAATGACCAACATTCATGCCATATTCCCTATTTGGACAATTTATTAAACTAATGAGATAATGAACTAATATTATTACAAACCTTTATACAAACTTTCAAAGTAAGACAATTAGCTCATAGCTATCAAATTGAATTCACTACTAATTAACTAACATGAAACAAAAATGAAATTTAAATTAATGAACTTGGACAAATAGAAAATAGACTTTCAGTTCAAGCTTCACTGATGAGTCATGTTGAATCTCTTTCCAACTTAAAATTTAAAAGACATATACCTGAAAATGAAGGTAGGAGGAGTAAATTTCAGCAGTAGCAACAGTAACACACTCAGCCAAATATCAGTATTCCCACAGATTTGAACAATAATAAGACCCGAAGAAAATAGATGCACAGTATAGTATTTTAAAAGACACTTCAGATTTTAACTGAACAGTGTAATCACACAAAGTTGAACAGATTCAACACAAGAACAACATTTCAGATTTCAGTTTTTCTTTAGTTTCAAATTCAGTTTGTTTCTGATTTTCTGTGTCTGCTGCTGTATTTGTGTGTGAGTGTATATGTGAGTGTTCTATTTTCTGTTTCCTTTCTTTAAAATCTCAGCCCTCAAAATCACTTAAAAATTCTCTCTTAAAAATTCTCTCTGTCTTTCTTTTTCTTTCTTAAAATCTTCCCTCTGAAAAATTCTGCCCTCTAACTGTCTGTCCAGCTCATGTATTTATACAGGGCTGGTCCTAGGCAATTTAAGTGCTTCTTGGACCCCCTTCTTCTTTTTAAAATCAAAAGTTCCATTAAAAAACTGCTTTTGAATAAATTAAATGACCCTATCCTAATTTTAAGCAGCCCCATTATCCCTTGTTCCCCCTTTATTACTTAAATATAGCCATTAACATTACATTATAATATACTAGCATTAACACCCTGTTTTTTACTGTTTCATTCCCAGAAATGCCCCTGACCTACTGTTATTACTTGAAAAATCAGAACCCACTGTAAAACAGATTCTACAATCTGTATAGACTTAACTATCTTTCTGATTTACAGCTATAACCAATCCTATGATTTTGAGACAGTATATTACATCTCTAATGGCTGATTGACAAAAACTGAATTTAAACAGGGAATTCTCAACTGAACAAAAACAACCTTAACATTATACAGAACATGCAGGATTCTTTCAACTGGAATTCAAAACTGAATTAAAAGCAAACAAATACAGGAGCATTGTCAATATACTGACAATGTCCCGTTTAGAAAACAACAATACAGCATACATTTGAATTCACTAATTCATAAACAAACATGATTTAATTGACGAATACTAATCAATTGACTATTTACAACATTTGTCAATAATTAGTCTAAACAATAGAAGCAGACTGTTTCAGTCAACATTTTCAGAAATGAAAAATTCGTAATATAACTAATCGACGAACTTAATCGAGTCGATTACACACATTGTAAACAATCACAATCAATAGAAACAATTCACATTCTGATCAAGTAGATAGGTAAGAAACAGTAATGACAGAATTAATCAAAACACAAATATAAAAAATTAACTTAACAAGCTATTAATACAGACAACAATATACGTAGAATACACAAAATAAATAGAAAAATACCTCTGAATTTTAATTTTAATCCGACTCGAACTCAACTTGGATTTCGGATTTTTTTGTTTGAAATCAAACTGACCTTAGTCGAAGTATTTTCCACTGAAAATACTTCGACTAAGGTCGATTAAACCTCAATCTTCATCATAATCTGAACCGAATCCGGAAGTTTGGTATTTTTAGGGTTCTTAAAAACTCGATTTGGGATTTAACCATTTCTGGTCAGATTCGAGAAGAACCAAACATGACACAATGGTGAGGGTAGCCTAGGGGTCATTTGGTGCTAGTTTGAAACGGATCTGAGTTCGTCCTTGTTTGGTCCGAATCTTCAAAAATAAGATTCGAGAAGTTCAGAGCTGATTCGAACCAAACTAACTTCAGATCCATAACAAGGGTTGTTAGGGGAAGCCATGGTGTTAATTTGGGACTGATTGGTTTAGATCAAGTTTTCAGGCCAAACTTCGATTTAAGATTCGAAGAGTTGTGGTCTGATTCGAAGGAAACTAAGGTTGGATTCGTGTAGGGGAGGTTCAGGAGGTCCTAGGGTGTTAAGTTGGTGACCGGCGGTGTTGATGCCGCCGGGTTTCAGGCGAAGGGGAATAGGGGCGGCTAGGGTTAGGGGTCTGTTTGGAACGATGATGAACAGGAGCGAAGAGGGGGGGGTGTTCAGTTAGGGGCTGGGTAGAGTCTTGGGATTTATATAGGGGTGGGGTGGACTGGTATCGTCCGTTGGATCAAGTAGAATGGATGGATGAGATCTACTCACTTAACCAAACGGTGTCGTTTGGTTTAGGTTAGGGGGACGGGTTGAACCGGGTATCGGATCGGGTAAGGGTCTTGGGTTAGGGTGATGAGATCTTGGCCGTTGGTTGGATTTAATCCAACGGCCCTTGATAAGGGGTAACCAAACGACGTCGTTTGATTCTGTTTTGAATTGGACCGGACATGGTCATTTGGATTGGGCCTGATTTTGTTTAGAAAATTTGGCCCAGATCCGTTTTTGCCCATTTAATTCCACTCTTTTTAATTTCCAATTTAATTCTTCAATTATTAAAAATCCTAATTAAAATTATAAAAACAAAAAATTACTCCTTCAAAATATTAATCAACCTTTAACAATTTAACACATAGACAAAAAATATTAATCACATAGTGAAACATTAAAATTAGAACAAACGCATATTTTTTGTAATTTTATTTAAATTAACTCTTAAATGCATAATTAAATCCTATATGCATGCAACATGTATTTTATTTTATTTTTTGATTTATTTTGACAAAATAAACATTTACGGACATAACACAAACATTTAACACCACGCAAATTCAAAAATTACACAGTAAAAGAAATTTATTTTATTTTTTTTGATTTATTTTTGGAGTAGTTTTCGTTAAAGCAAAAATCACGTGCTCACAGCTGCCCCTCTTTGTGCGGAAACTCGAAGAGTTTTCGTGCAAAGATAAAGTGAGCGGATACGAGCGATTTTTGCCCGTTCGAATACTCCGTGGGAAGCATTTTTAGAAAGATTTGACCGAACCTCTGCTTCAAAGGTTTCCTACATATCCTTGGCTATAAAGGAATCAGGTCAATGTAGTTCGGGAATTTTTTGGTAGCTGGGACTACCATGGGACTGTGATGTTACTGCTGCTTCGTGCTGTTTTTACTGCTTGCTGACCTCCTTATTACACCTTACTTTAAAGGAAATACAAAATTAAGCTAGATTATGGTACAGGAATTATAAAAATCTTATCTAGATCATGCCCTTGCGTTTCTTGTTGTCTTGATATCTTGGTGAATCTTGGGCATTTGGCTTATTCCGTATTCCTCTTGGAACTCTTGTTGTTTCTTGCTGGGGATTCTGTTGGACTCCTCTGCTTTATTGATTCTAAGTGTGCTCCTTTCTCACATGAGTGGGCTTTTGGTTTCAACACTTCAATTGCATTCCCTCGTTCTTCAGGTGGGTGCCTTGACTGTTTCTTTTCTTTATTCATCCTCATTTTCCAGGTGGACGCCTGACTTCTTTAATTCTTTCATCCTCATTCTCCAGGTGGACGCCTGACTTCTTTAATTCTTCATCCTCATTCTCCAGGTGGACGCCTGACTTATTCTTTTCTTCATCCTCATTCTCCAGGTGGACGCCTGACTTCTTCTTTTTCTCATCCTCATTCTCTAGGTGGACGCCTGACTTCTTCAATTTCTTCATCCTCATTCTCCAGGTGGACGCCTGACTTTTTTTTTTTTCATCCTCATTCTCCAGGTGGACGCCTGACTTCTTCTTTTCTTCATCCTCATTTTCCAGGTGGACGCCTGACTTTTCAATTCTTATCCTCATTCTCCAGGTGGACGCCTGACTTCTTCAATTCTTTCATCCTCATTCTCCAGGTGGACGCCTGACTTCTTCTTTTCTCATCCTCATTCTCCAGGTGGACGCCTGACTTCTTCTTTTCTTCATCCTCATTCTCCAGGTGGACGCCTGACTTCTTCAATTCTCATCCTCATTCTCCAGGTGGACGCCTGACTTCTTTAATTCTTTTCTCATCCTCATTCTCCAGGTGGACACCTGACTTCTTCTTTTCTCATCCTCATTCTCCAGGTGGACGCCTGACTTCTTTAATTCTTCACCAGGTATTTCCTAACACAAATATTGTTTTTGCCCCTGTTTTAAATCAAAGAAAACTTCGTTAGTTTAAAGCAGGGTGGTTGGCTGTGGTATTCTTGCAGATGGTGATGTTTCTCTTCGTCTCTTTTTATTGCCTTGGAATGATTGAAAAGACTGTTTTGTCTTTGTAATTGATCCTTGACTATAGGATTCCCCTCTGTGTGTTTTCCTTCAAAACCTTTCAACTGTAATCATGTGCCTCTTTTTGATTTTGCTGATCCACTTTTGGTTTCATCTTTCTTACACCCGTATTTTATCTCCCACCTTTCGCGGCTGTATTTTGTAACCTTGAATCTTGGTAGTATACCTTGACATTCCTTCTTATTTGTTTGGAATAAAACTTATCTCAAAGCTTGGAGAAAGTAAGATTATTAGTGACGAAATATGCTGATTTCGACAATTTATAGAATGAAAAGAAAAATCCAATTTTTGGATGACTGTTGGAAAAGGAATAAAGGACTTATCTGATTGGAATTACTGGCACCAATGATCAGGGTATGCATTTCGGATTAATCAACCCAGTCTTTTAATCAATCTCCTTTCAATTGTCTCAAGGAGTTTTCATCGATAAATTTGTCTCGTTTTTCACTTCTTCACTTCCTTTTCGCCTTATGGTGCCCGTGTGAGTTTTCACCTATAAGACTCTCTCATTTTACTTTTCTCTCAACTTCCGTCGCCTTATGGTGCCCATGTGGGTTTTCACCTATAAGACTCTCTCATTTTTACTTCCTTTCCTTGTTTGTACCAGAGTGTTATGAACCACTTTATTTGCTTGCCTCAGCATTTTTCTAAGATTGATCGAAAGGTCTTTTTTGGTATAGGGTTAGAAATGAAAGAGGTATTAAAAGCTAAATAGCTTTGGTATGGGTTTAAGATTACAACTCTTGGAATCTTTTCTTATTTCCGACACAATTCCTGCCCCAGTTTCTTGATTGGGGTCTCTTAATGTTTCTTTTCCGTGCACATTGTGCATGTGGTGCACCCTATGACCGAGCCGTGAGGCGCCTACGTATCCTTCTTTGAGGAATCAGGTCAAACGTAGTTCACTAACGTAATAGTGAAGATTTTGATCTTTTTTTTTTTATTGATTCCAAGAGAGGGTAGGAAAGAAACAAGTATGGCTCAAAGGGGAAGCAAATGGTATAGTGTTTGGATAGCAGAATAAATTGCCTTTGTCATTTCAATCTTCGAAATAGTGCTAAATACAAACATTCAAAAAGTTATGCATAATATCTCTTTACCGCGTCAGAATTGATCGCCATATCTATGCATTTGCCTTCAATATCTGTTAAACATAGTGCACCATTCGATAATACTCTGGTCACAATGAATGGTCCTTGCCAATTCGGAGCAAATTTGCCTTTTGCTTCAACCTGATGTGGAAGAATGCGTTTCAGCACATGCTGACCTACTTCGAACTTCCGGGGACGCACCTTTTTGTTGTATGCTCTTTCTATTCTTCTTTGATATAATTGACCATGGCATACTGCGGTCAATCGTTTTTCATCAATTAAGTTTAACTGTTCTAGACGGGTTTTGACCCATTCATCATCATCAATCTTTGCTTCGGCGATGATCCGAAGGGAAGGAATCTCAACTTCTGCAGGAATTACTGCTTCAGTGCCGTATACCAACAAATAAGGAGTTGCTCCTACTGAAGTGCGAACAGTAGTGCGGTATCCCAATAATGCAAGTGCGGTAGCTAATGCGTCGGCAACCTCATTATGGATTCTTGGAATATGTTGGAATTCCACTGATTGAAACCGCTGACAAAGATCATGTAAACATTGCCGGTATGGGATGAGCTTCAAGTCTCGGGTTTCCCATTCTCCTTGAATTTGGTGTACCAAAAGATCCGAATCTCCCATGACTAAGATTTCTCGGATACCCATATCGGCGGCTAGCCTTAACCCCAAAATGCAAGCTTCATATTCAGCCATATTATTGGTGCAATAAAATCGTAGTTGAGCCGTAACAGGATAGTGATGCCCTGTTTCAGAAATGATTACAGCTCCTATTCCGACTCCTTTCATGTTAGCAGCTCCATCAAAGAAAAGTTTCCAGCCAGGTTTTTCAATTTGCTCCACCTCGTCGATATGCATTGTTTCCTCATCAGGAAAATAAGTCTTCAGCGGCTCATATTCCTCATCGACCGGGTTTTCGGCTAAATGATCGGCTAGTGCTTGAGCCTTCATTGCCGTTCGAGTCACATAGATGATGTCGAATTCTGTGAGCAATATCTGCCACTTTGCAAGTCTTCCCGTTGGCATAGGCTTTTGAAAAATGTATTTCAATGGATCCAACCGAGAAATGAGGTAAGTAGTGTAGGATGACAAATAGTGTTTCAATTTTTGAGCTACCCATGTTAGGGCGCAACATGTCTTTTCCAGATGAGTATACTTAACCTCATAAGCTGTGAACTTCTTGCTAAGGTAGTAGATGGCCTGTTCTTTTCTGCCCGTGAGGTCATGTTGCCCCAATACACAACCAAATGAATTTTCCAAAACTGTTAAGTAAAGAATCAAAGGTCTTCCTGGCTCTGGCGGGACTAACACGGGTGGTTTCGACAAGTATCCTTTTATCTTAACGAACGCTTCTTGACACTCATTGGTCCATTTGACTGCAACATCCTTTTTTAACAATTTGAAAATTGGCTCACAGGTTGTTGTGAGCTGAGCAATAAACCTGCTGATGTAATTTAGCCTCCCTAACAAACTCATTACTTCAGTTTTGTTTCTTGGAGGTGGCAGTTCTTGAATGGCTTTAATCTTTGATGGGTCTAGCTCGATGCCTCGTCGACTGACTATGAATCCCAGCAACTTTCCGGACGGAACTCCGAATGCGCACTTGGCAGGGTTAAGCTTGAGGTTGTACCTGCGAAGTCTTAAGAAGAACTTCCTCAAATCCCCAACGTGGTTGGCCTGATGCTTTGATTTTATGATTACATCATCCACGTATACCTCAATTTCCTTGTGTATCATATCATGAAACACTGTGGTCATTGCTCTCATATAGGTTGCTCCGGCGTTCTTTAAACCGAATGGCATTACCCGGTAGCAATAAGTTCCCCATGGTGTGATGAATGCCGTCTTTTCTGCATCTTCTTCATCCATTAGAATTTGATGATATCCGGCATAACAATCCACGAAAGATCCTATATCATGCTTGGCACAATTGTCGATCAAAATATGGATATTGGGTAATGGGAAATTATCCTTTGGACTTGCTTTGTTGAGATTGCGATAGTCGACGCATACTCTAATTTTGCCGTCTTTCTTTGGCACAGGAACGACATTAGCTAACCAAATAGGATATCGAGTGACTCGAATGACCTTTGCTTCCAATTGTTTGGTGATTTCTTCCTTAATTCTCATACTCATATCAGGCTTGAATTTTCTCAGCCTCTGCTTGACAGGAGGCACCATTGGATCGGTGGGCAATTTGTGGACCACTAAATCAGTGCTCAAGCCCGGCATGTCGTCATACGACCATGCAAAAACATCTTTGAATTCTATGAGTGCTTTAATTAACTCTTCTCGGATCTTTGGTTCGAGATGGACACTTATTTTAGTTTCTCGGATATTACTCGTGTCCCCTATATTGATGTCCTCGGTATCACTCAAGTTAGGTTTGATTTTTTCCTCAAAGTGAATTAACTCTTTACTAATCTCTTCAAAACCCTCATCTTCATCATATTCTGATTCGTAATCACAATATATTTCTTGAATTATTACTTCAGAACCAGATTGATTTTTAAGACTGGGCTGAAGATTCCTCATGCATGCCATATCACTAGAGCCAGCGTAAAAAGGAACTGTACAGAAAAGAAGAAAAAGAAAAGAAAGCTATTAGGAATGATAATAAAAAGGAAACTGCTTTTTATTGGATAACGAAAGATAACAAGGTTTTGCACACTTCAAACCAACTGTAAGATAAACTTTGGGATTACAACCTTGAAATAACCCAAACAAACTGAAAGAAGATCAAAATAAACTACCAAGACTCCTTTCGAATTGGGAGAGGAGTGGCTTTCCAATTATTGAGCTTTGTTTCTGGTCCAACGAATTGAACTTCTGCGTTGCTACACCCTTCTCCGCCTTCCAACATATTCACATCACTAAACAATTTCTCGAACCTTTCAATTAATTCTTCCTCAGGATTGACCTGGGATTTAGGAATTGTTGTTATCGGGCGATTTTTAGCACCGGTCTTGACAAAAGACTTCGACAGCTTGTGGTACTGGTTTTGGAAGAACCCATGCTTGGTGTTTCAACTTCCTGGCCCTTATCACGTCATTGGTGGTAGGTGTGAACCCTAAACCGAATGTTCCCCAGTTCTCGGGGAGAGATACTGGTTGTACAATTCCTTGCAAAGATAAGCCCAGACCTTTGCCGGGTATAAAGCCATTCTTCAGCATTTCATAAGCTACCATGACTGATGCAGAGGATACCTTTGGATTCGCAAGGTATTTTCCTTCTGGAATTTTATCTACCGTCACCGTGTCGGACACTTGGTATACCCATGGTCCTTGGTCAATTTCTGCTCCCTCGACTGGTACAATGGTGCTGTTGTGAGCATTTAAATTTTCTTCTCCATGCACGACTATTTCTTGATGGTCCCATTCAAACTTGACAGCCTGATGTAATGTTGACGGGACTGCTTTAGCAGCATGGATCCATGGTCGCCCCAACAATAAGTTGTAAGAAACAGTCATGTCCAACACTTGAAATTCCATTGTGAATTCAACTGGCCCTATAGTTAGTTCCAATACTATGTCGCCAAATGAATCTCTGCTTCCACCGTCAAATCCTCGTACGCAGATACTGTTCTTTTGGATCCTCTCCTCTTTAATTTTCAATTTGTTTAAAGTGGAGAGAGGGCATATGTTTGCACTTGACCCATTGTCAACCAATACCCGGGTTACTATGGAGTTTTCACATTTCACGGTGAGGTAAAGAGCTCTGTTGTGCTCGGTACCTTCCACAGGTAATTCATCATCAGCAAATGTAATTCTGTTTGTCTCAAAGATTCTGTTGGCTATTTTGCCCAAATGATTTACAGAGATCTTTTCAGGAACATGAGCTTCATTCAGGATTTTCATCAACGCCAGACGGTGTTCCTCTGAATGGATCAGTAATGACAACAATGAAATTTGAGCGGGGGTTTTCTTTAATTGATCCACAACAGAATAATCATGGAGCTTCATTTTTCTTAAAAACTCCTCCGCCTCTTCTTCCGTCACAGCTTTCTTTGTTGGCATTGGATTGTTTTTAGTTTTCCTCAGCTCTTCGGGAGTAAAACATCTTCCCGAACGAGTCAAGCCTTGTACCTCACACACTTCTTCCTTGATTTCTTTGCCCTTGTACATTACGGTCCCCCGTTCATAGTTCCATGGGATGGCTTTGTTGTTGATGATTGGCAGCTGGATTACAGGTGCAATAATAACCCGATCTGTACGTGCTCCTTCCACGAATATAACGGGTTTGTTAGCAACCCCTGGTACTATCACCTTCGGCCTCTCTTGTTTTGCGACAACTTTGTTCGATGACCCCTCATCGATTATCATAGACGGTTCATCACCATTTTTGTTCTGCTTAGACACCGGCTTCTCCTCCATTAACTGCTTATCTGGCTTGGTTTCATGAGACTTGATCATCATGACAGTTTGTGACGGCTTCTTTGTCTCCCCATTAGCTTGTATGATTTCTATCATGTTAGCCTCTTGATGGGCTGGCATTGGATTTCTATTGATATTTGGAGCTTCGGGGGTTTGAACCTCGATTTTATTAGTATCAATCAGCTCTTGTATTGCATTTTTCAAATGCCAACATTTCTCCGTATCATGGCCTGGTGCACCGGAGCAATATTCACAGCTAATGGTGTAATCCAGATTCTTTGGTGGAGGATTGGGTAGCTTGGATTGTATTGGTCTCAACATGTCTAACTGTCTCAGCCTGTGGAACAGACTAGTGTAAGACTCTCCCAATGGAGTGTAAGTTTTCTTTTTCTGTTCCCTTTCTCCCCTGAATGCTGGCCTAGGCCTGAAACCTGGTCCGGGATAAGCTCGGGGGTAGGTATTTGGTGTGACAGGAGCACGCCAATTGGTGTGAACAGGTGGCTGATTGTATGCTTGAGCGTGGTTAATGGCGAAATGAGGCTCTGAAGGGTGATAGTAATGTTGGGATGAATCATGGTGGTAAGCTGATTGGCGAGGTCGTTGCTGATTATAGTAAAGCGGTGAACCCCTGGGTCCCGGCCAAATTCCTGAATCAACTACGGTTGCTTCCTCCCTCTTCTTTCTTCCGATTCCTCCTACCCCGCCTTGAATAGCTTGAGTAGTTGCCTTAATTGCTGAATAGCTCATGATTTTGTTTGTCTTGAGGCCTTCTTCCACCATACCTCCCATCTTCACTACCTCGTTGAATGATTTTCCAACCGCTGAAACCAAGTGGGCGTAGTAAGTTGGTTCCAAGGCTTGGAGGAAGTAGTCTACCATTTCGCTCTCCTTCATAGGAGGATCCACTCTTGCTGCCTGTTCTCTCCACCGAAAACCATACTCTCTGAAACTTTCATTGTGTTTCTTCTCAAATTTGGTCAAAGATAATCGATCTGGGATGATTTCCAGATTGTATTGGAAATGGTATGCGAATGCCTGTGCCAGGTCATCCCAGGTGTACCATCTTCCATGGTCTTGGCGTGTATACCACTCCAAAGCTGATCCGCTTAGACTTTGACTGAAGTAAGCCATCAATAATTCATCCTTTCCCCCAGCTCCTCGCATCTTGCTACAGAAACCCCTTAAGTGGGCTACTGGGTCGCCGTGCCCGCTGTATAGGTCAAATTTGGGCATCTTGAAGCCAAATGGCAATTGTACATTAGGGAATAGGCATAAATCTTTGTATGCTACACTGATTTGCCCACCTAATCCCCGCATGTCTCGGAACGATTGTTCTAGACTTTTGACCTTCCTGAACATCTCTTCTTGTTCAGCATTTTTGGTTGGCTTGTCAATTTCGGTTGGGAGATCAAACCGAGGAGCAGGTGAATTGATTTCGGAGGCTTTGAAGGTGGGCTCCGGGGGGTAATATTGGTTGTCTTGGGCCTGAAATGTAGGCTCACTAGGAGATTTGTGAAATGTAGCAGGGGGAGGTGCTACGAAAACAGGAGTCATAGGTGGAGGAAGGTACGGAACTGGTTTTGGAGGTGGAGACTGTGGTGTCTGAGAGGTGGTGCCTCGGTAGTGCTGATAAATGGGGAAACTTGGGGATAATTCAGTGGTGATATTATCCTGAGTTTGGATCATTGATGGAGCAGGGTTATTTGGGTAAGATGGGGGTAACTGTCCTGTAGACCAAGCTTGGTACATTTCAGCCATTTGCTGCTTGAGCTTAAGCATTTCTTCTTTCATTTTCCCGACATCCATCTCTTCTATCTCCATACCTGTGTCAACATCTGGGATAGACATACTTTCGGGTATTGGTCCTTTTGATCTTGTATGATAGTGATAATATGCCAGTATACTCTTTAGAGAAACTAACTGGTTGAATTCTGAAAATGAACAAACTTGTTAGTTTTGAGAGTTTAACACATATATAATCACACGTTGAGATGCAATGCTCCTAGACAAATAATCCCTTTCTATTATGCATTCGCTCGGTTGCTTGTGTCGTCCCAGCTTTCTTGAAATTGAAAAATTGTCATTCGCTTTTATTTACTATATATATCTTTATCGTGGTGGTCGAATCTTAGAGATTGCCTACGTATCATGTCAAATATGAATCAGACCTTGCGTAGTTCGGACCAAAGTCAATCATGTTTATTTATTACACAAAGATGGAATTACATTTGAAAACTTTAAGAAAATAGCTTGAAACACACACACTTAAATCAAAATAAAAGATACAATTCATAACATCTCACAAAATGCCCCACTTTCCACTTTTGTTCTCTAATATTGGATTATCTGCTCAATGTGGGGCTTGACCTGGATGGCCTCCCAGCGTACGATACATCCTTTCCAACTCCATTGCTAGATGACGAGCAAAAGTGGGCGCATGCTCTGTAAACCTTTCATAATCCATTCCTTGGCAGTTTACATAACTTTGAGATGTGAAGACTGCCAAGTCGTGGATTTGTGCCCTGAAACCTTGGAGACGTTGGTCTTGGTCTTGCAATTGCTGCTGACGAGTGGTGGCTATGTCTCTGACACGGTTTTCACGATCTAAAGCTGATTCTAATAGAGCTCGGAGTCTGGCCTGCTCTAATCTTGCTTGCGATCTTTCCCTGTCGAGGTCTGCTTGTTGGTATTCTCTGTTGCATCTTCTTGCCTCTTCTAGTTGTGCACGAAGCTGGTCTTCTGATTGCATCCAATAGTCTTTTTCCTTCTTGAATTGAGCCTTGTCTTTTTCGGATTGCCTATCTTGGCGTTCCTTGTTAGATCTGGCTTCTTCGTTTAATTGTTGGATCCTTTCTTTTGCTTTGCTCAATGCCCTTTCGTTTTCCGCAAGAATGGAATCATAATCTTGCATTTTTCGAAGAGATTGGCGATGATTTTTTGATCCTTCCAGCTTCTCTTTGGCGTTTCAGAGACTCTTTTCATTTTTAGGAATCGAGCATGAAGATTTTCATTCTCACAAGCTAGACTCTTTTTCTCGCCTTTGGCTTCTTGTTCTTGCAAATCTTTCTCCAAACTGAGGCTTCTTAGATTTTCTTTTAGGGCATGGATAGTGGCTTTGTACCCTTTTTCTTTTTCTCCCCAGATTAACCGCTCTTGGATTTTATCATTGAAATTTTGAACATGGGGTCTTTTTGTTGGCCTTTTTAGCTCAGGTTCTGGTACATCATCCACGCGAGACCGCTTTTCGAACCACCTCGCATATCCAGGATTTATCTCACCCTTGGTAGTGTCTAGGACTTGAGTATCACTTTTCAAGTATCGGCACCCATTCCACATTTGCTGAAGTGAAGCTTCGGGAATAGTGGCTTCTGGGTGTAACTCGATTACTTGCATACTCAAATCTTCCTCATCAGGAACTATTTGATATCTCCCTAGTTGCCTTAGGACTCTTAGTGGTGCATACGGCTGAATGCTTCTCAATCCCAATAGTAGTAGATAACTATTTGAGGTTGACATATGTATTACTTCTCTCATCGGGAGCCATCCCAGAGTCCATTCAATTTGATTTGCCGTTAAAGCCTTTAGATGAGATACCCATGCTTCTATCCCTTCTGGAGCTTGATAATTTTTTGTTCTTTCCTCATAGCTCTCGATGCAATTAGCTTTGTTCGACCCATACTGTATGATCTTGGGTTGTTGTTGGAGATGTTCAATCACCCACATTTGCAACAAAATTTTGCATCCTTCGAAAACTTTCGCTCCTGATTTGCATAAAGTCAAAGCCCGATAAATATCTGATAGAATGATGGGGACAAGGGTGTGATTTTCTTTAGTGGTGAGGATTTGCACAACTTTTGCGGTGCGAATATCAATTGTTCGCTCTTTATTTGGGAAGACCATGACTCCTAGAAAAGCCACCATGAAAGCAAATCGACGGTGCATCTGCCAAGTGTCTTTGTTTTGCTTATTAGTAAGGCCTTTCTCATGAATTTCGAACCCATCTGACTTTCCAAACCTGGAATACAAAAAATTGAAGGAACAACATCCATTGATGACATTGCTTTTCCTGATTTGACTGCTGATGTTCAGAAGACCGAAGAATCGATGTATTGAAGGAGCCTTTGTGAATATCAAGCTTTGATTTCTTAAACTTCCGTCAAAACCAACATAGCCAGCTATCTCCTCTAATGTAGGAGTAAGCTCGAAGTCAGAGAAACGAAAAACATTGTGAACAGGATCCCAGAAAGTTACTAATGCCGTAATCAGATCATCCCGAGGCTCAACTTTCATAATGTCCGTGAGATTTCCCAAATGCTTGACGACCCATTTTTGACCGTCTTCGCCTAAATCATACCACCACATTTGAAGCTGACATAGAAATTCCTCCGTACTTGTGGATGAGGGGCTTTGTGTAGTGCTCATTTTGTATCTGAAATTTAATTTTAATAAAGTCAAAATTTATAAAAAATCATTTTCGAAATTTTTTCTTTTATTTATTAAAAAAAAAATTTAAAACTATATTTTTCGAAATTTTTAAAGCAACCCATTTTATTCCTTTCTCCTTATCAAGATTTTATTTAAGCTGGTCAACAAGCATGTTCGAGGCGAATGAATGCACAAATAACAAATAGGATGCATCATGATGGTTTTTTTAATTTTGGGTTCACCTGTCCTAGACAGACCCAACCCCTGTGTTGAGTCTCCAAGGCCAAATGCATATGATGCAAATATTCGTTCCTACTAGGGATCCGGTACATGGCTGAGTTATTCTAAGTGTAAAACCTTAGGTTGATTGTTCTAAACCTGGCTTACCCAAACGGACAGTTTGAGCCGAAGCGGGGGCAACGTACCGGGAGCACGAAAGTCTGCCCGGCCTAGTTACTTGTCCCAACTCCGTCTTATTTGGTATGACTTTAACAGAAAGGTGGGTCACGTGCACGTGTACACCATAAATTCAGAAGACTCAGAAAGAAGGGGGTTTCGTAGCAGTTGTATATATTCACAATTCAAATAATATTAAAGCGGTAAAAAAAACATTTAGCATATTAGCATATAAACAGTTGAAAATTATATAGTAAGTAAAGCCAATAAAAACAGATATTTTAAGCTCGAATTCTTTAAACCCTGAACCAATGGTTCTGGGTTCGTTCCCCAGCAGAGTCGCCAGAGCTGTCGCACCTCCTTTTTCCCGCGCCCGCTGGGCGCGTGGGGAGTTTTCTCCAATTAAAGGACAGTCGAAACAGGATTTGTTTATTTGTTTCAGAGTCGCCACCTGGGAATTTTGAGGCGTCCCAAGTCACCAATTATAATCCCTGAATCGAGGAGAATATGACTCTGTTTATTTTTTCTGCGAACCAGAAATCCTGAGTAAGGAATTCTGTTAATCCGGAAGAAGGTGTTAGGCATTTCCGAATTCCGTGGTTCTAGCACGGTCGCTTAACTGTTTTTTATTAATGGCTTAATTATCTTGATTTTATTAAATACTTTTTGTTACGTGATTTTTCTACCGCTTTTACTTATCGTGATTAAGGACCCTTCTTTGAATCGAATTACGCGTACGTATATTCGTGTTACAAATTTAAAAATGCGGAATTGTGTCACGCGTACGTGTACACAATAATTTTTGATAATATATTAAGCAATCATTTTTCCGAGATTGTGTTGAATCAAGAATATTTATTTTTCTTGAATAGTGAACCGTACATCTCGGGTTTTTATGAAATTGATTTAACGCCTTTGGATAAATCCTTTTATTAAATATTCGTTCGAAATTGCGCGTACGCATAATCCGAATTTTTTGCTTTTAAAAATATAATCAAGGTACGCGAACGTATCCCTAATTGCGCAAAAATATTTGCAATGATATTAAGGATTTTTCCACAAATTATTTATTATATCCATATATTTTTATGTGAAAATCATGATAAATTCCCATTTAAGGTTTCAAAGAATTTACAATATTAAAAGTTGACCGTTGATTATATTTTCCGAATATAAATAATTTATTCCAACTGTTCAAATTCAAAGGACATAATAAGAATATGATTAATACTATCTTTAAAAACAAATATGACATATATATATATACATGCCAAAGAATAAATGGCATATGAAACTGAAAATAAATGATTCATAAAGGAAGGAAATATTTTACGAGAATTTTCATTGTTTACTTAATGCAAATTCTATTTCTAATTATCAATGATGTAAAGTGTGGCAATTTATGCTTGTACATCTCTTTTCATTCTCATACACTCACTTTTAGTCTAATAGGCCTAATTATTTGGTCACTTTGTTTTATGAAAGTAGATAAGCATCGAATTTATAGAAAAGGCATTATTATGCAAGTTAATTCAACAAAGTTACCTTACATGCAACCCAACTATTTGGCGTAAACATTCATAACGTTTTACCATCATGACGAGCTATATCATATTACCTTTCGCCAACGTTTATACCCACATCTATTATATAAAAATATACCATCAACACCATCTTAACCTTATTTAACAAATAAATATCATTATTGTAGTTTTCTACATCACTTCTTACTTAACTAACAACAAAATTAAATAATGACCAACATTCATGCCATATTCCCTATTTGGACAATTTATTAAACTAATGAGATAATGAACTAATATTATTACAAACCTTTATACAAACTTTCAAAGTAAGACAATTAGCTCATAGCTATCAAATTGAATTTACTACTAATTAACTAACATGAAACAAAAATGAAATTTAAATTAATGAACTTGGACAAATAGAAAATAGACTTTCAGTTCAAGCTTCACTGATGAGTCATGTTGAATCTCTTTCCAACTTAAAATTTAAAAGACATATACCTGAAAATGAAGGTAGGAGGAGTAAATTTCAGCAGTAGCAACAGTAACACACTCAGCCAAATATCAGTATTCCCACAGATTTGAACAATAATAAGACCCGAAGAAAATAGATGCACAATATAGTATTTTAAAAGACACTTCAGATTTTAACTGAACAGTGGAATCACACAAAGTTGAACAGATTCAACACAAGAACAACATTTCAGATTTCAGTTTTTCTTCAGTTTCAAATTCAGTTTGTTTCTGATTTTCTGTTTCTGCTGCTGTATTTGTGTGTGAGTGTATATGTGAGTGTTCTATTTTCTGTTTCCTTTCTTTAAAATCTCAGCCCTCAAAATCTCTTAAAAATTCTCTCTTAAAAATTCTCTCTGTCTTTCTTTTTCTTTCTTAAAATCTTCCCTCTGAAAAATTCTGCCCTCTAACTGTCTGTCCAGCTCCTGTATTTATACAAGGCTGGTCCTAGGCAATTTAAGTGCTTCTTGGACCCCCTTCTTCTTTTTAAAATCAAAAGTTCCATTAAAAAACTGCTTTTGAATAAATTAAATGACCCTATCCTGATTTTAAGCAGCCCCATTATCCCTTGTTCCCCCTTTATTACTTAAATATAGCCATTAACATTACATTATAATACACTAGCATTAACACCCTGTTTTTTACTGTTTCATTCCCAGAAATGCCCCTGACCTACTGTTATTACTTGAAAAATCAGAACCCACTGTAAAACAGATTCTACAATCTGTATAGACTTAACTATCTTTCTGATTTACAGCTATAACCAATCCTATGATTTTGAGACAGTATATTACATCTCTAATGGCTGATTGACAAAAACTGAATTTAAACAGGGAATTCTCAACTGAACAAAAACAACCTTAACATTATACAGAACATGCAGGATTCTTTCAACTGGAATTCAAAACTGAATTAAAAGCAAACAAATACAGGAGCATTGTCAATATACTGACAATGTCCCGTTTAGAAAACAACAATACAGCATACATTTGAATTCACTAATTCATAAACAAACATGATTTAATTGACGAATACTAATCAATTGACTATTTACAACATTTGTCAATAATTAGTCTAAACAATAGAAGCAGACTGTTTCAGTCAACATTTTCAGAAATGAAAAATTCGTAATATAACTAATCGACGAACTTAATCGAGTCGATTACACACATTGTAAACAATCACAATCAATAGAAACAATTCACATTCTGATCAAGTAGATAGGTAAGAAACAGTAATGACAGAATTAATCAAAACACAAATATAAAAAATTAACTAACAAGCTATTAATACAGACAACAATATACGTAGAATACACAAAATAAATAGAAAAATACCTCTGAATTTTAATTTTAATCCGACTCGAACTCAACTTGGATTTCGGATTTTTTTGTTTGAAATCAAACTGACCTTAGTCGAAGTATTTTCCACTGAAAATACTTCGACTAAGGTCGATTAAACCTCAATCTTCATCATAATCTGAACCGAATCCGGAAGTTTGGTATTTTTAGGGTTCTTAAAAACTCGATTTGGGATTTAACCATTTCTGGTCAGATTCGAGAAGAACCAAACATGACACAATGGTGAGGGTAGCCTAGGGGTCATTTGGTGCTAGTTTGAAACGGATCTGAGTTCGTCCTTGTTTGGTCCGAATCTTCAAAAATAAGATTCGAGAAGTTCAGAGCTGATTCGAACCAAACTAACTTCAGATCCATAACAAGGGTTGTTAGGGGAAGCCATGGTGTTAATTTGGGGCTGATTGGTTTAGATCAAGTTTTCAGGCCAACCTTCGATTTAAGATTCGAAGAGTTGTGGCCTGATTCGAAGGAAACTAAGGTTGGATTCGTGTAGGGGAGGTTCAGGAGGTCCTAGGGTGTTAAGTTGGTGACCGGCGGCGTTGATGCCGCCGGGTTTCAGGCGAAGGGGAATAGGGGCGGCTAGGGTTAGGGGTCTGTTTGGAACGATGATGAACAGGAGCGGAGAGGGGGGGGGGTGTTCAGTTAGGGGCTGGGTAGAGGTTTGGGATTTATATAGGGGTGGGGTGGACTGGTATCGTCCGTTGGATCAAGTAGAATGGATGGATGAGATCTACTCACTTAACCAAACGGTGTCGTTTGGTTTAGGTTAGGGGGACGGGTTGAACCGGGTATCGGATCGGGTAAGGGTCTTGGGTTAGGGTGATGAGATCTTGGCCGTTGGTTGGATTTAATCCAACGGCCCTTGATAAGGGGTAACCAAACGACGTCGTTTGATTCTGTTTTGAATTGGACCGGACATGGTCATTTGGATTGGGCCTGATTTTGTTTAGAAAATTTGGCCCAGATCCGTTTTTGCCCATTTAATACCACTCTTTTTAATTTCCAATTTAATTCTTCAATTATTAAAAATCCTAATTAAAATTATAAAAACAAAAAATTACTCCTTCAAAATATTAATCAACCTTTAACAATTTAACACATAGACAAAAAATATTAATCACATAGTGAAACATTAAAATTAGAACAAACGCATATTTTTTGTAATTTTATTTAAATTAACTCTTAAATGCATAATTAAATCCTATATGCATGCAACATGTATTTTATTTTATTTTTTGATTTATTTTGACAAAATAAACATTTACGGACATAACACAAACATTTAACACCACGCAAATTCAAAAATTACACAGTAAAAGAAATTTATTTTATTTTTTTTGATTTATTTTTGGAGTAGTTTTCGTTAAAGCAAAAATCACGTGCTCACAGCTGCCCCTCTTTGTGCGGAAACTCGAAGAGTTTTCGTGCAAAGATAAAGTGAGCGGATACGAGCGATTTTTGCCCATTCGAATACTCCGTGGGAAGCATTTTTAGAAAGATTTGACCGAACCTCTGCTTCAAAGGTTTCCTACATATCCTTGGCTATAAAGGAATCAGGTCAATGTAGTTCGGGAATTCTTTGGTAGCTGGGACTACCATGGGACTGTGATGTTACTGCTGCTTCGTGCTGTTTTTACTGCTTGCTGACCTCCTTATTACACCTTACTTTAAAGGAAATACAAAATTAAGCTAGATTATGGTACAGGAATTATAAAAATCTTATCTAGATCATGCCCTTGCGTTTCTTGTTGTCTTGATATCTTGGTGAATCTTGGGCATTTGGCTTATTCCGTATTCCTCTTGGAACTCTTGTTGTTTCTTGCTGGGGATTCTGTTGGACTCCTCTGCTTTATTGATTCTAAGTGTGCTCCTTTCTCACATGAGTGGGCTTTTGGTTTCAACACTTCAATTGCATTCCCTCGTTCTTCAGGTGGGTGCCTTGACTGCTTCTTTTCTTTCTTCATCCTCATTTTCCAGGTGGACGCCTGACTTCTTTAATTCTTTCATCCTCATTCTCCAGGTGGACGCCTGACTTCTTTAATTCTTCATCCTTATTCTCCAGGTGGACGCCTGACTTCTTCTTTTCTTCATCCTCATTCTCCAGGTGGACGCCGGACTTCTTCTTTTTCTCATCCTCATTCTCCAGGTGGACGCCTGACTTCTTCAATTTCTTCATCCTCATTCTCCAGGTGGACGCCTGACTTTTTTTTTTTTTCATCCTCATTCTCCAGGTGGACGGCTGACTTCTTCTTTTCTCATCCTCATTCTCCAGGTGGACGCCTGACTTCTTTAATTCTTTCATCCTCATTCTCCAGGTGGACGCCTGACTTCTTCAATTCTTTCATCCTCATTCTCCAGGTGGACGCCTGACTTCTTCTTTTCTTCATCCTCATTCTCCAGGTGGACGCCTGACTTCTTCAATTCTCATCCTCATTCTCCAGGTGGACGCCTGACTTCTTTAATTCTTTTCTCATCCTCATTCTCCAGGTGGACACCTGACTTCTTCTTTTCTCATCCTCATTCTCCAGGTGGACGCCTGACTTCTTTAATTCTTCACCAGGTATTTCCTAACACAAATATTGTTTTTGCCCCTGTTTTAAATCAAAGAAAACTTCGTTAGTTTAAAGCAGGGTGGTTGGCTGTGGTATTCTTGCAGATGGTGATGTTTCTCTTCGTCTCTTTTTATTGCCTTGGAATGATTGAAAAGACTGTTTTGTCTTTGTAATTGATCCTTGACTATAGGATTCCCCTCTGTGTGTTTTCCTTCAAAACCTTTCAACTGTAATCATGTGCCTCTTTTTGATTTTGCTGATCCACTTTTGGTTTCATCTTTCTTACACCCGTATTTTATCTCCCACCTTTCGCGGCTGTATTTTGTAACCTTGAATCTTGGTAGTATACCTTGACATTCCTTCTTATTTGTTTGGAATAAAACTTATCTCAAAGCTTGGAGAAAGTAAGATTATTAGTGACGAAATATGCTGATTTCGACAATTTATAGAATGAAAAGAAAAATCCAATTTTTGGATGACTGTTGGAAAACGAATAAAGGACTTATCTGATTGGAATTACTGGCACCAATGATCAGGGTATGCATTTCGGATTAATCAACCTAGTCTTTTAATCAATCTCCTCTCAATTGTCTCAAGGAGTTTTCACCGATAAATTTTTCTCGTTTTTCACTTCTTCACTTCCTTTTCGCCTTATGGTGCCCGTGTGGGTTTTCACCTATAAGACTCTCTCATTTTACTTTTCTCTCAACTTCCGTCGCCTTATGGTGCCCGTGTGGGTTTTCACCTATAAGACTCTCTCATTTTTACTTCCTTTCCTTGTTTGTACCAGAGTGTTATGAACCACTTTATTTGCTTGCCTCAGCATTTTTCTAAGATTGATCGAAAGGTCTTTTTTGGTATAGGGTTAGAAATGAAAGAGGTATTAAAAGCTAAATAGCTTTGGTATGGGTTTAAGATTACAACTCTTGGAATCTTTTCTTATTTCCGACACAATTCCTGCCCCAGTTTCTTGATTGGGGTCTCTTAATGTTTCTTTTCCGTGCACATTGTGCATGTGGTGCACCCTATGACCGAGCCGTGAGGCGCCTACGTATCCTTCTTTGAGGAATCAGGTCAAACGTAGTTCACTAACGTAATAGTGAAGATTTTGATCTTTTTTTTTTATTTTTTTATTTTTTTATTTTATTTTATTGATTCCAAGAGAGGGTAGGAAAGAAACAAGTATGGCTCAAAGGGGAAGCAAATGGTATAGTGTTTGGATAGCAGAATAAATTGCCTTTGTCATTTCAATCTTCGAAATAGTGCTAAATACAAACATTCAAAAAGTTATGCATAATATCTCTTTACCGCGTCAGAATTGATCGCCATATCTATGCATTTGCCTTCAATATCTGTTAAACATAGTGCACCATTCGATAATACTCTGGTCACAATGAATGGTCCTTGCCAATTCGGAGCAAATTTGCCTTTTGCTTCAACCTGATGTGGAAGAATGCGTTTCAGCACATGCTGACCTACTTCGAACTTCCGGGGACGCACCTTTTTGTTGTATGCTCTTTCTATTCTTCTTTGATATAATTGACCATGGCATACTGCGGTCAATCATTTTTCATCAATTAAGTTTAACTGTTCTAGACGGGTTTTGACCCATTCATCATCATCAATCTTTGCTTTGGCGATGATCCGAAGGGAAGGAATCTCAACTTCTGCAGGAATTACTGCTTCAGTGCCGTATACCAACAAATAAGGAGTTGCTCCTACTGAAGTGCGAACGGTAGTGCGGTATCCTAATAATGCAAATGGTAATTTTTCATGCCATTGTTTTGAACCTTCTACCATTTTCCGCAGTATCTTCTTTATGTTTTTGTTGGCTGCTTCTACTGCTCCATTCGCCTTGGGCCGATATGGGGTAGAGTTACGATGTGTAATCTTAAACTGTTGACATACTTCTTTCATTAAGTTGCTGTTAAGATTAGCACCGTTATCTGTGATGATCACCTTCGGGATTCCGAATCGACATATGATATTTGAGTGGACAAAATCGACCACAGCTTTCTTGGTCACTGATTTGAATGTCTTGGCCTCAACCCATTTGGTAAAATAATCAATAGCTACCAGAATGAATCTGTGTCCATTGGATGCTGCCGGTTCAATTGGTCCAATCACATCCATGCCCCAAGCAACGAAAGGCCATGGTGCCGACATTGTGTGCAACTCGGATGGTGGAGAATGAATCAAATCTCCGTGTATTTGGCATTGATGACACTTGCGCACAAAATTGATACAATCTCTCTCCATGGTAAGCCAATAGTAACCAGCTCGGAGGATTTTCTTTGCCAACACATATCCACTCATGCGGGGTCCGCAAACTCCTGAATGTACTTCAGACATGACAGTTGTAGCTTGTCTGGCATCTATGCATCTTAATAATCCAAGATCTGGTGTTCTTTTATATAAAACTCCTCCGCTTAAGAAGAATCCATTTGCTAATCGCCTAATGGTCCTCTTTTGATCTCCTGTGGCTTGTGCGGGATATATACCCATCCTGATATATTCCTTGATGTCGTGGAACCATGGTTCTCCATCAAATTCTTCTTTAACCACATTGCAATAAGCGTGCTGATTGTGGACTTGAATATTTATTGGATCCACATAAGCTTTGTCCGGATGGTGCAACATTGATGCCAGGGTAGCTAATGCGTCGGCAACCTCATTATGGATTCTTGGAATATGTTGGAATTCCACTGATTGAAACCGCTGACAAAGATCATGTAAACATTGCTGGTATGGGATGAGCTTCAAGTCTCGGGTTTCCCATTCTCCTTGAATTTGGTGTACCAAAAGATCCGAATCTCCCATGACTAAGATTTCTCGGATACCCATATCGGCGGCTAGCCTTAACCCCAAAATGCAAGCTTCATATTCAGCCATATTATTGGTGCAATAAAATCGTAGTTGAGCCGTAACAGGATAGTGATGCCCTGTTTCAGAAATGATTACAGCTCCTATTCCGACTCCTTTCATGTTAGCAGCTCCATCAAAGAAAAGTTTCCAGCCAGGTTTTTCAATTTGCTCCACCTCGTCGATATGCATTGTTTCCTCATCAGGAAAATAAGTCTTCAACGGCTCATATTCCTCATCGACCGGGTTTTCGGCTAAATGATCGGCTAGTGCTTGAGCCTTCATTGCCGTTCGAGTCACATAGATGATGTCGAATTCTGTGAGCAATATCTGCCACTTTGCAAGTCTTCCTGTTGGCATAGGCTTTTGAAAAATGTATTTCAATGGATCCAACCGAGAAATGAGGTAAGTAGTGTAGGATGACAAATAGTGTTTCAATTTTTGAGCTACCCATGTTAGGGCGCAACATGTCTTTTCCAGATGAGTATACTTAACCTCATAAGCTGTGAACTTCTTGCTAAGGTAGTAGATGGCCTGTTCTTTTCTGCCAGTGAGGTCATGTTGCCCCAATACACAACCAAATGAATTTTCCAAAACCGTTAAGTAAAGAATCAAAGGTCTTCCTGGCTCTGGCGGGACTAAAACGGGTGGTTTCGACAAGTACCCTTTTATCTTATCGAACGCTTCTTGACACTCATTGGTCCATTTGACTGCAGCATCCTTTTTTAACAATTTGAAAATTGGCTCACAGGTTGTTGTGAGCTGAGCAATAAACCTGCTGATGTAATTTAGCCTCCCTAACAAACTCATTACTTCAGTTTTGTTTCTTGGAGGTGGCAGTTCTTGAATGGCTTTAATCTTTGATGGGTCTAGCTCGATGCCTCGTCGACTGACTATGAATCCCAGCAACTTTCTGGACGGAACTCCGAATGCGCACTTGGCAGGGTTAAGCTTGAGGTTGTACCTGCGAAGTCTTAAGAAGAACTTCCTCAAATCCCCAACGTGGTTGGCCTGATGCTTTGATTTTATGATTACATCATCCACGTATACCTCAATTTCCTTGTGTATCATATCATGAAACACTGTGGTCATTGCTCTCATATAGGTTGCTCCGGCGTTCTTTAAACCGAATGGCATTACCCGGTAGCAATAAGTTCCCCATGGTGTGATGAATGCCGTCTTTTCTGCATCTTCTTCATCCATTAGAATTTGATGATATCCGGCATAACAATCCACGAAAGATCCTATATCATGCTTGGCACAATTGTCGATCAAAATATGGATATTGGGTAATGGGAAATTATCCTTTGGACTTGCTTTGTTGAGATTGCGATAGTCGACGCATACTCTAATTTTGCCGTCTTTCTTTGGCACAGGAACGACATTAGCTAACCAAATAGGATATCGAGTGACTCGAATGACCTTTGCTTCCAATTGTTTGGTGATTTCTTCCTTAATTCTCATACTCATATCAGGCTTGAATTTTCTCAGCCTCTGCTTGACAGGAGGCACCATTGGATCGGTGGGCAATTTGTGGACCACTAAATCAGTGCTCAAGCCCGGCATGTCGTCATACGACCATGCAAAAACATCTTTGAATTCTATGAGTGCTTTAATTAACTCTTCTCGGATCTTTGGTTCGAGATGGACACTTATTTTAGTTTCTCGGATATTACTCGTGTCCCCTATATTGATGTCCTCGGTATCACTCAAGTTAGGTTTGATTTTTTCCTCAAAGTGAATTAACTCTTTACTAATCTCTTCAAAACCCTCATCTTCATCATATTCTGATTCGTAATCACAATATATTTCTTGAATTATTACTTCAGAACCAGATTGATTTTTAAGACTGGGCTGAAGATTCCTCATGCATGCCATATCACTAGAGCCAGCGTAAAAAGAACTGTATAGAAAAGAAGAAAAAGAAAAGAAAGCTATTAGGAATGATAATAAAAAGGAAACTGCTTTTTATTGGATAACGAAAGATAACAAGGTTTTGCACACTTCAAACCAACTGTAAGATAAACTTTGGGATTACAACCTTGAAATAACCTAAACACACTAAAAGAAGATCAAAATAAACTACCAAGACTCCTTTCGAATTGGGAGAGGAGTGGCTTTCCAATTATTGAGCTTTGTTTCTGGTCCAACGAATTGAACTTCTGCGTTGCTACACCCTTCTCCGCCTTCCAGCATATTCACATCACTAAACAATTTCTCGAACTTTTCAATTAATTCCTCCTCAGGATTGACCTGGGATTTAGGAATTGTTGTTATCGGGCGATTTTTAGCACCGGTCTTGACAAAAGACTTCGACAGCTGTGGTACTGGTTTTGGAAGAACCCATGCTTGGTGTTTCAACTTCCTGGCCCTTATCACGTCATTGGTGGTAGGTGTGAACCCTAAACCGAATGTTCCCCAGTTCTCGGGGAGAGATACTGGTTGTACAATTCCTTGCAAAGATAAGCCCAGACCTTTGCCGGGTATAAAGCCATTCTTCAGCATTTCATAAGCTACCATGACTGATGCAGAGGATACCTTTGGATTCGCAAGGTATTTTCCTTCTGGAATTTTATCTACCGTCACCGTGTCGGACACTTGGTATACCCATGGTCCTTGGTCAATTTCTGCTCCCTCGACTGGTACAATGGTGCTGTTGTGAGCATTTAAATTTTCTTCTCCATGCACGACTATTTCTTGATGGTCCCATTCAAACTTGACAGCCTGATGTAATGTTGACGGGACTGCTTTAGCAACATGGATCCATGGTCGCCCCAACAATAAGTTGTAAGAAACAGTCATGTCCAACACTTGAAATTCCATTGTGAATTCAACTGGCCCTATAGTTATTTCCAATACTATGTCGCCAAATGAATCTCTGCTTCCACCGTCAAATCCTCGTACGCAGATACTGTTCTTTTGGATCCTCTCCTCTTTAATTTTCAATTTGTTTAAAGTGGAGAGAGGGCATATATTTGCACTGGACCCATTATCAACCAATACCCGGGTTACTATGGAGTTTTCACATTTCACGGTGAGGTAAAGAGCTCTGTTGTGCTCGGTACCTTCCACAGGTAATTCATCATCAGCAAATGTAATTCTGTTTGTCTCAAAGATTCTGTTGGCTATTTTGCCCAAATGATTTACAGAGATCTTTTCAGGAACATGAGCTTCATTCAGGATTTTCATCAACGCCAGACGGTGTTCCTCTGAATGGATCAGTAATGACAACAATGAAATTTGAGCGGGGGTTTTCTTTAATTGATCCACAACAGAATAATCATGGAGCTTCATTTTTCTTAAAAACTCCTCCGCCTCTTCTTCCGTCACAGCTTTCTTTGTTGGCATTGGATTGTTTTTAGTTTTCCTCAGCTCTTCGGGAGTAAAACATCTTCCCGAACGAGTCAAGCCTTGTACCTCACACACTTCTTCCTTGATTTCTTTGCCCTTGTACATTACGGTCACCCGTTCATAGTTCTATGGGATGACTTTGTTGTTGATGATTGGCAGCTGGATTACAGGTGCAATAATAACCCGATCTGTACGTGCTCCTTCCACGAATATAACGGGTTTGTTAGCAACCCCTGGTACTATCACCTTCGGCCTCTCTTGTTTTGCGGCAACTTTGTTCGATGACCCCTCATCGATTATCATAGACGGTTCATCACCACTTTTGTTCTGTTTAGACACCTGCTTCTCCTCCATTAACTGCTTATCTGGCTTGGTTTCATGAGACTTGATCATCTTGACAGTTTGTGACGGCTTCTTTGTCTCCCCATCAGCTTGTATGATTTCTATCATATTAGCCTCTTGATGGGCTGGCATTGGATTTCTATTGATATTTGGAGCTTCGGGGGTTTGAACCTCGATTTTATTAGTATCAATCAGCTCTTGTATTGCATTTTTCAAATGCCAACATTTCTCCGTATCATGGCCTGGTGCACCGGAGCAATATTCACAGCTAATGGTGTAATCCAGATTCTTTGGTGGAGGATTGGGTAGCTTGGATTGTATTGGTCTCAACATGTCTAACTGTCTCAGCCTGTGGAACAGACTAGTGTAAGACTCTCCCAATGGAGTGTAAGTTTTCTTTTTCTGTTCCCTTTCTCCCCTGAATGCTGGCCTAGGCCTGAAACCTGGTCCGGGATAAGCTCGGGGGTAGGTATTTGGTGTGACAGGAGCACGCCAATTGGTGTGAACAGGTGGCTGATTGTATGCTTGAGCGTGGTTAATGGCGAAATGAGGCTCTGAAGGGTGATAGTAATGTTGGGATGAATCATGGTGGTAAGCTGATTGGCGAGGTCGTTGCTGATTATAGTAAAGCGGTGAACCCCTGGGTCCCGGCCAAATTCCTGAATCAACTACGGTTGCTTCCTCCCTCTTCTTTCTTCCGATTCCTCCTACCCCGCCTTGAATAGCTTGAGTAGTTGCCTTAATTGCTGAATAGCTCATGATTTTGTTTGTCTTGAGGCCTTCTTCCACCATACCTCCCATCTTCACTACCTCGTTGAATGATTTTCCAACCGCTGAAACCAAGTGGGCGTAGTAAGTTGGTTCCAAGGCTTGGAGGAAGTAGTCTACCATTTCGCTCTCCTTCATAGGAGGATCCACTCTTGCTGCCTGTTCTCTCCACCGAAAACCATACTCTCTGAAACTTTCATTGTGTTTCTTCTCAAATTTGGTCAAAGATAATCGATCTGGGATGATTTCCAGATTGTATTGGAAATGGTATGCGAATGCCTGTGCCAGGTCATCCCAGGTGTACCATCTTCCATGGTCTTGGCGTGTATACCACTCCAAAGCTGATCCGCTTAGACTTTGACTGAAGTAAGCCATCAATAATTCATCCTTTCCCCCAGCTCCTCGCATCTTGCTACAGAAACCCCTTAAGTGGGCTACTGGGTCGCCGTGCCCGCTGTATAGGTCAAATTTGGGCATCTTGAAGCCAAATGGCAATTGTACATTAGGGAATAAGCATAAATCTTTGTATGCTACACTGACTTGCCCACCTAATCCCCGCATGTCTCGGAACGATTGTTCTAGACTTTTGACCTTCCTGAACATCTCTTCTTGTTCAACATTTTTGGCTGGCTTGTCAATTTCGGTTGGGAGATCAAACCGAGGAGCAGGTGAATTGATTTCGGAGGCTTTGAAGGTGGTTTCCGGGGGGTAATATTGGTTGTCTTGGGCCTGAAATGTAGGCTCACTAGGAGATTTGTGAAATGTAGCAGGGGGAGGTGCTACGAAAACAGGAGTCATAGGTGGAGGAAGGTACGGAACTGGTTTTGGAGGTGGAGACTGTGGTGTCTGAGAGGTGGTGCCTCGGTAGTGCTGATAAATGGGGAAACTTGGGGATAATTCAGTGGTGATATTATCCTGAGTTTGGATCATTGATGGAGCAGGGTTATTTGGGTAAGATGGGGGTAACTGTCCTGTAGACCAAGCTTGGTACATTTCAGCCATTTGCTGCTTGAGCTTAAGCATTTCTTCTTTCATTTTCCCGACATCCATCTCTTCTATCTCCATACCTGTGTCAACATCTGGGATAGACATACTTTCGGGTATTGGTCCTTTTGATCTTGTATGATAGTGATAGTATGCCAGTATACTCTTTAGAGAAACTAACTGGTTGAATTCTGAAAATGAACAAACTTGTTAGTTTTGAGAGTTTAACATATATATAATCACACGTTGAGATGCAATGCTCCTAGACAAATAATCCCTTTCTATTATGCATTCGCTCGGTTGCTTGTGTCGTCCCAGCTTTCTTGAAATTGAAAAAAATTGTCATTCGCTTTTATTTACTATATATATCTTTATCGTGGTGGTCGAATCTTAGAGATTGCCTACGTATCATGTCAAATATGAATCAGACCTTGCGTAGTTCGGACCAAAGTCAATCATGTTTATTTATTACACAAAGATGGAATTACATTTGAAAACTTTAAGAAAATAGCTTGAAACACACACACTTAAATCAAAATAAAAGATACAATTCATAACATCTCACAAAATGCCCCACTTTCCACTTTTGTTCTCTAATATTGGATTATCTGCTCAATGTGGGGCTTGACCTGGATGGCCTCCCAGCGTACGATACATCCTTTCCAACTCCATTGCTAGATGACGAGCAAAAGTGGGCGCATGCTCTGTAAACCTTTCATAATCCATTCCTTGGCAGTTTACATAACTTTGAGATGTGAAGACTGCCAAGTCGTGGATTTGTGCCCTGAAACCTTGGAGACGTTGGTCTTGGTCTTGCAATTGCTGCTGACGAGTGGTGGCTATGTCTCTGACACGGTTTTCACGATCTAAAGCTGATTCTAATAGAGCTCGGAGTCTGGCCTGCTCTAATCTTGCTTGCGATCTTTCCCTGTCGAGGTCTGCTTGTTGGTATTCTCTGTTGCATCTTCTTGCCTCTTCTAGTTGTGCACGAAGCTGGTCTTCTGATCGCATCCAATAGTCTTTTTCCTTCTTGAATTGAGCCTTGTCTTTTTCGGATTGCCTATCTTGGCGTTCCTTGTTAGATCTGGCTTCTTCGTTTAATTGTTGGATCCTTTCTTTTGCTTTGCTCAATGCCCTTTCGTTTTCCGCAAGAATGGAATCATAATCTTGCATTTTTTCGAAGAGATTGGCGATGATTTTTTGATCCTTCCAGCTTCTCTTTGGCGTTTCAGAGACTCTTTTCATTTTTAGGAATCGAGCATGAAGATTTTCATTCTCACAAGCTAGACTCTTTTTCTCGCCTTTGGCTTCTTGTTCTTGCAAATCTTTCTCCAAACTGAGGCTTCTTAGATTTTCTTTTAGGGCATGGATAGTGGCTTTGTACCCTTTTTCTTTTTCTCCCCAGATTAACCGCTCTTGGATTTTATCATTGAAGTTTTGAACATGGGGTCTTTTTGTTGGCCTTTTTAGCTCAGGTTCTGGTACATCATCCACGCGAGACCGCTTTTCGAACCACCTCGCATATATAGGATTTATCTCACCCTTGGTAGTGTCTAGGACTTGAGTATTACTTTTCAAGTATCGGCACCCATTCCACATTTGCTGAAGTGAAGCTTCGGGAATAGTGGCTTCTGGGTGTAACTCGATTACTTGCATACTCAAATCTTCCTCATCAGGAACTATTTGATATCTCCCTAGTTGCCTTAGGACTCTTAGTGGTGCATACGGCTGAATGCTTCTCAATCCCAATAGTAGTAGATAACTATTTGAGGTTGACATATGTATTACTTCTCTCATCGGGAGCCATCCCAGAGTCCATTCAATTTGATTTGCCGTTAAAGCCTTTAGATGAGATACCCATGCTTCTATCCCTTCTGGAGCTTGATAATTTTTTGTTCTTTCCTCATAGCTCTCGATGCAATTAGCTTTGTTCGACCCATACTGTATGATCTTGGGTTGTTGTTGGAGATGTTCAATCACCCACATTTGCAACAAAATTTTGCATCCTTCGAAAACTTTCGCTCCTGATTTGCATAAAGTCAAAGCCCGATAAATATCTGATAGAATGATGGGGACAAGGGTGTGATTTTCTTTAGTGGTGAGGATTTGCACAACTTTTGCGGTGCGAATATCAATTGTTCGCTCTTTATTTGGGAAGACCATGACTCCTAGAAAAGCCACCATGAAAGCAAATCGACGGTGCATCTGCCAAGTGTCTTTGTTTTGCTTATTAGTAAGGCCTTTCTCATGAATTTCGAACCCATCTGACTTTCCAAACCTGGAATACAAAAAATTGAAGGAACAACATCCATTGATGACATTGCTTTTCCTGATTTGACTGCTGATGTTCAGAAGACCGAAGAATCGATGTATTGAAGGAGCCTTTGTGAATATCAAGCTTTGATTTCTTAAACTTCCGTCAAAACCAACATAGCCAGCTATCTCCTCTAATGTAGGAGTAAGCTCGAAGTCAGAGAAACGAAAAACATTGTGAACAGGATCCCAGAAAGTTACTAATGCCGTAATCAGATCATCCCGAGGCTCAACTTTCATAATGTCCGTGAGATTTCCCAAATGCTTGACGACCCATTTTTGACCGTCTTCGCCTAAATCATACCACCACATTTGAAGCTGACATAGAAATTCCTCCGTACTTGTGGATGAGGGGCTTTGTGTAGTGCTCATTTTGTATCTGAAATTTAATTTTAATAAAGTCAAAATTTATAAAAAATCATTTTCGAAATTTTTTCTTTTATTTATTAAAAAAAAAATTTAAAACTATATTTTTCGAAATTTTTAAAGCAACCCATTTTATTCCTTTCTCCTTATCAAGATTTTATTTAAGCTGGTCAACAAGCATGTTCGAGGCGAATGAATGCACAAATAACAAATAGGATGCATCATGATGGTTTTTTTAATTTTGGGTTCACCTGTCCTAGACAGACCCAACCCCTGTGTTGAGTCTCCAAGGCCAAATGCATATGATGCAAATATTCGTTCCTACTAGGGATCTGGTACATGGCTGAGTTATTCTAAGTGTAAAACCTTAGGTTGATTGTTCTAAACCTGGCTTACCCAAACGGACAGTTTGAGCCGAAGCGGGGGCAACGTACCGGGAGCACGAAAGTCTGGCCGGCCTAGTTACTTGTCCCAACTCCGTCTTATTTGGTATGACTTTAACAGAAAGGTGGGTCACGTGCACGTGTACACCATAAATTCAGAAGACTCAGAAAGAAGGGGGTTTCGTAGCAGTTGTATATATTCACAATTCAAATAATATTAAAGCGGTAAAAAAAACATTTAGCATATTAGCATATAAACAGTTGAAAATTATATAGTAAGTAAAGCCAATAAAAACAGATATTTTAAGCTCGAATTCTTTAAACCCTGAACCAATGGTTCTGGGTTCGTTCCCCAGCAGAGTCGCCCAGCAGAGTCGCCAGAGCTGTCGCACCTCCTTTTTCCCGCGCCCGCGGGGCGCGTGGGGAGTTTTCTCCAATTAAAGGACAGTCGAAACGGGATTTGTTTATTTGTTTCAGAGTCGCCACCTGGGAATTTTGAGGCGTCCCAAGTCACCAATTATAATCCCTGAATCGAGGAGAATATGACTCTGTTTATTTTTTCTGCGAACCAGAAATCCTGAGTAAGGAATTCTGTTAATCCGGAAGAAGGTGTTAGGCATTTCCGAATTCCGTGGTTCTAGCACGGTCGCTTAACTGTTTTTTATTAATGGCTTAATTATCTTGATTTTATTAAATACTTTTTGTTACGTGATTTTTCTACCGCTTTTACTTATCGTGATTAAGGACCCTTCTTTGAATCGAATTACGCGTACGTATATTCGTGTTACAAATTTAAAAATGCGGAATTGTGTCACGCGTACGTGTACACAATAATTTTTGATAATATATTAAGCAATCATTTTTCCGAGATTGTGTTGAATCAAGAATATTTATTTTTCTTGAATAGTGAACCGTACATCTCGGGTTTTTATGAAATTGATTTAACGCCTTTGGATAAATCCTTTTATTAAATATTCGTTCGAAATTGCGCGTACGCATAATCCGAATTTTTTGCTTTTAAAAATATAATCAAGGTACGCGAACGTATCCCTAATTGCGCAAAAATATTTGCAATGATATTAAGGATTTTCCACAAATTATTTATTATATCCATACATTTTTATGTGAAAATCATGATAAATTCCCATTTAAGGTTTCAAAGAATTTACAATATTAAAAGTTGACCGTTGATTATATTTTCCGAATATAAATAATTTATTCCAGCTGTTCAAATTCAAAGGACATAATAAGAATATGATTAATACTATCTTTAAAAACAAATATGACATATATATATACATGCCAAAGAATAAATGGCATATGAAACTGAAAATAAATGATTCATAAAGGAAGGAAATATTTTACGAGAATTTTCATTGTTTACTTAATGCAAATTCTATTTCTAATTATCAATGATGTAAAGTGTGGCAATTTATGCTTGTACATCTCTTTTCATTCTCATACACTCACTTTTAGTCTAATAGGCCTAATTATTTGGTCACTTTGTTTTATGAAAGTAGATAAGCATCGAATTTATAGAAAAGGCATTATTATGCAAGTTAATTCAACAAAGTTACCTTACATGCAACCCAACTATTTGGCGTAAACATTCATAACGTTTTACCATCATGACGAGCTATATCATATTACCTTTCGCCAACGTTTATACCCACATCTATTATATAAAAATATACCATCAACACCATCTTAACCTTATTTAACAAATAAATATCATTATTGTAGTTTTCTACATCACTTCTTACTTAACTAACAACAAAATTAAATAATGACCAACATTCATGCCATATTCCCTATTTTGACAATTTATTAAACTAATGAGATAATGAACTAATATTATTACAAACCTTTATACAAACTTTCAAAGTAAGACAATTAGCTCATAGCTATCAAATTGAATTTACTACTAATTAACTAACATGAAACAAAAATGAAATTTAAATTAATAAACTTGGACAAATAGAAAATAGACTTTCAGTTCAAGCTTCACTGATGAGTCATGTTGAATCTCTTTCCAACTTAAAATTTAAAAGACATATACCTGAAAATGAAGGTAGGAGGAGTAAATTTCAGCAGTAGCAACAGTAACACACTCAGCCAAATATCAGTATTCCCACAGATTTGAACAATAATAAGACCCGAAGAAAATAGATGCACAGTATAGTATTTTAAAAGACACTTCAGATTTTAACTGAACAGTGGAATCACACAAAGTTGAACAGATTCAACACAAGAACAACATTTCAGATTTCAGTTTTTCTTCAGTTTCAAATTCAGTTTGTTTCTGATTTTCTGTTTCTGCTGCTGTATTTGTGTGTGAGTGTATATGTGAGTGTTCTATTTTCTGTTTCCTTTCTTTAAAATCTCAGCCCTCAAAATCTCTTAAAAATTCTCTCTTAAAAATTCTCTTTGTCTTTCTTTTTCTTTCTTAAAATCTTCCCTCTGAAAAATTCTGCCCTCTAACTGTTTGTCCAGCTCCTGTATTTATACAGGGCTGGTCCTAGGCAATTTAAGTGCTTCTTGGACCCCCTTCTTCTTTTTAAAATCAAAAGTTCCATTAAAAAACTGCTTTTGAATAAATTAAATGACCCTATCCTGATTTTAAGCAGCCCCATTATCCCTTGTTCCCCCTTTATTACTTAAATATAGCCATTAATATTACATTATAATACACTAGCATTAACACCCTGTTTTTTACTGTTTCATTCCCAGAAATGCCCCTGACCTACTGTTATTACTTGAAAAATCAGAACCCACTGTAAAACAGATTCTACAATCTGTATAGACTTAACTATCTTTCTGATTTACAGCTATAACCAATCCTATGATTTTGAGACAGTATATTACATCTCTAATGGCTGATTGACAAAAACTGAATTTAAACAGGGAATTCTCAACTGAACAAAAACAACCTTAACATTATACAGAACATGCAGGATTCTTTCAACTGGAATTCAAAACTGAATTAAAAGCAAACAAATACAGGAGCATTGTCAATATACTGACAATGTCCCGTTTAGAAAACAACAATACAGCATACATTTGAATTCACTAATTCATAAACAAACATGATTTAATTGACGAATACTAATCAATTGACTATTTACAACATTTGTCAATAATTAGTCTAAACAATAGAAGCAGACTGTTTCAGTCAACATTTTCAGAAATGAAAAATTCGTAATATAACTAATCGACGAACTTAATCGAGTCGATTACACACATTGTAAACAATCACAATCAATAGAAACAATTCACATTCTGATCAAGTAGATAGGTAAGAAACAGTAATGACAGAATTAATCAAAACACAAATATAAAAAATTAACAAGCTATTAATACAGACAACAATATACGTAGAATACACAAAATAAATAGAAAAATACCTCTGAATTTTAATTTTAATCCGACTCGAACTCAACTTGGATTTCGGATTTTTTTGTTTGAAATCAAACTGACCTTAGTCGAAGTATTTTCCACTGAAAATACTTCGACTAAGGTCGATTAAACCTCAATCTTCATCATAATCTGAACCGAATCCGGAAGTTTGGTATTTTTAGGGTTCTTAAAAACTCGATTTGGGATTTAACCATTTCTGGTCAGATTCGAGAAGAACCAAACATGACACAATGGTGAGGGTAGCCTAGGGGTCATTTGGTGCTAGTTTGAAACGGATCTGAGTTCGTCCTTGTTTGGTCCGAATCTTCAAAAATAAGATTCGAGAAGTTCAGAGCTGATTCGAACCAAACTAACTTCAGATCCATAACAAGGGTTGTTAGGGGAAGCCATGGTGTTAATTTGGGGCTGATTGGTTTAGATCAAGTTTTCAGGCCAACCTTCGATTTAAGATTCGAAGAGTTGTGGCCTGATTCGAAGGAAACTAAGGTTGGATTCGTGTAGGGGAGGTTCAGGAGGTCCTAGGGTGTTAAGTTGGTGACCGGCGGCGTTGATGCCGCCGGGTTTCAGGCGAAGGGGAATAGGGGCGGCTAGGGTTAGGGGTCTGTTTGGAACGATGATGAACAGGAGCGGAGAGGGGGGGGGTGTTCAGTTAGGGGCTGGGTAGAGGTTTGGGATTTATATAGGGGTGGGGTGGACTGGTATCGTCCGTTGGATCAAGTAGAATGGATGGATGAGATCTACTCACTTAACCAAACGGTGTCGTTTGGTTTAGGTTAGGGGGACGGGTTGAACCGGGTATCGGATCGGGTAAGGGTCTTGGGTTAGGGTGATGAGATCTTGGCCGTTGGTTGGATTTAATCCAACGGCCCTTGATAAGGGGTAACCAAACGACGTCGTTTGATTCTGTTTTGAATTGGACCGGACATGGTCATTTGGATTGGGCCTGATTTTGTTTAGAAAATTTGGCCCAGATCCGTTTTTGCCCATTTAATACCACTCTTTTTAATTTCCAATTTAATTCTTCAATTATTAAAAATCCTAATTAAAATTATAAAAACAAAAAATTACTCCTTCAAAATATTAATCAACCTTTAACAATTTAACACATAGACAAAAAATATTAATCACATATTGAAACATTAAAATTAGAACAAACGCATATTTTTTGTAATTTTATTTAAATTAACTCTTAAATGCATAATTAAATCCTATATGCATGCAACATGTATTTTATTTTATTTTTTGCTTTATTTTGACAAAATAAACATTTACGGACATAACACAAACATTTAACACCACGCAAATTCAAAAATTACACAGTAAAAGAAATTTATTTTATTTTTTTGATTTATTTTTGGAGTAGTTTTCGTTAAAGCAAAAATCACGTGCTCACCGTCGCTAGCACACGTGGTATGAAACACGTGTTATGGTGTTCTTACATTATATTGGCGCGTGTTCCTTATTCTTTTAATCATTCAACACCATGCAGATCTTGGTCTAGACACCTTCAAGTGTCTAACCCGAGTTTCTCACTTCAATAATCCTCAAACCATCTTTTTAGAGAAACCCGCATCTGGCTTACAAAATAAGTCATAATCGAATAGTGAAATTCGTAAGTTGTCAAGAACGATCTCTACAAGTAAATATAACCCCGCATTATCCAAGGTTCTATAAGGTCTCATCTCTTCACGATTCTTAACGTAAGAGGCGATTGCTCGTGTGAGAGAGCCAATCTCGTGACTTGTTCGACACACTAGCTTTATCAACAAAACATTCATCACATACATATGAGATACAAATATAATTCAAGAGTCAAATATTGATGAGCATATTATAATATTAAAGTCATTTTACAATACATAAATATGTTCATATCCTTCGCAAACCTAGAACCATAACATGTTTCTCAAACAGGTCTCTAGATATCGCCTTTGTAAAAGTATCAACTATCATGCTTCGCGTAGGAATGTACTGTAAATTTATCTCTCCACTTGCTACCATGTCTCTTACAAATTTATACTAGATGCCAATGTATCTGGTCTTGCTGTGATACTTAGGATTTTTTTGTATATGCAATAGCCGCTTGACTATCACAATATAGAGTCATGTGCACCCTGAGAGTTCTTTGTAATATCCAAATGCTCAAAGAATCTCTTCAACCAAACAACTTCTTGTACTGCAGACGCACAAGCCACGAACTCAGCTTCCATTGTTGAAGGGATGTACAAGTTTGTTTCTTACTTTTCCATGATATAGCACCACCATTAACTAAGAAGGCATAACCGGATGTTGATTTTCTATCATTCCGAACACCAGCCCATTCAGCATCTGTATATCCTCTCAAGTATAAATCATTTCCACTATAACATAGTGAATTATCTGCAGTTCCCTTCAAGTATCTGAAAATTCTCTCCACAGCTTTCCAATGATCTCTTCTAGGATTGGATTAATACTTGCTAACCAGACCTATGACATAATATATGTTTGGGTGAGTACACATCATAGCGTACATCAAGCTCCCGACAATACTTGAATATGGAACTCGAGACATGTCTTCCTTTTCATTTTCAGTCTTAGGACACATTTCAAGGCTTAAAGTTTCACCTCTCGCTATAGGAGTATCCATGGATTTACAACCATTTATGCGAAAATGCTCCAAAATTTTCTTTATATAAGTTTCTTGAGATAGACTCAATAACTTTTTGGAACGGTCTCTTTGGATCTTAAATCCAAGGATATAGTCTGCTTCGCCCATATCTTTCATGTCAAATGACTTTGAAAGCCATGACTTGATAGTTTTCAAATACTTTAAACTATTTTCAGCCAATAAAATATCGTCCACATAAAGAGAAAGAATTACAAACAACCCATTAGACTTCTTCACATAAATGCAATGGTCTTCATTGATCATGGTAAAATTATATGAGATCACCTCCTTTTGAAATATCACATATCATTACTTTGAAGATTGCTTCAGGCCATAAATAGATCTTTTCAATTTACAAACCTTCTTTTCTTGGCCTTTAACGATGAAGCCTACAGGTTGTTCCATGTAGATTTCTTCGTTTAGTTCTCCATTGAGAAAAGCTGTCTTAATGTCCATTTGATGTAATTCCAAATCCAAACGTGCAACAATAGCCAAAAATAAGCGAATTGAGGTAAACTTCACCACATGTAAAAATGTTTCCTCATAATCTATTCCAACTTCTTGAGTAAAACCTTTTACCACCAATCGTGCCTTGTATCTTTATATTAACCCATCCACTTTGCGTTTAACTTTGAGAACCCATTTGTTCCCAATGGCTCTATGCCCAGGCGGAAGGTCAACTAGATCCCAGACTGTTGGTTTTCATAGACTCTAATTCTTCTTTCATTGCTTTCATCTACTTATCTTTTCCAGGGCTAGATAAAGCCTCAGTCACAGACTTTGGCTCATCCATTTCTGTGGGAGATACTAAGAAAATATAATATTCAATTTCATAAGTACGTTTGGGTATATTTTTCCTGGAACTCTTTCGTAGTTGAAATTCAGGTTCGTCAGAAGGATTTTGGGATTGAAAGTTCCCACTCCCACTCGGATCAAGAATAAGATCTTGATCAATTTGATTATCAACTATGTCAGTAGACACTTGCTAACTATATGAGTTCCAGAAATGTGACATCTCGTGATTCAATCTCAGTAACACTTCCATCCTCTAATTCACCAATGAGCACATACCCTTTGAAGTGTTCTGAATATCTTATAAAGATACATTTTTTGCCTTTTGGACCTAATTTACCAAACTTGCTAAAGGAATCCTTTACATATATAGCACAACCTCAAGGTCATAAATCCTTTAAGTTTGGTTTATGACCAGTCCATAACTCATAGGAGTGAAAAAAACTGATTTAGAAAGCATTTTGTTCAATATGTAGGTTGCAGTCAATAACTCATCTCCCCAAAAGGAGATAGGTAAATTTGCCTGCGCCATGATGGACCTTATCATGCCCAATAGTGTTCTATTCCTCCTTTCTACTACACCATTTTATTGAGGTGTGTACGGAATAGTTAACTGTCTGGTGATTCCCTTTTCATTACACAATTCTTCAAATTCTTTTGAAAGATATTCACGACTTCTATCGGTTCTTAAGGTCTTAATCCTTTTATCTAATTAATTCTCAACTTCATTCAAATATTTCTTAAAACATTCAAGTGCTTCAGATTTATGAGAAATCAAATAAACATAACCAAAGCGTGTGAAATCGTCAATGGACATAATGAAATATAAAACACCAGACCTACCCTTACATTCATTGGACCACAGATATCTGAATGGATTAATTGCAATGGAAAATCAGCTCTCTTAGCCTTTCCAAATGGTTTACGTGTAATCTTTCCGGCAAGACAATTTTCACAAGTTGTCATTTCAATTTTAGAGAAAGAACCTAAATGTCCTTCCTTAGCCCATCTATTCATTCGATTTTTCCCTATGTGACCTAATCTTGCATGCCACGTAATAACATCAACATCATTGTTACTAAAATAATATGTCATAACACAACGGTCAACATAATAGTTATACGTAGGAGGATTACAATCTAATACAATAAAACCATCACAACGATGTCCAAAATCATAAAAAACATTGTCTTGAGTAATTCTAAGACCATTACGACTAAAGTTCAAATTGAAATCTAAATCTAGAAGAATAGATACAAAGACTAAGTTTCGTTGAATCTCTGGAACATATAGGACGTCATGCAACATCAAAGATCTGTCACCACGCATGTCCATTCTGCAAGTGCCTATCCTTTTGACTTCAAGCTTTGCATTATTTCCCACATATACATGCTTTGATCCAGGTGGAACTCGACGAAACTCTATAAACGATTCTCTATCGCGACTCACATGGTCGGTGGCCCCTGAGTCTATAATCCACACAAGATAAGATTCAGTTAGTAAAATAGTACTAAGAGATGCATTTTAAAATGCTACCTTTTTTGGCTCAGTGCACTCACGAGCAAAATGCCCCGGGACTTGGCAATTGTATCACTTCATCTTGCTCTTGTCTTTCTTCTTATAGAACCGTTTTCCTTTCTTGGAATTTGGCTTGTTTCTTTTCTTGGAGGATCCTTCTCCGGTCTCCTTACCCTTTCCGACATTTTTCTAGTTTCTCTTGCGCTTGAAGCTTGATCTCTTTGTACCACTTGATTCTGCCACAAAGGCATTAGGTACAGTTTTAGCATCACCAAGCCGTTCATCTTCAAGCTGCACATGACGGGCAACATCAGCAAAAGTTTTGATGCTATCATTGTGGGTCAAGTTAACCTTCAGATGTTTCCAGTTATTGGAAAGAGACCGAATCACTGTTTGAACCTGCTGCTCATCAGAGAGAACATGACCAACACTTTTTAGTTGACCAATCGTATTTGACATCACCCTTAGATGTTGCTTAACATCGTGATCATGACGTTTGTTGTACGTGTCAAACTTGATTGTCAACTGTCGAAGACGAGTCACAGTTGTACCCCTATATGCCTCTCTTAAATGTGCCCACATGGCTTGAGCAGTAGGATATTGCTCACATTCGTGGATGAGATCATCAGCAACTGAACTTACAATAATTCCACGTGCAATGGAATCTTTCTTTTTTCTAAACATTGTAAGTTTCCAGATCCCTCTTGTGTTGGGCAGTGTTACCCTCCTCTGGTTGACTCATAACATGGTTAATACTTTCAAGATCATCTTTTTCTTCAAGTACATACCACATCTTACGACCCCAGATGTCGTAATTTTCACCATTCAGTTTGTCACCCTTGTTCAAGTCAGCAATGATACTTTTCGATGCCATGTCTGTTAATAGAGATAATTTTACTAGTTTAACTCATCAATATATACTTAAGTCAATTTATGCATGTGATTACACACTCAAGTAAATTAATTATAATATTAATTCTACATTTAGTATAGAATTGAACGGTCACTACGTTTCCATTCATCATCTATATCTAAATATTTCTAATTAATATTAAAATTATTTCTTAGTGTGTACTTTATTTCAAGTCTCAATCCATTACAATAAAAAAATAATAAACAATGTATGTAACTGTGAGACAAATAACATAATTTAAATTTCATTAAGATAAAATGCATAATAACAATTTACATGTTTGCTAGGACATACATGTACCAATCGAACACTAAATCTTGCTCATATACGCTAAAAGGTGCACTAAACTAAACATCATGATAAATCTCAGTTAAAATTTTACCCCAAGGCTCTCGAAGAGAGTCCGCTAAAATTGCTAATGCTTCCCAATTAGTAATTTCTATGTAATTAGTCAATTCAGCTCTTTTTAACCTAAAAAGGTGTACATGTTCGGGAGCGGAAGCATCATGGCCTATTTTAAATTCCTTGAACTCTCTAAATTTCTTTTCTCCTTCCCTTCGTTCAGCCCTTCGATCCCTTAATTCATTTTGCCTCGCCCTTGGAACATTCCTGATGACTTCAGGATCCGAGTCTAAATCATTATAGAAATAAGTCTTGCGACGACGTATCCTTCTACGTTGTCCCCTTCCTTGACTTCGAGAACTCCCACTTGGAGTAATTCGAACTTGTCCCTGTTCAGGAATATCTGAAATAGGACCAAAGAAACAATGAGAATGACTACTACCATTCAATGTGACAACACATATCACAATTACTTGTAGAAGGATATTAATTGAGGGATTAAAACTAAACTTATTTTAATATTAAGAAAACAAGAGTTATCTACTGGAAAAGAATGCACTGCTCAATTAAATTATAAGTTAAATATGTGATTCAGTAACAAGCCAATGCCTGACATTAAAGCATTCAATAAATTATCAAATAGAAAACGTAGCAGTTTCAAGAACAAAGCCACGAAGGCATAAAAGCCAACGTGGGCTTCTAAAACATCTTGTGACTTCTGTTCAAACATATGGGAAACATTATTGATGATTCCTTTCAATTGGTATTCTAAATTAACCACATAAATGGTTAAAGAGCCGTGCACCTAAGGAAATTTGCAATCCTAATTAAATATACCATGTTTGAGTGACAAAAGCAACAATACATAATTAACAATTTTATGTCGTTCTAACATGGCCATCTCCCCCAACCACAATTAGCAAAAAAATATCAACAGATAGTAAATGAGGGATACTTCCAACCCAATATTTTTCATGGAGGCAATCGAACCAGGATACAAATAACACTGCTCTGATACCATTGTTATAACAAACCGAGGGGCGAGAACAACAAGTTGTGTACCCTTTTTACGCAGTGGAGATTATTGAACTCACCATCAAAAGAATTGCCCCAAGTCGAACTTTGAATCTCTTAGAAATAAAGTTAGAATTTCACGAACTAAGTATCTTTTATCCTTGTGTGGTTTTTTGGAAGAAGAAGGAAGTTTCTGTTTTTCTCTTTCTTATGTGAGAAGAAGGAAACTTATGTGATATATATAAAAGAGAAGTTAACCCACATTCAAAAACTGATTAACCCAATCATATTTAACTGTGTATGGTATTTTTTTTGAGTAACTTTCTTTTACCTTATCTTTTTTAGATAGGTCGGGTCAGCTCACATAGAACAACCCGAGATCCAAACTTAATATCCAACACTATCATTCAGCAGCAGTTAGTGATGCTGCTAAGCTGCATTAAAGGACTTGACATTTCTGACGAAGACAAGTTTTGTGCCAGTAAACTATGTATAACTTAAACTCTTTTACTAAAGCTGAAACAGAAAGATCAGTTCTCTTAGTCCTGCCAAGGTAGATGTTGAGCAGACTAGCAGTATGGCAGTGGGGCGGGTGATTTCAACCTAGAAGAATCTAGAAGAATAGATACAGAGACTAAGTTTCGTCGAATCTCTGGAACATATAGGACGTCATACAACATCAAAGATCGGCCACCACGCATGTCCATTCTGCAAGTGCCTATCTTTTTGACTTCAAGCTTTGCATTATTTCCCACATATACATGCTTTGATCCAGGTGGAACTCGACGAAACTCTATAAACGATTCTCTATCGCGACTCACATGGTCGGTGGCCCATGAGTCTACATTCAAAAACTGATTAACCCCATCACTATTTAATTGTGTATGGTATTTTTTTTGAGTAACTTTCTTTTACCTTATCTTTTTTAGATGGGTCGGGTTAGCCCACATGGAGCAACCCGAAATCCAACCTCAATATCCAACACTATCATTCAGCAGCAGTTAGTGATGCTGCTAAGCTGCATTAAAGGACTTGACCTTTCTGACGAAGACAAGTTTTGTGCTAGTAAACTATGTATAACTTAAACTCTTTTACTAAAGCTGAAACAGAAAGATCAGTTCTCTTAGTCCTGCCAAGGTAGATGTTGAGCAGACCAGCAGTATGACAGTGGGGTGGGTGATTTCAACCCGCCCCGCCCCGCATTGCTATTTTTTCTATTTTCAACCCGTCTTGCCCCACTTAAGTTTTTTTTATTAAAACAAACTAGTATGACATTTTATTATTCTTAAAAATGGAGAGATCAATATTATTCAAGTACTTATATTTTTTCTCTTTGTCATAGTGTGAAATTACATGCCCTACCAATTGATCTCATTAGTAGTGACATAATTTTTCAAATGTATAAAGCTAACCATGCATTATCCATGAAATAAGAGAGACAAGATATTATCATCCAATCGGTAGCTATATGCATAATACATTTTCAGTTTTGCGTTCATCCTTGATTAGGAATATTTAATTACTATCAGCAAAATAGAGGTGAAACAAAATAAATCTTAGAAGCTTTATAAACCATCTTTTTTAACAGTTCATAATATATTTCATTGTCACATTTTCCGATATGAACACTCTAATATAGTTGTTGTTTTAAATACCAAAACATTAATGAAAATAAAATAATTACAAGATGCAAAAACAAAAATGCTTTTCTTGAACATAAACCAAAAGTTAACTTGTGTCATGACCCGAAATCCCAACCTCGGGGTCGTGATGACACCTAACATCCACTTGCTAGGCAAACCGACGTGAAATAATTAATTAACCAATTTTAACAGTTAAAAACAAGATGATATTCAACGAGAAATAAATTCCAAATCTAACATAGTGCTAATATAACCTACGTGATAATAACTACTCCCAGAAATCCGGAGTCACGAGTACACGAGCAACTAGAAGTCTACAACCATAGTTTGAAATAAATACAACTATTCGAAAGCGATAAACAGTAAAAGTAGGAAATGGAAGGGGACTTCTAGGTTTTCGAATGCCAGCAGATCTACCTCAAGTTTCAGTATGAAAGTGATCCGAGCTGACGCACCTCAAGCACGACTGGGACCAATACTAGTATCTATACAAGAAGTGCAGAAGTGTAGTATGAGTATAACCGACCTAATGTACTTTATAAGTGTTGAGCCTAATCTCGACGAGGTAGTGACGAGGTTATGACAAGACATCTACGTAAATAAACATGTACAAGTGTATATAAAGAAGCAAAATAACAAGAAGAATGATAAAATACTAACTGGAAGAGGACATGTGTAACGACCCAATCGGCCGTTTTGCTTTCTATAATCCCATTCCCCTAAATAATGCTTTGTACTTTTACTGTTTTATGACTTACGGTGATACTTAGTTCGAGATTTGGAAGAGTTCGGGTTGAAATCAGAACACTTGGTTCCTTAAGGTTGGCTAAAAAGGCTAAGTTTGAATTCAGTCAATGTTTTGAGCAAACAACCTCGAAATCGGGATTTGACGGTTCCAATAGGTTCGTATGATGATTTCAAACTTGGGTGTATGTTCGGATCGAGTTTTGGATAACTTGGGAGAGTTTCGGCGCCTAATAGTTAAAGTTGGCTCTTTGAAGGTTTTAAAGTTCTTTAAATTTGGTTTGGAGTATGTTTTGGTGGTATCGGGTCCAAATGGAATTCTGAAACCGGTAATAATTTTGTAATGTCATTTAAGACTTGCACGCAAAATTTAGCGTCATCAGAGTAGTTTAAGTATGTTTCGGCGCGTTTGGAGCAAGTGAAGAACTTAAAGTTCATATTTTTTATTCAATTGGTTTGGGGGTGTGATTCTTAGTTTTAATGTTGTTTTATGTGTTCCAAGGGTGCGGGTGAGTCCATTTTATAATTTCAAACTTGTTGGTATGTATGGAAGGGGCCTTGGGGGCCCCGGATGCCATTCGAACGACGCGCGAGTTGAGTTAGAACTCAAAGAGGGTTGCTGGTGCTCCAGTTCTGGTGTGCCCGCACATGTGAGCCCACTGGTGCAATGGAGGGACACGCAAAAGTGGGATCCCGTCTGCAGAAGCGGCCCTCACTGGGCTTGAAGACCTCCGCAGAAGTGGATTAAGCACTGTAAATGCGGCCAAGGAACTGCAGGTGCGAAAAACGCTAGAGGCAAAATACTTCATCTGAGTCAAAGACTTAGGCATTTCAAACTCATTTATTGGGCGATTTTTGGAGCTCATAGAGAACGGTTTTTACCTAACACTTTGAGGTAAGTAGTTTCTACACCGTGTGAGTTAAATACATAGTTTCTGGGTAGATTATAATATGTAAATTAATAAAAATCATGGGTTTAGGTGAAAACCTAGGGTTTTGATAAAAATAGTATTTAACCACAAAATTTGTTATAGAATTTAGTGAAATTCATATATTTGAGTTCATGAGGATATGATTAACTTTCTTAAAAAATTTCTGAAATCCGGCACGTGAGCCTGGGGGTGAATCTTAGGGATTCTTCAAATAATATTGGGAAATCACTTTGATAGTTAGGATATAAAATTTTGAACATGTATTGACTAATTTATATACCATTTGACTAGTTTTGGATTGTTCGCACCGAATTGAGGGTTAGAGCACAATCTTGGACAGGAAAGTAGGCTTGGAGACGAGGTAAGTCTCTTTTCTAACCTTGTAAGAGAGAATTAACCCCATAGGTGAATAGATTAAAATATGCTTCTACTTGTGGAGGCTACGTACGCATGAGGTGACGAGGGTACGTATGTAAGTACTAATATGCTTATGTCCGGGTAGTCTAGGACCCATACCATGCTATATTTACGATGTTTGCACCCTAGCTGTTAACTTAATTGCTTAAATCATGTTGGAATTTGATAAAGGAATGGTAAAAGGTTAAATTTCATTTGCGTGAATTCTTGGGCGGGCCACTTGATTGTTATTGAGAATCGGTGTTTCTTTAAATATCAGCCTCTTAATAAATCTTAAATCGACTGTTATAAAGTATTTTCTCTTTTGTGGAGCGGGCCGAACGTCTCGGTAGCAGATAGATGCATCTATGGTTCGTGCCGTTCGACCCTCGACAATGTACAATTTAAATATTTTTATGTTGGATCGGGCCGTACGACTTCGACATGAATTGCGCGAAATAAATCTTTGGAACTAATAATAATTGATATTGCTTCTTTGGCTTGAGATATAAATTGTTAAATGATGGAAATAAATTTGGGGATTTCTATTAGTAAAAGGAATGTTTATTATTTTCGGTAATTGAGTTTTCAGCTATATTATGTAATCCATGCTTAGTTAAAATTTTGATATTTTACTTTTAGCCTATAGTAAGTGTCAGAGTCGACCCCTCGTCACTACTTCTTCGAGGTTAGACTGGATACTTACTGGATATATGTCACGACCCTAAACCCGAACCCGGTTGTGATGGCGCCTCTTGTGAAGACAAGGCCAACCGACACTTCCCATTTCTAATTATTAACAGTTAAGCCATAAGAAACAAATCTAAAGTACGATAAGATAATCCAAAATTAACAGATAATAGCATAATTTGCGGAATACAACCCAACACAGCCTGATACCGGGGTGTCACTAGTCATGAGCATCTAAACAATCTGGAATACTCTAAATCAAACTACAGAGTTTAATACAGAAACTAAGAACACGAAGAAATAAGATAGGGAAGAGCTTCGGGCTGTGAATGCCAACAACTACCTAGAGACTCCTCGGATCCGCCTGAGCTGGAAATGATCAGCACTCGGGAGCGAGACCAGATACGCCTGAATCTGCACATAGGGTGCAAGAAGTAAAGGGAGTACTCCAACTTAGTGAGTAATAATCATAAATAAATACTAAAATCAGGAAATCAAGTAAGACACAAGGCATGCTATAATGAAGCAATAAAACCATTTAAAACAGTAAACCAGTGAAAGATAGGTAAAAATCCTTTAACTCAAATTTAACTTCATGAAAAGATTTTTCAACAATTAAGCAGGTAATTGACAGGCAATTAAGAAAAGATAAACACATAAAGGTTCGCCCCTTGGCACAGTATCAACAAATCCGCCCCTCGAGCAACATCTCAGAACAATACCAGCCCTTCGAGCTCAATCTCACATCACAATGGGTATCCGTGCTCACTGGGGGTGTGCAGACTGCTGGAGGGGCCTCTTACGGCCCAAACGCAATATCAAGCCATCTCGTGGCATAATCACATAGGCTCTTGGCTTACAAATCTCAAGCCATCGGCCTCATAACTATATTCAGGTGTTTCTTCACAACATAGGCCCTCAGCCTTACTCAGTCAAAATTCTCACAAGCCATTCGGGCAACAGTAAAACATGATGCTCAGCCCAAAATATCATTTAAAATATCATTTTAAGTGTTAAAGCAGAGTAGACATGGCTGAGTTATGAAAATAATAGAATATAGCATGATTGAGAACAAGTGTAAAGTCAAAACAGTAAGGAAATATCAGTAAAAATCCCCTAAGGGTTCAAATAGTTGGCACGAGGCCCAAATATGGCATTCAGCCCAAAACATGATGATAGCAAATAGTTTTCAGTCAAATACGCGGTAAAATAGTCATTCGGGACAGATTAAGTCACAATCCCACGCTCGTCATCAAGCGTGTGCGTCACCTCAATATAGCACAACGATGTGCAAATCCGGGTTTCATACCCTCAGAACATCATTTACAATCATTACTCACCTCACTCCGGTCAAATCTCTAGACGCGACGCCTTTGCCCCTCGAATCGGCCTCCACTCGCCTCGAATCTATCAAAAATCAGAATCATGGCGTGAAAATATGCTAAGGGAACGAAGCCCAAGCGAAAATAATCAATATACGACATAAATCCTGAAATTACCAAAACCCGATCCCCTCGCCCACGTCTTGGAATTTGATAATTTTTACATCAATAGGTTCCTTATCTCCCCATGAGTTCATACATATCAAAAGTTCTCAAATCCGACCTCAAATGGTCCTTCAAATCCTCAAGCAAAAGTATAAGTTCCCAAACCCTAGTTTCCCCAATTTTTAACCCTTAATTTCTATGAATTATAGTTCTAATCCGTTAAATAATAGCATATGAACGAGTTTTAGGTCCAAAATCCTTACCTCAATGAAGTTCCCCTGAAATCCCACTTCAAAATCGTCCAAAATGCTCCCAAGCCGAATTAGAAATGGTGAAAATAGCTCAAAATCGCAAAGGACACAATTTATACCTTCTGCCCAAACATTTTCGCATCTGCGGCCCTATAACCGCTTCTGTGGTACCGCATATGCGTCCAACAAACTGCTTCTGCGGTACCGCATATGCGTCCAACAAACCGCTTCTACGGTTCTTCACTTAACGGCCAAAATTGCATCTGCGATCCACATTCCGCACCCGCACCTTCGTAGGTGCGGTCCCACAACCGTATCTACGGTTCCTGCCAACATCACTCATTTCCGCTTCTGCGACCACTCCTCTGCATATGCGGCATCGCACCTACGGTCCCCAAGCTGCAGGTGCGGAAATACCAGAAGCAGCAAATCTGCAGCATCCTTCAAAATCCAAACTCCCCGCCAACCATCCGAAATCACCCCGAGGCCCCCCGAACCTCAACCAAAAGCATCAACATATCCTAAAACCTTATTCAAACTTATTCTAATCTTCAAAACACCTCAAACAACATCAAATCAACCAAAACACATCGGACTCAAGCCTAACTTTCCAAAATCTTCCGAATTACGCTTTTGATCAAAAACCCAACCCAACCACGTCCGAATGACTTGAAATTTTGCACATACATCCCAAATGACACAACAGAACTACTGCAACTCTCAAAATTCTATTCCGACCCCTATATCAAAATCTCGCCTACCAACCGGAAATTGCCAAAATATAAACTTCGCCAATTCAAGCCTAAATCTACTCCGAACCTCCAAAACTCATTCTGATCAAGTTCCTAAGTCCCAAATCACCTCCCGAAGCTAACCGAACCATCGAAACTCACATCCAAGCCCTCTAACACATAAGTCAATAGCTGGTTAACTTTTCTAACTTAAGCTTCCTCAAAAGAGACTAAGTGTCTCAAACCTTACCAAAATCATTCCGGATTCGATCCGACCAACCAGATACCACATAACAAGTATAAACAAAGCATAAAGAAGCAGAAATGGGGGAAACAGAGCGGTAACGCATGAAACGACTGGCCAGGTCGCCATATTCTCCCCAACTTAAATAAACGTTCGTCCTCGAACGAGTCAAGAAACATACCTAAAGCCTCAAACAGGTGAGGATATCTGCTCTGCATCTTCCGCTCGGTCTCCCAGGTAGCCTCCTCCACGGGCCAACCTCTCCACTGCACTTTCACTGAAGCTGTATCCTTTGACCTCAACTTTCAAACCTGACGCTCCAAAATAGCTGTTTGCTCCACATCATAAGTCAAATCACCATCCAACTAAACCGTGCTAAATTCAGAACATGAGACGGATCCCTAATATACTTCCACAACATAGAAACATGAAATACCGGATGCACACTCGACAAGCTGGGTGGCAAAGCAAGCTCATAAGTCACCTCCCCAATCCTCCGAAGCACCTCAAAAGGCCCAATGAACCGAGGACTCATTTTACCTTTCTTCCCAAATCATATAACACCCTTCATGTGCAAAACCTTCAACAGAACCTTCTTCCAACCATGTAGGACATATCTCGAACCTTCCTATCAGCATAACTCTTTTGCCTCGACTACGTTGTACGAAGCCTCTCCTGAATCACCTTCACCTTTTTTAAAGCATCCTGCACCAAGTCTGTCCCCAATAGCCTAGCCTCACCGGGCTCGAACCAACAACTGGAGATCTACACCGCCTCCCGTACAAAGCCTCATATGGAGCCATCTGAATACTCGAATGGTAGCTGTTGTTATAAGCAAACTCTGCAAGTGGTAGAAACTGATCCCATGACCCTCCAAAATCAATGACACAAGCACGTAACATGTCCTCCAATATCTGAATAGTGCGCTCGGACTGCCCGTCCGTCTGAGGGTGAAAATATGTTCTCAACTCGACCTGAGTACCCAACTCTTGCTGCACAAACCTCCAAAATTGCGAAGTGAACTGAGTGCCCCTATCTGAAATGATGGAAACTGGGACACCATGCAAACGAACAATCTCCCGAATATAGATCTCTGCCAACCGCTCTGAAAAATAGGTAGTACATACAGGAATGAAGTGCGCGGACTTGGTCAGCCGATCCACAATCACCCAAATAGCATCGAACTTCTTCAAAGTTCGTGGAAGTCCAACTATAAAGTCCATAGTGATCCTCTCCCACTTCCACTCTTTAATATCCATCCGCTGAAGCAAGCCACCTGGTTTTTGATGTTCATATTTCACCTGCTGATAATTGAGACACCGAGCTACAAATCCTACAATGTCTTTATTCATTATCCTCCACCAATACTGCTGCCTCAAATCCTGATACATCTTCGCGGCACCCAGATGAATGGAATACTGCGAGCTATGTGCCTCCTCCAGAATCAACTCCCGAAGCCCATCCACTTTGGGCACACAAATCTGGCCCTGCATCCTCAACACCCCATCATCACTATTGGTCACATCTATGGCATCATTGTGCTGAACTCTGTCCTTAAGGACAATCAAATGTGAATCATCATACTGGCGCTCTCTGATGCGATCATATAAGGAAGACCGAGAAACCACACAAGAAAATACCCAACTAGGCTCTGAAATATCTAACCTCACGAACCGATTGGCCAAGGCCTGAACATCAACCGCAAGAGGTCTCTCCTCAACTGGAATATATGCCAAACTTCTCATACTCACTGCCTTTCGGCTCAAGGCATTGGCCACCACATTGGCCTTTCCCGGATGGTACAATATAGTGATATCATAATCCTTTAGTAACTCTAACCATCTCCGCTGCCTCAAATTAAGATCCTTCTGCTTGAACAAGTGCTGGAGGCTACGATGATCAGTAAACACCTCACAAGACACACCATGCAAGTAATGCCTCCAAATCTTCAACGCGTGTACAATGGCAGCCAACTCCAAATCATGAACGGGGTAGTTCTTCTCATGGGGCTTCAACTGACGAGAAGCATAAGCAATAACTCTACCCTCCTGCATCAATACACAACCAATACCAACTCTCGAAGCATCACAATACACGATATATGAACCTGAAGCTGATGGCAAAACTAACACTAGAGCCGTAGTCAAAGCTGTCTTGAGCTTCTGAAAGCTCTCCTCACACTCGTCCGACCATACAAATGAAGCACCCTTTTGAGTCAACTTGGTCAAGGGCTCTGCGATATATGAGAATCCCTATACAAACCGGCGATAATAGCCTGCCAAACCAAGAAAGCTGCGAATCTCGGTGGTTGAGGAAGGTCTGGGCCAACTCTGAATAGCCTCTATCTTCTTCGGATTAACCTGAATACCCTCGCTGGACACCACGTGCCCCAAGAAAGCCACAAAATTGAGCCAAAACTTACACTTGGAGAATTTTGCATAAAGCTTCTCCTCCCTCAATCTCTACAACACAACTCTGAAATGCTTCGCGGGCTCCTCCTGACTACGCGAATACACCAAAATATCATCAATGAAGACTATGACAAATGAATCGAGATAAGGTCGAAACACGCTGTTCATCAAATGCATGAACGCTGCTGGGGCATTGGTCAGCCCAAAAGACATCACCAAGAATTCATAATGACCATATCGGGTCCTGAAAGCTGTCTTAAGAATATCCGAGTCCCAGATCTTCAACTGGTGATAACCTGAACGGAGATCAATCTTGGAGAACACTCTCGCTCCCTGAAGCTGGTCGAATAAATCATCAATGCGAGGCAAATGATACTTGTTCTTAATTGTTACCTTGTTCAATTGCCTATAATCAATGCATATCCTCATAGTGCCATCCTTCTTCTTCACAAATAGAACCGGCGCACCCCAAGGTGACACACTAGGCCGAATGAACCCCTTTTCAAGGAGTTCCTGAAGCTGCTCCTTTAACTCCTTCAACTGCTGGTGCCATATGATATGGCGGAATAGAAATGGGCTGAGTGACCGGCACCAAGTCAATACATAAATCAATATCTCTGTCCGGTGGCATGTCCGGCAGGTCTGCAGGAAACACATTGGGAAAATCCCTCACAACTAGAACAGAATCAATACTGGGAGTCTTAGGACCGACATCCCTCACAAAGGCTAGATACGAAAGACAACCCTTCCCAACCATACGCTAGGCTTTCAAGAATGAGATCACTTTACTGGGAACATAATTAGTCAAACCTCACCACTCAATCCGTGGCACACCCGGTATAGCCAATGTGACTATCTTAGCATGATAGTCCAGAATATCACAACACAGAGATAGCCAATCCATGCTCAAAATGACATCGAAATCCACCATACACAGTAATAAAAGGTCCACATGGGTCTCCAGACCCCCAATAGTCACCACACACGATCGATACACATGGTCTACAACAATAGTATCGCCCACCGGGGTAGATACATGAACAAGTGAAGCAAGAAACTTACGGGGCGTACCCAAATAACGAGCAAAGTATGATGACACATAAGAAAAGGTGGAACCAGGATCAAATAATACAGAGGCATCTCTGTGGCAGACCGAAACAATACCTGTAATGACAACATCTGAAGCAATAGCATCGGGTCTTCCTGGAAGTGCATTGAAACAGGCCTGACCGTTACCTGATCGACCTCCCCCTCTGGGGCGACCCTTAGCTGACTAACCTCCACCCCTAGCTGACTGGGAGGGTGGTGGTAAAGTAACTGGCGCTGAAGTCGATGACTGACCCCTCTGCTGAGATGAACTCGCAAGACAATGAGGGCACTGCCTCCACATATGACCCATCTTACCACACTCATAACAACTTTTAGGTGCTGGAGAAGAGGACTGAAGGGAGCCCCTCGCACCGGAGTGACTAGAGGATGCACCTAGTATAGAAAAGCCCTGAACTGATGGAGCACGGGATGAACTCTGAGCTGAAAGGGAACTAAGTGATGACTGGCCCTGATGAGAACCGTGAGAACCATGACCCGATGACGCCCCATGATAACCTAGGCGAGCTGGCTGAGCATGCCTGAATGGACGATCTCTACCGTGCTGAAACTGGCCTCTCGAAGGAGTACCACTGTAATTACCAGATCCTCGAGGCCTCTTGTCCTCCCTCTCCTCGCGCTCCTGGCGACGAGCAGACTCAATCTCCCAGCAATGTCTACAACCTCCTCAAAGGTAGCACCAATCACCCTCTCCATGGTTATGAGAATGCGAAGCTGATAAGTGAGGACATCAACAAACCTCTTAATCCTCTCTCTATCTGTCGGAACCAACCAAATAGCATGCCGAGCTAACTCATATAACCTCATCTCATACCGCGTCACGGTCATCTCTCCCTGACGCAACCACTCAAACTCCCTACGTAGCTCCTCTCTATGGGACTGTGACATATACTTCTCTAGAAAGAGAACAGAGAACTGCTGCCAGGTAAGGGGTGTTGCACCAACAGGCCTACGCCTCTCAAAAGTCTCCCACCAAGTGAAGGCAGCTCCAGAAAACTGAAAAGTAGTGAAAGAGACCCCACTGGTCTCCAGAATACCCCTGTATGAAGCATCCTCTGACACTTATCCAAGAAGCCCTGGACATCCTCGCCCTCTGCACCACTGAAGGTCGGAGGCTGAAGCCTACCAAACCTCTCCAATCTATGCTGCTCATCCTCTGGCATGGAAGGAACTACATAGTCCTGAGCAGCTGCAACCGGCTGGGCTGGATGTACCCCCGGTGTCTGAAGTCCCTACACGACCTGCTTAGGTGTGCGAGCGGAGGGAGTCTGATTGCCTCCCCCGGCCTGAGAAGTAGCTGCGACTGTAGTGGCTGAAACCGCCTGGGCTAGGCCAGTGCAAACTGATAAAATCTAAGCCAAGGCCTCTTGAAGACTCGGAATCACAATGGGCATAACTGATGCCTGAGCTGGTGCTACTAGAGAGCCCATAACTGGGACCTAATCCTGAACTGGGGCAGCTGGTAGATTTGTAGGTGCTGCCCTAGCTGTTGTACGGGTCACACCTCTTCCCCTACCGCGACCAAGACCACATCCTCGGCCTCTAGTGGCCACAGCTGGTGTACTGTGGCCGTCCATCTTGGCCAGTAGCACGTGTCCTCACCATCTGTGAGAGAATAGAACAACATGAGTTTAGTACTCGGATCAACAAAGTCGCACGACAAGAATATAAAGTTTTTTTCCTAAAGGTTCTGCAGCCTCTCGAGGATAAATACAGACGTCTTCGTACCGATCCGCGAGACTCTACTAAACCTGCTCATGACTCGTGAGACCTATGTAACCTAGGCTCTGATACCAACTTGTCATGACCCTAAACCCGGACCCGATCGTGATGGCGCCTCTCGTGAAGACAAGGCTAGCCGACACTTCCCATTTCCAATTATTAACAGTTAAGCCATAAGAAATAAATCTAAAGCATGATAAGATAATCCAAAGTTAACAGATAATAGCATAATTTGCGGAATACAACCCAACACAACCCGATACTGGGGTGTCACTAGTCATGAGCATCTAAACAATCTGGAATACTCTAAATCACACCACATAGTTTAATACAGAAACTAAGAACATGAAGAAATAAGATAGGGAAGAGCTCCGGGCTATGAACGCCAACAACTACCTAGAGACTCCTCGGATCCGCCTGAGCTGGAAATGATCAACACTCGGGAGCGGGACCAGATATGCCTGAATCTGCACACAAGGTGCAGGGAGTAAAGTGAGTACTCTAACTTAGTGAGTAATAATCATAAATAAAGACTGAAAGCAGGAAATCACGTAAGGCACAAGGCATGCTATAATGAAGCAGTAAAACCATTTAAAATAGTAAACCAATGAAAGATAGGTAAAAATCCTTTAACTCAAATTTAACTTCATGAAAACCTTTTTAACAATTAAGAAGGTAATTGACATGCAATTAAGAAAAAATAAACACATAAAGGTACGCCCCTCGGCACAGTATCAACAAATCCTCCCCTCGGGCAACATCTTAGAACAATACAAGCCCCTCGGGCTCAATCTCCTATCACAATGGGTACCCGCGCTTACTGGGGTTGTGCAGACTCCTAGAGGGGTCCCTTACGGCCCAAACGCAATATCAAGCCATCTCGTGGCATAATCACATAGGCTCTCGGCCTCATATCAACAAGCCACCTTGTGGCATACAAATCTCAGGCCCTCGGCCTCATAACTATAATCAGGTGTTTCCTCACAACATAGGTCCTCAGCCTTACTCAGTCAAAATTCTCACAAACCATTCAGGCAACAGTAAAACATGATGCTCAGCCCAAAATATCATTTTAAGTGTTAAAGTAGAGTTGACATGACTGAGCTATGAAAACAGTAGAATATAACATGACTGAGTACAAGTGTAAAGTCAAAATAGTGAGGAAATATCAGTAAAAATCTCCTAAGGGTTCAAATAGTTGGCATGAGGCCCAAATATGGCATTCAGTCCAAAACATGATGATAGCAAATAGTTTTTAGTCAAATAAGCGGTAAAATAGTCATTCGGGACGGACTAAGTCACAATCCCCAATAGTGCACAACCCCACACTCGTCATCAAGCGTGTGCGTCACCTCAATATAACACAACGATATGCAAATCCGGGGTTTCATACCCTTAGAACAACATTTACAATCATTACTCACCTCACTCCGGTCAAATATCTAGCTCGCAATGCCTTTGCCCCTCGAATCGGCCTCCACTCGTGTCGAATCTATCAAAAATTAGAATCACGGCGTCAAAATATGCTAAGGGAACGAAGCTAAACGAAAACAATCAATATACGACACAAATCCCGAAATTACCAAAACCTGACCTCGGGCCCACGTCTCGGAATTCGATAATTTTTACATCAATATGTTCTTTATCTCCCCACGAGTTCATACATATAAAAAGTTCTGAAATCCGACCTCAAATGGTCCTTCAAATCCTCAAGCAAAGGTCTAAGTTCCCAAGCCCTAGTTTCCTCAATTTTTAACCCTTAATTTCCATGAATTATAGCTCTAATCCGTGAAATAATAGCATATGAATGAGTTTTAGGTCTAAAATCCTTACCTTAATGAAGTTCCCCTGAAATACCTCTTCAAAAACGTCCAAAATGCTCCCAAGCCGAATTAGTAATGGTGAAAATGGCTCAAAAACGCGAAGGACACAATTTATACCTTCTGCCCAGACATTTTCACATCTGCGGCCCTATAACCGCTTCTACGGTACCGCATATGTGTCTAACAAACCGCTTCTGCGGCTCTTCGCTTAACGGCCAAAATCGCATCTGCGATCCACATTCCGCACCTGCGCCTTCATAGGTGCGGTCCCACAACCGCATCTGCGGTTCCTGCCAACATCACCCGTTTCCGCTTCTGCGACCACTCCTCCACATATGCGGCATCGCACCTGCGGTCCCCAAGCCGCAGGTGCGGAAATACCAGAAGCAGCAAATCAGCAGCATCCTTCAAAATCCAAACTCCCCGCCAACCATCCGAAATCACCCCGAGGCCCCCGGGACCTCAACCAAAAGCACCAACATATCCTAAAACCTTATTCAAACTTATTCCAATCTTCAAAATATCTCAAACAACATCAAATCAACCAAAACACATCGGATTCAAGCCTAAATTTCCAAAATCTTCCGAATTACGCTTTTGATAAAAAACCAACCAAACCACGCCCGAATGACCTGAAATTTTGTACACACATCCCAAATGATACAACTGAACTACTGCAACTCTCGAAATTCCATTCCGACTCCTATATCAAAATCTCACCTACCAACCAAAAATCGCCAAAATATCAACTTCGCTAATTCAAGCCTAAATCTACTCCGTACCTCCAAAACTCATTCCGATCACGTTCCTAAATCCCAAATCACCTCCCGAAGCTAACCAAACCATCGGAACTCACATCCGAGCCCTCTAACACATAAGTCAATAGCCGGTTGACTTTTCCAACTTAAGCTTCCTCAAAAGAGACTAAGTGTCTCAAACCTTACCGAAATCATTCCGGATTCGATCCGACCAACCCGATACCACATAACACGGATAAACAAAGCGTAAAGAAGCAAAAATGGGAAAATGGAGCGGTAACTCATGAGACGACTGGCCGGATCGTCACAGTATATGTTGTTTATGTACTCACGCTACACTTCTGTACTAAATGTGCAGGATCTGAGGTAGGTGCATCTAGTATCAGTACGACGCGCATCCCTGATTCCCAAGACTTTGCGGTGAGCTGCCCTTCTGAGCCCGTTTTGCAGCAGCCGGAGTCTTTCTTTTCTTGTATTTTTTGTCTATTTCACTTCAAATAGTAGACTAGTATTCTTTTGTATATTCTACTAGTTGCTCATACACTTGTGACACCAAGTCTTTGTGGTTCATGCTAGTAGACACTTGATAGTTTTGGGTTATTATGCTTATTTCACTTGCTTTAAAAATCTTGATCTTTCATTTTTATCAAATTCTTACTTTTTATTTATGCACAAACTAAAAATCAACTATTTTAAATCTTTAAAAGAAAGGATCACAGAGTTAATTCACTGTAGACTTGCCTAGCTATAACGTTTGGTGCCATCACGACCTATAAGAGAAATTAGGCCGTGACAACATGCGAAAAGGAGAAGATATAATAAACACAAGAAGTACGAAATCACGAAATAACATCTTCCGAATTAAGCAACAAATAACCAAGTAAATCACCAAAATCGGAAATCAATTAAATCAATTATATAAAAATGGCACGTCATCATCCTTCGTGCTTTTATTCTTACCCATGCAATATCATGAATATAATTGCATGGCATCACCCTTCGTACTTTTACTCTCGTCCTCACCATGAAATATCATGAATATAATGGCACGGCATCACCCTTCGTGTTTTTACTCTCGTCCTCACCATGCAATAATATGAATGTAATGGCACGACATCACCTTTCGTGATTTTACTCTCGTACTCACCATATAATATCATGGATGTAATGGCACAATATCACTCTTCGTGCTTTTACTCTCGTCCTCACCATGCAATAATATAAATCCGAATAATTCACGAAATAATATAATACAAAGAACAATTTCATCCCATATGCTTTAACCCAATGACAACGCATAGGTACTCATCACCTCACATATAAGTTGTCCCCACATATAAAATACGTAGCAAATAGACCAACAAGCCATAATCCCCCAAGTCAAGGTTAACCACGACACTTACTCACTCTACAACCAAATCAATGCTCAACTGCAGCTTTTTCTCTAGAGTAGCCTCCAAACCAATCAAATCAACTAAATTAAATATAGTTCAAATAATTCATAATAAGCTTTAGAAATTACCACGAGTGAAAAAGATTCAATCATTAATTTTGAAAAAAATCAACAAAAGTCAACCCCGGGTACACTTGGTCAAAACCCGAGATTCAGACCAAAATCCAATTAACCATTAACCTACGAGCCGAGTTGTGTGATTAGTTTCGAAATCCAACTTCAGTTTGAGGTCAAAATCTCAATTTCTTAAAATCCCCAATTTTTACATAAATTCCTAATTTCTACCATGAAAAAGCGTAGATTAAATGTTAAAATCAATGAGTGTTTATGAAAATGTAAGAAAACAAGTTAAAATCTACTAATCTATGAAGTTGGGATGAAAAGCCTCTTCAAAATCGCCTCTAGGCCGAGCTCAAACTTTAAAATAGTGAGAAATAGGACAAATCCCGATTTTTGGACTGTTTTAATCACTGCTGTCAGATCTTCTTCGCGTATGCAAAGGACCTGACGTGATTGCGAAGCAGCAGTGGCCAAAGGCCATCGCGTTCGCGAGCCACTCTACGCGTTCGCAAAGGGTTAGTCCCCCTGCCTTTGCATTTGCGATCCAACGAACGCGTTCGCGAAGAGTAACTGACCAGCTCGCCCAGGTTCCTCCCTAACCTTATGCGTTCGCGTGAGGAAGGTCACGTTCCCAAAGGGTATACCACCCCCCTCCCCCACTACTTTGCGTTTGCGACCAGCTCCTCGCATTCGCGATGAAGGAATTCCTCCCCAGCCCAGGTTCCCCTTCACGATCGCGAGAGAGGCTTCACGATTGCAAAGCACATTGCACGAGACACCAGAAAATTAGTTGAAGCCTGGAACTCTAAGTCCAAAAATGACCCATAGCCTATCCGAAACTCATCCGAGCCCCTCGGGCTACAAATCAAAAATGCACACAAGTGTAATAATATCATTCAAACTCAGTCGCATGATCAAAATACCAAAATAACACCTAGAATTACGAATCGAACATCAAAATGCATGAAATTTTCAAAGAAACTCAAGAACTTTTAAATTCACAACCGAGCATCCGAATCCTATCAAATCAACTTCGCTTTGCACCAAATTTTGCAAACAAGTTTTAAATAATAAAATGAACATATAACAAGTTTCGGAACTGAATCCGAACCCGGTATCTATGAAGTCAACCTACTGTCAAACTTCAGAAATCTTTAAACTTTCAAATTACTAGTTTTCAACTAATAAGGCCAAATCAAGTTAGGGATTCTGAATTCAATTCCGGGCATACGCCATAGTCTAAAATCACGATACAGATCTACCAAAATCGTCAAAATACCGATCCGGGGTCGTTTACATAAAATATTAACCGTAGTCAACTCAGATCATTTTTAAAGCTAAAATTCATGTTTTCTTCAATTTTTCACATTAAAACTTTCCGGAAAAAGACACAAACTGCGCACACAAATTGAAACTAAACGGAGCTAATCGAGGTCTCGAAACACTGAAATAAGGGTTAGAACTCGAAATGACCTATAGGGTCATCACAATTTGCTAGTTAATAAGAATGTAAAATTGTAGTTGGGATGATCATTTTGTTTCGGAAAAGATCAAAATTCAAAGCCAACCCGCATTAAACTCACAACCTGCCCGCCCCACTTTAAATTTTTTAAAAACTGTTTTAACCTGCCCCACAACTGCATAAGAATAACCCCACCCCGCCCGGCATCAAACAATATCCCATCCCCACCCCCTCCCCGCCCCATTGCCATCCCTACAAGCACCAGACAAGATTCTCCAAACTTCCTTGCTAATATAAGAAAACAGACTGTACTCAACGAATCAAGATAAGCAATGTGATACCTGCCATGGAACAGTGTGCAATGTATGTTCAGAATTTGATCTATTACCTATTCATGACTATCCCAAAATTTGAAAATTAAGAATAATGCTTGATTATTAAATGGTGCGGCTAAGTTCACGGAAGCTTTCTTCCTAGGCTGCCACCCTCTGCTCCTTTATAATCTTTGTTTTGTTGGATTTCAAATCCATCGATTTTGCTCATTATAGTTACTTTGTATGATCAATGTATAATATATGTATACCGGTTAAAAAAATAAATACGGAAGCTGGCCAGCTATTTGGCTCGTGCTTGGCTACTCAAATTTTGTGAGAGATTTAAGTTTATATTGATAGTGTAAATTTTTTCATTATTTGCGTAATTTGACCTGTTTATAACAGGCTAGTTACATTATTTTGTGTACTTACTTTTTACATGATTTAAATGTACAAATATTTATTACAATGATAGGTGTATAGAACTTAAATTCTTTGCTAAGTTTGTGCCGAAGAGAATTGTGATGTTGATGAAGAAAATTGTGATGTTGATGGCATGTCTGTGTAAAAAGTCGTCTCGCCAAAGGTTTCTATACGGAATCTTAATCATGCTATTATCATCATGATAAGAAGAAGAAAAGAACATTAGTTCACTTTATCAATCGATTATAAAATGCAGTTTGCTTTGTGGATAGAGGACAGTGAGAGCAAAATTATACCTAGAAATAAAAATAGAGAAAACTATCCTCTATGGCCCCTCAAAATTTTAATAGCCCATGTTTTGTCCTACTTATAAAAAATGGCCCTTCGGCCCAAACGTATTGCATATAGTAGCCGAAATGAATAAACACAACAACATAAGTGCTTGTAGCTTAGTGGTTAGAGTGCCTATTTCCTAAGCTGAAGGTCGCAAATTTGACCCTCACCTAGCTCAATATAGCAACCTTTTTTTGGCCTTTTAAATGTACTTCTGGATATGATAAGTATTTTTGTATATTTTTTGTATAATAACAGATTATTTTTGTATATTTTTTGCATAATGACAGTCTATTTGTATAAGTTTTTGTATAGAAACAGTCTATTTGTATAGTGACAGTCTATTTTGTATATCTTTTGTATAGTAACAGTCTATTTTGTATAGTGACAGTCTATTTTGTATATATTTTGTATAGTGAGAGCTAATTATATATAAATTGTATAGTGACAGTCTATTTAGTATATTTTTATATAGTGATAGTATATTTTGTATAATGACAGTCTATTTAGTATATTTTTTGTATAGTGACATTCTATTTTTGTATATATTTTGTATAGTGACACTCTATTTGTATATAAATTGTATAATGACAGTCTATTTTGTATATAAATTGTATAGTGACAGTCTATTTTGTATAATTTTTGTATAATAACAGTATGTTTTGTAGATATTTCAACTTTATGCATAATCATCTCCTCTGTTCTTCCTCTCATTGAAAAACCAACCACCAACGTCCAAGGCCTCACAGTCGCCAAAAATGGTAACAAGATCGCCAGAGTTTTAAATTTTTAGCCAAAAATCTTCAAAATATTATCTACATATTCACAGAAACTATAAGAAAAAATCATAGAAGAAGACAAGGTTGAGCCTTATGCTACACCGCTGCCGAAATAAGAAGATCTGGACTTTTACTTGTCGCCACAAAACTCAAAATTAGACGTTAAAAGATCCTATTTTTTTCTACTCACAAGCAAAAGGGACCCAGCATCAGTTAGAAAGTGAACATTAGTGTAATTATATTTGCTTTTGCAGAAATGCTTCTTAGTAATTGAAGCCATTAGTACTCAGTTGAAGAAGAGTTGTCAAAACTGCATCGAAGATGTTTCTCACAAGGTAACATTACCTAGGGTATATTCGTGATACTGTTTTCCTTTTCAAATCTGACTGAAATTTGTTTCTTGGTTTGAAGAAGTGAGTACGATAGAGGTGTTAACACTTTCTCTCCTGAAGGCCGACTATTTCAAGTCGAATATGCAATTGAAGCCATTAAGGCAATCTTTTGATTGGATGGGATTTTTAATTTATGTATTTGTGACGATTTGTGCAATTGACAATAGTATTTGGGGGTTGTGATTTTTTTTTTGAAAGCTGGGTTCGACCCGCAATTAGGTTAAAGACAAAGGAAGGAGTCGTTCAACTTGTTGTTTGATGATTGAGCGAGAGGAGCAGTCATGGTCATAGTTGGCTGGCTGGATTTCTGGCGAGGGAATTAATAAAGTTTTCAGCTAGCACTTATTTTATTTTTGGGCTATGACTTGCATGAGTCAATTTGTGGGCTACCAGATGAAATTTATTTTGCCCGATGGGCTATAAATGAAGTTCTCTCGTAAAAATATGAGGAAACTACACAAAATGCCTACGTCGGCCATTTATATTACCCGTTTCTAGCCATTCTTAAAATAATTACGTAAACTGTCTAAACGATCAAAACAAATTACCCGCCTACTCACAACCCATCCCTTAAGCCACGAGACCCATTTACAGATATTTAATGGGTTATTTAATTCTCTTATCTGCTTGTTTGTTATTAAATTTCAAAGATCCATAGTTAAATTCTTATATAGCCACCAACTGCCACATAACTTTTCTTGACCCCAATCCCTTTCCGTTTGCTAACTAACCTTTTCTTTTATTTACATGTATGTGAGGTCCTTTACTCATCAACTTATAACTTAATATATCCCAAGGTTGTTTAATTTGTTACATTCATATAATGTCATATATTGTATACAATATGTTGTAGGAGTATATAGCTATACTGCAACAGTATACTATTATAGTTTACAATATACTGCAATGGTATATTGTGATAATCAAAGAAGAACACAGTTACTTAACAGTATACCGCTACAGTATACAATATACTACAGGTGTATATAGTTATACTGCAATAGTATACTATTATAATATACAATATATTATTATAGTATACTGCAATAATATGCAATATACTGTAACAATATGCTGTAATAATATTCAATATACTATAATAGTATACTTATTACCCGTAAATTCACTTGCCTTTTCCCTTTTAATTTGCTTTAAGCTTTTACCTAGCGCGAGGGGGCAAATTGAAAATGCAAAATAATATATTATAGTATACTATATAATGTAACGGTATACTCTTACAATTAGATACTTTTAGAATTTTTTAAATTTTTTATTGACAATTAATATTACTTCAGTTTAATAATTGAATTATTTTTTTTTAACTCTTTGCGTACAATTGTATACCCTGTTGGTATAGCTATATACTATACTGGTATCATATGTTAGTTAATATTGTTTGGTTGTATTAGATACAATTACTTGGTAGACAATTTGATTCTTTTTAGTAATATTATAATATTAGCTACAATTAGTTGGTAGACAATTTGATTTTTTTAGTAATAGTATAAAAAAAAGAATAATAAAAAATAGTGAAAACAATAAATAAAATTAGATTATGAAAAGAAAAAGAATATAAAAAAAGAAAGTAAATCAAATTAGAAAAGGAAAAAAGAAAAATATAAGAAGAAAACGAGAAAAAAGAAAAGGAGAAAAGAAAAAAAAAAGAAAAAAAAAGAAAAGAAGCATAGAAATAAAAAAGAATTGGAAATAAAGAAAAAATTCCCCACAAAACTACTATGGATAGGAAATGTAATTAGTTTATGGATAGAAAAATAAATGAGTAGATAAGGGTAAATAGTTTTATTTTTGTGGGTAACTATGTCAAAACCCCAAATAATATAGACCTGTCAAAATGGGCTTGGCCCGTACGCCAACCCAATCTAGCTTAGACCTCAGTATTTGTTTAGAATTGAGTTAGGATTTTTAAATTTATTTGAAATTGAATCTTATAAGTCCAACCCAAGTTAGCTCGCCGTCCTAGAGGCTTAACAAAGATTGGGCCTGGATCGGCCCGTGGCCGACAATTAATGAGGAAACTACACGGTGGAGTTTAATAAAATAATATCTGTATTTATGTCATAAATGACAATTTTTTTAACACTAATAGCATATTGTAAAGATTATGTACAAAATTATTGACCAGATAGAATACATGAATCATGGGATATTTTCACACCTTCCCTCCTCTTCTTTCTACAAAAATAATAAATTCTTTCTGTTATTTCCACATGTTATTTGTTTCCACATGCAGATCCAACGAATGGTTACCATCTTTCTTTATTCCTAGTATAAATTCGTTTCAAGTAAATAAATGGAACTTAATTGTTGACATGCATATTACTTATATTTGTACAGTCACATTAAATATTTCAATCAGTTTCTTTTTTTTTTTAAAGCAAATATACCACTAGAAAAATTGTCTAGTGGCTAACATATATATATATATATATATATATATATATATATATATATATATATATATATATATAATTCCGAAAATTTGGGTCCAAAGCTTACAAGAGGTCCAAACTAAAAAAAAAAAAGTAAAAAAAATAATAAAAGAAGTACTATACTAGTAGCTACAACTATGAATAATAAAACTAATTCTAATGAGCTAGCTGTTATAAAGTAGAAGGATAAATGCTTCCAACTTCAACTAGTGTAAGTGAATCCAAAAACCAAAGGACAAATATCAAGTAGCACCTCTAATGCTCTCACCAAGCGCCAGAGTATACATTCCATTGAACAAGATTTCAATGGACAAGGCTAATATGGATTCCAGACAATAACACTACTGATTTGAAGCAATCCAGAATTCCAAAGACAATGTGTTGTTCCAGCATGATCTCTTTTCATAAGATTTCCATTTCCAAGCAAAGAGGTCATCAGTAGCTGCATATGTTCCATTATGTATAACCAACTGCTTGCCTATCAAATAGCTTTTGCATACTGTCCTTTCAGCTCCAGACTGAGTGTGATAGCACACTAAGTGCCTGTTTGGACATAAAATTTGATGGAAGATTTTTCCAATTTTTTTTTTTTTTACTTTTTTTCGAAATCAATGTTTGTTCATAAAATTTTCAATTTTCACTTGAAGATGCATTTTGAACATTTTCGAAAATTTGAAAAACTGCAAAAAGCTGTTTTTCAAAATTTTCACTCAAATCACTCACAAAACTTCAAAAACAACCCAAACTGAAATTTATGTCCAAACACAACTCTAAATTTCAAATACCATTTTCACTTGGAAAAAAATCACCATTTTTTTGAATTTTACAATTCTTATGTCCAAACGCCTACTAAGTCCTTTCAATTAGTATCTCACAGATATCGCCAGGTTTTATTTTCTTACAGAATTGCATATCTATTGTATATTATTGGTACAATAATTTAATATATTTGCTGCATCATGAATTGTAACGACCCGATCGATCGTTTTGAGCAATTGCATTTCGCTTCGGGCATGAGTAGCTCCGTATGATGTATTATGACTTATCTGAATTATCGATTTGGGCTTTCAAGTTATTCCGGATTGATTTGGAAGAATGATTCTCAGCTAGAAGCTTTAAATTTGAAAGGTTCGACCAAGTTTTGACTTTAGTATTTGACCTCAGATTGGATTTTTGATGGTTCCGTTAGTTTCGTTGGTAATTTTGGGCTTAGGAGCGTATTCAGATTGTGATTTAGAGGTCCGTGGTGGAATTTGGCTTGAAATGGCGAAAGTTGGAATTTTGAAAAGTTTAACCGGGAGTGAGTTTTTTGATATCGGGGTCGAATTTTGATTCCGGAAGTTGGAACAGGTCCGTAATATCTAATGTGACCTGTGTGAAAAATTTGAGGTTAATCGGACCCTGATTTGATAGGTTTTGGCATCGGTTATAGAAGTTGAAGTTTAATAGTTCAATGATTTCGAATTGAGGTGTGATTCATCGTTTTGATGTTGTCATGTACGTTTTGAGGCCTTGAGTAGGTTCGTGTGATGTTATGTGACTTGCTGGTATGTTTGGACAGGGTCCCGAGGGGCTCGGGCGTGTTTCAGATCAATTTTGGATCATTTCATTTCATGTTGCATAGTTGAAGTTTATGGTTCTGGTATGACCGCACCTGCGGCTGGTTTGCGCAGGTGCGATGGTTTAAAAGTGTTCGTGGAGTTGCAGAAGCGAGAAGTGGCCGGGTGAGGAAGATCGCAGAAGCGGATTTATAAGCGCACCTGCGTGCGCGCAGACGCGAAATTTGGAAACGCAGGTGCGTAAGGCTTTGCAGAAGCGATATTTGGGATCCGCAGGTGCGGGATTTATGGCAATGTTATTTTTGCAGAAGTGGAGTTTTATCGTAGATGCGGTGGTCGTAGATGCGGCAATTGTACATCAAATGCAGAAAGTGCCGGGCAGATTTATAAAAATCGCGGGTTTTTTTCTTCCTTCATATTTTGAGATGTGGGACTCGGTGTGATGACCCAACAGGTCATCACTTATTTTTAAATTGAATTCTGTGTTCTGAGGACTTGAAAACCTCGTTTAGAGTCGCCTCGATTTGCGTATGCAGTTCAGGCGCGTATCCAGAAAGCTTAAATATGAAAATCTGTAAAAAATAATAAAATTTAGTTATAAAATGAGTTAATTTGACTTCGGTCAATATTTTGGGTAAATTGACCCGGACCGGTAGGAAAATATGGGAGTTGGGCGTATGCCCGGAATCGAATTCCGAGGTCCCAAGCCCGAGAAATGAATTTTTAAAGAAAATTATTTTCTAAAATTGTTTAAGAAAATTTGAAATGAAATTTGATTAGTACGTGTTGGTATCGGACCCGTATTTTGATTCCGGCGCCCGGTATAAGTCTTATATAAGATTTAAGTTGTTTTTGTAAAATTTGGTGAAAAACAGACGTCGTTTGACGTGATTTGGACCTAAATTGCTAAAGTTCATGCTTTATGAAGTTTGAGAAAATTCTTGGATTTTGAGGTTTAATTCGATGTTCGTGATGTTATTTTGGCGATTTGATCGCACAGATAAGTTTGTATGATGTTGTTGAGTTAGTACGTGTGTTTGGTTAGGAGCCCCGAGGATTCGAGTGTATTTCGGATGTGTTTCGGGAAGTTTCGAACTTAGGAAAAATTGCAGAACTGCTGTCTGCTGGTGTCCAGTCTTTTGTGCTATGAGATCGCATAGCAATGTCCGCGATCGCATAATGTAAATTTTTAGGGGTTCAGTTTGTTCTATGGGATCGCTTAGTGCCTCCCGCGATCGCATAGTGTTAAGCCTGAAAGGTCCTATATTTTGCTCTACGTGATCACATTATTTCCTCTACGATCGCAGTGTGTTAGCCCGACCTTCATTACTTCCTCTATGCAATGCATAGTGTTATTCGCGATCGCAGAGCCCTGTCCCATTTACTCTATGCGATCGCACTCCTTTGTCCACGATTGCATAGGATAATTCGCCCAGTTAAATTTTAAAAAATCAGAAACAGTAGCATTACGGGATTTTATAAAATTTTCCCAAACTTCTTCTTCCCCAAAGCTCTAAGGCGATCCTTGAAGCACTTCTTCACCAAAACTTCTTGGGTAAGTAATCTTTAACTCGTTTTCTTCCATCTTCATCAACATCTAGATTTCTAGGCTTGAATCATGGAAGTAAAGGTAGAAAATTGGGTATTTGGGTAGAGTTAGGGCTTTTTGATTATTTGTGATTTAGACCTCGTTTTGTGGTCGGATTTGAAAACAAATTATATATTCGGGCTCGTAGGTGAATGGGTGATTTGATTTTGGTCCGAACCTCGTGTTTTGACCAAGCGGGCCCGGGGTCGATTTTTGGGTTTTTGGGAATAATGATTGGAAAGCTATAATTAGGCATTGGATTCGCATTGTTTAGCTTATTGATGTTATGAAGTCATTTATGTATAGATACAATTGATTTGGAGCCGAATTCGAAAGGAAAGACGGTAATTGAGGATTGAGTTGGCCGTGGAAGTTTGAGGTAAGTGTTCGGTCTAACCTTAGCTTGAGGGATTAGGAGTTGTGTCCTATTTGCTAATTGTTTCTTATCGAGTACGACGTATACGCATGGTGGTGAATATCTATACGTTGGTGTTGAGCATGATCGTGAGTCTTAAATTGATAGTTGTTGTGTTCTTAAATGATACTACGGATGCCTTAATCGACGATTCTCGATATTGAGCAAGGATTTAGTTTATTTATCGTGGACTTTATCTATGATTGAGTATTGGTATGAATTGAGCTGAGTAGAAGTTGAGTTAAGATTGGTTATAGCTGATTCTCCCTTGCCGGGATGTTTATTTTGATATTATTATTCCCTTACCGGGAAGTTATTATATTGCTTTGTTCCCTTGCCGGGATTCCTTGTGATTTGGTGTTGGCTTGTAAATAGGAGCGGGTGGTACGCCTACCACAAGATTTAATGAAATAGGAGCAGGTGGTACGCCTACCACGAGATAGTGAACTGGGAGCAGGTGGTACGCCTGCCACAAGATATGAGAAATGGGACCGGGTTGCACGCCAACAACAAGTTGTGAACTGAAAGCGAAATCTGCCTTTATTTTCCTTATCTGTGTTAGAAGTTAAATTTTGGTTTCTTTATAATTCTCTTGAGATTCTGTTTTATCTGCTATCCTCGAAGCATGTTTCCCCTTCCCAGCTTTAATTGTATGTTTCTGTTTATCTTTCTGCTGTATATATATATATATATATATATATATATATATATATATATATATATATATATATATATATAACTGCATAGGTTTATCTGGAGTCTGGTCCTAGCCTCGTCACTACCTCGCCGAGGTTAGGCCATACACTTACCAACACATGGGGCCAGTTGTGCTGATGCTACACTCTGCACTTTGTGCAGATACCGGAGCAGCACTTGGTCAGCAGCAGTAGGGGAGCCGACCTTCAGTCCACTGAGACACCAAGGTAGCTTTGCAGGCGTCCGCAGGCCCGTCGTCTCCTCTATCTCTTATTATGTTCTGTTATCTTTTGTATCCAAGACAGACAGTGTTTTCTTTCTTTCAAAACTGTTGTGGGTAGTGATCTTAGTAGTCCGTGAATGTTGTGACACTAGTTTCTAGGTAGAGGCATATGTGGAGTTTCTTGTTATTTTGGTTCATTTTATCTAAGACTTCCGCTTAATCTCATATTCCGCTGTTATTTAAATGTTCATCACTTGTTAATGTATGTTATAAAAAGGATTAAAACAAAAGGGTTAAGATTTCTAATTTCGCGGCTTGCCTAGCTTCTACGAGTAGGCGCCATCACGACTCCCGAGTGTGGAAAAATCCGGGTCGTGACAAGTTAGTATCAGAGCTCTAGGTTACATAGGTCTCACAATTCACGGACAAACTCAGTAGAGTCTGAGAAATCAGTACGTAAATGTCTGTATTTATCCCCTAGAGGCTACAGAGTTAGGAAAAACTTCACATTTGTTCTTTCCTGTCGTGCGGTTTTGTTTCTCAAATGCTAATTGAACTTCTACTCTGTTCTTTCGCAGATGGCGAGAACATGCGCTTCTTTATCTACCGCTCAGCAGTTCTGCCCCGAGCAGCAGCACCAGTGGCAGAGCCTCAGATTGATTTTGAGGAGGAGGTTCCGGCCCGAGTAGTTCTTGTGTGCCCAGCTCAGGTCCCAGAGGGGTTTATAGCTACCCTAGTTCTTCAGGATGCTCTAGTCCGGTTAGTGGGCCTCATGGAGAGTGTCACCCGGGCAGGCTTGCTTTCGGTAGCACCAGCCACTTCTCAGGCTGGAAGAGGGGCTCAGACTCCTGCTACATGCACTTCGGAGCAGGTAGCTCCCCAGATTTAGACTCCAGCGGTTCAGCCAGTTGGAGCAGTTCAGCCGGGTGTTGTAGCTCAGACCGATGATGGAGCAACTATGTCTGCCGATGCTTTCTGGAGGCTGGATAGGTTCACCAAGCTCTTCACTTCTACTTTCAGCGGTGCTTCTTCTGAGGACCCCTAGGATTATCTATACAGCTGCCACGAGGTTCTCAGGAACATGGTCCAATGGGGTCGATTTTGCTACATTTCGCTTGTCTGGATCCGCCAGGACTTGGTGGAGAGGTTATTGCTTGGCTAGACCAGCTGGATCGCCAGCCTTGACTTGGGAGCAGTTTTCAGTATTGTTTCTGGAGAAGTTTCTCCCCATTACTCAGAGAGAGGCCTATCGAAGGCAGTTTGAGTGCCTCCAGCAGGGTTCCATAACGGTTACCCTGTATGAGACCAGGTTCATCGACTTAGCTTGCCATGCCCTTGTCATACTTCCTACTGAGAGAGAGGGTGAGGAGGTTTATTGATGGTCTTATTCAGCCGATTCGTGTTCAGATGGCTAGGGAGACTGGGAGTGAGATATCTTTCTAGGAGGCGGCCAATGTGGCCCGCAGAGTTGAGATGGTTCTGTAGCAGGGAGGTGGTCATGGGTCGGATAAGAGGCCCCGTCATTCAGGCAGATTCAGTAGTATATCGTCTGGAGGTAGAGATTCATATGGTTGAGGCCATCCTCCTAGGCCCTTTCAGTCAGCTCTTCAGGTTTCTCATGGTGCTTCAGGTAGCAGTGGACCTCCGATGCAGTATTCTGATCAGAAGTCCTTCAGTGCACCACCAACACCTATCAGTGCACCGCCACTTTAGAGTTTCCAGGGTCGTCAGCCCCAGCAGCCGAGGGCTTATTTTACTTGCAGCGACACGAGGCACATTGCTAGGTATTGCCCTCGAGCACCGAGTAGTTCTTTGCATCAGGGTTCCCGTGCTATGGTTCAAGCACCAGGTGTTCCACAGGCCGTCCAGCCAGCTAGAGGTGGAGGTAGAGGTGCTAGAGGTGGAGCTCAGGCCGCAAGAGGTGGAGGTCAGATAGCTGCAGGCCGTCCCAAAGAGGTAGTTCAGGGTGGTGGGGCCCAACACCGATGTTATGCTCTCCCAGCCAGACCCGAGGCTGAGGCTTCAAATGCAGTTATTTCAGGTACGGTTCTGGTTTGTGATAGAAATGCCTTAGTGTTATTTGATCCAGAGTCTATATACTCGTATGTGTTATCTTATTTTGTACCGTATCTGGTCATGCCTAGTGATTCATTGAGTGTTCCTGTTTATGTGTCTACACCGGTGGGTGATTCTATTGTGCTTGATCAAGTCCATTGTTCTTGTATTGTAGTGATTGAGGGTCTTGAGACTCGTGTAGATTTGTTGCTTCTAGACGTGGTTGATTTAGATATTATATTGGGGATGGACTGGTTATCACCTTACCATGCTATCTTGGATTGTAATGCCAAAACTGTGACCTTAGCTTTACCGGGTATGCCTCGTTTAGAGTGGAGAGGGACTCCTGGTCATACTACCTGTGGTGTTATCTCTTATGTGAAGGCTCGGTGCATGGTCAAGAAGGGGTGTTTGGCCTATTTGGCTTATGTTCGTGATTCCAATGCTGAGGTTTCAAGTATTGATTTTGTGCCTGTTGTTCGTGAGTTCCTTGAGGTATTTCCTTCAGACCTGCCGGGTATGCCACCGGACAGGGATATTGACTTTTGCATTGATTTGGCTCGGGGCACTCAGCCCATTTCTATCCCGCCGTATCGTATGGCCCCACTTGAGTTGAAAGAGTTGAAGGAGAAGTTGCAAGACTTGCTTGGGAAGGGTTTCATTAGGCCGAGTGTTTCGCCTTGGGGTGCGCCAGTGTTGTTTGTTAAGAAGAAAGATGGATCAATGAGAATGTGTATTGATTACCGGCAATTAAACAAGGTTACAATCAAGAATAAGTATCCACTGCCGAGGATTGATGATTTGTTTGATCAGCTTCAGGGTGCCAAGTTATTTTCGAAGATTGACTTGAGTCTGGCTACCATCAGTTGAGGATTAGGGCATCCGATGTCCCTAGGACAGCTTTCCGCACTCGGTACGAGCATTATGAGTTCTTGGTTATGTAATTCGGGTTGACAAATGCCCCGACAACTTTTATGGATTTGATGAACCGAGTGTTCAGGCCTTATTTAGACTCGTTCGTGATAGTCTTAATTGACGATATTTTGATATACTCCCGCAGTCAGGAAGAGCACGAGTAGTATCTCAGGGTGGTTCTTCAGACTCTGAGGGATAGTCAGCTATATGCTAAGTTTTCAAAGTGTGAGTTCTGGTTGAGTTCAGTTGCATTCCTAGGTCATGTTATATCAGTAGAGGGTATTCAGGTTGATCCGAAGAAGATTGAGGTAGTCAAGAACTGGCCTAGACTAGCATCAACTACAGATATTCGAAGTTTCTTGGGATTGGCAGGCTACTACCGTCGGTTCGTGTAGGGTTTTTTATCTATTGCAGCCCCGATGATCAGGTTGACCCAAAAGGGTGCCCAGTTCAGATGGTCAGATGAGTGTGAGGCGAGCTTTCAGAAGCTCAAGACAGCTCTGACTACGACACCGGTGTTGGTTTTGCCCACAGGTTCAGGGCCTTATATAGTTTATTGTGACGCTTTTCGCGTTGGGCTTGGTGCAGTGTTGATATAGGATGGTAAGGTTATTGCCTATGCTTCGCGGCAGTTGAAGATTCATGAGAAGAACTATCCGGTTCATGATTTAGAGTTGATAGCCATTGTTCATACATTGAAGATTTGGAGGCATTATCTATATGGCGTGGCATGTGAGGTGTTCACCGATCACAAGAGTCTTCAGTATTTGTTCAAGCAAAAGGAGTTGAATTTGAGGAAGAGGAGATGGTTGGAGTTGTTGAAGGATTATGATATCACTATCTTATATCACCCGGGGAAGGCCAATGTGGGTGGCCGATGCTTTAAGTAGGAAGTCAGCCAGTATGGGCAGTCTTGCTTATATCCTGGTCGGTGAGAGGCCGTTTGCTTTGGATGTTCAGGATTTGGCCAATCGGTTCGTGAGGTTGGATATTTCTGAGCCTAGTCGGGTATTAGCTTGCACGGTTGCTCGTTCTTCTTTATTGGAGCGTATTCGTGATTGGTAGTATGATGATCCCCATTTGTGTGTCCTTAGAGACATGGTGCAGCACGGAGGTGCCAAGCAGGTCACCTTAGATGATGATGGAGTATTGAGATTGTAGGGTCGAGTTTGTGTGCCTAATGTGGATGGACTCCGAGAGTTAATTTTAGGAGAGGCCCATAGCTCCCGGTACTCTATTCATCCGGGCGCCGCAAAGATGTACCAGGATTTGCGGCAGCATTATTGGTGGCGTAGAATGAAGAAGGATATTGTTGCATATGTTGCTCGGTGTTTGAATTGTCAGAAGGTTAAGTATGAGCATCAGAGACCTGGTAGTTTGTTTTAGAGGATTGAGCTTCCCGAGTGGAAGTAGGAGCAGATCACTATGGACTTCGTTGTTGGACTCCCGCAGACTCGGAGGAAGTTCGGCGCAGTATGGGTCATTGTTGATAGGCTGACCAAGTTAGCGCATTTCATTCATGTGGCAGTCTCCTATTCACCCGAGAGGTTAGGTGAGATCTATATCCGGGAGATTGTTCGTCTTCATGGTGTGCCTGTGTTTATCATTTCGGATCGAGATACGTAGTTTACCTCCCATTTCTGGAGAGCAGTTCAGCGAGAGTTGGGTACACATATTGAGTTGAGCACAACATTTCATCCTCAGATGGACGGGCATTCCGAGCGGACTATTAGATTTTGGAGGATATGCTCCGAGCTTGTGTCATTGACTTTGGAGGCTCGTGGGATCAGTTTTTGCCTTTAGCAGAGTTTGCCTACAATAATAGCTACCAGTCGAGTATCCAGATGGCTCCTTATGAGGCCTTATATGGTAGGTGGTATCGGTCTCCGGTTGGATGGTTTGAGCCGGGAGAGGCTCGGTTGTTGGGTACAGATCTGGTTCAGGAGGCTTGGGACAAGGTCAGGATTATTCTGGATAGGCTTCGTACAACACTGTCCAGGCAAAAAAGTTACGCAGACCGCAAGGTTCGATGTGACTTTTATGGTCGGTGAGCGGGTATTGCTCCGAGTGTCGCCTATGAAGGGCGTGATGAGATTTGGGAAGAAGGGCAAGCTTAGCCCTAGGTTCATTGGCTTATTTGAGGTTCTTGATCTAGTGGGAGGGGTGGCTTATAGACTTGCATTGCCATCGAGCTTATCAGCCGTGCATCCAGTGTTTCATGTGTCCATGCTCCAGAAGTATCACAGCGATCCATCCCACGTGTTAGACTTCAACACTGTCTAGTTGGACAAGGTATTGTCTTATGAGGAGGAGCCGGTGGCTATTCTAGACCGGCAGGTTCATCAGTTGAGATCGAAGAGTTTTCCTTCTGTTCGTGTTCAGTGGAGAGGTCAGCCTCCTGAGGCATCGACCTGGGAGTCCGAGTCTAATATGCGGAGCTGTTATCCACATCGTTTCCCTGACTCAGGTACTTCCTTTTTATGTCCATTCGAGGACGAACGGTTGTTTTAGAGGTGGACAATGTGATGACCCAACATGTCATCACTTATTTTTAAATTGAATTATGTGTTCTCAGGGCTTGAAAACCTTGTTTAGAGTCGCCTCAAATTGCGTGCGCAGTCCTGGCGTGTAACCGGAAAGCTTAAATATGAAAATCTGTAAAAAATGATAAATTTGGTTATAAAATGAATTAATTTGACTTCGGTTAACGTTTTGGGTAAATGGACCCGGACCCGTGATTTGACGGTCCCGGAGGGTCCGTAAGAAAATATGGGACTTGGGCGTATGCCTGGAATCGAATTCCGAGGTCCCAAGCCCGAGAATAGAATTTTTAAAGAAAATTATTTTCTAAAATTGTTTAAGGAAATTTAAAATGAAATTTAATTAGAACGTGTTGGTATTGGGGCCGTATTTTGGTTCCTGTGCCCGGTACATGTCTTATATATGATTTAAGATGTTTTTGTAAAATTTGGTGAAAAACAGACGTTGTTTGACGTGATTCAGACCTAAATTGATAAAGTTCATGCTTTATGAAGTTTGAGAAAATTCTTGGATTTTGAGGTTTAATTCGATGTTCGTGATGTTATTTTGGCAATTTGATTGCACAGATAAGTTCGTATGATGTTGTTGAGTTAGTACGTTTGTTTGGTTAGGAGCCCCAAGGGTTCGGGTGTGTTTCAGATGTGTTTTGGGAAGTTTCGAACTTAGGAAAAATTGCAGAACTGCTGTCTGCTGGTGTCCAGTCTTTTGTGCTATGCGATTCCATAGCTATGTCCGCGATCGCATAATGTAAATTTTCAGGGGTTCAGTTTGTTCTATGCGATCGCATAGTGCCTCCCACGATCGCATATTGTTAAGCCTGAGAGGTCCTATATTTTGCTCTACGCGATCGCATTATTTCCTCTGCGATCGCAGTATGTTAACCCAACCTTCATTACTTCCTCTATGGGATCACATAGTGTAATTCGCGATCGCAGAGCCCTGTCCCATTTATTCTATGCGATCACACTCCTTTTTCTGCGATCGCATAGGACAAATTCGCCCAGTTAAATTTTAAATAACCAGAAACAGTAGCATTACGGGATTTTATAAAATTTTCCAAAACTTCTTCTTTCCCAAAGCTCTTAGGCGATCCTTGAAGCACTTCTTCCCCAAAACTTCTTGGGTAAGTAATCTTTAACTCGTTTTCTTCCATCTTCATCAACATCTACTAGATTTCTAGGCTTGAATCATGGAAGTAAAGGTAGAAAATTGGGTATTTGGGTAGAGTTAGGGCTTTTTGATTATTTGTGATTTAGACCTTGTTTTGTGGTCGGATTTAAAAAAAAATTATATATTCGAGCTTATGGGTGAATGGGTGATTTGATTTTGGTCCAAACTTCGTGTTTTGACCAAGCGGGCCCGGGGTCGATATTTGGGTTTTTGGGAAGAATGATTGGAAAGCTATAATTAGGCATTGGAGTCACATTGTTTAGCATTTATTGATGTTATTAAGTCATTTATGTATAGATACAATTGATTTGGAGCCGAATTCGAAAGGAAAGGCGGTAATTGGGGATTGAGTTGGCCGTGGAAGTTTAAGGTAAGTGTTTGGTTTAACCTTAGCTTGAGGGATTAGGAGTTGTGTCCTATTTGCTAATTGCTTCTTGTCGAGTACGACGTATAAGCATGGTGGTGAGTATCTATACGTTGGTTTCGAGCGTGACCATGAGTTTTAAATTGATAGTTGTTGTGTTCTTAAATGATACTACAGACGCCTTAATCGATGATTCTCGATATTGAGCAAGGATTTAGTTTATTTATCGTGGACTTTATTTATGATTGAGTATTGGTATGAATTGAGCTGAGTAGAAGTTGAGTTAAGATTGGTTATAGCTGATTCTCCCTTGATGTGATGTTTACTTTGATATTATTGTTCCCTTGCCGGGAAGTTATTATATTGCTTAGTTCCCTTGCCAGGATTCCTTGTGATTTGGTGTTGTCTTGTAAATGGGAGCGGGTGGTACGCCTACTAAAATATTTAATGAAATGGGAGCTGGTGGTACGCCTACCATAAGAATTAATGAATTAGGAGCGAGTGGTACGCCTACCACAAGATTTAAGGAAATGGGAGCGGGTGGTACGTCTACCACAAGATTTAATGAAATGGGAGCGGGTGGTATGCCTACCACAAGATTTAATGAAATGGGAGCAGGTGGTACGCCTACCAGAAGACATGATGAAATGGGAGCGGGTGGTACGCCTACCACAGGATTTAAATGAAATGGGAGCGGGTGGTACGCCTACTACGAGATATAGTGAACTGGGAGCGGGTGGTACGCATGCCACAAGATATGAGAAATGGGACAGGGTTACACGTCTGCAACAAGATGTGAACTGAAATCGAAATCTGCCTTTATTTTCCTTATCCGTGTTAGAAGTTAAATTTTGGTTTCCTTATAATTCTCTTGAGATTTTGTTTTATCAGCTATCTCCGAAGCATGTTTCCCCTTCCCAGCTTTAATTGTATGTTTCCGTTTATCTTTCCGCTATATATATATATATATATATATATATAACTGCACAGGTTTATCTGGAGTCTGGTTCTAGCCTCGTCACTACCTCGCCGTTGTTAGGCCAGACATTTACCAGCACGTGGGGTCGGTTGTGCTGATGCTACACTCTGCACTCTGTGCATATACCAGAGCAGCACTTGGTCAGCAGCAGTAGGGGAACCTTCAGTCCACCGAGATACCAAGGTAGCCTTGCAGGCATCCGCAGGCCCGACTTCTCCTCTATCTCTTATTATGTTCTGTTATCTTTTGTATCAGAGATAGACGGTGTTTTCTTTCTTTCAAATAGTTGTGGGTAGTGATCTTAGTAGTCTGAATGTTGTGACACTAGTTTCTAGGTAGAGGCATATGTGGAGTTTCTTGTTATTTTGGTTCATTTTATCTAAGACTTCCGCTTAATCTCATATTCTGCTGTTATTTAAATGTTCATCGCTTGTTAATGTATGTTATAAAAAGGATTAAAACAAAAGGGTTAAGATTTCTAATTTCGCAGAGCTCAGCCCCGGGCAACAGCACCAATGGCGGAGCCTTAGGTTGATTTTGAGGAGGAGGTTCTGCCCCAGCAGTTCTGGTGTGCCCAGCTCAGGTCCTAGAGGGGTTTATAGCTACCTTAGCTCTTCAGGATGCTATGGTCCGATTAGTGGGCCTCATGGAGAGTGTCACCCGTGCAGGCTTACTTTCGGTAGCACCAGCCACTTCTCAAGCTGGAGGAGGGGCTCAGACTCCTGCTACACGTACTCCGGAGTAGGTAGCTCCCCAAATTCAGACTCCAGCGGTTCAACCAGTTGGAGCAGTTCAGCCGAGTGTAGAAGCTCATACCGGTGATAGAGCAACTATGTCTGCCGATGCTTTGTGGAGGCTAGATAGGTTCACCAAGCTCTTCACTTCTACTTTCAGCGGTGCTTTTTCTGAGGACCCCCAGGATTATCTATATAGCTTCCATGAGGTTCTCAGGAGCATGGGTATTATTGAGACCAATGGGGTCGATTTTGCTACATTTCGCTTGTCTGGATCCGCCAAGGCTTGGTGGAGAGGTTATTTCTTGGCTAGACTACCCGGATTGCCAGCCTTGACTTAGGAACAGTTTTCAGTGTTGTTTCTGGAGAAGTTTATCCCCATTACTCAAAGAGAGGCCTATCAGAGGTAGTTTGAGCGCCTCTAGAAGGGTTCCATGACGGTTACCCAGTATGAGACCAGGTTCATCGACTTAGCTCGCCATGCCCTTGTCATACTTCCTACTGAGAGAGAGAGAGAGAGAGAGGGTGAGGAGGTCTTATTCAGCCGATTCGTGTTAAGATGGCTAGGGAGACTTGGAGTGGGATATCTTTCCAGGAGGCGGCCAATGTGGCCCGCAGAGTTGAGATGGTTCTGTCGCAGGGAGGTGGTCATGGGTCGGATAAGAGGCCCCATCATTCAGGCAGATTCAGTGGTCCCTCGTCTGGAGGTAGAGATTCATATGGTAGAGGCCATCCTCCTAGGACCTTTCAGTCAGCTCTTCAGGTTTCTCACGGTGCTTCAGGTAGCCGTGGACCTCCGATGCAGTATTCTGATCAGAAGTCATTCAGTGCACCACCAGCACCTATCAGTGCACTGCCGCTTCAGAGTTTCCAGGGTCGTCAGCCCTAGTAGCCGAGGGCTTGTTTTGCTTGCAGCGACACAAGGCATATTGCTAGGTATTGCCCTCGAGCTGCGAGCAGTTCTCCGCATCAGGGTTCCCGTGCTATGGTTCAGGCACCAGGTGCTCCACAGGTCGCCCATCCAGCTAAAGGTGGGGGTAGAGGTGCTTGAGGTGGAGGTAGAGGTGCTATAGGTGGAGCTCAGGCCACCAGAGGTGGAGGTCAACTAGCAGCAGGCAGTCCCAGAGAGATAGTTCAGGGTAGTAGGGCCCAGCCCCAATGTTATGCTCTCCCAGCCAGACCCGGGCCTGAGGCTTCAGATGTAGTTATTACAGGTACAGTTCTGGTTTGTGATATAGATGCCTCAGTGTTATTTGATCCAGGGTCTATATACTCGTATGTGTCATCTTATTTTGCACCGTATCTGGTCATGCCTAGTGATTCATTGAGTGTTCCTGTATATGTGTCTACACCGGTGGGTGATTCTATTGTGGTTGATCAAGTCCATCGTTCTTATATTGTAGAGATTGAGGGTCTTGAGACTCGTGTAGATTTGTTGCTTCTAGACATGGTTGATTTAGATGTTATATTGGGTATGGATTGGTTATCACCTTACCACGCTATCTTGGACTGTCATACCAAAACTATGACCTTAGCTTTACCGGGTATGCCTCATTTAGAGTAGAGAGGGATTCCTGGTCATACTACCTATAGTGTTATCTCTTATGTGAAGGCTCGACGCATGGTTGAGAAGGGGTGTTTGGCCTATTTGGCTTATGTTCGTGATTCCAATGTTGAGGTTTCATCTATTGATTCTATGCCTGTTGTTCGTGAGTTCCCTGATGTATTTCCTTCAGACCTGCCAGCTATGCCACCCGACAGGGATATTGACTTTTGCATTGATTTGGCTCTGGGCACTCAGCCCATTACTATCCCGCCGTATCGTATGGCCCCACTTGAGTTGAAAGAGTTGAAGGAGAAGTTGCAAGACTTGCTTGAGAAGGGTTTCATTAGGCCGAGTGTTTCTCCTTGGGGTGCGCCGGTGTTGTTTGTTAAGAAGAAAGATGGATCAATGAGAATGTGTATTGATTACCGGCAGTTGAACAAGGTTACAATCAAGAATAAGTATCCACTGCCGAGGATTGATGATTTGTTTGATCAGCTTCAGGGTGCCAAGGTATTTTCGAAGATTGAATTGAGATCTGGCTACCATCAGTTGAGGATTAGGGCATCCGATGTCCCTAGGACAGCTTTCCGCACTCGGTACGAGCATTATGAGTTCTTGGTTATGTAATTCGGGTTGACAAATGCCCCAACAACTTTTATGGATTTGATGAACCGAGTGTTCAGGCCTTATTTAGACTCGTTCGTGATAGTCTTAATTGACGATATTTTGATATACTCCCGTAGTCGGGAAGAGCACGAGCAACATCTTAGGGTGGTTCTTCAGACTCTGAGGGATAGTCAGCTATATGTTAAGTTTTCGAAGTGTGAGTTCTGGTTAAGTTCAGTTGCATTCCTGGGTCATGTTGTATCAGTAGAGGGTATTCAGGTTGATTCGAAGAAGATTGAGGCAGTCAAGAACTGGCCTAGACTAGCATCAACTACAGAGATTCGGAGTTTCTTAGGATTGCCAGGCTACTACCGTCGGTTCGTGGAGGAGTTTTTATCTATTGCAGCCCCGATGACCAGGTTGACCCAAAAGGGTGCCCAGTTCAGATGGTTGGACGAGTGTGAGGTGAGCTTTCAGAAGCTCAAGACAGCTCTGACTACGGCACCATTGTTGGTTTTGCCCACAGGTTCAGGGCCTTATACAGTTTATTGTGATGCTTCTCGCGTTGGGCTTGGTGTAGTGTTGATGTATGATGGTAAGGTTATTGCCTATGCTTCGTGGCAGTTGAAGATTTATGAGAAGAACTATCCGGTTCATGATTTAGAGTTGGCAGCCATTGTTCATACATTGAAGATTTAAAGGCATTATCTATATGGCGTGGCATGTGAGGTGTTCACCGATCACAAGAGTCTTCAGTATTTGTTCAAGCAAAAGGAGTTGAATTTGAGGTAGAGGAGATGGTTGGAGTTGTTGAAGGATTATGATATCACTATCTTATATCACCCGGGGAAGGCCAATGTGGTGGCCGATGCTTTAAGTAGGAAGTCAGCCAGTGTGGGCAGTCTTGCTTATACCTCGGTCGGTGAGAGGCCGTTTGCTTTGGATGTTTAGGCTTTGGCCAATCGGTTCGTGAGGTTGGATATTTCTGATCCTAGTCGGGTATTAGCTTGCACGGTTACTCATTCTTCTTTATTGGAGCGTATCCGTGATCGGTAGTATGATGATCCCCATTTGTGTGTCCTTAGATACATGTTGCAGCACGGAGGTGCCATGCAGGTCACCTTAGATGATGATGGAGTTTTGAGATTGTAGGGTCGAGTTTGTGTGCCTAATGTGGATGGACTCCGAGAGTTGATTTTAGGAAAGGCCCATAGGTCCCGGTACTCTATTCATCCGGGCGCCGTGAAGATGTACCAGGATTTGCGGCAGCATTATTGGTGGTGTAGAATGAAGAAGGATATTGTTGTATATGTGGCTCGGTGTTTGAATTGTCAGCAGGTTAAGTATGAGCATCAGAGACATGGTGGTTTGTTTTAGAGGATTGAGCTTCCTGAGTGGAAGTAGGAGCAGATCACTATAGACTTCGTTGTTGGACTCCCGCAGACTCGGAGGAAGTTCGACGCAGTATGGGTCATTGTTAATAGGCTGACCAAGTTAGCGCATTTCATTCCTTTGGCAGTCTCCTATTTATCCGAGAGGTTAGCTGAGATCTATATCCGGGAGATTGTTCGTCTTCATGGTGTGCCTGTATCTATTATTTCGGACCGAGGTACGCAGTTTACCTCCCATTTATGGAGAGCAGTTCAGCGAGAGTTGGGTACATAGGTTGAGTTGAGCACAACATTTTCATCCTCAGATGGACGGGCAGTCCGAGCGGACTATTCAGATTTTGGAGGATATGCTCCGAGCTTGTGTCATTGACTTTGGAGGCTCGTGGGATCAGTTTTTGCCTTTAGCAGAGTTTGCCTACAACAATAGCTACCAGTCGAGTATCCAGATGGCTCCTTATGAGGCCTTATATGGTAGGTGGTATCGGTCTCCGGTTGGATGGTTTGAGCCGGGAGAGGCTCTGTCGTTGGGTACGGATCTGGTTCAGGAGGCTTGGGACAAGGTCAGGATTATTCAGGATAGGCTTCGTACAACTCTGTCCAGGCAAAAAAGTTACGCAGACCGCAAGGTTCGAGATGTGACTTTTATGGTCGGTGAGCGGGTATTGCTCCGAGTGTCGCCTATGAAGGGCGTGATGAGATTTGGGAAGAAGGGCAAGCTTAGCCCTAGGTTCATTGGCCCATTTGAGGTTCTTGATCGAGTGGGAGGGATGGCTTATAGACTTGCATTGCCGCCGAGCTTATCAGCCGTGCATCCAGTTTTTCATGTGTCCATGCTCCGGAAGTATCACGACGATCCATCCCACGTGTTAGACTTCAACACTGTCCCGTTGGACAAGGACTTGTCTTATGAGGAGGAGCCGGTGGCTATTCTAGACCGTCAGGTTGGTCAGTGGAACTGTTTTCGGAACTGTTTCATTGGTATACTTGAAAAGTGGAACTGTTTTCGGAAAATTATGAAACAGCTGAGCACTTTATTTCTGAGCTGTTTCTTTATTGATTTGCTATACACTGTATGAACTACTGTTGGTTATTTGTGTTGGACCTGACCTATGTACCAGCTCGTCACTGCTTTCAACATGAGGTTAGGTTTGTTACTTTTTGAGTACATGAGGTTGGTTGTGCTCATACTGCACTACCTGCACATTGCGTGCAGATCCCGGATGCTAATGTTGCTATGATTGTTGGTTGATGGATTTGAAGGCGTACCTGCATTCCTGATGTATGCTGCCTCTTGTTCATGGTAGCCTAGATTATAAATTTCTGTTTATGTACTTTTCAAACAGAAGATGTATTTTCTTCATAACAACTTTGTAAACTCTATTCTTACAAGCTCATGATTTGTACTACTAGTCCTTGGGAAATGTATACGATTTAGATAATTCTGTTGTTTAATTATTTTATTAAGTTAAATAAAATTGGATAATTGTTAATTGGCTTACCTAGCGGGTTGGGTTAGGTGCCATCATGACTAGTAGATTTTGGGTTGTGATAGATTGGTATCAGAGCTCCAGGTTCATAGGTTCTACAAGTTATGAGCAAGTGTCTAGTAGAGTCTTGTGGATCGGTATGATGATGTCCATATGTATCTTCGAGAGGCTACAAGATATTAGGATATACTTCCCATCTTTCTTTCCTTATCGTGCGACATTGATTCAGCTTGAAGCGTAACTCTTTGAATTCCTTCCACGCATTCGTATGCGCATATGAGCGCTCGGTATCAGCTATACATCGACGGCTTGTGATTCCATGGAAGAGGTGCGAGATGTGATTTCAATATGATGATGATGGGCCAGTCTAGAGGACTTGAGGCCGGGTTTTGACTGTGGTTTGAGCATAGAGGTGTTGATTGTGTGAGCACGTGCTTTTGGATTTATATGTCTGGTAGTGTCCCTATTAGTAGAATTTGTGTTTGGATGGCTACATGATGAGTATGATGTGACTGCGAGATGTGTTTGTTGATACACAATTTTTTCCTATAATATTTTTGAAATGCATATATACCTTTAAAACCATGCATTAGCATCAATGGGTATTTTCCCATAATTTTTATACCCTTAAAATAATTTATTTTAATATTTTTCTTCATATAAATAATTGCAAAATTGCATCACAAATGAATTTAGAATATGTCTTGATTTAATATTACTATTATAGGTCCTATTGGGTCCAAATTATTTCATAAATAGCCAAATTGACACCTTTTGGCTATAATTGCAAAATATTTGCAATTATAGCCCATGCACACATTTTTTATATTATTTTTACCAGAAATTAGTCATTTGCATTTTTAAACACTAAATAACTATTTTAAAATATTTCTACGCATGAAATTTATTTTTTATAATTAGTAATTATTTTACAAATTATTTTTTAATCAATTGTTTAAGGTATTTAATAAATAGCCTTTTCTATTTTCAATTTTGTCTTGTAATTAACCAGCCCAATACCCCTTTAATACCAGCCCAATTCACCGAAGCCCAATCTGCACCTACCCGACCAAAGATCCCCATCAAATCGTGGCGGTTCGCATCAATACTTACCTTTTTTAATCAAACGACCCCCTAAACCTTAATCATTTCCTCCATATAGCCACCCTTGAATCCCCTCCTCTCTGGTTTTCTCTGAGACCAACCCCTAACTCTAATCGCCATCACCTAAAATCAGCCCTAATGCTTTGAATCCCTGTCCGATCTATGGCGTCCTATGGCTGTACGAAGCCTCTACTTGTCTCTTATCCCCCTGGTTGTTCGATTATGTGGTTTTTGTGGAAGAACCTCGAAGAGAACTGGTCCAGATCTTATTCAAGGCTCTTCAAGAGTTCGTCCATGGTTTGTGAGTAATTTCTATTGAAGTTCCATGGCTTGCGGTCATACTTACTCCCATTGTAGTACAGACTCAGTCGTCGCTCGAAGTTGAGATAAATGCATCAGTTCTATTTAAGGTAGAGGTAGCTCCGCCTGTAGCTACCCCTGTTCCATTTGAAGTGAAAGTGGACACACCTTTCACGGTGACAGTATCAACCACACCTCCTTTCGACTCAAAAGCAATACCCTGGGATTATGTTGCTGAGGCTAGGGGAAAAAAGAAGTCAAAGATGGAGGAATCCGATGCTGCGCAAGGAATGACCAGGACCGGGAGAATCTATACACCTAAACACTTGGAAGGACCAAGTAAGGAAGCTGCTACCAAGCAGCCTGTCATTGAAATAGGACCATATGACCTTTGGAGGAAAGTGCAAGTACGGGAATATTCCGTCATTGATCATTTGAACAAAACCCCAGCTCAGATATCCATACTATAACTGTTGCAAAATTCAGAGGCACATAAGAATACTTTGATGAAGGTGTTGAGTGAAGCCTGCGTGCCCAACAATATCACCTGTGGAGAGATGGCCAATATGGTAGGGCAGGTGCTGGAAAGTCATAAGATAATCTTCCACGAAGATGAGTTGCCACCTGAAGGGTTGAATCACAACAGAGCATTGCATATCACAGTGCAATTTAAAGACAAGTTCATTGCCAGGGTCTTGATTGATGGAGGTTCAAGCCTCACTATTTGTCCATTGGATACTCCGAGAAGACTGGGCAAAGGTTTCCATGAAATACGGGCATGGAGCATGAATATGAAAGCTTTCAATGGGTCCCAATGGGCCATGATTGGGGAAATTAACCTTTGTCTACAGATGGGGCCAACTTGGTTTGACGTTGAATTTCAGGTGCTCGACTTATCAGCCTCATACAATCTTCTGTTAGGCCAGCCATGGATACATGCTGCCGGTGTCGTGACTTCCATACTACATTAAGCCGTGAATTTCAAATGGAACCATCAGGAAGTGATCATTCACAGAGATGGGTGTAACCCTATTTACACCAGTCAAACCATCCCGGTTATTAGAAACAGAAGAATGTTAGGAGGAGAAATCTATCATCACATCGAACGTGTCAATGCCGTTGAAAAGGACAAATGGTGGAGTAGCAAAATAAAAAGCATACTGGCATGGCCCGGGTATGAACCCGACAAAGGGCTTGGAAAGCATCTCTAGGGTATTACTAGGCCGATACAGCTGAAGCGTCATGGTACTACCTTCGAGCTCGGATATTAGTATACATGGCAGGAGTATGATGATTGGATGACTCCATGGTGCGGACCTTATGACCCTCTCGAGAAACCGGTGCCGCATCTGGATCAAACTTTTCACCAAGCTAACACAATATAGGTAACTGCAGAAGAAGAAGCATTAGCGAGGCTGAGGAATCTGTTCTTGGAGGATGAAGACATGGACTATAGTACAATAATTGAGGAGGAGGAAGAAGGCCTCACTATTCAGACTGTGGAGAAGGGAGCCGTTCTCAGGAACTAGACCACCACACCATCTCGGGTCTGCCGAGTCCCTAGGTAGCTTGGCAGATTTTATTCCTATAGCCTTTTTAGGCATTTAAGATTTTCAGTAATTTTGTTTTAAGATTCACTTGTTTCAAAATAAATGCTCGATTCATCGAGCCGTACTCGTTTGGATATTTTAAGTATTAATCAAATGCATTGCTCTTTATTATTTATTATTATCTTTCATATTTTTCTTTCTACAACGTTATTGTTACTTTTCCCGATGAACCAATGACTGTGATATGTAACGAGGCAACGCAACATGAGAATAGTGATTCAGATGAAGAAGATGAGATACCTGAGGAAGTTGTGAGGGAAGTTGAAAACTTTGAGAATAATCCTAAGTCCAACCTGGACGAAACCGAAGCAGTAAATTTGGGGGATGCCGAGACCGTCAAGGAGACTCGCATCAGTATTCACTTATCGCAGACAGATAAAGAGGAGTACTTCCATTTTCTAAAGGAATATGAGGACATTTTCGCATGGTTATATGATGACAAGACTAGTTTGAGCACGTCCATAGTGGCTCACAAGTTGCCTACTAATCCCATGTGTACGCCGGTAAAGCAAAAACTCAGAAAATTCAAACCAGATATGAGCTTGAAAATCAAGGAGGAAGTTACTAAGCAGATCAAAGCCAAAGTTCTCACGGTGGTTGAGTACCCAACTTGGTTAGCCAACATTTTGCCAGTTCCGAAGAAAGATGAGAAAGTCAGAGTATGTGTTGATTGTCGGGATTTAAATAGAGCTAGTCCCAAGGACGACTTCCCACTGCCGAATATACACATCTTGATCGACAATTGCAGAAAGCATGAACTCCAATCCTTTGTAGATTGCTTCGCGAGTTATCACCAGATCTGGATGGACGAAGAAGACGCGGAGAAGACCGCTTTTATTACACCATGAGCGGTATACTACTACAAGATGATGCCATTTGGTCTAAAGAATGTTGGGGATACTTACATGAGATCCATGACAACCACCTTCCATGATATCATACACAAATAAATAGAGGTGTATGTGGACGATGTCATTATCAAATCCAAGAAGGCCGTAGATCACATAGCAGACTTGAGAAAGTTCTTTGACAAGTTTAGGAGGTACAACTTGAAACTGAACCCTACATAGTGTGCATTCGGGGTCCCTGTAGGAAAGTTACTGGGATTCATTGTCAGTCGTCGAGGGATCGAGCTGGATCCGTCTAAAGTCAAGGCAATTCAGAAATTACTGCCTCCTAGGAGCAAAACGGACATGATGAGCTTCCTAGGACGTCTCAACTATATCAGTCGCTTCATAGCACAGTCCACAATTATATGTGAACCCATCTTCAAGATGCTGAGGAAAGATGCCGAAACAAGCTGGAGTGAGGATTGTCAGAAAGCTTTCGACAAAATCAAGGAGTACCTATCCACACCACTAGTCTTGGTCTCGCCAGAACCAGGACAGCCTTTGATACTCTATCTATCTGTATTATACGGAGCCTTCGGATGTGTTCTGGGACAACATTATGATACAGGTAGAAAAGAGCAAGCCATATATTACTTGAGTAAGAAGTTCACACCTTACGAAGCACAGTACTCTCTGCTAGAGCGCACTTGCTGTGCTTTGACCTAGACGACCTAGAAGTTGATGCATTACTTCTTTGCCTATACTACATACCTCATATCCAGGATGGACCCTTTGAACTATATATTTCAGAAACCCATGCCAATTGGGAAGCTAGCCAAGTGGCAGATACTGTTGAGTGAGTTTGATATCGTCTACGTAACTCAAAAGACAGTCAAAGGGCAAGCATTGATGGATCATCTTGTTGAAAATCTGGTGGGAGGAGAATATGAACCTTTGGAAATGTATTTTCCTAATGAAGAGGTATCATTCGTAAGAGAGGACATTACCAAAGCATACGATGGTTGGAGGACGTTCTTTGACGGAGCTGCAAATTTCAAAGGAGTGGGCATTGGAGCAATTTTCGTATCAGAAACAGGTCAACATTATCTGGTATCTACTAAACTCATATTTCCCTACACCAACAACATGGCAGAATATGAAGCCTGCATACTAGGACTCAACATGGCAGTCGACATGAATATTCAGGAGCTGCTGGTAATTGGTGATTCAGATTTGCTCGTGCACCAGGTACATGGAGAATGGGCCACCAAAAATTCCATGATATTGCCATATCTGTACCATGTGCAGGAATTGAGAAAGAGGTTCATGAAGATAGAGTTCTGACATGTGCCCAAAATTCAGAATGAGTTTGACGATGCATTGGCCACTTTTCCATCCATGATACAAAATCCAGATAAGAATTTCATTGATCCCATCCCAGTGAGAAACCATAAACAACCAGCTTACTGTACTCACGAGGAAGAGACAGATGGAAAGCCTTGGTTCCATGACATCAAGGATTATTTGGCGAAAGGGGAATATCCAGAGCATAGGAACCACACTCAGAAATGTACACTCCGGAGATTGTCCAATCACTTCTACCACAGTGGAGGAAACTTGTACAGGAGAACTCCTGATTTGGGATTGCTAAGATGTGTCGATGCAAAGGAGGCTTCTAAACTACTTAAAGACGTACATGCTGGGACCTGTGGCCCGCACATGAATGGTTTTGTCTTGGATAAGAATATACTTAGGGCCGGTTACTTTTGGATGACCATGGAGACAGATTGTGTCCAGTATGTCCGCAAATGCTACTAATGCCAAGTGCACGCCGATATGATAAAGGTGCCACCAAATGAGCTCAATGCCACAAGTTCACATTGGCCATTCGCCACTTGGGGAATGGATGCCATCGGTCCTATCGAGCCCACGGCTTCAAACGGGCACATGTTTATTCTAATAGCCATTGGTTACTTCACAAATGTGTAGAGGTTATGTCATACAAAGCCTTAACCAAGAAAGTCATCGCAAACTTTGTCAAAGATCGTATTGTTTGCCGATTCGGAGTACCCGAGTCCATTGTTACCGATAATGCCGCCAATATCAACAATGATCTGATGAAAGCCATGTGTGAAACTTTTAAAATCAAACACAAGAATTCCACAACCTATAGACCTCAGATGAATGGAGCCGTAGAAGCCGCTAACAAAAATATCAAGAAGATACTAAGGAAGATGGTAGAAAACCATAAACAATGGCATAAGAAGCTTCCTTTTGCTCTGTTGGGATACCGCACCATGGTTCGCACATCAACCAGGGAAACCCCTTACATGCTAGTTTATAGTACCGAGGCTGTCATCCCAGCCGAGGTAGAGATTCCTTCTTTAAGAATTATACAGGAAGCTAAAATCAGCGATGTAGAATGGATAAGGAGCCGCTATGAACAATTGGCCCTCATAGATGGAAAAAGAATGAACGCAGTATGTCATAGTCAGCTTTACCAAAACAGAATATCCAGAGCTTTCAACAAAAGGGTCAAACTACGACAATTTGCACTAGGACAGCTAGTGCTGAAGAAGATCTTCCCACCCCACGATGAAGCCAAAGGGAAATTCTCTCCCAACTGGCAAGGTCCTTACATGGTTCACAAGGTGCTAACAGGAGGAACACTCATACTCGCAGAGATGGATCAAGAAATCTGGCCAAAACGAATCAATTCAAACGCAGTCAAGATATACTATGCTTAGATTATTTACATTTTTCTCATATGATGTAATTGAACTATGCTTGACCTGATTCCCATTTAAGAGGGGATACGTAGGTAGCCTTATGGGTTCGGTCATATCATAATAAAATTTCCATTTCCCCCAAAATTAGAAACTGGGGCAGAATTTTGAGGAGGACCCTCAAAATTCCGGAGCAAGTCCAGCCAATGACAACATATACTAGACGGTCAGAAATCGGTTAAGAAATTGGGGCAGAATTTTGAGAGAAGGTTCAACAAGGCTCATCACCCACAAATAGCCGAAGGATCATCTACCAAACTGGGGCAGAATATTGAGGAGGATCCTCAAAATTCTAACATGAGAAAGCTGCAATGTCTCTGAAATGTGTTACAGTCACTAGTTCATTTAAAAATCACTTGATATATCAATATGTTTCTAAAATGACTCTATTTTTATCAATAATTGCATATTTTCGAAAACTCTATTTCAGTAACAGTCAGGTGTTACCCAGGGAAATTCGAAAAGGCCTCCAGAACGGAGCAAAGTAAGGCTAGCGGACAAAAGCATGAACCAACCTCCTTTTAACAAAACTTACAATATTTTCTTTGAACGCAGACACATTTGACCTAGCAATAGCGTCCACAAATATAGACACGTAACAAGATCACTATCAATCAAGCCATCAGACACCTAATATATCTCCAGCTAAGACATATACTATTCTTATTTGCTACTTGATCTTCGCATGGGACTAAGCCCTGTCCCGCATACTGGCATGAGGCTAATCCCTGCCTCCATATTTGCATGAGGCTAATCCTTGCCTCCATATTTGCATGAGGCTAATTCTTGACTCCATATCTGCATGAGGCTAATCCTTACCTCCGTACCTGCATGAGGCTAATCCCTGCCTCCATATTTGCATGAGGCTAATCCCTGCCTCCATATTTGCATGAGGCTAATCCCTGCCTCCATATTTGCATTAGGCTAATCCCTGCCTCCATACTTGCATGAGGCTAATCCTTGCCTCCATACTTGCATGAGGCTAATCCTTGCCTCCATACCTGCGTGAGGTTAATCCCTGACACCATATCCGTATGAGGCTTATCCCTGCCTCCCTATTTGCTTGAGGCTAATCCTTGCCTCCGTACCTGCATGAGGCTAATCCCTGCCTCTCTATTTGCATGAGGATAATCCTCTTCTCTATATTTTCATGAGGCTAATCCTTGCCTCCATATGCATGAGGCTAATCCCTGCCTCCCTATTTGCATGAGGCTAATCCCTGCCTCCACGTTTGCATGAGGCTAATCCCTACCTCCATACTTGCATGAGGCTAATCCCTGCCTCCATACTTACATAAGGCTAATCCCTGCCTCCGTATCTGCATGAGTCTAATCCCTGCCTCCACTAAGCACTGCCCCTCCTTACATAAATAGTGCTCTATTCCGGTACCGTCTATTTGCTTTTCAATCGGGCTAAGCTCAGCCCTTCATTTCACAAGACTAAGCCTTGTCTTGTTAACATCATCTCATGGGCTGAAATATCGCCAACCTATCCAAAGGCGTCATAGTCTAAAAGGCATCATCCTCATAGCTGGAAGACACCATGCCATGGCCTGAGGATCTCTCGAATTTGCATATCATTATTCAAAGGCGTCATGGTTTGGAGGCACCATCTTCATCGCCCGAGAACATCATTTCATGGCCTGCGAATCCCTCACCAAACAATTCATGGCCCAGGACATCATGGTCTGAGGACGTCATCCTTAAATCGTTCGAAGACAACTTTCATGGTCTAAAGGGAATCTGCATCATGTTTAATTTTTTGCATAAATACAGATTCAGCGTCTCTTTATCTGTAGATGATCAGAAAGCAACCGCTATCCTAGTAGGAGCGGCCTCGCTCCAATTCCTTCAACTATCTGAAACCGGGACCATTCGCTATATCCACTCTTACATCCATTCTGAAATCTCGTGTCCATTCTCGTAATGACTTCATCAGTATATTCTGCCAATGAATCGAGAACTACACATGGCCTGATTCCTGTAAAACTAGGGATATATAGGCAGCTTAAAGACCAAGTCCGGCCTCTATCTTTCAAAACACCCCATCCGGTCAAAATTGGCCATCATTTCTTTACCCGAAAACTCTTTCATCATTCCCGGGTAAAGAGGGGCAGCTGTTGATACCCAATTTTTCCTTATAATATTTTTGAAATGCATATATACCTTTAAACCATGCATTTACATCAATGGGTATTTTCCCATAATTTTTATACCCTTAAAATAATTTATGTTAATATTTTTTTTCATATAAATAATTGCAAAATCGCATCAAAAATGAATTTAGAACACGTCTTGATTTTATATTACTATTATAGGTCCTATTGAGTCCAAATTATTTCATAAATAGCTAAATTGACACCTTTTGGCTATAATTGCAATAACCTTGCAATTATAGCCCATGCACATATTTTTCGTATTATTTTTACCAGAAATTAGTCATTTGCATTTTTAAACACTATATAACTATTTAAAAATATTTCTACACATGAAATTTATTTTTTATAATTAGTAATTATTTTATAAATTATTTTTTAATCAATTGTTTGGGGTATTTAATAAATAGCCTCTTCTATTTTCAATTTTGTCTTGAAATTAACCAGCCCAATATCCCTTTAATACCATTCCAATACCCCTTTAATACCATCCCAATTCACCCAAGCCCAATCTGCACCTACCCGACCCAAGATCCCTATCAAATCGTAGCCGTTGATCCTTTAGATCAATAGTCCACATCAATACTTACCTTTTTTAATCAAACGACCCCCTAACCCCTAATCATTTCCTCCATACAGCCGCCCTTGAATCCTGTCCTCTTTGGTTCTCTATGAGACCAACCCCTAACCCTAATCGTCGTCACCCAAAATCAGTCTTAATCCTTTGAATCCTTATCCGATCTATGGCGTCCTATGGCTGTACGAAGCCTCTACTTGTCTCCTATCACCCTGGTTGTTCGATTATGTGGTTTTTGTGGAAGAACCTCGAAGAGATCTGGTCCAAATCTCGTTTAAGGCTCTTCAAGAGTTCGTCTATGGTTTGTGAGTAATTTCTATTCAAATTCCACAGTTCAAATCTCTGGTTCAAAACCAGATTCTCTTTACCCCTCCCCTTTCTCCTCAAAACCCTCATCTTTGGACATGAATCCGTCCCGATATTTGTAGATCTGGAATGATTCTGAGTTTGTCAAGGACTTTTCTTTAAAGATCTCTTGTTTCTTTTTTGTTAACCAATTTTAGCACTATATTTTGGGTTCTTTTCTATCTACTGTTTGAATCTCTGTATACTTGAAATGTTTTCAAGTTTCTGTGATTTTTCTCTAAGTTCCTCTTATTCCTCTACTACTGACCAATTTTTAAATACTACAATACTTCAGGTTTTTGTCTTCTATGACTTCTATTTGTTCGAATCTCTGTATGTTGACACGTCTTCCAGTTTTCTTCTTTAAGTTTTTCCAAACTAGGGTTTCCCGAAAATTTCTTTCTCCAAAACGCTTGATAATTTTGCGTGTTTAATCTTCTGTTTCTTATGTGTTTTAACCGATTTCATGAAGTTTGCTTTAACCCTAACTTGTTTATGCTAAAAAATCCTATTTTTTTCAACATTTTGTTTCTGAGTCGCTTATGTACCAACTTTGCCCTATGCTTTGATTCCTGTGATTTTTCTTTAGACTAATTAGATGTCTTGTGATTTTTATCCTAATGTGCCTCTACTAAGGTCCTTGGTTCAACTTTTTCTACTGATTCTATGTGTCTATATTCATTTTTTTGCCTATTCATGGTAAGCCTATACTTTTCTCCTTAAATCAGTAACTGATTTGGATTCTTGATTTATCAATTTGCATTATTAAACCTATGTGCTAACTCCTGACTATTTCATTTATTTACAATCTTGATTAGCTTTTTTACCTTATTCGCTTAACTGTGATATTTACTGATTCTTCACTAATCATTTCCTTAATTAAAATTCTATCTATTTACCCCTAATTGCTCATTTGATTTTCTTTCCTTAAATGTATTCTGCCTTTACCATTGGTTAATTACCCTTAATTAAGGGAAAATTGCACTAATTGGTGTAGAATTGATTCTGTGGCTTCCTTAATTGCAGGAGGGTTGATTCCCTTTACCTTATTTTCCTTGCTCTTAACGGTTATATATACTCTCCTTTACTTCCCACTTCAAACACACGAACACTAGTTCATCTACACTCTCACACTCTCATAAGCTCTCTATTCTCTTCTGTTAGTTGTAATTCTCACTAATCCAGCTGGCTGTAAGTCAAGGCTAGCTATTTGTATCATCTCTGCTCTACACTCTGTATTCTCTCCTTAACTGGTATGTCCTTATTCAATTCGCACACCAAAACTATGTGTTTTCTTTGTTGCTGTAGTTCATTAGTTATGATTTCCAGTTCTATTTGCTATTCTACTGTCATATGCTTAATGTGTAACAAGCATGCTTAGATTACACTGCCTAATCACTGTATCACTCAGCATGTTTAAGTTTGTTCTGTTAAAAGCTATAACTAGTATATTGTTTAGCATGCCCAAGCTGCATTGTTTGTTCACTGTCTCACCCAATATGTCTAAATTCTTCTTATTCTATATGTGATTAGTATCTCTAAAACTTTGAATGCTTCATGAAGTGCCTGTTTAGTCTGTTCATCTAAGTCTTACCTACTCTACTTGACTAATGAAATCCTGTTTTGACCTCTAGCCCTTTCAAAGGTACTCTAGTTGTGTGTATTGGTCATGTCTAAGACCTATGTGTTCTTAACATATCTTTGTAACTAACTTTTCTATTCCATAACTTCTTGAGGAATTTGTGTATTTGTTTGCTATCACTAAGGTGCATTCTAGGTGTCCCCTACCCCTTTCTCCTTATGTGAAGTCTGTTTGCCCAAGTGTTTTCTGAAGCTGTTCTGGGATTGGTATTCTAATTTCAATTTGTTCTTTTCCAACTATTGTTTTACTCAAACCAGTACAGGTTTTCAGAAAATTCACTCCTAAGACCTTTCTTTATACTGTTTACCAGACTCATTCAAATCATTATGCACTCTCACATTACTCTTAGATTACTAAGTCCTGCATCTCTGGTATGTATGCTGCTTTAAGACCCTTGAGATCTCTCTGAACTCTAGCATATCAGGGCTGGCACTTCCACACTGCACATAATCAGTCTTTGTTTGAGGAAATTTTGGGTGTGAGCACTGCCCAGGATCCTTGAGGTCCTTAGGGAACTCTGACACACCTAAACATGAATTGGGCTATGGAACTTTGGGCATTTGAGACTAGTGAAGGCTTGGTACACCAGGATTGCTTTGGGCCTGCTTCAGGCTCCCTATAGTTTAACTTCTATTCTATTTATGTTATTTATATTCAATTCTTGGTCTGTAATAACTATTGTAAACAAAAATTGGGGTGATTAGTGAAAAAGGGTGGGTAGTCACATACTGTAGGTAAAGTTGGGGTAGATAACATGCCTATAGGGTACATTTCAATTCAAATATGTTTTGTTAGATGAAATGCCTATAGGGGTTCATTTGGTTAAAAAAATGTGTTTGTTGGATAATATACCTATAGGATCTACTTTGGTCCAAATAATTCTGCTTGCTTTACTTTCACACAATTAGGAGCCATGCCTATAGTATATAAATCAGCTTTAATAGTAGAGACCATGCCTATAGGGTCTAATTCAGCTTTAATAGAAATCATGCCTATAGGGATTTAGCTTTGGTCAAATAAATTCTGCTTGCTTCGCATTATGTTTAATTATAAATCATTCCTATAAGATCTAAAACCAGTTTAGTTTAACTTTAACTCATGTTTGTAGACTCTGAATCTGTTTAATTAACTAATCTGTTCGTTTCTTTAATAAGTTTTCAACGCTGCCTTAATTAATATTACTAGAGAGCATGCCTATAGGATCCAAATTGCCCGTTTAAAATTGTTCACCATCTCATTGCATTCTTGATTATTGAATAGATACCATGCTCATAGGACATCACTATTATACGCCCAGGCAAGCCTATAGGGCGATTAAAAATCCTACAACTGTAAAACTATGCTCTGTTATCTGTGACTGCTCATATTCAACAGGTCTAAAATCAGTAGGCAACCTGAATAAGTCCTTGACACTTTGGTCCAAATTCAGTACTGCATATTCTCTGCTCACCTAGATATCCTGTTCTAGGGCTTCTCTTAAATATCTGAAAACTATTGTGTGAGACGTGCAATTACTTGTTCTGTTTGTGGAGATAAAATATGAGCCTTTAATTGTTCCCTCTTTAATGCAATCCTAATTGTTTTGGTTGACACCTAGATTTTTCTCCTTTAAGTACCTTAGGATGGTCTAGAACTACCTAAATTAGAGGTCCTAAATGTCACACCTCCTTTTTCACCGCGCCCGCAGGGGCGCAGAGGAGTTTTTCCAATTAAAGGACAATCGAAACAAGATTTATTATTTAATTTAGAATCGCCACTTGGGATATTTATGGTGTCCCAAGTCACCGGTTGAATCCCGAATCGAGGAAAAGATTGACTCTGTATTACAGTCCGCGAACCAGAAATCCGGATAAGGAATTTTGTTAACCCGGGAGAAGGTGTTAGGCATTCCTGAGTTCTGTGGTTCTAGCACGGTCGCTCAAATGTCATGTTCGACTTATTTATCTGATTTTAATACATGTTGGACCTATGTGCAAATTTTAACTTTTTACCGCTTTTATTATTATTATTTTTAACGAGAATTGTAACGTCGTGAAAACACATCTCGAACCACGCCACATCAATGCACCCGTGGTTATTGACACGTTTCGACTCCGTTGAGATTTGGATTTGGGTCACATAAATGTGCACCCGAGTTTAAGAAAGTAAATTATTAAGTGCGCGTCTAAAATGACTAGCGCGTTATTATCTTTGGGGAGGGCCGTGAAATTCACTAAGCGGCCCATCCCGAATTCTAAATGTTTCATTTTAACCATTTATTAAGGGCCCCGCAATTTACGTATTTTTGTTCGGCGAGACTCGTCTCATTTATTATTTAAAGGGCAAACCTAAAAGCGACTATGATTTGCTATTTTTATTTTTGTCTCTAATAAAGAAAAGGTCCTAATTAATTGATGTATTTGAAGGGACCAAATTCTTATGGCTCAATCTTGGTTCAATTACAACATAATAGGTAACAAATAAAACATTTTTTAGCAATTTGTTCTAAACAACCCGGATTATACTCTATAAAGGCAACTGGGCAGTTATAGGATTAGGCCCGGGTCAATGAAAGCCAAACTACTGAGCAAAACTTGTTTCAAAATGCTTCGAATACACTTCACTGATTAGTAATAGACGGGACAATAACCAACTTTATTCAGACTTATGAACTACTAACTGATGGGCTCCTGTTCATATTCAAATTATGCTTAGGCTAATTTATTGCTACAAAACTTAAAGAGCTCAACGAATTAATTAACCAATTGACATTTACGTTGAGATTTCAAGCCCAAAGACATAGTATTGTGCGACACATGAATTTTGAATTCAATTCATAGGTAATAAAATAAGCTAACGTACTGCACAACTAACACGTTCATTGGGCCTGTATTTTAGTATTGACAGGGCCTACGTTTGCTTTCAAACCTAATTTTCAGTTTCAATAAGTAGTCAAAACACGGATTCAAGCTACCTTACATTAATAGCCCCAAATAAACCAAACCAAATGGCTAAGACACAGGGCATGCATCTAATTCGTTTAACAATTCTCAGCTAAAAATAATCCAATAGTTCGCATCAGTCCAGTTACACATTCAGCAGACATTTATATGATATTAGTGAGTGAAGTATCTTAATGTACAAATCAATAGAAAAGCTAAATCAAACTTAAGCTTCAAATCTTCATGTATATTCATGCTTCATGTTTTTCAGCGTACAAATTGGCAAGGTTACAGCCGTGTACCTGGAATCTGAATTGAAATAGAGAAGGGAATGGTCAGCAATAGCAATACAACAACAGTTACAACAACAATACCACAACAGTCCAGTTCTGAATCAGAAACACAACCAAACCAACGCACGAACAAATTTATAAGACCCCACAACAACAATCAGCACCCAAATCAACTCAACCGAACTTGAATTAAGCCAAGATTCTACTACAAAAACTGATCTTTTAAACTCTTAGAAATTGACTTTAAGCTTTCGAAATTAGTTCCAAAACTGACTGCTTTTTAAAACAACTCTCAAAAACTCTCTGAACTTCTTAGAATATTGTTCAAAGACTGACCTCAAGATGCTCTCAAACAGTGCTCTCTGAGCTTTTTTTTCCAGATTCAACTGCCCCCTTATGATTTTTTAGACTTAATATTTTCCCCGACCTTTTCTCTTCTAAAGTTTGCCCAAAAGAACAGCCAGACCAGCCTAAAAAGGGTCCTCTTTAATTCTGTCCAGACCCCTATTTATACCCAAACCTCAGCCCCTTTCCAGCTCTAAGGAGCACTTAGCTAATTAAGAAAGTATTTTCTGCCCACTACTACATGTTTTGTTCTCCTTTTAATTCAGTTGTTCCCCACTAGAGTATGTTTTTCCCATTATCCCTTGTCCTTCCCTTTATTTAAATTCAAATAGTTATAGGCACCTATTTCTTAATCCATTTCCCTTAAACCTTCCCCTACCATTATGTTTTGTTCCCCATTAGCACTTAAACCATTCATTAGTTTAATGGTACTTTAGTACCCTACTGGACAGAACATTTAAACTAGCCATTTTTAAACTTTTCAATTCCTAGATTACCCTCCTAGACTGCCCTAAACTACTATCCTACCTCAAACCCTTTCACTCTGTACCAAACCCTTCAGCTATAACCAATTCAAACTATCAAATTCCTAACAACTAACTCCTAACTCAACTGGACAGATTACAAAACTTCAGATTTGAAAAGACCAGTAGACCTCCTGATGACCAACTAGGCAAGTAATCGACAACATGAATTGCAAGCAAAGGGAATCATACACTATAGAACAAATTTTAATTCACAACAGTTTTGACTAGACCCAACTACTCTCAATATGAGACTGCAATTAGAGATGAGGCAAAGCAAGTGTCATGAAAAGAAACCTGATTAATAGCACAAGTCTAGATTCAAACAATCATGAACCATTTCCTAAGCATTAGGTTTATGGTACAGGCCAACATCACTGATTAAGGAATCACAATGACAAAGTAATTGGTATCCTGAACTTAAACCAAACTAAACGGACACAAATTAGACTAGTTTTTGACAAATTCAACTCGCAACTGGCCCAAATTTGGACCTTAAACTACTGACCTTAAATCAAATGGGAAATTCATGCCAATTTATAGAGGAGGAAGGGAGAGAGTAAACAAACGGAACTGCAAGAGTGAACAATCAAAACTGGACGTAAAAGACTTACCCGAATCACAACTCGATAAAAAGAAACTTGAGGCGCTCCCCACTTTCAAGCCGAGACGGACTTTAACCATGTGTTTTCGAAGGAAAACAACATGGGTAAACTCAATCTCTGGCCCAAAATTCATGGAACCTGGCCTGCCTAACTTCGATCTGGAATCCGAGCTGCCCCACGATGATTTGAAAAGAGTCGATCAAGGATTCATGGTGAGGGGGTCCAGGAGATCACAGGGTGTGAGTTTGGTGGCATTTGCACGGATTAGGGTTTGGTTCGATTCCTTTGATCTAAGATTCGAAGCAAACGGCTGGGATTCAAGGGATAAGGGTTAGGGGTTCTGATTGGGGAGGTCGAGGGGAAGCTGTGGTGTAATTTTGGGGCTGTTTGGATGAACTAGGGTTAAGGGCCAGTTCTTCGATCTAAGATTCGAAGAACTCGGGGATGATTCGAAGGCGATGGAGTGGGGATTCAGAAAGAGGATGGTGAGGGGGTTCCATGGTGTAATTTTGGGGCTGTTTGGACCACCGAAACCGCCGTGAGGCGATTTCCGGTGGGCGGAGGGCGGTGGTTGAAGGCGGAGGATCTGTTTGGTCTCTGAAGCTCAGAGACGAAGAGGCGAGGGGGGGGTTGGCTTAGGGGTGGGGTATGGTTTGGACTTATATAGTGGGGTGGGGATTTGATCTTGGCCGTTGGATCAATCGCGATCAACGACCTGGATCATTTTACTAATAGGAAACGACATCATTTGGCCATGCTACGACACTGGGTCTATCCGGGGTGAAATGGACCGGGTTATGGGGGAAGCCTGGGACCGTTAGATCAAAACAAATCAATGGCTTGGATCTATTGGCCAGATACGACGTCGTTTGGATATATCTGGCGACGAACTGGATCGTTAATCGTATGAGATTGACGGTCCAGACTCACAATGCCCAAACGATGTCGTTCTGGACTGGTCGCAGGTGGACTGGATTTGGGACGGGTATGGGCTGGTCTTTTGGATTTGGGCTTGGCCAAATTGGCCCAACCGAATTTTCCTCTTCTTATTCTTTTTTCCTTTTCAACAATAAACTAAAAATCCTAATTAAATTATAAAATCGACAATTAACTAAAAATATTAACTCTTAATAATAATTATCACACGAAATTAAACATCAAATAAAGATAAAATCACACAATTCGGACATTAAATGCAAAAAATGCAAAGTACATATTTTTGTGATTTTTTCATTTTGTAAAACAAACTTGATTGTTTAATTAATTCCTAAATTGTAAAATTAAATCCTAAATGCACATGCAACACATATTTTTGTATTTTTCTTAATTAAAGTAGAAATAAACATGTACAGACAAAATACAAATAAATCACAAACAACACAACACCATTTTATTTTATTTTTTTTGAATTTTTTGGGAGTAGTTCTCATAGGGCAAAAATCACGTGCTCATACTAAATACCTCCTGGGCCACAAGGAAGGGACGGGTAGTGCACGCATAGGATATCTTTCAAGATTGCTAAAACGCTATAGGCTATGACCAAGGGGAGGGAATTGGGTAACAAGGATATGATGACTACGCACTAATGTCACGTGTAGCCCCTCACTAAGAAGTGATTACCGGGCATTGTGTGGGTATGATCCTGTAGACTAACCAACCTAGGACCCCTCTTTCCCAACTCCCGTTGTTTAAATGAATTTACTTTTCTTTACATATGCAAATTTTTCAAACCTTTTTCTTTGTTTTCATTACTTGAACCATACATGTACTTAGAATGTCAAAACATGCCTTTATTTGCGAGTATGGGTTAAAATTATTTATTTGTTAAAATAACTAATTCACATAGTTTAAGTTCGGTCGGGACCCACCGTTGTGGACCGCGAGGGGAGCCTAACACCTTCCACTCAAGGTTATTTCGAGCCCTTACCTTAATCTCTGGTAATGCAAACTAGTTCATGAGTTAATTGCTCTAGGTGCCCTAATGCACCATAATCCGTTAGGTGGCGACTCTCTACCCAAATTCCCAAAAGGAAACGAGTTATTTCCCTCATGAATGTCGAAACCCGGACTTCCCCGTCAAAAAGGGAAAAAAGGGGGCGCGACAGTGTTCATATGGTTGAATGCGATGAGAAGGGTTTGCTTGAAGTGTAGAAAGATCTATTTGGTGCTTGATTTCCATCTTAATTTGATGTATAGTCCCGAGTTATGGGTATGTTGAAGGATCTTTTCATGTTGATTAGTTGAGGAGTGAAGTAGATTTCATGTCATGATATGAGTTAAGACGCAGGAAGATTAAGTGATTGCGTAATGTTTATGACTGTGGAAGGGTATAGAGAGAGGTCAGTTTGAGGCAAAGCAGGTGGGTTATCTCCTGCGGGGTGTCCTGAGGTTTGTGTGATCCCTATGTTGTTTGTTGGGAGTTCACTTTCACCAGTGAAATATATGTGTTACAATTTAAGTTTGGATCGCTTTGCGGTATTATGGCTATAATAAAGTATGGGCATTGGGAGTTATGGTGTGTTTGGATCTTTGGCTTTGAACTAAGTGGGGAAGTCCGTAGTGATAAGTTTATTTCACGGTTATGTGTTGTATTGGTTTCGGTTTGAGGTATACTTGTGAATGAACTATGTTCTGCAGGGTTGAGATCGAGGATGACTTGAGTAAAGAAATTTCTAGGTACGAATTGTATTAGGCTTTATGAGTATATGAGAATCATGGAATGATTTGAGTTGTTATTGGTGAAAGATGTAATATGCATGGAGCAGGAATTTATTTGGTTGCATTAAGGTGGAGTTACTTCCTTGGGTGTTGGAGTGCTAATGGGGAACAGGTCATTCGGTTCATTTGGTCAGTCTAATTGAGATTTCAGCAAAGTGGATGACTCTCGAGAATGGTTCCAATGAATTCAAGATTTATACGTGGAAATTGGGAATCTTCAGGATGTGTATTTGGCTAGAAACTGAGATTTATATTGGAGGATGTTAGGACTTGTGGCATTTCTATATCATTATAGATTCCACATATTAGTATCAGGAAGGCAAAGGTAATGCCTTTAGATTCGTAGAAGGTCTCTTCAGAGCAAGTATCTCGGTTGTGGTACTTTTAGGGGTGATTAAGAAGGAATAAAACGGTTTATGAGCCTTAGGACGGTGTGGTTTTATGCTAAAGTTCGTGGGGAAAGTTTTATTTAATGATAATAGTGTACTAGCAAGGAAAAATATCAATTTGAACGTAATTCAGAAGGAACTCAGAGAATTAGGACAGCTTAGTAGTAGGTTGGATTGACATGGTAATGGATATGATCGGTTCTTTGGGTGCTTATGATGTGGTGGGTTTCTACAGGCGTTTCGTGGCAATGCTCTTGGGTTTTGATGACCTGCATAACTTGGTTGAGTTAGAAGGAGTTAGTCCTGACGATTTGGTTTTGTGCAAATGGGATTCAGAGAGCTCTTGATGGTTTCTACCACAGTTAGAGGTGTACATTTCCTACTAGCGCGAGGAGCACGTGATGTATAGTGATTTCCTCCTGGTTGGAATCAAATATAAAGTTCTTAGCTAATTAAGTATGCAGTAGCTTGTGATTCAGAGTGGATTATGAAGTTCTCGTATCTATCATAGGATGTCATGGTATATGTGGTGTACTATGTAGGATCGTGATTTGGTATGTGCAAGGTCACGGTTCAGTTTTGAAAGGAAGGTCATAAATTCTTAGGCAGCATGGACAGTTTCATATGAATAGGTAAATGGCATTACTATTTGGTATGGCGTGAGGAGAGTATACATTTTAGAAGGGGCAATGTGTTTGATTTATGGATATGTCATTGGTATTGTACATTCTCTTGTTTGATTGACTGCTGGTGTTCGAATTTTCCTTTGTGGCACAGAAGAATTATAAAAGTATTCCTCCTGGGATTATCATGTAGTGGAGAAGTTTTAGACAAACAGGCGGTAGATTTGAGATCGGATATGATGATTTGTGTGTTTTATGGATTTGGAGACTGGGAGTTCTCATGAGTAGATTATTTCGTGGATGTGGACTGTGAAAATGTAGCCAAGGTTGGGTAGAAGATAGTATGCATTGTGATTCAGTCATTGTGGACTTTTGGAGGAATATTTATTTATTGTGGGTGACCAGAGTTGATTTGGGGTCCATTGGTAGGCTAATATGGGTGTGTGCTCTACCGGGTCGGATTTGTTGACTCCGAACTGCTATTGTTGTGGGATGTGCCATTTAGTTGTTGTTGAGCTTATTCGTGTTCTGAAATGATCTGCGAGTTACCCTTCTATATTACGAGGAGTTGTGAACTGTTGCTTATATGCACACATGGTGCGGTTCTATTGGGGATTTATAGCGGAAATTTGAGCCAAATGAGTATTTTGGTATTGCGTGATTGATTGCGCGTTGGCTATGTTCTTTCCGGATGGTGGCATTGTGTTATTTTCTCTCCGTCGTTATGGTAATGCACTTTGAGTGCTTGATGTCAAATTTTTCGGGGTTATTGATTTTGAGCAAGGCAGCTCGAGGTATATAATATGGACCAGCGTTTGGATAGGGTCATGCATTGTAGCAGAGTTGTATTGGGGTATGATCCATTGCGTGAGATTCATGTTTTTTGGTTCAACAGTGTGTGATGGGTTCTTAGCATTACGTTTTAGTGATACCCATTGAGCTTGCAGGACGGTTCTCTTATTGGATGTCTTTTTCCATGTTTGAGTACATTTGGACTGTTAATTATTGGTGCACAGATTGCAGGGGTTGTGGCTTCAGATTGTATTAATGGGTCATGTCGCTAGAGTGGTCGCGTTGGATGAGATGGGGTCATTGGACATAGAATGAATACTATCGGTATTGATTACAGCGTGGTTGGAAGAATAATATCAAAAGCCAACTTAGAAATTTTCTAAGTTCCTATCGAAAGAGAGGGAGTTCCATAACTTGTTGATCTGACGAGTAGTTATTAGTTTCGGCATGTTTCTTTCATCATTGGTAGTATATGAAAGTGTTAGAATGAGGTTTTGTTAGATGCGAGGTTTATTACCGGTATTGGGTTGTTTTGAGTAGCTACTGCAATTAGGAATTATCGCTATGAGTGTTTGAATTATGTGGTATATCATGTGATTGCATCTTGGGGTACAGATATGGCTTGATACAGCTTGTTCAGACTTATACAATGTGTAGATGCGAGATTCTGATCTTATAAAAAATTTCGAATGTGAAAAATTTGGTTCTAAGGCTTATGGGTTAGTTTTGATTAAGAAATTTCAGTCATGTTGTGTTATCAAACCTATATGGGATAGGGTGACGTGGGATCACCCCCGGGTATGCGTGTAGCAAGATTATACAGCGATTTGATGGCTTTTGGAACAACTCTGGGCACATTCAAGGACAAACATATGTTTAAGTGGGGAATGATGTAACGACCCGACCAGTCGTTTTGAGCAATTACACTTTACTCAGTAGTTTTCGGGCATGAGTAGCTCCGTATGATGTATTATGACTTATGTGAATTATCGGTTTGGGTTTTCAGGTTATTCGGGATTGATTTGGAAGAATGATTCTCAGCTAGAAGCTTTAAATTTGAAATGTTTGACCAAGTTTTGACTTTTAGTATTTGACCTCGGATTGGATTTCTTATGGTTCCGTTAGCTCTGTTGGGTGATTTTGGACTTAGGAGTGCATATGGATTGTGATTTGGAGGTCCGTGGTAGAATTTGGCTTGAAATGACAAAATTTGGAATTTTGGAAAGTTTGAGCGGGAGTGGACTTTTTGATATCGGGGTCGGATTTTGATTCCAGAAGTTGGGGAAGGTCCATAATGTCTAATGTGACTTGTGTGCAAAATTTGAGGTCAATCGGACGTGATTTGATAGGTTTTGGCATCGCTTGTGGAAGTTGAAGTTTCAAAGTTCAATGATTACGAATTGAGGTGTGATTTGTCGTTTCAATGTTGTCATGTGCATTTTGAGGCCTGGAGTATGTTCTTGTGATGTTATGTGACTTGCAGGTATGTTTGGACGGAGTCTCGAGGGGCTCGGGCATGTTTCGGATCGATTTCGGATCATTTCATTTCATGTTGCATAGCTGAAGGTTTCTGGTTTTGGTATGACCACACCTGTGGCTGATTTGCGCAGGTGCGATGGTCGCATAAGCATTCGTGGAGTCACAGAAGCGAGAAGTGGCCGGGTGAGAAAGACCGCAGAAGTGGATTTATTAGCACACCTGCATGCAGATGCGGAAATTGGAAATGCAGGTGCGTAAGGCTTCGCAGAAGCGGGATTTGACATCTACAGGTGCAGGGGATTTCTAGCAATGTTATTTTCGCAGAAGCGGACTTTTACCGCAGATGCGGCAATTGTACCGTAAATGCGGAAAGTGCTGGGCAGAGTTATAAAAATCGAGGGTTTTATTCTTCCTTCATATTTTGAAATGTGGGACTCGGATTGAGGCGATATTTGGAGTTATTTTCATTACAAGGATTGGGGTAAGTGTTCTACACTCAGTTTTGATTATATTTCATGAATGTATCTTCATTTTTAGCAATTGGTTGATGAAATGAAAGAGGAAATTGGGGGTTTTGGCTTAAAATTTCATAATATGAATTTTTGAGTTTTAAACACCGATTTAGAGTCGATTTTAGTGAAACAATATGGTTTGACTCGTAATTGAATGGGTTGTCGGATTTTGTGAGTTTTGTCGAGTTTCGAGGCGTGGGCACGAGTACCATTTTTGGAGGGATTTGAGATTTGACTTCGGATTTGATCTGTATCATTTGTATTGCTTCCTTGTGTTTTATTTGATGTATTTGAGTTGCTTTTGGCTAGTGTTGAGCCATTCGGAGGTCGCTATGCATGTGATGGCATTCTTGAAGCATCACTTGGCTTGCTCGGTGTCAGAATTGGCCTGTCTAAGATAAGTAACTCTTCTAAATTTAGTGATGAGGATATAAAACCCTGAATTATGTGTTTTGTGATTGGTGTTGAGGTGACACATATGCTAGGTGATGGGCGTGTGGGCGTGCACCCTATGAGTTGTGACTTTGTTATTACCTGGGCACTGTTTAGTGGCCCATTTTGTTGATATTTGTGCTTTTCACCATGTGATAAAATAATTTAGCTGTACATCATGCTAAATATCATGTTTAGGCTTTATGTTGATATTGTTAGGACCCATAGTGGTCGTTTCTTGTTGTCATCTCATTGATTTCATTGATATGTCGTACTCAGTTGTATTCATGCATTCATATCATATCTCAGTCTCAGTTGTTGCTTATTGATACATCATATCATTATTCCGGGTAAGTTTTCATGACATTGTGAGCCCGTGGGTGAGACTGGAGAGTGATGACTGAGTGAGGCTGAGAGCTTGGTTATGAGTGACAATTATTGGATCGGGATGTATGCCGCAATAGTTATATTGATGATTATGATAGCGCTTGGGCTGTAGGAGTCTCTCCAGAGTCTGTAACACACCTCTGGTGAGCGCGGATGATATTATTGATGGATGGATTTCTATGGACATGGATTTGTCCGAAGTATTGATATATGGAGATGGATTTCTCCACATGGATGGATTTTCCTTTTTCCCCGGTACCAAGTGACGTCTAGTCATTGTTGAGTATGTTCCAGGATGAATTTCCCTAGGCCGCATGGGCCATATATTATACCGGGTGGTTGAGCATTTATATATTATTGAGGGATGGATTTACCTGGGCATGGATGTGTCCGAAGTACTTGATACCTGGAGATGGATTTCTCCACAGGGTTGGATTACCCTTTATCCTTGGTACTGGGCGACTTACAGTCAATGTTGTATATGCTCCGAGATGGATTTCCCTGGGTCGTATGGGACATATACAGTACCGAGTGGTTGAGTGGGATGCAGTGAGGTTGAGTACTCGGAGAGTGTGAGTACATGATTCTTCTATGAGGTACATGGCATTGGCATATATATATGGCATACATACATAGAGATGCATTTTTCCTCATGTTGTACGACATACATCGATATGTCATTATAGAGAAGTATTTCACACTTGTTATTTGAAAAAGGAAATGAAACATGTTTACCTATTGTGGGAAGGATTTTCAGGAAAAAGTTACAATTTCCAAAACTTACTCATATTTTTAACGATTGTTTTTTGGCAATCCCCTAGGCAAGCATATAGGGCTCAATTTTTTATTAATAAAAGAAAAATAAAAATACAACAATTAGGAAAAGTATAAATAAGGGGGACAATAGCACAGGTATTGTTACCCATATGCCTTGGCTATATAATCACTCCTCTGCGCCTCACATTGCCTTATGATGGCAGCCTTATGTAGAGGATTCATGGTGTAGCTGCCGACAAAGTCTCACGAGGGCATATAATCTCATAGCCGTGTGGATAATTTTTCAAAGGCATAGGACCAAGGCAACACTAACCGTGCTAAACCTTACCTTACCAATCCTATTGAGGCAAAGATAAAGCCTCATCTTCTAGCAAGCATGTAAAAAATAGGAACTTGAAAGTACCAAGTACTCTATGATCGCCATAGAGTTTATAACACACTCTATGATGCTATTACAAGTGATGATGCTTTGAAAATGATAAACTAAGACAATGTAGAAATTAGAATCTTGCCCCTCATTTATCAAACTTGTGAGTTCTTCAATTTGAACTTCTTCGGAGTCTTCTTCTGCTTGATCCTCCCATAGTTTGCCGCTAGTCAAAGCTAATCTATCTTTCTCATTCACATGTTCAGATATACTATATGTATCCATTGACTGAGATGGGATATCTTGACACGATTGATTAGTGGTAACTAACTTGCTTCCAAAAATCTTATTAGCCCATTGTGCAGTAGGTTCTTGTTGTGACTGTGATTGGTTTAAATTCTCTTTATCAATAAGCTTAAAAGCAGTAGCATTTGGATTTAACTGCTTCGTCACTTTTGATAATCCGTGTGTCTAACAGTAAGAGTTGTTATTGTATTGGTAACATCTGCTGCTACAATTACCTTCCCATTTGGCTCCATATTAGCTATGTTATTTAGAGCATATGTTCCTCCTTTCCCCATCATATGATTTCCTTCATTTGCATCACATTGTTCCATTTCTAGAACTGCAAATCTGTTTATAGTTTGAAACTGGTTTGTCTGATCATCTTCGATCTCCACCTGTGCCAAAATATTAGTCTTCTGATTCTGATGAGTTACATTATTCAATGTAATTATCTCATGCCCAGTTTTGCTTTGAACAACATTCTCATTATTGACATGCTTCATCATGCACAGTTTTGCTTTTGACCTGTGAGGATCATACTAGTTCCTGTAGCATTAGCCTTACCCTTCAACGTATTCTGAATAGGAGCAGTGTCACTGCCCATGCCCTGTGTCTGAGTGACATTGTCACTCTCTTTCACGTGGTTGGCATCTCTTATTGCATTCAACAATTGCCTTGCATCTCCCTGAAGCTTTTCTGTAGAAATTTGGTCCAAATCAGTTCGATGTGTTTCCTCTGATTTTTCCTCTGCATATTTATTTCTCCCTTTCATCGATCGACATGAATTTTCATCATGTCCTTGGTGCTTACAACCTGTAAAATACATTGGAAGATGATCATACACAACCTTTTGGTGGAAATCAGTAGATTTTCTAGAAAGTTTGTCGACGACTAAAATCTTGATTTTTTTGGATGCTTATCCAACAGATCCAACAACACCTTGACCCTCGCAACACTTGGCCTTGTTAGATCTTTTGTCGTTTTGTCAATAGCTAGAGGTTTTCGAACTGTTGATGCAATTGACATCAAAGATATTTTGGCAAAATAATTTGGTGGAAGCTCTGGGAATGAGATCTATACCACTGCCTTCGACGTCTCTACTTTTGGATCGAATCCAATCGTCCAAGGAAATGTTATGAAGAAGAACTCATCTCCTTTGGAGTTAATGTGCCCAGTAGATCTGGAAACAAAATTGACATAATCATCATAAAGATCAAATCGTACCAGTATGTGTCTAAACTCCAGCTGCCCGATGTTACAAGATCCTTTCACATCGAACTGATTTGAAAAAGTTCTTCTGAGATCGTGAAGTTCTAGTTTTCCATAAGAAAACTTGATGATGACTGCTTGGTGTAAACCTTCCTCTATGACGAATTCTTTCACCTCATCTGTGGTGAATTCAATAAATGGTTCTCCGTGTTCAAATCTGACTGGACATAGCACTATATTTTGGTTTTGTCGCACAATTTCTTTTGAAACACTTGCTGCATAAGTCAATTTAGGGGGATTGTTGATCCTATCTGCTTGAAAATTTTGCTCTCCCACAGCCAAAGGCTGGGGAGAGGTCAACGTTGCTATGGCTGCTTTAAACAAGCATGAAGAAGCTCAAAGAAGCTCAACGATGAAGAAGCTCAAAATTGTGTTCGCTTTGACTTCGGTAGAGGATTTGAGCTTTTATTGGTATACTTGAGAAGTGAAACTATTTTCGAAAAATTATGAAAAATCTGAGCACTTTATTTCTGAGCTATTTCCTTATTTATTTGCTCTATATTGTATGAACTAGTGTTGGTTATTTGTGTTGGACCCGACTTATGTACCAGCTCATCACTGCTTTCAACCTGAGGTTATGTTTGTTACTTTTTGAATACATGGGGTCGGTTGTACTCATACTGCACTTCCTGCACATTGCATGCTGATCCTGGATGCTGATGTTGCTGCGATCGCTAGTTGATGGATTTGAAGGTGTACCTGCATTCCTGCTGTATGCTGCCTCTTGTTCATGATAGCCTAGATTATAAAAGTCTATTTATGTACTTTTCCAACAGAAGATGTATTTTCTTCATAACAGCTTTGTAAACTCTATTTTTAGAAGCTCATGATTTGTACTACCAGTCCTTGGGAAATGTATAAGATTTAGATAATTCTGTTGTTTAATTATTTTATTAAGTTAAATGGAATTGGATAATTGTTAATTGGCTTACCTAGCGGGTTGGGTTAGGTGCCATCACGACTGGTAGATTTTGGATCGTGACATGAATATTAATATAGTAGTTTTTTTCATTATTCATGATATGCATAACTTATTGTTCTAATTTTTACATGTATTGAATTTTTTGCACTGTTTATTATGTACGTAAAGTTATACTACTAACAAACGACCCATTCCGACCGAAAAAAGAAGTCATATTTTCGACGGAATCAGTCGAAAATGGCATAAAAATATATTTTTCAATTTTTATTAATGTTTACAGTGGATATTCCGTATACATCCATCGCAAAATTTGGCGAAAAATACCACGAAGGCATTTGCGACGATTCGGCCGGAAAAATTAAAAATTAAAAAAGAAAAAGATTGCGACCAATTCGGTCGTCTGACTTCGTTGGCCTCATTTGCGATCGATTCAGTCGAAAAAATAAAAAAAATTTAAAAGTTGCGACCGATTCGGTTGCAAAAATTTATTAAAATGAGGTCGGACTTCGTTGACCTCATTTACGGCCGAATCAGTCAATTTTGTTTTAAAAATTTTCAACCGATTTAGTCAGCAATTGTTTTTAAAACCCCTGACCCCTTTATTTTTTCTTTCTCTTTCTTCATTCTCTCTTTTTGTTTTCTCCTCGCTGGAAATCCCCTCCCAAACATCACGGTGCTCCAACAATAGCCCTCTTTCTCCGGCGACACCTCTCTCTCTCTCTCCCTTCTTGCGGTCAGTTTTCCCGTCTCCTCAATTTTTTCTTCTTTGTTCCGTTTTTTTCTTAACCTCATAGGGAAAAACACATTATTTGCTGAAATTAGTATTTGTAGTTTTTGTTTTTTCACAATATCTTTATTATCAAAACTCGAAAAGCCACAAAGAATTAATAGTGGAACAAGTTTGGGACGATTTACTATGAAAGAAGAGAGTAAATTAGTATGTACTCCCTCCGGTCCACAATAAGTGACCAATTTACTTTTGGCACGCGCATTAAGAAAATACTAAATTCTTTACAAATACATAGTATGACTAAACTACCCTTAATTAAATATTTAACGTGAGGAGTAAGAATTCTTTTTAGGGATATGTACATAAGGGTAATTTTGTAAAAACAAATTGAATTTTTTTCTTGATTATATAAATGGACACTTATTTTGGACCAAAATAAAAAAGCAAATTGGTCACTTATTGTGGACCGGAGGGAGTACTTTTTTATTTTTTTGGTGTAGTAATTATTATTCATATTATGCTTTTGTTACACTTTTCATATTAATTTGGTAGTTGAATCTAGGCTTTAGATTGTTGTCGAAGAATTTGATTGAATCTACGATTGAGATTATTGGTTGTTTTATTTGGCAGCTAGTTTAGTTAAAAATACAGCAAAATTCTGCTATTTTTTTCCAGATCTGGAGCTGATTTGTGACTAAATCAATTGCAAATTTTTTCCAGATTTGCACCGATTCGGTCGCAAATTATAAGTTTTTAATTTTTTTACGTAAACTTTTTCACAAATTTGACGACCGATTCGGTCGTAAATTTAAATTATGTATTTATTTTATTATTTAAATTTGAAACCGAATCGGTCGGATATTTACCGACCGAATCAGTCGCAAATCTCTTATATTTAAACCCGTCCTTATTTTTGAATTTGCAACCAAATCTGTGAAAAATTTCCAACCGATTCAGTCGTAAATTATTTGCGACCATGTGTTTTTGGCCGACCTTTTTCGGTCAGTAATCCGTCGGAAAAGCTCGATTTTCGGCCGATTTGACGGTCAAAAATTTGTCATTTTCTAGTAGTGTTAATTAATATGGTGATGTTGGTGCTGGAGATTCAGCCAAAGATCCCATGGAGATTTTGAGATAAAAGTAATGAATGGAATACGATGAACGAAGATTATATTGAAACTGTTATGGGAGCTGACAATGTAAGGCACTAATTTAGGACATAGATAATGTTAATCTTTGCTCGAAACCAAAAATCAGAGAAGTAAAGTAATGTTAGTTCAATAAACAAAATATAAAATAATTTTCGAGCTCACAAGTTGCTTGTATGTCCTTAAGGAATTTAATTCCTTCATTATTGCCCAAGGTTATGGATTACTTCCTCCTAGTATAGAATGGAAAAACTATTCTGTAATACTGGCACGATATTACAGAACTGCAGCGAACTCAATAAACGGAGCAAATCATGCTTGAGACTTTATTTATTTGAAAAAATAATGCAACAATGTAGAAAAGAGAGGAGAAGATTCCAGATTTTCTATGTATAAAAAATGAGACTAAGCCTCTAAATTTATAGATAATAAAAGGGTGAGATGAAGAGGTGCAATTCAAAAGGTACCTCTTCCATTTCCGATTCATGAAACCTAATAATCCCTCACATGAATGGGGAATAGAAATATGTTTAAAAAATATGCAAAAAACTTGTATGATTCACAAGTAAGGATTAATCGCATATGGATAAGTAGGCATCCCTTTGAACTTTCCGTAATGAGCTTATGTCAGATATACTCGGTCAATCAGTAGATTTTATATCTTTGAACCGTCGAGCTTTTATGTATACCTAGACAACCATAACACAATCAACCTTTAACTATATTTGGTTCTCATTGTTGTGTTCATTTCAGCCATGAACACCGCCTGGTTTCATAAGTGCATAGAGAAATGGCCTTACAAAACTCTTCTTGAAGCGGCTAACACTTCACACTTACGTAGGTGATTCCTCAATGTGTTATCCCGTAGTTACACTATTTTATATATCCCGTATCAAACTTAGAAACCATTAAAAAGCCTTAACATTTTATCCTTGGTACTGAACATTATCTCATCACGAGAATGGACCAAAAAGAAATTTTATTTGGCAATGTTGAACCGTCATTAATGACTTTGTTTTAGCTCTTTGAACCTAGATCTTGCGATCTCCAGTCTTGTAGGTAGAGTTACCTCCATAATAACTTGTCCTCTTCTATAGTCCCATTCCCCTCGATGATCTTTCAGCTACCTCTCTAGTTAGGCCTTTGTAAATAGATCCGACACATTATCGCTTGACTTCACATAGTCAATTATGATAATTCCCCTAGAGAGTAATTGCCTAAAGGTTGTCTTCGTCATATATGATAAGATATTTTGTTATACATAATGCTCCCGGCCCTTCCTATTGTCACTTGACCATCATAATGTATGCATATAGGTGCCAATATGTTGGGCTAAGATGAAATTTCTTCAAGATATTCCAGATCCATTCAACTTATTCACTGGCCTTGTCTAAAGCTATAAACTCATCCTCCATTGTAGAGCGGAAATGCACGTTTGTTAGGACAATTTCCAAGACACTGCTCGTCCACTGAATGTAAAAATATATCCACTGGTGGATTTAGTTTAGGTTGATCCGGTGATCCAATTTGCATCACTATACTCCTCAATAACCGCAGGATACTTATTATAGTGCAATGCATAGTTATAGATATATTTCAAATATTCCAAAACTCATTTTATTGTCATGATAGTTCAATGCAAACTATCGTAGACTAATACGTCTCGACTTTCTATTGCATATCAGATTATTAACTATACTTAATGTAGAAATAGTATATTATAACAACAACTGGAATGACTGGCATCAGTTGTGGCCACAACCTTTTAATTTATAACACATTTCACAATCACTCTGTCATTTTCAAGCATTTGTATGTTATTTATTCATACGTCTATACGATATGCAAATTATATCATCTTCATTCATAAAACAAATCCAACTTGCAATGGATTTTGGTCATGTTCATCGGTTGGTTTACGTCATTATAGACCAACGTATTAATACATTCGTTCATGAACGATCATGTTTATACAAAATATACAAACACACTTTTAATGAAAAGTCAAAGCCTTCCAGGTGACATCCTTTCATAAAAGAGCTAAACATTATAAATGTTCAAGAAAGAACAAATCATTTCTGGAAAGGCACACAAATAAATTTGAATTTGTAGTTTCATCACTAGTCATCACTAAGACTGAACAAGTAATGAATTCACCGACTATCGTATCAATATCCACTAAGGATTGGTGGAATTAAAAAAATATGTCATTTAGACATTACGTCTAACATTGGCTTTTATCATACATGAGCTAAAAACCCCCACATTTTAAATATTTCATCAACATATCATTCACATATAGTCAAATAATTACTATATGATTTGAAGTATTCTTAACATAAACTGTAACGACCAGACCGATTGAGCAATTGCACTTCGCTTGGTTGTTTGAAGGCATAAGTAGCTCTGTAGGAAGTATTATGACTTATGTGAATAGTCGGTTTTGGTTTTCAGGTTATTCGGAATTGATTTGGAAGAATGATTCTCAGCTAGAAGCTTTAAATTTGAAAGGTTTGACCAAGTTTTGACTTTTTAGAATTTGACCTCGGATTGGATTTCTGATGGTTCCATTAGCTCCGTTGGGTGATTTTTGGACATAGGAGCACATCCGAATTGTAATTTGGAGGTCCGTAGTAGAATTTGGCTTGAAATAATGAAAGTTGGAATTTTGGAAAGTTTGATCGGGAGTGGACTTTTTGATATCAGTGTCAGATTCTGATTCCGAAAATTGGAAGAGGTCCATAATGTCAAATGTGACTTGCTGCAAAATTTGAGGTAAATCGGACATGATTTGATAGGTTTCGGCATCAGTTGTTGAAGTTTCAAGTTCATTGATTTCGAATTGAGGTGTGATTCGTCGTTTCGATGTTGTTATATGTGTTTTGAGGCCTCAAGTAGGTCATTGTTATGATATGAGACTTGTTGGTATGTTCGAACAGGGTCCCGAGGGGCTTGGGTGAGTTCGGATAGGTTTGAGTTGTGTTGCGCTCGTTTTTGATGTTTCGACATTATTTTTCAAGCATAAATGGTACTACATTAAGCAAATGAGCCCCGATTTCTGTTTTTTACTGAAGCATTAGATCCGTATTGTTATTACGAAGCTATAACAAAGAGAATTGTTGAATTTAGAAATCGTATGGGGATTTTATGGTTATTTTACTAAGAATTGGATTGCTAGATTTTTCAGATTAATTATGAAATTGCCACTGAATTCGTATTTAAAAATCTGCACTATTTTTAAATATTGAAACCAACATATCTCCTTCAATATAAGGTCAAATGGAGTGATTAAACAGGCTAACTTGACTAAAATTTTACAAGAAATCCATTGGAGGTATCAGAAGTGAATTTTGGGATCGTTTGGTATAAGAATCGAGGCAGAATAACTGACAGAAAAATATATAAAATAAGGGTTTGTTCATTTGGTCATATTTTGAGTTGGGAAGCTCGGATTTGGGCGATTTTGGAGGCAATTTTTACCATATGTATTGGGGTAAGTGTTATCTACTCATTTTTGGTTGTATTTCATTAATCCATCTTCGTTTTTGGCATTTGATTGATGATTTCAAAGTGAAATTTGGGGGGGGGGGTTTGCCTAAAGTTTCATAAAGTAAATTTTTATGTTTTGAACATCGATTCAGAGTTGGAATTGGATGAAACTAGTATGATTGGACTCATAATTGAATGAGTTATCGGATTTTGTGAGTTTTGTCAGGTTCCGAGATGCGGGCCGGGGTTGGGCTTTTTGGCCGATTTTGGGCTTTTGATTAAAGAATCGACCTTTTTCAATTGGGATTGGTCGCTTTTGCATTGTTTAATGTGTTTGAGTTGTTTTTGGTTAGTTTCGAGCCGTTAGGAGGTCAGCACGCGCGAGATGGCATTTTTGGAGCATCACTTGGCTTGCTCGGTATTGGAATTGACTTGTTTGAGGTAAGTAATGATTGTAAATCGTGTCTTGAGGGTATAAAACCCCGTATTTCACATTGCTTTACTATTTTGAGGTGACACACATGCTAGGTGACGGGCGTGTGGGCGTGCACCTGGGAATTGTGACTTGGTCTGTCCCGTAGCAACTATAAAGTTGCGTATTTGACTTAAATTATGTGATACTTATGTGTTTTAGAAAGAATTTCCTATAAATTGGGCTGAATGCCATATTTGGGCCTTGTGCCAGAGCTGTTTGGACCCTTAAAGGTTTTTTCTTATTATCCTCTCACTGTTTTTGATTTAAGATCTATACTCAGTCATGCTGTGTTTACTAATTTTATAACTCAGTCTTTATTACTCCGTTTTGATGCATAAAATGATATTTTTGGGCTGAGCACCCTATTTTACTAATAGCCCGAGTGACTTGAGAGGTTTCTGACTGAGAGGTCGAGGGCCTGTGTTGTGAGAATATTATGGGATCGGACTGCACGCCACAACATGTTGTTATTGATTCATGATTTTTGTGAGGCCGCAGTCCTGATTGATTTACGCCATGAGGTGGCTTGTTATGAGGCTGAGGCCCTGATTGATTTATGTCACGAGGTGGCTTATTATAGCGCTTGGGCTGTAGGAGCCCCTCCGGAGTCTGCACAACCCCAGTGAGCGCGGGTACCCTGAGTGAGTGATATGATGTTTTGCTCGAGGGGCTGTTCTTATTCATATTGTGCCCGAGGGGCTGTTTACGAGCGATTGTGAGGTAATGCCCGATAGGCTGTATATGAGTGACTGTGAGGTGTAACGACCCCACCAGTCGTTTTGAGCTTTTGCATTTCGCTCGCCAGTTCTCGGGTATGACTAGCCCCGTGTGCTATATTATGACTTATGTAAATCGTCGGTTTTGGTTTTCAGGATAATCAGAATAAATTTAGAAGAACAATTCTCAGTTTGAAGCTTTAAATTTGAATGGTTTGATCAAGTTTTGACCTTTTAGTATTCGATCTTGGATTTGGACTAAGGAGTGCGTTCGGAATGTATTTTGGAGGTCCATGGTAGATTTAGGCTTGAATTGGCGAAATCAAAATTTTGGAATTTTTCGGTCGCCAGTGGAAATTTTGATATCAGGGTCGGAATGGAATTCTGGAAACTGGAGTAGGTCCATTGTGTCATTTGTGACGTGTGTGCAAAATTTTAGGTCATTCAGATGAGGTTTGATAGACTTTCTAATCGGATTCGAAATTCGGAAGTTTTGGAATTTCTTAGGTTTGAATCCGAGGGTGATTTGATGTTTTGATGTTGTTTTGAGCATTCCGAAAGTTGGAACAAGTTTGAGTGATGTTATTGGATGTGTCTGCATATTTGGTTGAGGTCCCGAGGGCCTCGGGTGAGTTTCAGGTGGTTAACGAACCAATTCTTGGTTTTTGAGAGTTGCAGATTTTTCTTCTATTCTGTTGCAGAATTTTGTTCTTCGCGTTCGCGAAGGGTTGGTGACAGAGAAAGATGGTTTGTTCTTCGTGTTCGCGATGTAAGTCCCGCGTTCGCAAAAGGTTCCTGAGTTAAAGCTACGTGTTCGCGAGGAGTGTTCCGCGTTCATGTAAGGTCAGCTGTTTGGTCTTCACGTTCGCAGGTGGGCCCTCGCATTCGCGAAGAAGGGAATTTTGGCATGAGACAAATTGTGCTTCGCGAACGCAAGGGAGCTACCGTGTTCGCGAAGAAGGAAATAATACCTGGGGCAGAATGTTTAAATAGTGCCTTCGCGATTTTTAGCCCATTTTCCACCATTGTTGAGTGTTTTTGAAGCTTTTTGAGAGGGATTGAAGAGGGAATCGAAGGGAAACACTTGGAGGTAAGATTTGTGAACTCAATACTCGATTCTATGGTGATTTCTAACTAATTAGATATGAAATTAGTGGGATTTAAAGCCTAAAATTGGGGAATTAGGGCTTGAAATTGGAGAGTGTAAATTAGGGATTTGAGGGGCCATTTGAGGTCCGATTTTGATGTTCTTGGTATGTATGGACTCGCGGGAAGATAAGAATTCTATTGATACAATTTTTATCAGATTTTTAGACGTGGGCCCAAGGGTGGGGTTTGGCCAATTTCGGGATTTTTGATGTAAATTGGTTATTTTCGAGTGGGTTTTTTTCCCTTAGCATACTTTGATGATATGGTACTGTTTTTGGCTAGATTTGGAGCATCCAGATGCCGAGTTGAGAGGCAAAGGCATCGTGGGCTAGAATTTGGACCAGATTGAGGTAAGTAATGATTGTAAATGTTGTCCTGAGGGTATGAAACTCGGATTTTACATCATTGTGCTACTTTGAGGTGACACACATGTTAGATGATGAGCGTGAGGTCGTGCACTGTTGGGGATCGTGACTTGGTCCATCCCGTACGACTATTAAGTCGCGTATTTGATTGAAAACTGTTTGATATCATTGTGTTTTTGAAAAGTATTACTATGTTTTGGACTGAATGTCATATTTGGGCCTTGTACCAACTGTGTTGGACCCTTAGGGGATTTTACTACTATTCCTCACTGTTTTGACTTAATATCTGTACTCAATCATGCTGTACTTTATTGTTTTCATAACACAGTCGTATTTACTATGTTTTGATATTTTTAAATGATATTTTGGGCTGAGCATCATGTTTTACTGTTGCCCGAGTGACTTGAGAGATTTCTGACTGAGTGAGGTCGAGGGCCTGTGTTGTGAGGATATTATGGGATCGGGCTGAGCGCCACAGCATATTGTTACTGATTCATGATTATAAGGCTGAGGGACTGATTGTTATGGCACGAGGTGGCTTGTTATGAGGCCGAGGGCCAGTTTGATTATGCCACGAGATGGATTGTTATAGCGCTTGGGCTGTAAGAGTCCCTTCGGAGTCTGAACACCCCCAGTGAGCGCGGGTACCCAGTGTGAGTGATGTGATGTAGCCCGAGGGGCTGTTGTTGTTTCATATTGTTGCCTGAGGGGCGGTTCTTAATTCACATTATGCTTGAGGGGCTGATTACGAGTGATTGTAAGGTAGCCCGAGAGGCTGATTCTGTTGATATTGTGCCCGAGGGGCGAGTTCTGTTGATATTGTGCCCGAGGGGTGGTTTATGGTACATGTTTTGCCCGAAGGGCTGTTTACGTTTTTATCATTTTTACTCACTGTTTTATCACTCGTTTGAAACTATTGGAGATGTTTTAAAAAGCAAAGGGTTTTTACTGAAACTGAGTCTGATTTACAAAATAAATGATTTCTGTACTGTTTTGGAAACGTACTGTATTTGCTATAGCGTCATGACATGGTTTACGTGTTTTCTTACCGCTCAACTTTCATTTACTTTTATTACTTACTGAGTTGGCATACTGACATTACTCCCTGCACCTTGTGTGCAGATTCATGTATTTCTAAACCCGATAGTGGGCGTTGATTGCTTAGTGGTAGAGTCATCGGAGTTAGCAAGGTAGCTTCCCGGCGTTCGCATCCCTACTCTCTCTCTCTCTCTCTCCCTCTTATCTTCCTTAGCCTATTATAGTTTATTTTCAGACTCTTTATTGTATTCAGACCTTAGTAGATGCTTGTGACTTATGACACCCCGATGTCGGGCTTGTGTATTTATTCCGCACTGATCATTTAGACTTACATTATGAGATTATTGATTAATTAATGGCTTAAAATGACTTTTATTGAATACTAGTTGATTCGGGAATTGTGTCGGCTGGCCTAATTTTACGATAGGTGCCATCACAACTAGGTCGGTTTTAGGGTCGTGACATGAGGGTTGCCCGAGGGGATGTTTATGATTCATGTTTGCCCGAGGGGGCTGTTCACGAGTAATGTTCGCTGAGGGGTTGTTCTTGATTTATGTTGCCCGAGGGGTTGTATACAGGTGAGTTTTGCCTGAGGGGCTGTTTACGTTTTCATCATTTTTATTCACTGTTTCATCACTTCGTTGAAAACTGTTGAAAGATGTTTTAAATGGTTTTAGTTAAACTGGATTTAAATAAGCTAAGTTGACTCAAAATCCTGATTTTAAAAGCTTGATGTATTTTACTGAGATTTCATGATATGAACTGTATATGTTTTATTGCTCGTCACTACTGCTTAGTCTCTATTTACTTTTATTACTTACTGAGTTGGCATACTCACATTACTCCCTGCATCTTGTGTGCAGATCTAGGTATTTCTAAACCCGGTAGTGGGTGTTAATTACTCAGTGGCAGGTCCATCGAAGTTAGTAAGGTAGCTGCCTGGCGATCGTAGCCCTGCTTTTCTCCCTCCTTATCCCCCCTTAGTTGTATTCAATTATTTCCAGGCTATGTTAGTCTTGATGTTGTCAGACGGTTGTAGTAGATGCTCATGACGAGTGACACACCAATGTCAGGCTTTCTTTCCGCACTGTTATTTTGATTTAAACTCCTTATGTAGGCTTATTATTAAATAGCTTTGGTTTTGTCTTAAAATGAAAATATTTATTGGTTTTGGTAGTGTGTCGGCTTGCCTAGTACCACGTTAGGCGCCATCATGACAAGGTTAGTTTTTGGTCGTGACAAGTTGGTATCAGAGCCTAGGTTACATAGGTCTCACGAGTCATGAGCAAGTTTAGCAGAGTCTCGCGGATAAGTACAAAGACATCTGTACTTATCTTTGAGAGGCTGCAGAACCTTTAGGAAATCCCACATTCTTAAATTCTTATCGTGCAACATTGATTCAGCTTGAAATATAACTCTTGAAATTCCTTCCACGCGTTCGTATGCGCGCATGAGCGCTCAGTATCTACTGTGCATCAACGACTTGTGATTCCCTAAACGAGAGGTGAGATGCAATTTTTGTGTGTTGATGTTGGGCCAGTCTGGAGGACTTGGGGCTAGGCTTTGCCTGTAGTTTGAGCACTGAAGTGTTGATTGTGTGAGCGCGTTCTTTTGGATTTACATGTTCGGTAGTGTCCCTATTAGTGAAAGTGATGGCTGGATGACTACGTGATAAGTATGATGTGACTGTGAGATGTGTTCATATGATTTGGATGTGACGAGGAGGGTCTGCTTGAGGGTAGAAAGAACTATTTGGTGCTTTATTTCCATCTTGATTTGATGTATAACCCCGAGTTATAGGTGTGTTGAAGGATCTTTTCATGTTTTTTAATTGGGAAATGAAGTAGATTTCATATCGTGATATAAGTTTAGACTCAGTAAGATTAAGTAATTGCGTGATGTTTATGACGGTGGAAGGGTATAAAGAGATGTTTATGTACTGCAGATTGAGTTTGGATCATGTATTAGAGTTGTCTTGACTGTTACGAGGGTGAATGCGAGATTTGCAGATGATTTGAAGTACTAGATGGTTTGTGTTGCACGAGCTTATGAAGGATTTAATTCAATCTCACTATGGTATTATGGGAGTAATAAAATATGAGCATTGTGAGTTTTTGTGTGTTTTGATCTATGGCTTTGAGCCAAGTGGGGGAGTATGCTATTGATAAGTTAATTGCATGGCTAAGTGTCTTATTAGTTTCAGTTTGAGGTATACTGGTGAATCAGATATGACTTGCAGAGGTTGAGATTAAGGATGACTCGAGTAAAGGGAATTTCTAGATATGAGTTGTATTAGGTTTTATGAGTATATGAGAATCATGGAATGATTTGAGTTGTTATTGGTGAAGGATGTAATGTGCATGGGGCAAAAATTTATCTAGTTACATTAAAGTGGGGTTATATCCTTGGGTGTTGGAGTGCTAATGGGGCTCAGGTCGATCGGCCCATTTGATCAGTCTAATTGAGATTTGGGCAGAGTGGATAAATCTCAAGAACGGTTCTAATGAATTCAAGATTTATATGTGGGAATTAAGAATATTTTTGTGGGTTTGTATGTGGCTAGAAGATGAGAGTTATATTGGATGGTGTTGAGGATCACAATATTTCTACATCATTATGGATTCTACATTTCAGTATCAGGAAAGTTAAATTAACAACTTGATATTTATAGAAGGTCTCTTCGGAGTGGGTATCTCGATTGTGGTACTTTTGGGGTGCTTAAGAGAGCATTCAACGACTTATGAGCCTTAGGGAAGTGTGGTTTATGTTAGGGTCTCGTGTGGTGAGTCTGGGTTGAGGATTGAGGTATTATGGCGAGGAGAAGTATCAATGTGAATGCAATTCAAAAGGAACTCGGATAGATATGACATCTTGGTAGTAGGTTGGATCGTCATGGTAATGGGTATGATTAGTTCTTTGGGTGTTTATGAGGTAATGTGTTTCTACAGATGTTTTGTGGCAATGCTCTTAAGTTTTGGTGACCTGCGTAGCTTAGTTGGGTTAGACAGATTCAGTCCTGACAGTTGGGTTTTGAGCAAATGGGATTCAGAGAGTTCTTGATGGTTTCTACCATGGTTAGAGAGGTATATCTTCTACTGGCGTGAGGAGCATGTGATGTATAGTGATCTTCTCCTAGATGGGGTCAAATGGAAAGTTCTTGGCTAGTTGAGTACGTATTTACTTGTGACTCAGAGTGGATTATGAAGTTCTCATATTTATCATGGGATGGAATGGTATATCCAATATGTTGTGTAGGGTTGGGATTTGCATATGTAAGGTTATGGTTCAGTTCTGAAAAGAAGTTCATAAATTCTTAGGCAACATCGATAGTTTCTGATGACTAGGTAAATGATATTACTAACTGGTATGGCTTGATGAGAGTATACATTTCAGAAAGGGCGATGTGTGGGAGTTATGGATACTTCATTGGTATTACAACACTCTCTTGTTTGATCGACTCTTGGAGTTCAAATTTTGCTTTGTGGCATAGAGGAATTTTAGAAGTATTCCTCGTGGGGTGACTGTGTAATTGGAGAAGTGTGGGCATTCAGGCGGTGGAGTTGAGATCAGAGATGGTGATTTGTATGTTCTATGGATTAAGAGACTGGGAGTTCTCGTGAGTAGATTGTTTCGTGGTTGTGGACCGTAAAAGTAGCCAAGGTTAGTCAGAGGTTAGTATGTGTTGTGATTCAGTCATTGTAGACTTTTGGAGGGTTATTTATCTATTGTAGGGGACCAAAGCTAATTTGGGGTTCATTGGTAGGCCCAACATGGAGGTGTGTTCTGTACCGGGTCAAATTTGTTGACTCCGAACTGCTATTGTTGATGGATGTGCCATTCGATTGTTGTTGAGCTTATTCGTGTTCTTGAGTGATCTATGAGCTACTCTTCTATGTTACGAAGGATTATGATTTGTTGGTTATATGCACATATGGTTCGGTTCTATTGGGGTCTTATAGCGAAATTTGAGCGGGAAGAGTATTGGGTATTGCTTGGTGTATGGTGTATTGGTTATGCTCTTTCGGGTTTTGTGTGGTGTTATGTCATTTGCTTCTCCATAGTTATGATAATTCACTTTGAGTACTTGATGTCGTTGCGCGTGGTTATTGATTTTGAGCAAGGTGGCTTGAGGTATGTGCCATGGATTAGTGTTTGGATGGGGCACACATTGCAGCAAAATTATGTTAAGGTATGAACCTTTGTGTTAGATTCGTGTGATGGTGCTACGGGGTGTGATGGATTTTCAGTATTTCATTGTGGCAGTACTTGTTAAGCTTGCAAGAGAGTCCTCTCGTTTGAGTCATTTTTTACATGATTTGAGTATATTTGGGATGTTGCTATTGGGTGCACGAGTTGCATAGGTTATGGCTTTGGATTGTATTGGTGTGTCATGTCATCAGAGTGGTCATGTTGGATGAGATGAGGTCATTGGACCTAGAATGAATACTATCAGAATTGGTTACAATATGGTTGGAAGGATAATATTGGAAGTCGACTTAGAAATCTGCTATAGTTCCTGTCGGAGAAGAGGGATCTCCATGACTTGTTCTGACGAATGGTTATGAGTTTCTGCGTGTTTCTTTCATCATTGGCAGTATATGAAAGTGCTAGAACGAGGCTTTGTTTGTTAAGAGGTGTATTACCGGTATTGGGTTGTTTTGAGCAGCTACTATGATTAGGAGTTATCGCCATGAGTGTTTGAGTTATGTGGTATATCATGTCATTACATCTTGGGTTACACATATGATTTGATACAGCTTGTTCAGACTTATTGTAGATACGAGGTTCTGATCTTATAGAAAATTTCGGATGTTGGAAATTGGGCCCTAAGACTTATGGACTAAGTTGGATTAAGAAATTTCAGTCATGTTGCGTTATCAAACCTATATGGGATAGGGTGATGTGGGATCACTGTGCATAGTGAGATTATACGGCGAGTTGATGGCTTTTGGAACAACTCTGGCACGTTCGAGGACAAACGTATGTTTAAGTGGGGGAGGATGTAACGACCCGACTGGTCATTTTGAGCAATTGCACTTCGCTCAGTTGTTTGAGGGTATGAGTAGCTCCGTAGGAATTATCATAACTTATGTGAATCGTTGCTTTTGGTTTTCAGGTTATTTAGAATTGATTTGGAAGAATGATTCTCAGCTAGAAGCTTTAAATTTGAAAGGTTTGACCAAGTTTTGACTTTTTAAAAATTAATATCGGATTGGATTTTGATGGTTCCGTTAGCTCCGTTGGGTGACTTTTGGACTTAGGAGCGCGTCCGGATTGTAATTTGGAGGTCCATAGTAGAATTTGGCTTGAAATAGCGAAAGTCAAAATTTTGGAAAGTTTGATCGGGAGCGGACTTTTTGATATCATGTTCAGATTTCGATTCTGGAAGTTGGAGCATGTCCATAATGTCAAATGTGACTTGCGTGCAAAATTTGAGGTCAATCGGATATGATTTGATAGGTTTCGACATCAGTTGTGGAAGTTTGAAGTTTCAAGTTCATTGATTTCGAATTGAGGTGTGATTCGTCATTTCGATGTTTTATGTGTGTTTTGAGGCATCAAGTAGGTCCGTGTTATGATATGAGACTTGTTGGTATGTTCGAACAGGGTCCCGAGGGGCTCGGTTGAGTTTCGGATAGGTTTGGGTTGTGTTGCGCTCGTTTTTGATGTTTCGACGTCGTTTTCCAATCATAAATGGTACTACATTAAGCAAATGAGCTCCGATTTCTGTTTTTATTAAAGCATTAGATCCGTATCGTAATTACGGAGCTATAGAAAAAAGAATTGTCAAATGTGGACATCGTATGTGGATTTTATGGCAATTTTACTAAGAATTGGGTTGCCAGATTTTTCAGATTAATTAGGAAATTGCCATTGAATTTGTATTTAATAATCTACACTATTTTCAAATATTGAAACCAACATATCTCCTTCAATATAAGGTCAAATGGAGTGATTCGAGAGCCTAACGTGTCTAAACGTTTACAAGGAATCCAATGGAGGCATCAAAAGCGAGTTTCGGGATCATTTGGCATGTGAATCGAGGCAAAATAGCTGACAGAAAAATATATAAAACAAAGGTTTGTTCATTTGGTCATATTTTGAGTTGGGGAGCTCGGATTTGGGCGATATTTGAGGCGATTTTCACCATATGTATTGGGTTAAGTGTTCTCTACTCGATTTTAGTTATATTTCATGAATCCATCTTCGTTTTTGGCATTTGATTGATGATTTTGAAGTGAAATTTTGGGGTTTTTGCCTAAAGTTTCATAAAGTGATTTTTAAGTTTTGAACATCGATTCGGAGTCGGAATTGGATGAAACTAGTATGGTAGGACTCATAATTGAATGAGTTGTCGGATTTTATGAGTTTTGTCAGGTTCTGAGATGCGGGACTCGGTTGGGCTTTTTGGTCGATTTTGGACTTTTGATTAAATATTCGACCTTTTTCAATTGGGATCGGTTGCTTTAGCATTGTTTGATATATTTGAGTTGTTTTTAGTTAGTTTCGAGCCATTCGGAGGTCGGCGCGCGTGAGATGGCATTTTTGGAGCATCGCTTGGCTTGCTCGGTATTGGAATTGGCTTGTTTGAGGTAAGTAATGATTGTAAATCTAGTCCTGAGGGTATGAAACCCCAGATTTCACATTGCTTTACTATTTTGAGGTAACGCACATGCAAAGTGACGGGTGTGTGGGCGTGCACCATTGGGGATTGTGACTTGGTCTGTCCCGTTGCAACTATAAAGTTGCGTATTTGACTTAAATTATATGATACTTATGTGTTTTAGAAAGAATTTCCTATAAATTGGTATGAATGCCATATTTGGGCCTTGTGCTAGAGTTGTTTGGACCCTTAGGGGCTTTTTCTTATTATACTCTCACTGTTTTTGATTCCTCGGCGACGATATCGTCATCGGAGATGAGCGGGTGGCTGAGCGTTATCGCGAGCTAATTTCGCCACTGAATGTTCCATTTTAAGATTTATACTCTGTCATGCTGTGTTTACTGATTTTATAACTCAGTCATTATTACTCTGTTTTGATGCATAAAATGATATTTTTGGGCTGAGCACCCTGTTTTACTAATAGCCCGAGTGACTTGAGAGATTTCTGACTGAGTGAGGTCGAGGGCCTGTATTGTGAGGATATTATGGGATCGGGCTGCACGCTGCAACATGTTGTTATTGATTCAGGATTTTTGTGAGGCTGCGGTCCTGATTGATTTATGCCACGATGTGGCTTGTTATGAGGCAGAGGGCCTAATTGATTTATGACATGAGGTGGCTTGTTATAGCGCTTGGGCTGTAGGAGCCCCTCCGGAGTTTGTACACCCCCAGTGAGCGCGGGTACCCTGAGTGAGTGATATAATGTTTTGTCTGAGGGGCTGTTCTTGATTCATATTGTGCCAGAGGGTCTATTTATGAGAGATTGTAAGGTAATGCCCGAGGAGCTGTATATGAGTAACTCTGAGGTTTGCCCAAGGGGCTGTTTATGATTCATGTTTGCCCGAGGGGGGGGGGGTATTCACGAGTAATGTTCACCGAGGGGCTGTTCTTGATTTATGTTGCTCGAGAGGCTGTATACGAGTGAATTTTGCCTGAGGGGCTGTTTATGTTTTCATCTTTTTTACTCACTGTTTCATCACTTCAGTGAAAACTTTTGAAAGATGTTTTAAATAGTTTTACTAAAACTGGATTTAAATGAGCTTAGTTGATTAAATATCCTAATTTTAAAAGCATGTTGTATTTTACTGAGATTTCATGATATGAACTGTATATGTTTTATTGCTCGTCACTACTTCTCAGTCTCTATTTACTTTTATTACTTACTAAGTTAGCATACTCACATTACTCCCTGCACCTTGTGTGCAGATCCAGGTATTTCTGAACCCGGTAGCGGGTGTTGATTACTAAGTGGCAGGTCCATTAGAGTTAGTAAGGTAGCTGCCTGGCGATCGCAACCCTGCTTTTCTCCCTCCTTATCCTCCCTTAGTTGTATTCAATTATTTCCAGGCTATGTTAGTCTTGATGTTGTTAGACGGTTGTAGTAGATGCTCATGACTAGTGATACCCCGATGTCGGGCTTTTTTTCCGTATTGTTGTTTTGAGTTAAACTCCTTATGCAAGCTTATTGTTAAATAGCTTTGGTTTTGTCTTAAAATGAAAATATTGATTGGTTTTGGTAGTGTGTAGGCTTGCCTAGTGCCACGTAAGGCGCCATCACGACAGGGTTAGTTTTGGGTCGTGACATAAACACATTTGTTTACACTCATTAATTTTGAAAACATTTGGCAGTATTATTTGGTCAAATCTCGCATGTCATTGTTTGGGTGCTTGTTTTAGTCTGTAATGTGACCTAACAAGTTGGCACACATTTTTTCCCTTCAGGAACCATGAACCCCTCAGGTTGTTCCATGTAAATTTCTCAATCTAAATCTTAATATAAGAAGGTTGTCTTCACATCCATTTGATGGATTTCAAGACCATGCACTGTAGCCAATGATACTAATATCCATATGTACGTAATACTCATTACCGACGAGTATATGTTAAAATAGTCAAGGCCTTCTCATTGTCTATATCCTTTGACAATAAGTCTGCCTTATACTTGTCAATAATGCCATCGCCTTTTATTTTCCTTTTAAAAATCCATTTGGAACCTAATGGTTCGTTCCCTAGAGTAAGATCAACTAACTCCTAAGTATGATTATTTAATATGATTCTCTCTCACTATTGACTACTTCTTTCCGAGCAAGACATAACTTCTTTCAAAGTTTGAAGCTCATTTTCTAACAAGAACGTCAGAAAATCTAATCCATTAGAAGTAGTTGTCCTTTGACGTTTACTATATATTGGATTCACCTCAAAGGTGTACTTTCCTTTGCTTCATCCCGAGGTCGCTTAGATATTTCACTAGACAATTTACATTCCTTTTTATACGGATAAACATTCTCAAAGAATTTAGTATTTTCTGATTCGATTACTGTATTAATATGAATATCGAGATTTTCTAATTTATGAACCAAAAAATGGCATGCCTTACTATTTGTTGCATATCCTATGAAAACGCAATCAATAATTTTCGGTCGATGTCACGACCCTAAACTCAGACCCCGGTCATGATGGCGCCTCTCGTGAAGACAAGGACAACCGACACAACACCCAAATTAACCCTTAATCATTAAGAATCATTTTAAGCCTTTAATTACACAAAAGTTTCATAATGTAAGTCTACATGAACAATGCAGAAATAATATACAAGCCCGACATTGGGGTGTCATAAGTCACGAGCATCTACTAAGGTCTGAATAAAACGAAAAATCTGAAAAACATGTACAGAATACAGTCTAATGAAAACAAAGAGGGAGAAAGGCTATGTTGCGAATGCCGGGCAGCTACCTTGCTAAACTTTGATGACTCTGCCTCTGGGCAATGAACACCTGCTATCGGGTTCCGAAATACCTGAATCTGCACACGAGGTGCATGGAGTAATGTGAGTACTCCAACCCATTAAGTAATAAAAGTAAATACAGTCTAAGTAGTATGAAATTGCGTAAACCACGTCATAGCACCATAGTGATTACATCATGTTCCCAAAACAGGATACCGTTCAAATAATTTCGTTAAACTCCCAACATCAGTAAAATACTTTGGAAACATCTTTCTAACCTTTTCAATAGAGGTTTAATGAAGTATATATATAGTAAAAGTGATGAAAAATCATAATTGTCCCCTCGGGCAAAAATATAGTTCGTATACAGCCTCTCGGCATAACAGAAATTTATAACTATTTCATAACTTAAAAACTTTAGTTTAAATGAAAGTTGTTTAAAGCATTAGTTCAACTTTTTCAATAGAGGCTCAGGCTAAAGATGAGTGAAAGCATTAATCAAATCCACATATTCAATAGAACTAACTTTAAGGAGGAGTAAAAACAGTAAGTCCATAAACTGACCCCTCAGGCAAAGCATCACTCAAGTACATGTATATGATAAAGCCCCTCGGGCAAGCCTCTCAGTCGCTCATGACTCCACTCTTACCAATCAGCTCACACTCAATAGGTACCATATAGTAACTGCTCGGCGTACAGCCCAATCCGTATATCGCTGCAGCATACAGCCCGATCCATATATATAGTCGACTGCGCTCACTGGGGGTGTGCAGACTCCAGAGAGGCTCCTACAGCCCAAGCGCTATTTCACTGCGGCGTGCAGCCCGATCCAACATATCGATGCGGCATGCAGCCCGATACATATATATATATATATATATTGCTGCGGCGTGCAGCCCGATCCATAAATATATAATCCTCACAACCAGGCCCTCGGTCTCTCTCGGTCATTAACCTCACAATCAGACCCTCGGTCTATCTCAGTCATCAACCTTACAATCAGAACCTTAGTCCATCTCAGTCATCAACCTCACAATCAGACCCTCGGTCTATCAGTAAAACAGGGAACTCAGCCCAAACTGTTTTCACATTTTAAGAAGTAAAGTGGTAAAACCAGATTTAAATAATAAACAGGTAAAACATTACTGAGGATATGCTTTCAAAACAAATAGAGTGAGGAAAAATAGTGAAAATATACCCCTAAGGGTCTCAACAGGTCGGCACAAGGCCCGAAACATGTCATACAGTTCAACGTAATAATATCAATCTCTAAAATATGGAATATCATAAGATTTCAAATCAAATACGTGACTTAACAGTTGTACGGGATGGACCAAGTCACAATCCCCAACGGTGCACGACTCCACGCTTGTCATCTAGCATGTGCGTCACCTCAAAGTAGCACAACGATGTGAAATCCGAGGTTTCATACCCTCAGGACAGCATTTACAATCATTACTTACCTCAAACGGACGAAAATCTACGTCGCAATGCCCTTGCCTCTCGACTCGGCCTCAAATCGCCCCGAATCTATCCAAAATCGGAATCATATCATTAATACATGCCAAAGGGACAAAGCCCACGCGAAAATAATCAAATTAAACTCAAAATCCTGAAATTGGTCCAACCCAACCCCTGGGTCCACGTCTCGGAATCCGATTAAAATCACATCAATAGAATCCTCATCCTCTCACGAGTCTATACATATTAAGATCATCAAAATAGAACCTCAAATGGCCCCTCAAATCCCCAATTTAACTCTCCAATTTCAATCCCTAATTTCCACAACTCTTTCTCTAATTTTTCCCACTATTTTCAAGATTAAACAATGAATTAATCACCACAAACACAAGATACAAAGCCCAAGTAGCTTACCTCTCTATCAACACTTGATTCCCTCTTAAAATCACAGCTTGGAGCTCCAAAATCGCACTAAAATGATGAACAAATGACTAAAAATCGCGAAGGGGCCTTTTTATACATTCTGCCCAGCACTTTTGCACCTGCGAGCCCATAAGCGCACCTGCGCTTCCGCTTTTGCTGAAAAACATCCGCTTATGCGGACTTCACTTATCTCACCAGGCCTCGCATTTGCGGTCGCCTCACTACTCCTGCGGTATCGCAGATGTAGTTACCAAGCCGCACTTGCGGTCCTCCATGCACCTGCGGTCCCCAATCCACAGGTGCGGATATGATAGAAGCAGCAACATCAGCTGCAATTTCTCAAGTTCAACCTTCCCGAAAACTATCCGAAATCATTTCGAGGCCCCCCGAGACCTCAACCAAAAATACAAACAAGTCGCATATCACCATTCAAACGTATTCCAACTTCCGGAACACCCAAAACAACATCAAAACCTCAAATCATAATCTAATTCAAGCCTAAGAATTGAAAAAACTTCCAATTTTTTCTTTCGATCAAAATATCTATCAAACCTCGTCAGAATGACCTAAAATTTTGCACACACGTCACAAATGACACATAGGACCTACTCCAACTTCAAGAATTTCATTCCGACCCCTATATCAAAATCTCACCTTTCAACCGAAAAACGCCAAAATTCCAATTTTGCCAATTCAAGCCTAGACCTTCCACGGACCTCCAAAACTCGTTCCGATCACGCTCCCAAGTCCCAAATCACCTATCGGAGCTAACCAAATCATAAAAATTCAAAACCGAGATCATATACTAACAAGTCAAAAGTTGGTCAAACCTTTTCAAATTTTAAGCTTCAAACAGAGAATTGCTCTTCCAAATTCATTCTGATTGCCCTGAAAACCAAAACCAACAATTTACATAAGTCATAACACATTACACGAGGCAAGTCATGCCCGAGAACTGGCGAGCAGAGTGCAAAAGCTCAAAACGACCGGTCGGGTCGTTACATCCTCCCTCACTTAAACATATGTTCGTCCTCGAACGTGCCCAGAGTTGTTCCGAAAACCATCAAATCACTGAATAACCTTACCATGTAGATACCCGGGGGTGATCCCATGTCACCCTATCTCATATAGGTCCGATAACACAATGCAACTGAAATTCCACAATCCATCCTAGCCCATAAGCTTTAGAACCAAAGTTCCACTTCCGAAATCATCTATATTGTCAGAACCTCACACCTATACTCTGAATAAGTCCGAACAAGCTGTAACAACCATATCTGTACCCAAGATACGATTACATGATATACCTCATAACTTAGACACTCGTAGCGATAACTTCTAGTCACAGTAATTGCCCAAAATAGCTGAATACCGATAATAAACCTCTTATCAAACAAAGCCTCATTCCAACACTTTCCGTATATTGCCAATGATGAATTGAACATGCAGAAAGTCATACCATTCCTCTGATCAACCATTTATAAAGCCACTTTCCCTTTGGCGAGGACCGTAGCAAATTTCTAAACCGAACATCGATATTATCCTTCCAACACGCTGAAACCGAATCCATTTGTATTCATTCTAGATCCCCACTGATCTCATCTAATCCAGCACAACTACACTGGTGACATGACACCTCAATACCATCTAAAACCACAACTCGTGCAATCCATGCACCAATAAGCAACAACCCGAACATACTCAAATCATGAGAATGACTCAAATGAGAGAGTTGTACTGCAAGCTCGACAGTACCACCACAACACAATGGTGAGAACTCGTCACACATCATAGAAATAGAACACACAAATCTAACCTGAAGAATCATACCTCCACATAACCTCGCTGCAATGCGCGATTATATCAAACACTGATCCACCTTAATCGCCTCAAGTCACTATGCTCAAAATCAACAACCACGTGCAATTTGGTGCCTAACACCCAAAAGTGAATTACCATAACCATGGAGAAGCAACTGACGCAATGCCATATCAGTCCGAAAGAACATACCTAATGCGTAACAAATCATGCAACACCCAATTACCCGTCTCGCTCAAATTCGGCTATAAAGCTCAAATTGAATCGCACCATATGCGCATATAACCAACAAATCACAACTCCTCGTAACACAGAAGTGTAACTCATAGATCTTTCTAGAACACATATAAGCTCAACAACAATCGAATGACACATCTCTCAACAATAATAGTTCGGAGTCAACAATTCCAACCCGATGTAGAACACACATCCCTGTTGGCCCCACCAATGAACCACACATCAACTCTGGTCATCCATAACAGATAAATAACCCCTCGAAGGCTCACAATGACTGAATCATAGCACATATTATCATCTGAATATCTTACCCACATCCTTCACAGTCCACAACCGCGAAATAGCTGTTCATGAGAACTCCCAGTCTCCAAATCCATAAAGCACACAAATTACCATATCTGATCCTAATTTCGCCGCTCGAATATACAACACACCTCTAATACTTAATCATCCCACGAGAGGTACACCTATAATTCTCCTGTGCCACCAAGCAAACTCGAATATCATTAGTCGATTAGACGAGATAGTGCCGCAATACCAACAAAGCATCCACAACTCAAACACATCGCCCTTTCTGAAATGTATATGCTCATCAAGCCACATCAATCAGTGATCTCATTTATCTAGTCATCTGAAGTTGTCCATGCTGCCTAAGAATTTATGACCTTTCTTTCAAAATTGAACCGTGACCTTACACATGCAAATATCAACCCCACACAACATACCGCATCTACCATACCATCCAATGATAATTATGAGAACTTCGCAATCCACTCCGAGCTACGAGTAACTACGTACTCAACCAGCCAAGAACTTTTCCATTTGATCCCATCTAGGAGTAGATCATTATACATCCCCTGCTCCTCATGCCAGTAGGAAATATACATCTCTAACCATGGTAGAAACTATCAAGAACACTCTGAATTCCATTTGTGCAAGACCAATCCGTCAGAACTGACTCCTTCTAACTCAATCAAGCTACACAAGCCATCAAAAACCTAAAAGCATTTCCACGAAACACCTGTAGAAACTCATTACCTCACAAGCACCCCAAAGAACTAATCATATCCTTACCATGCCGATCTGGCCTACTACCAAGCTATCCTATCTATCCAGGTTCCTTTTGATTTACCTTCGACTTGATACTTTTTCTTGCTATAAAACCACAATTCCTCAACCCAGACTCACCACACGAGACCCAAGCATAAAACACACCACCCTAAGGCTCATAAGTCGTTGAATATTCTCTTAAGCAAATCAAAAGTACCACAACTGAGATACTCACTCCGAAGAGACCTTCTGTGAATTTCAAGTTGTTCATCTTACCTTCCTAATACTGAAATGTAGAATCCAGAATAATATAAAAATACCACGAGTCTTGACACCCTCTAATGAAAACCTCAGATCTAGCTAAATATACAACTTGAAAATCTCCAATTATTACATGTAACATCTTGAACCCATTAGAACTATTCTCGAGAGTCATCCACTCTACTCAAACCACAATTAGGCTGATCAAATGGACCAGACGACCTGTGCTCCAGTAGCACTCCGCCACTGCAGAATGTAACCTCACCTTAATGCAACTATGCAACTTACTGCTCTATGTACCGCACATTCTTTACTGGTAACCACTCAAGACATTCCATGATTCTCATACACCTATGAAGCATAATATAACCTTTGTCAAATTTTCCTTTACTCGAGCCATCCTCGGTCTCAATCTCTATAAGCCATAATTGATTCACCCGTACGCCCCAAACTGGAACCAATATAGCATATAACCGTGTAATCAACTAATCAATAACAGGCTTCCTCGCTTGGCTTGAAGCCATAGATCAAAACACACACACAATAACTCATAATGCATATACTCTATTACTGTCGTAATACCATAGTGAGATTAACCTCAATCCTTCATAAGCTCATGAAACACAGATCATATAGTACCTCAAATCATCTGCGAATCTCGCATTCGCCCTTGTAGTAGTCAATCCCACTCTCTTAAGCGATCCACATTCAAATTGTAACACATATCTTTCGCTGGTAACAGAGATATTCCAATAAACGACATAAGGATCACGCAAGATTTAGAACAATCCGCAGGAGATAACCTACCTGCTTCTCCTCAATCTAGCATCTCTTCATGCCCTTCCACCGACATAAATATTACACAATCACTTATTCTTCCTAAGTCTGAACTCATATCACAACGTGATATTTACTTCACTACTCAACTAGGCAACATGAAAAGGTCCTTCAACCCGCCTACAACTCGGGCCATACATCAAGTCACGATGGAAATCAAGTACCGGATAATTCTTACTACCCCCAAGCAGACCCCTCTTGTCTCGTTCAAATCATATGCACACATCTCATAGTCACATCATACTCATCACATAGCTATCCAATCATCACTCCCACTAATACGAACACTATTGGACATACAAATCCAAAAACACGTGCTCACACAATTAGCACCTCGGTGCTCAAGCTGCAGGCAAAACCCGGCCTCAAGTCCTCCAGACTAGCCCAACATCAATGCACAGAAATCACATCTCGCCCCTTGATAGGGGAATAACAAGCCATTGACGCACCTCTGATTCTGAGCGCTCATCTGCGCATACAAATGCGTGGAAGGAATTCAAAGAGTTACACTCCAAGCTGAATCAAGGACGCACGATAAGAATTCAAGAATGTAAAGTTTTCCTAAAGGTTCTGCAGCCTCCCGAGGATAAGTACAGACATCTCTGTACTGATCTGCAAGACTCTACTAAACCTGCTCATGACTCGCAAGACCTATGTAACCTAGGCTCTGATACCAACTTGTCATGACCCTAAACTCAGACCCGGTCGTGATGACGCATCTTGTGAAGACAAGGCCAGCCGACACAAGACCCAAATTAACCCTTAATCATTAATAATCATTTTAAGCCTTTAATTACACAAATATTTCATAATGTAAGTCTACATGAACAGCGATCCATAAAAATATAATCCTCACAACCAGGCCTTCGGTCTCTCTCAATCATTAGCCTCACAATCAGACCCTCGGTCTATCTCAGCCATCAACCTTACAATCAGACCCTCAGTCCATCTCAGTCATCAACCTCACAATCAGACCCTCGGTCTATCAGTAAAACAGGGAACTCAGCCCAAACAGTTTTTACATTTTAAGAAGTAAAGTGGTAAAACCAGATTTAAATAATAAACAAGTAAAACATGATTGAGGATATGCTTTCAAAACAAATAGAGTGAGGAAAAATAGTGAAAATACCCCTAAGGATCTCAACAGGTCGGCACAAGGCACCAAACATGTCGTACAGTTCAACGTAATAATATCAATCTCTAAAATATGGAATATCATAAGATTTCAAATCAAATACGTGACTTAACAATTGTACGGGATGGACCAAGTCACAATCCCCAATGGTGCACGACTCCACGCTTGTCATCTAGCATGTGCGTCACCTCAAAGTAGCACAACGATGTGAAATCTAGGGTTTCATACCCTTAAGACAGCATTTACAATCATTACTTACCTCAAACCGGACGAACATCTACACCGCGATGCCCTTGCCTCTAGACTCGGCCTCAAATCGCCCCGAATCTATCCAAAATCAGAATTATATCATCAGTACATGCCAAAGGGACAAAGCCGCGCGAAAATAATCAAATTAAACTCAAAATCCCGAAATTGGTCCAACCTGATCCCTGGGCCCACGTCTCGGAATCCAATTAAAATCACATCAATAGAATCCTCATCCTCCCATGAGTCTATACATATCAAGATTATCAAAATCGAACCTCAAATGGCCCCTCAAATCCCCAATTTAACTCTCCAATTTCAATCCCTAATTTCCACAACTCTTTCTCTAATTTTTCCCACTATTTTCAAGATTAAACAATGAATTAATTATCACAAACACAAGATACAAAGCCCAAGTAGCTTACCTCTTTATCAACACTTGATTCCCTCTTAAAATCACAGCTTGGAGCTCCAAAATCGCACTAAAATGATGAATGAACAAATGACTGAAAATCGCGAAGGGGCCTTTTTATATATTCTGCCCAGCACTTTCGCACCTGCGAGCCCATAAGCGCACCTGCGCTTCCACTTCTGCTGAAAAACATCCGCTTCTGCGGATTTCACTTATCTCACCATGCCTCGCATTTGCGGTCGCCTAACTGCTCTTGCGGTATCGCAGCTGCGGTTACCAAGACGCACCTGCGATCCTCCACGCACATGTGCCTCTCTTCCGCTCTTGCGGAGCTCGCACCTTCGGTCCCTAATCCGCAGGTGCGAATATGACAGAAGCAGCAACATCAGCTGCAATTTCTCAAGTTCAACCTTCCCGAAAACTATTCGAAATAATTCCGAGGCCCCCGAGACATCAACCAAATATACAAACAAGTCGCATATCACCATTCAAACATATTCCAACTTTCGGAACACCCAAAAAAACATCAAAACCTCAAATCATCATCTATTCAAGCCTAAGAATTTCAAAAACTTTCAAATTTTGCTTTCGATCAAAATGTCTATCAAACCTCGTCCAAATGACCTAAAATTTATACACACACCACAAATGACACAACCGACCTACTCTAACTTCCGGAATTTCATTCCGACCCATATATCAAAATATCACCTATCAACCGAAAAACGCCAAAATTCCAATTTCTCCAATTCAAGCCTAAACCTTCCACGGACCTCCAAAATACGTTCTGATCACGCTCCCAAGTCCCAAATCACCTAACGGAGCTAACCAAATCATAATTCAAATCCAAGATCATATACTAACAAGTCTAAAGTTGGTCAAACCTTTCAAATTTTAAGCTTCAAACTGAGAACTGCTCTTCCAAATTCATTCTGATTGCCCTGAAAATTAAAACCAACGATTTACATAAGTCATAACACAATACATGGGGAAATCATGCCCAAGAACAGATGAGCAGAGTGCAAAATTTCAAAACGACTGGTCGGGTCGTTACAGTCGATCTTTACCCTTTTGGGTTTAACTTGCAGTTTAGTTAAGCACTCCCACACTTTAACATATTTAAGTTTCGCTTCCTTCTGTTCCATTTTCATATGGAATGGATTTCATCTTTCTTTAAGGAACTCAATTGAGTATTTGGTTAGCTGTAAGCATAGCTTTCCCCCATAACGTTTGGGTAAACTAGAACTTTTCAATTAGGCATTTATCATCTCTTTTGACGTTCTATTTTTTCTTTTCACAATTTTATTATATTGGGGTGAGTAAGGGGAAGTCGTGTGGTGAATAATGCCATATTTTAAACTTATTTTTTAAAAGGAGATTCACATTCGTCACCCCTATTACTTTGTAGAGAAAATCACATGAACTGTTATCTGTGTCATGACAGAGCAATAATTAATGAAGGTAAAGTTTTTACTCTTCAAACCAATCTGACACAATCTGAATTAATAAATGGTGAAGTTTTTAATCTTCCAACTGAACAATATCTAATACAACCAGATCTAATGAACGGTGAAGTTTTTAATCTTCAAACGGAGTAATCTATGACACAACAAAATTTAATAAATGGTAAGAAATTTAATCTTCAAACCGAGTAGAAAGTTATTAAGACTTTAAGCTCCAAAAAATAAATAGAACGTCACGACAATTTTAATCTCAAAGTTAGAGTAGACATTCACGCAGATTTTAATGTCTAAGTAGGAGTAGAAATTACGAATATTTCAGTCTCCAAATGGGAGTAGAAAACCACAATTTTCTTTCCTCAAATGGCTTTCCAACTAAACCATTATAACACTTAAATAATTTGATCTCTTACTCTAATCAAATAAATACATGTACACCTTTACACATAATATTCATGATCTCAAGAATATTTTCAAATATTAATGTAAGCGTCATTTATGTCTTACAACTTTGATAATAATTTTTGAATAATTTTATGTATGTCACCAAAGTGTACACCAAACAATCGATTTTATCTGATAAACGAAATAACCATACATTATTGTTAATCATCACAACATGCAAATAAATTTTGAGATCATCACATAATAACATATATCGTAACATTTATAAAAATTATATTTCATAAATAAGAAGGATAGAAAATTAATAGGTAAAGTGAAGAAAGTAGAACCCTACTTTATGACCACTTTCTTCTTAGATCGTCCCTTGTTTATCCTGGTCGGAGAAACCGCGATGTCATTTGCAACATATGCAAATGGATATCATATCCCTTGACACATTCTATGTTTCCATTGATTCCAACAGTGACGAAAATTCTTCCCAAATCATTTGCAGTCAGAAAACCGTTCCATTGTGAATATCTTCGAGTATGACACTCCAATCCAATGTTATAAATGTGATCCTATGTTCTTATTTGTTTCCATTTGATTGAAAACAAACATCAAAATTCTACGTTTTGTTTGTTCCCCAGGATAAGAGCGAAGAAGAATACATAATTTAATGTTTTGCCATGAAATTGCAACACGCAACCATCAGAAAATCCGCTTGTGACAACATTTCAAAAGTGACATGGACGGTCAGAAAAAATTAAACTTCCATCCCAACTAGTTACCACTCTTCATCAGTAAGAGCAATGATATAAAGAAATTGCTCTCTCAACTCTATGAATTGATCCACTAATATTGAAAGGGAACATTAAAGCTGAATTGGTCGAAGCAGGATGTAGATGAAGAGAGAGAAGAAAGAGAGAATTCTCTGTTATAATATTTAGAAAATAGAAGCCTCAATATATACGTATATATATCCTTATTTATACTACTTACTTACTTACTTAATACAATTAATTAGCTTAACTAATCAACTAACCATATATCTAAAACTAACTAACTCTAAACTAACATGTACAACTCCAACAACATATGTACAAGTATTGCTACTACTGCTCTTTTCAACACTCCCCCTCAAGTTGGGTGATGAAAAAATATTGATCATCCCCAACATGCAAACCATCTCACTATGTAGCTGTTTTCCAAGTGCCTTGGTTAGTATATCTGCAATTTGATCCTTATTGGGAACATAAACCGTTTTAATCATGCCCTGTTGTAGCTTTTCTCGGATAAAGTGGAAATCAATCTCTATGTGCTTTGTGCACTCGTGATACATTGGATTTGAAGCAATATGTATGAATACTTTGTTGTCACAGTACAACTCCATAGGTAAATCAACTTGCATTCCTAATTCCTCTAGCAACCCATGTATCCAAATTAACTTAGCCACAGTGTTGGCGATGTTTCTGTACTCAGCCTTTGCTGAGCTTCTTGAAACTGTGCTCTGTTTCTTAGATTTCCAGGAGATCATAGAGTCACCAAGTTTTATGCAAAAGCCTGTAACAGACTTCCTAGTCATTGAGCAGGATGCCCAGTCTGCATTACAGAATGCAGATACATTCAAACTCTATTTGCCACTCATTAACAAACCTTGTCCTAGACAATTCTTGATATATCTCACTACCCTCAATGCTGTTTCATAATGGGATTGTTTTGGTGCATTCATAAATTGACTGAGACTTGGACTACATATAAAATGACTAGCCTTGTGATTGCCAAATACAAGAGTCTCCCAATAAATATCTAATACACTCTGATGTCTTCAAGTTCTGTATCATGTCCTTGCATACCAAAATGCTTGCCATATTCCACACTAGTAAGTTTCATATTCTGGACCAAAGGGAAAATGCTTGGTTTAGCTCCTCTTAGGCGATATTCTGACACAAGTTCTAAGACATACTTCCTTTGGTTCATGAGGAATCCCCGGTGTGATCTTGAAAACTCAATACTAAGGAAAATCTTTAGCTCTCCCAAATCTTTCATATTGAAATTGTGATTCAATATATCTTTGGCTTATTAAATTAAAAACTTATCATTTCCCCTGATCAAAAGATCGTCAACATAAACCAATATAATCACTTTGGCACTCCCAGTTCTCTTAGTAAACATTGAATGATCCAATTTCCTATGGTTGAAACCAAACTCTGTGAGAGCTGATGTGAGCTTTAAATTCCATTGTCTGTTAGCTTGTTTTAAGCCATAGAGGAATTTGAGTACTCCACACACTCTATTCTCCCCCTGACTACCAAACCCTTGAGGCAATGACATATAAACTTCTTCTGAAAAGTCACCCAGTAGAAAAGCATTGTACACATCCATCTGAAGCAAAGGAAAACCATATTGATCAACTAGAGCAACAACACTCATGACTATGATCATCTTCACCATGAGAAGGTCTCATGGTAATCCAAAGCCTCTTGTTGAATGAACCCCTTGGCAACTAATCGAGCTTTGTATCTTTCCATTGTCACAAAGCCTTGTACTTCACCTTATAAACCCATTTGTAGCCAATTAGAGTCTTTCCTGCAGGTAAATCTACCGACTCCCAGGTGTTATTGTCAGTGAGGGCCTGAACCTCATGTTCCATAGCTTATACCCAATTTCTGTCTTTAGCAGCTTGTTCAAAAGTTGTATGTTCAACAATGGAAGAATAATAAGTTAGACAAGCTTGATAAGAAGGTGATAAATAAGAGTAATTGAGGGAGGAAGAAATGGGATAAGGGGTAGAAGTAGGCTTGACCTGATGCACATAATCAGTTAGCCACAAGGGAGGATTAGATGTCCTGGCAGACTTCCTCAAAGTGACATCTGAAATGTGACTGGGTTGTTGCTCGATGGTAGAAGGTGGTGAGGGAGTAAGGTTATGTTGCATAACAGGAGATATAGGTGTTTGTGGACTAGAGGGTTCTGGTTGTGCAATAAAGGGATCTGGAGTTAGAACAAAAGTTGGAGGTAAACTGGATGGTACATCTTCCCTGGTAAGAAATGTATCATCATAAGAAGGAATAGAAGATGGACTAGGAAAGGTAAGAGTTGAGTTAGGGAGATGTGACTGTAAAATGTGGACTTGTGATGTCTAAAAGGAAATGCGGTTTCTCTAAAAGAGACATCTCTACTGACAAAAAAAGTTCCTGATGAAATGTTATATAGTTTATGACCTTTTTGAGTCTCTGAGTAACCCATGAAGATTGCAGGAATGTTTTTAGAAGAGAACTTGTCAGTGAAGCATGGTGTAGTTGCATAACACAAACATCCAAACACCTTAAGGTGAGTAAGTGAAAGTAGTTGACCATGAAATAGCTCATAAGGAGATTTCCACGAAAGAACTGAAGAAGGAAATCTATTAATGATGAAGGCAACTGTAAGAACACATTCTTCCTAGAATTTCAAAGGGGAATGGGCTTGAAACCTAAGGGCTTTAGCCATTTCAAGTCGATGCCTATGCTTTCGTTCAGCCACTCCATTTTGTTGTGGAGTGTGCACACAAAAAAATTGATGCACAATTCCAAGAGATGTGAAAAGAGTTGCATATTGAGCATTGAAAAATTCAAGACCATTATCATACCTAATGATCTTGATAGAAGCAGAAAATTGATTCTTAACAAGTGCTATACAATATTTGATTAACAAGAACACATCACTTTTCATTCTCATCAAGTAGATCCAAGTCATCCTAGAATAATCGTCTATAGTGGTAAGACCGTATCTATATCCATTGTAAGTACATTGCCTATATGAACCCCACACATCCATATGTATAAGTTCAAAAGGGGTTACGATTTTATTATGACTAGTAGGAAAGGGGAGCCTAGTCTGCCTTGCTAAAGGATAGATAGTGCAAGACAATTGCTCTTTATTCAACTCATGGTGTTTTAGAGAGTGAATTTTCTGTAGGACTACTACTGGAGCATGGCCAAGTCTTTGATGCCATATAGAGCAGTGATCTGAATTCTTTGATGGAGAGCAAGCAAAGGCTGGAGTAAAGGCTAGAACTGAAATAATAGAGGCAGCAGGACAAGAATTTGTAGTAGGTATTGTTGTATCGAATGTCATGGCTGATGATTGTTCAGGTGCTTTGATAGGTGATGGCTTCTTGGAAGGTTAAAGTATGTAGAGGCCATCCTTCTCCTTACCAATCCCTTTCACCATGCTGTGCAAAGGTCCTAAAAAATGTAAAACACAGGGAAGAATAATGCATAACATCTCAGCTCTTTGGTAAGTTTGGATACTGATAACAGGTTGTATTTGAAATTTGGAACATAATGCACATTACACAATTCAAGATCATCAGAAATAGTTAGTGACCATGTATGTGTTACATATGTAATATTTTCATTTGGTATATAAACTTTACTAGTATTGGGAAACATAAGAGCAGATTGAGTTAAAAGGTCTAGGCTAGAAACCATATGGTTTGAGGCCCCAACGTCAATTATCCAGGAATTAAGTTCAGAACCTACAAGCAAACAAGTGTTAAGGAATTACTTTATACCTGCCATGTTAACCTTGGCTTCTGAAACTGCTGGTTCATGGTTGATCAACTTCAAAAGCTGATTATATTGCTCTGAGGTGAACATTGGCACGCTGCTAATCCCTGATGATCCACTTGCTTCTGGTTCTTCAACATGACTGACATTGTTAGCTGAGTGTCCTATATTATCTCCTGAACTTTGTGGTCTATCATAGGTTCTCCTTTTGGTGAATTTGTGATTGGATGGATATCCCACCAACTTGTAGCAGTTTTCTCTCCTGTGTCCTTTCATATTACAGTAATTACAGTATTGTCCATTGTTTCTTTTGAACCTGTTGTTTTGTCTGGCATCTATAGCTGTAGAATCATTCAAGTTTATCTGTTATAGTGTTGATGTACGTTGTGATATCATGTTGGACTGAATCCTTTGGCTTTCATCCTGCATTATCATATTGTAAGCCTGATTGAGGGTTGGTACAGGAACTGTTAGCAACACTTGACTCCTAGCTTGGGCATATATTTCGTTTAGTCCCATTAGGAACTTTACAAGTCTCCATTGTTCCATATGTTCTGCATACTCTTTGCGCTTTGCATAGTCACATGGCATAGTCCAAACACTCTTCAATTTTGAGTAATACTTCGATATTGATGATGTGCCCTGACTTATGGTGCAGATTTCACAGAGCAATTGATAGATTCTAGTCAAGTTCTTCTTGTCTAATAATTCCTTAAGGTCTATCCAAACACTGGTAGCATTAGTTGAATACATCATTCCATTTGCTAACTCTTTTGATACAGAATTCGTGATCCATGACAGAACAAAAGTATTACACCATTCCCACTCATGCTCTAAGTCACCTTTCTAATGTTCTTTACAACATGTTCCATCCATGAACCCTAATTTGTTCTTCGGCAATGATGCAACCTTTATAGAATTGCTCCATGCTGTATAGTTCTAAATTCTTGTTAATTGATGTGGAATTAAAACAGTACCTGGACTATCCGATGGATGCAGGTAAAGAGGATGGCTTGGATGAATATCTGTGAACTTCTCTCCATTGCTCGTCTTAGTTTCTCCATACTTCGACATTTTCACATTCCATTTCTCGTCAATTTGAATTCAAAACTCACCTTAATATGAAGGTAGGAATGAGTGAAGGCCTCCGATTGGAAAGGTTACTGGATTTTAGGGCAAAATCTCTTGCATAGTATTCGTGAAATTCTAGGGCTAATCTGAATCAATGCTTCAATTCTCTCAAATCTTCAACAAGATAGAGTTGATTCTTCAACAATAGTCACCAATTTCGTAACAATTCAGCTCGAAAACGCCATGAATCTAAGGCTCGGATACCATATTGAAAGGGAATTAATGTTGAATTGGTCGAAGAAGAAGGATGTAGACGAAGAGAGAGAAGAAAGAGAGAATTTTCTGTTATGATATTCAGAAAATAGAAGCCTCAATATACACATATATATTTATCCTTATTTATACTACCTACTTACTTATACAATTAATTATCTTAACTACTCAACTAACCATACATCTAAAACTAACTAACTCTAAACTAACATGTACAACTCCAACAGCCTATGTACAAGTTATGCTACTACTACTCTTTTCAATGATAAACAAAGACAGTAATGGTTGCCGAACCGACACCTTCCATTTCCAGCACACTCGAAGTTCGTGGTTGTTCGAGACATTTACCTATCCTTTTTTTTTCCTAACTAGAGAAAAACAATTCACATTAAATTCTTTAAGATTGTTGTTAATCTGTGTTCGGGACTAGAAAATCAGAGAAGTAAAAAAATGTTAGTTCAATAAACAAAACATAAAATAATTTTCGAGCCCACAAGTTGCTTGTGTATACTTAAGGAATTTAATTTGCTCACTCTTGCCCAAGGTTATGGATAACTTCCTCTCAGGATAGAACAGAAAAAATATTCTTTTATACTGACAATCGAATTTACAGAACTTCAGCGAACTCAACAAACGGAGCAAATCACACTTGAGACTTTGTTTATTTGAAAAAACAATACAACAATGTAGAAAAGATGGGAGAAATTTTTAGATTTTCTATATATAAAAAATGAGGCTAAGCCTCTAAATTTATAGACAATGAAAGGGTGAGATGAAGAGGTGCAATTCAAAAGGTGCCTCTTCCATTTCCCATTCACACCCATTCACGAAACCTAACAATAAATGCTAGGGATTCTATTTTTTACATGATTATAGGTAAGCCGTTTTATGTTTTGTTAAGAAATGATCTTAATTAGTTGCCATTTTTGTTAATTAGGTAATGCTGCTAATGCTATGATTGTGTTATTTTTTCTTAAATTTTCCTACTTATTTTTTTCCTCAAAATTAAATTAAATTCGAATTTAAATATCTAATATTTAAAAGAAAGAGTAAAAATTAAGTTATTCTCATTCCCCAACCTTAGATCCAAAGTTATCTACATATATAGTTCCAAACATTGTACATTACTCTAGCATCATATATTATAAATTAACCATATATGACTACAATTGTGAGATCAACGGAAATTATTATTGACCCATGAAAGTGAAGTGAGTAATAATTCGAACACTAATACATGATAATTTTTTACATGAAATGGATAATATTAGAATTTACTTTTTTGAATGTCTGCATTATGACAAGTGTAACGATCCGGCCGATCGTTTTGAGAGTTATAGCCCTGATCCCCTATTTACTGCTTCCCCCAAATTTTTCTCTGCTCATGTGACTTGTCGGGAGGTTTCATTTTGGTTTTTGGGGTTTTTTGGGACACTAAGTCCCTAAACAGAGGCTTAAGTCTTAGGATTTGGATCGTAGTCGGAACTGTGTGAAGACGACTCCGGAATAGAGTTTCATCAGTTTTGTTATCTATATTGGGAGATTTAGGACTTAGCGGCGTGTCCGAATTGTGTTTTGGAGGTCTGTAGCTAATTTTTGCTTGAAATGGCGAAAATTGAATTTTTGGAGATTTTGACCAGTAGTGGACTTATTGATATCGGGGTCGGTATCCGATTTCGAAAGTTGGAGTAGGTCTGTAATGTTGAATATGACTTGTGTGAAAAATTTGGGGTCAATCGTACTTGGTTTGATATGTTTTGGCATCAGTTGTAGAAATTTGATTTTTCAAATTCTTAAGTTTGAATTGGAGGGTGATTCGTGATTTTAGCATTGTTTGATGTAGTATGAGGACTCGACTAAGTTCATATGGTATTTTAGGACTTGTTGGTGCTTTTTGTTGAGGTCTTGGGGGCATCGGGTGAATTTCAGATGGTTAACTGATCAAGTTGAGTTTTGGGAGAAATGGCTGAAGTTTGCTGCATCTGGTGTAATCGCACCTGCACAAGATTGACCGTAGGTGCGAGCCCGCAAAAGCGAGCCAAAGGGTGTAGGTACGGTATGGAAGGAAGAGGTCATAGGTCGTAGGTGCGAGATTATGGTCGCAGAAGTGGAATTGCTTTTGCGAAAGGTGGAGCGCAGAAGCGAAGTGGCTTGGAGCTGGAGGATAGCAGATGCAGAAAGGATTTCGTAAGAGCAGGTGCGCAAGTGCGACCCATGTGTCGCAAAATTGGATTTTGGATCTTAAGTCATTTTCGCACATGTGATGGAAATTCATCAGGTGCAGCCGAAAGTCCGCATGTGCGTGATTACTGGGCAGAAATAGAGGATTTCGAGGATTTTATGCGATTTTCAATTTTTGGACATTGAGAGCTCGGGTTAAGGCAATATTCAAGGATTTTCCAGAGATAACTTTTTCGGTAATGATTCCTAACTCGTTTTTGGTTTTATTCCATTAATCTATAATTGATTTTCATCATTAAATTAAGGAATTTGGGTAAGAAATTTGGGGAAGAAGGGCGGAAATTCTTCAACTAGGTTTTTGAGATTTGATATCGGATTTTAATAATTTTAGTACGAGTGACGTGAGTGAATGAGTGTTCATATTTTGTGACTTTTACCCAATTCTAAGACGTGGGTCCGGGGAGATTTATTAGGGTGATTTTCCAATTTCTTGCTTTAGCTTTGATTTCATTAGCTAGATTAGTTTCTTGTAGTTATATTTATGATATGTAATTGATTTTGTCCAGATTTGGGCCATATGGAGTTGGATATTCATGCAAAAGTATTATTACGGATTGATTTGAGCTTGGTTCGAGGAAAGTGGCTTGCCTAACCTTGTGTGGGGGAACTCCTCTTAGGATTTGGTACTGTTTTGATATGTAAGCGTTTTGTATGTGAGGTGACGAGTGCGTACACATTCTATTTATTGTAAAATCCAATTTTTCTACTGAGTTATAACTTGTTTCTTCTTATTTGAGTTATATCAGCATGTGTAATTATCCTATTTAGGTTAGAATAGCATGTCTACGTGTCTTAAATGTTTATTTAAACTTTGTGCAGCATGCTTAGTGAAATTCCCGCGTTTCTCTTGACCTGCACTTAGTCTAAACTATAGGATCTCTGCAGTAACTGTTATTTTCATTGTTTGAGCTGCATATTAATTTTGGGACTATGGAAATATATTCCGGGAGATCCCACTGCACATTTATTTTGGGACTATGGGATGGTATCTCGGAAGATCCCCTGCATATTTACTTTGGGACTACGGAACAATATTCCGAGAAATCCCCTGCACATTTACGTTTGGGACTATGAGACGGTATTTCGGAAGATCCCCTGTTATTATTTTGTGTACTGTATTGTTATCCTTTATTTGATTTCCTTTCGTTTAAATTTTAGTGTTTATTTTACTGTGATATTTTTGTTCCGTCTTATTTTATATATATATATATATATACACACACACACACTAGTAGGGCCCTGAACTGGCCTGACCTCGTCACTACTCGACCTAGGTTATATATATATATATATATATATATATATATATATATATATATATATACCGGTAGGGGCCTGACTTGACCTCGTCACTACTCGATGAGGTTAGGCTTGGCACTTACTTGGTACCATTGTGGTGTATTCATGCCTCTTCTGCACATGTTTTTTGTGTCCAGATCTAGGTACCTCCTACCAGCCTCGAGTTTAGTTGCACGGTTGCTGCTGTTCAGGAGATTTCAAGGTACATCTTTCGTGTCTGCAGACCTTGGAGTCCCCCTCTATCCCCTTATGTTGATTCTTCCCTTATTTCTTTAGACACTGATGCATAGAACAGTTAGAAATTCTTAGAAGCTGGTGACTTACGGTGTTCCGGGTCTTGGGAGAGTTGTGTATATTTATAGAGATTGGTTATTGTATATGCTGAGCGGCATCTCGAATGCTTATTTAAATTATCTGTTATTGTTAGTTGTTAACTTTTATGTTTTTTATTTCATTTCTGCAAATGTTAGGCTTACCTAGTCGTAGAGACTAGGTGCCATCACGACAATTCACTGAGGGAGAAAATGGGTCGTGACAAGTTCGTATCAAAGCTCTAGGTTCATAGGTGTCGTGAGTCGCAAGCCGGTTTATTAAAGTCTCGCGGATCGGTACGGAGACGTCTGTACTTATTTTCGGGAGGCTATAAAACTGTTAGGAAAATTTCACTACTTTTGAATCCTTTTCGTGCAAAATTATTGACTTTGAAATTCTAAACTTCTTTCTTCTCTTCTCTCACAGATGGTGAGGATACGTACAACCAGAGATGACCAGGCACCCACGCCCCCTACTAGAGCTGCCAAAGGCCGGGGCTGGGGTAGAGGCTGAGGATGCCCACGTGGTATAGCTAGAGCACCCAAGCGAGCTGCTATAGAGGAGCCACCAGTAGCTCCAGTCGAAGCGCATGCACCTGAGACATCTATTACTAATACATCAGCTTGTCAGGAGACCCTTGCACAACTTCTAAGAATGTTTGTTACTCTAGCTTAGGCTGTGTTGATTCTCCTTGCTCCAGTCACATCTCAGGCCAGGGAGGAACGCAGACTCCCACCACCCCAACCCCAAAGCAGCAGGTTTAGGTTGATCAGATAGGTTATACCGGTGCCACCTGTAGCCCCAGTTCAGCCCGAGAGTAGGGCAGCATTTTTTGAGGAGGAGCAACATAGGCTCGAGAGGTATAAGAAGTACCACCCTTCGACTTTCAGTGGCCTAGCGTCAGAGGATGCTCATGGATTTTTGGAGGAGTGCCACCGTATCCTCTGCACTATGGGCATAGCGGAGTCGAGTGGGGTTTCTTTCCCAGCATTTCAGCTTAGAGGAGTTGCCTATCAGTGGTGGCGTGCTTATGAGTTTGCATAGTCCGGCAGAGGCAGCTTCACTTACATGGACTCAATTCTAGGACATGTTTTTGAGAGTGTATGTCCCTTAGAGCCTCAGGGATGCATGGCACGCGGAGTTTCAGTAGTTGCATCAGGGTGCTATAATTGTTTCAAAGTATGTAGTTCATTTTAGTGACTTGGCTAGACATGCACTGACCTTGGTTTCTACAATTCGAGAGAGGGTCTGTTGGTTTATTGAGGGACTCCATCCCAGCATCGGGACTAGCATGGTCGAGGAGTTTGAGATGGATATCTCGTATCAGCAGATTATGAGTATTTCTAGGAGAGTGGAGATCATGCTTGCTCGGGAGAGGGAGGAGAGAGAGTCCAAGATGCCTCGAGAGTCTGGCCATTATTTTGGTGCTTGTGCTCCAGCTATAGTTCAACATGGTAGGGGCTATGTGAGTCGCCCTGTTTATTCAGCTCTTCCAGCCGCCAGTGGTATTCCAGCTGCTTCTAGGCCCCAGGAGTCTTATTATGCACCTCCAGTATCTAGTGTTCCTCTTGCACGTGGTACTTTTAGCGGTCAGTCCAGCAGACCTAGCCTGAGTCATCCACGTCATCCTAGATCTTGTTTTGAGTGTGGTGACACTCGCCATATGGTGAGGGATTGCTCCAGACTTAGGAGGGGTGCACCTCCACAGACTTCTCAGGCACTGCATGCTCCACCTAGTCCTCAAGCCATGATTCTAACACTAGCTACTACTCCACCTGCTTAGCCAGCTTGAGGTGGAGGTCGAGGAGGTAGAGGTCGCACTAGAGAGGGAGGCCATGCCAGATACTATGCCTTTCCTTCTGGTGCAGAGGCAGTTGCTTCCGACTCTATCATTAAAAGTATCGTCGCGGTCTGTCATAGAGATGCATCGGTTCTATTCGATCTAGGCTCCACTTATTACTATGTGGCATCTTGTTTTGCCCCGTATTTGGCGGTAGCCCGTGATTCTATGAGTTCTCTTATTCATGTGTCTACACCCGTGGGAGATTTATTATTGTTGACCATGTGTATCGGTCGTGTTTGATTGTTATTAGTGGTTTTGAGACCAGAGCTGATTTATTATTGCTCAGTATGGTAGATTTTGATATTATCTTGGGCATGGACTGGTTGGTGCCCTATTATGCTATTCTTGATTTTTACGCCAAGACCGTGACACTGGCTATGCCAGGTTTACCATGATTAGAGTTGAGGGGTACCTTAGATTACACTCCCAGCAGAGTTATTTTATTTCTTAAAGCTCAATGAATGCTTGAGAAGGGGTGTGACACGTATCTAGCTTATGTGAGAGATGTCAGTATTTATACCCCTACAGTTGAGTCAGTCCCAGTAGTGAGAGATTTCCCTGATATTTTCCCAACTGATTTTACGGGCATGCCGCCCGACAGAGATATCGAGTTTGGTATTGATTTGTTGCCGAGCACTCAGCCCATATCTATTCCTCTATATCGTATGGCCCATCCTGAGTTGAAGGAACAGTTACAAGAATTTCTTGATAAGGGCTTCATTCGGCCCAGTGTGTCACCTTGGGTTGCTCCTATCTTGTTTGTGAAGAAAAAGAATGGTTCTATGCATATGTGCATTGATTATCGCCAGTTGAACAAAGTCACAATGAAGAATAGGTACCCTATGCCTCGTATTGATGAACTATTTGATCAGTTATAATGTTCTAAAGTGTTTTCAAAGATTGACTTGCGTTCAGGTTATCATCAATTGAAGATTCAGGAGCCAGATATCCTGAAGACCTCTTTCAGGACTCGGTATGGTCATTACGAGTTCCTTGTGATGCCATCTGGGCTAACCAACGCCCTAGTAGCATTTAGGCATTTGATGCACCGTGTATTTTGGCCTTATCTTGATTCGTTAGTCATTGTGTTTATTGATGACATTCTGGTGTACTCTCGGAATTGGGAGGATCATGAGCAACACCTGAGGACAGTGCTTCAGACCTTGAGAGAAAAGAAGTTATATGCAAAGTTCTCAAAATATGAGTTCTAGTTGGATTCAGTGGTATTTTTGGGTCACATAGTGTCGAGTGAGGGGATCAAGGTGGATCCGAAGAAGGTGGAAACAGTGGAGAGTTGGCCCAGACCGTCCTCAGCTATGAAGATCCAGAGTTTTCTTGTTTTGGCGGTGTATTACCGTCAATTTGTTGAGGGATTCTCATCTATTGCAGCACCTACAACCAGGCTGACCAGAAGGGTGCTCTGTTCAGGTGGACAGGAGTATGAGGAGAGCTTTCAAAAGCTCAAGACAGCTTTGACTACAGCCCTAGTATTGGTATTGCCTACAGGTTTGGGGTCTTATATTGTTTATTGTGATGCATTGTGAGTTGTTCTCAGCGCAGTGTTGATGCAGGACCGTAGGGTGATTGCCTACGCATCTAGACAACTGAAGGTGCATGAAAAGAACTATCTTGTCCACGACATTGAATTAGCAGCTATTATTCATGCCATGAATATTTGGAAGCACTATTTGTATGGTGTCCCATGTGAGATCTACACTGATCACTGTAGTTTGCAGCAACTTGTTCATGTAGAGGTATCTCAATTTGCGTCAATGGAGATGGTTAGAGATACTTAAGGATAATGATATCACCATTTTGTACCATCTCGGGAAGGCCAATATGGTGGCCAATGCCTTGAGTCGCAGGGCGGGCAGTTTGGGGAGCTTAACATATTTGCTAATAGCAGAAAGGCCATTGGCACTGGATGTTCAGGCCTTAGCCAACCTGTTTTTTAGATCAAATATTTCTAAGCTGAGTCGATTTTTGGCTTGTGTGGTCTCCGGTCTTCTCTTTATGATCGTATCAGGGAGCGTCAATATGATGACCCCCATATGCTTGTCCTTAAGGACACGGTTCAGCACGGTGATGATAAGGAGGTCAATATTGGGGATGATGGTGCATCGAGGATGTAGGGCAGGCTATGTGTGCCCAATGTAAATGGATTGCATGAGTTGATTCTTCAAGAGGCTCACAGCTCGCGGTAATCTATTCATCCGGGTGCCACGAAGATGTATCAGGACTTAAGGCAACATTATTGGTGACGTAGAATGAAGAAGGACATAGTGGTATATGTAGCCCTATGTCTAAATTACCAGAAGGTGAAGTATGAGAATTAGCGGCCGGGTGGATTTCTTCAGAAGTTAGAGAGTCTGGAGTGGAAATGGGAGCGGATTACTATAGATTTTGTTGTTGGACTCCCACGGACTCAGCGGAAGTTTGATGCAGTATGGGTCAGCTAATTTCATTCCTATGATGACTACATATTCTTCGAAGTAGTTGGCCCGAGTTTATATCTGCGAGATTATCACGCTTTATGGCGTGCCGGTATCTATAATCTCTAACATGGGTACGCAGTTCACATCACGATTCTGGAGGGCCGTACAGCAGGAGTTAGGTACTCGGGTGGAGTTGAGCATATCATTTCACCCTCAGATGGACGGGTAATCTAAACACACTATTCAGATTCTATAGGATATGCTTCATGCGTGTGTAATGGAGTTTGGAGGTTCTTAGGATCAGTTTTTGTCCCTTGCAGAGTTTGCCTACAATAACGGTTATCAGTCCAACATTAAGATGGCACCGAATGAGCCTTTGTATGGTAGGCGGTCTCGGTCCCCAGTAAGTTGGTTCGAGCCGAGCGAGGCCAGATTATTGGGTAGGGAATTAGTTTAGAATGCCTTGGAGAAAGTTAAGGTGATTCAGGATAGACTTTGCACAGCCCAGTCCAAACATAAGAGTTATGCGGATCAGAAGATTTGCGATGTTGCATTCATGGTTGGAGAGCGGGTCTTGCTTCGAGTTTCACCTATGAAGGGCGTTGTGAGGTTAATAAAGAAGGGCAAACTGAGCCCAAGGTTTATTGGTCTATTTGAGGTATTGCGGCGAGTTGGGGAGGTTGCTTATGAGCTTACCTTACCTCCCAATCTAGCAGGAGTCCATCTGGTATTCTATCTTTCTATGCTCTGGAAGTATCACGATGATCCGTCTCACGTGTTGGATTTTAGCTCAGTCTAGTTGGATAAGGATTTATCTTATGTTGAGGATCCAGTGGCTATTTTGTACAAGCAGGTTCGAAAGTTGAGGTAAAAAACATTGCTTTAGTGGAGAGGTTGGCCGGTCGAGTAAGCGACTTGGGAAACTGATCAGGATATACGCAGCCATTATCCTCATCTTTTCACCACTCCAGGTATGTCTCTAAGCTCGTTCGAGGAAGAATGATTGTTTTAAGAGGGGGATGATGTAACAACTCGGCTGGTCTTTTTGAAAGTTATAGCCCCGATCCCCTATTTACTGTTTCCCCAGTATATTTTTCTGCTTATGTGACTTGCCGGGAAGTTTTGTTTTGGTTTTTAGAGTGTTTTGGGACACTTAATCCCTAAACAGAGGCTTAAGTCTTGGGATTTGGACCGTAGTCGGAACTGTGTGAAGACGACTCCGGAATAGAGTTTCGTTGGTTCCGTTAGCTCCGTTGGGCATTTTGTACATAGGGGCGTTTTCGAATTGTGTTTTGGAAGTCTGTAGCTGATTTAGGCTTCAAATGGTAAAAGTTGAATTTTTGGAGATTTTGACCGGTAGTGGACTTTTTGATATCGGGGTAGGAATCTCATTCTAGAAGTTGGCGTAGGTCCGCAATGTTGAATATGACTTGTGTGCAAAATTTGGGTTCAATTGGACATGGTTTGATAGGTTTCAGCATCAATTGTAGAAATTTAAAGTTTCAAGTTCTTTAAGTTTGAATTGGAGGGTGATTCGTAGCGTTGTTTGATGTGGTTTGGGGGCTCGACTAAGTTCGTATGGTGTTTTAGGACTTGTTGGTGCTTTGATTGAGGTCCTAAGGGCTTTGAGTGAATTTCGGATGGTTAACGGATCAAGTTGAGTTTTGGGATAAATGGCTGAAGTTTGCTGCATCTGGTGGAATTGCACCTGCGCAAGATTGACCGCAGGTGCGAGCCTGCAGAAGCGAGCCAAAGGGTGCAGGTGTGGTTTGGAAGGAAGAGGCCTGAGGTCGCATGTGTGAGATTATGGCCGCAGAAGCGGAGTCGCTTCTACAGAAGGTGGAGAGCAGAAGCGGAATGGCTTGGAGCTGGAGGATCGCAGATGCAGAAAGGATTCCACAGGAACGGGTGCGTAGGTGCGACCCATGTGTTGCAGAAGTGGATTTTGGATCTTAAGTCATTTCCGCACCTACGATGGAAATTCCACAGGCGGTTTCGCAGGTGCGACTAGAAGTCTGCATGTGCGTGATCGCTGGGCAGAAAAAGAGGGTTTTATCCCATTTTTAATTTTGGGACTTTGAGAGCTCGGATTAAGGCGATAATTCAAGGATTTGTCAGAGAGAACTTTGGGGTAATGATTCCTAACTCGTTTTTGGTTGTATTCCATTAATCTATAGTTGATTTCATCATTAAATTAAGGAATTTGGGTGAAAAATTGGGGGAAGAATGGTGGAAGTTCTTCAACCAAGTTTTTGAGATTTGATTGGGATTTAGATATCAGATTTGGATAATTTTGGTACGAGCGAGTGAACTCATGATTGAATGGGTGTTCATATTTTATGACTTTTACCCGATTCTGAGATGTGGGCTCGGGGAGACTTTTTAGGGCGATTTTCCAATTTCTTGTTTTAGTTTTGATTTCATTAGCTAGATTAGTTTCTTGTAGTTATATTTATGATATGTAGTTGATTTTGGCTAGATTTGGACGATATGGAGTCGGATATTCGTGCAAAAAGCATTGTTATAGATTAATTTGAGCTTGGTTCGAGGTAAGTGGCTTGCCTAACCTTGCGTGGTGGAACTCCTCTAAGGATTTGGTATAGTTTTGATACGTGAGCGTCGTGTACGTGAGGTGACGAGTGCGTACACGGGCTATTTATTGTAAAATCCAATTTTCTACTGAGTAATAACTTGTTTCTTCTTATTTGAGTTCTATCAGCATGTGTAATTATTGTGTTTAGCTTAGAATAGCATGTATACATGTCTTAAATGCTTATTTGAACTCAGTGCAACATGCTTAGTGAAATTCCTGCTTTTCTCTTGACTTGCACTTAGTCTAAAATGTAGGATCTCTACAGTAACTGTTATTTTCATTGTTTGAGCTGCATATTTATTTTGGGACTACGGAATGGTATTACCGGAAAATCCCCCTGCACATTTGTTTTGGGACTACGGGACGGTATCCCAAGAGATCCCCCTACATATTTACTTTGAGACTACAGAACGGTATTTCGGGATATCCCCCTGCACAATTATGTTTGGGACTACGAGATAGTATCTCGGGAGATCCTCTGTTATTATTTTATGTACTGTACTGTTATCCTTTCTGTGATTTCCTTCCATTTAAATTTCAGTCTTTATTTTACTGCGATATTTTTGTTCCGTCTTATTTTATATATATATACCAGTAGGACTAGGCTTGGCACTTACTGGATACCGTTGTGGTGTAATCATGTCTCTTCTGCATATGTTTTTCATGTGCAGATACAAGTACCTCCTACTAGCCTCGAGTTTAGTTGCACGGTTGTTGCTGTTCAGGAGACTTCAAGGTACATCTGTCGCGACCGCAGACCTCGAATCCCCCCTCTGTCCCCTTATGTTGATTCTTCCCTTATTTCTTTAGACACTGATGTATATAACAGTTAGAAATTCTTAGAAGTTTGTGACTTACGGTGTTTAGGGTCTTGGGAGAGTTCTTTATATTTCGAGAGTTGATTATTGTATATGTCGAGCGGCATCTTGAATGCTTATTTAAATTATCGGTTACTATTAGTTGTTAACTTTTATGTATTTCATTTCATTTCCGCAAATATTAGGCTTACCTAGTCGTAGAGACTAGGTGCCATCACGACAATTCACGGAGAGAGAAAATGTGTCGTGACAACAAGATTAGTTTTTTTTTGCTCAATTATTAACGAAGTAAAAAAGTTCTAAGTGGTCAATAATGATTCCTTTTAAACAAAAATATTATTATTAACCAGTTTGGGTTACTAAAATATATTGCTTATAATTAAACTACTCTTCAATATAGGAGAAGATTAATTTTAACTCCTAAAAAAAGTTTGACAACACGAGCAAATTCCATGAATTTTAAAATTTCAATAGACTATGGTGATGAAATCAACATATGATCTTAAACCCAAATTAAAAAGTCTTTATTTTTAAATTTATTGAAACAATTCCAGAATCTGAGGAAGTTGAAAAGAAAAGAATTAAAAAATCATTCATTTAACGTAAAGAAAAAGCAAGAGATATAGAGAATTTATATTTTCGTTACGAGATTCATGTCAAATATCAAACTTATTGTATGGTTATATGCAAACAAAGGTTATTCACATGATTAGAGTATTATGTCAAGAAGAAATCCTTAAAGATTTATTAAAAATTAAAAAAAAAAGGACCAACCAGTCCTAGCCAACAAGCCTCTAAGGGCTGAGTTAGGCTTTCCATTTTAAGGACCATTAAGATGGGCGGGCTAGCCCGTCGCAACCACCAAATTCAAAGGCTCGCGAGCTTAGGCTAAGTTGGATTAGGCTGACCCGTTTTGACACCTTTAAATCTACTAAAGCTAATATAATATCATGGCATTAGGGTCCTGATAGCTAAAAATATTACTTTCATTTGCATTTTACAGTTATTTTATTACCATGATTAATTATTCATAAATAAAATATATGCAATTGATAATAAACTTGATACTCTTCTTATTAGGAGAATTAATATATATATATATATATATATATATATATATATATATATATATATATATATATATATATATATATATATATATATATATATATATATATATGTTTACCGCAAAAATGGTTTTAACAATTAGATTTGATTTTGTTATTCTAAAAATACGTGATCTATTTTTATGCTAGTTTTTAGACAATGGATGCTAAGTAAAAGACTTGGAAATAAGATAATATCTTGAAAACAATGTGATAATCAAACCGAATGGCTAATAATCGGGGCCTCGAACTTGCGCTTTCGGGGTCTCGAGATCGAGTCAGATGCCCTACCGAGGATAGTCGATGGGGGATTAACAGTTATGACAACCTTGATGGAAGCCTTTTATGACCAATAATGAGCAATAAATGAAGAACAATAAATAGAACACTAAGAATATAAGCAATAAATGTAGGTAGTGAAATCAAGAGAATATGTTGAGTTAGAGAGCACAGAGAATGTTCTTGTATATTCAATGTTGTAAGAAAATGATATCCCCCAAAAAAACAGTAAAGGTTCCCTTTATATAGGAGGATGGGACCCTTCATAGTACGTATGTATTTATTACAAAGTAAAGTTGCTGGCACAGCTACCTAACAGTCTGGTGCCGACTGCTACTATTCTCGCAGGTGATGTCAGTTCGGACCACATGACTAGGGAACTTTCCGCTTACCCTCGATAACCATCGACTCATGATGCATCGAGGTCGAGTGTGAAGAACTCTCAAAGCCGAAACTTTGAGTTGCGCCCCCGGGTCTTCGAGTCCTTTTTGAAGATAAGGGAGAGACACAGTGATCGTGAAATCGGGCCTCCCGATTTAACCCGTATACAGATAGTCCCCGCATTTCTTAGAATAAAACAATAAGAAATGATCTCGAATACCTGCCCCTTCGGTAATTCCATCACGATGGTAGTCACGCCCTGCCAAATGATTGGCGCGACAAAATAAGGTGCCAAAAGGTTGCACACACACAGCCCTTAAAAGCCTTCGAATTGATTACAGCAGTTGGCTGTCCTTTGGCCTCCTCCAACGTGCGTGTTAGGCCTTTACAAATACTTCTTCTTTCTCTCTTTTCACTGCACCGCCAAGCCCTCAGAGAAAATGTAGCCTCATCTTCCTTGCTTTCGTCTAAAGGCAAAGCAGCAGTGCCTCCTCGTGTTGGGGAATGCATTCCAGGGTCCTTTGCAATGGCTTCCGATTTCAAGATTGAAAAACTTTCTTCGAAACCAGGACGACGCGAGCCTGCGTCTCAATATATTAGCTCAATAATAGACGTCGAAAAGGTAAAGACTGACTGCCACTTGGGGGACGCGGTACTTGTGGAGATCCCTTCTCGAGAGGAGGATATAACGACATACAAGGCCAATTTTCTCAGTGTGTATACTTACCCATTTACCCTTAGTCTGGTGGGGCCATCCTCACCTCCGATAGACCCCATGATTCTTAACTTTTGCAAATGGTATCGAGTGACCCTCGGCCAAATTCATCCTTCATTCTGGCGTATTGTCTACATGATCAGGCATTATATGAACATGATTGAAGAGATGCCCTTCACCCTCGATTATCTGGTCAGGATATACAGTCCCCGACTCTTCCGTGGGGGCCTGATTAGGCTCCACTATCGAGCTTCGAGGGCCCTTTTTGCTTGTACCGATGAAGTTGGGAACGGAAGGTGGATGAGACATTTATTCCGAGTTAGGATTTTGGACCTGATTCCGGTGGAAAAGATTTCATTCCCCGAAAGGTGGAACACGGAATGTAAGTAGATACGTTATTTAATTTTCCCTTGCTATTTTTTAGATATATCTCCCTATGCGCTAACTTCCACTATTGATGCAGCCGTTGTAGTTTACCCTGGAGCAGTTAAGAACCTCTCGGGCTGGGTTGACCGGCTGGATTTGATTTGCCCGTATGTTGAGCGTGTGTGGCATGATCTATCCCGAGCTTGATGGAAAGCCAAGGACCATGGTGAGCCTTTTCTCCCGGTATAGTCGTACCTTTTAACAGAACTGTTGCTGATAGTGTACTCACTCCTTGTGTTTACCTTTTGCATTTTTGCAGGTCTGGGGGAGGTCCCCTTGATGAAGGAAACATTGCTTGGTGAAGCGAAAACCTCAAAACCCGACGAAGGGAAGAAAAGACAAAGGGAATCGTCGAATGAGCCTTTGGAATCCTAGAAGACCAAAATGGAAGAACCTAAGGCCGACCTAGCAGCCTTAACTCCAAAAGCAATAGGGAGTCCCCTTGCCTTCATCTCGGGGCATTTCTCTATAGCATTGGATGGAGGGGAAAACCCGATTGACCCTTATATCATAGAGACGGTGGCTCTCGAGCCGGAGCTTGGTATCGTCGTGGTCCAACCTCCGGCTGAAGAGTCCACCGAGGAGGTATTGGGTAATGTCCCTAAGCCGGCTGATGGCAAAAATATTCCTCGAGCTGAGATGCATTTGGTAAGAGGTTCGGAGGAACCCAGTTCTGAATCCCTTCAGGGACAAGAGGCGGCCCTGATTGATCCCGTTGGTGTTATTATAGTGAGTGATTCCCCATTGGGGATGACCTTACCTCTTGAGGAAATGCAAGATGCCGAGAATAAAGAACCTTTTGATGTGGGGGTGCCCACCGGAGGTAGAGATGCGTTTGAAAGGCCTTTAGCCGCTCCTGAGAAAATTCTCGAGCTCGATGCCTCACTCTTCTTCAGTGAGATGAACAGGCTTTGTGAGTAGGTAGTTTTTGTAAATTCTGCCTCTTTCATGGCTCCAGGATAGGGTGCTTTATAATTAGACCTTCCCCCGGTTTCAAGCTGAGGTGACCCTTACGAGCGTGAGAAGACTCATCTTGTTGAATAGGTTACCTAGTTTTAGTTTGCTTTTATCTGAATGTTTGCCAGATCTCGGTGTTTTGACACCTTTGATCTGATTTGTGCAGTTTGACAAGAAAGATGCCCTACAGGGATACCCTCCAGGGAAAGATGGTCTTAGTCGGGCACCAACTTCATGATACGAGGGAGGATAGTGACAAGTATAGGGGTCTCCATACTGAGTTAGTTGTTGCGCAATCCGGGATCAAAGTTGAAGCTGAGGCACTTATATCCTTGCACAAAAAGGATGACATTGTAACGAATGCTCAAGCTGGGGGAGTGCCCGAGGAGTCCGAACTGAAATTGACTTGAGCTGTGGAACATGCTCTGTTAGAATCTCGGAGGCGGACTTTCGCGGATATACACGTAGGGGGCATTGATTTGTCTGTCGAGCTCGAGAGGGTGAAGACCCTAGAGAAGCAGGCTACTGCCCTGTTTGCTTCTAGAGGTGTGTCGAGTAGTGGTTTAGGAGATGATGAGAATGAAGGCGGAATCCCCAGAGGGGGAGAGTCCGTTGAAGGTCCTGAGGCCGTGGCCGGAATCGTTAGGGCACAACCTCCGATGAAGCCGTTGAAGGTGCAGGCCCGATGATAGAGTAGAGTTTAGTTTGACTTCTTCCTTGTAAGAGGTTTTAAAGGCCTTGTAATCGTATCTTTGTGAGCAATATATATATAGAAGGCTTTTCGTTGTTTATCACTTCTTTTTTCCTTTGTCTTTCAGGAATAATCTGTGATATTTTTTGATAACATGTCTGAGATCTTAGACCTTGGGTTAGACCCTTGGGTTTTTGTTGTTGCTGAGCGATTCGTAACAGTCGAAGGTCGAACGTTCGGGGCCTAGTCCCCGTGTCGGGACCTCAGCGGGGTTTTACCGGCCCTTAGATCTAGAAACCGATCTTGGCTCTTACGCGTTGGGTCAGTGCGACCTTTGATTTTAGGCTGGCGACAGTGGCTCTTACGCATTGGGTCGGTGCGACCTTTGATTTTAGGCTGGCGTCAGTGGCTCTTACAAGTTTGCCCTTAGGCTTTTTTAGTCAACTGTTTTGGGCTCGGTCTCCGAGTCGGGTTTCGACTCGAGCTCATTGGCCCTTAAGTTTTTGAATTTAAAGCAGGTCCTTAGGCTCTTACGTATTAGGTCGGTATGACCTCTCATATGGATGGTGGCAGTGGCTTTTATGCATTGGGTCGGTACGACCTTTTATAGGCTTTATTTTTCGCTCGTTAAGGACTTTTTGAAATTATGTTTGCCCGACTCTTTGACGACTCGATGGGAACCTCGATTGAGAGTCATTGTGTAGAAATGAATGAGCACCTTGAGAGGTTTTGCTCGGTGGCTAAATATTTCAAAGACTATAGTTTGGAGCTGACATGGTCAAAGCTCTTGTGCCTATGTCGAGGGTAGCCATTTTCACCGGTTCTTTTCAAAGTATTTGAAGGCCTGTGATTTAATAGTGACGGTCAGGCATCTCCGAGTCACGTTGGTTTGGCTAGTACAGCCTTGTGACTATAGTCATTATGTTTGGCCAGAGCCTTTCAGTCCCTGAGTGAAGTAGTTTTAGCGTCTATATCGAGGTATGCCTTTTTAAGTGCCTCACAAGTTCGAATATATAGCTAAACTTTAAGTTCGGGATAATGCTTTTTTGTAAGGTCTTATAATTTTTACACGCCTTTGAGGTCTTACAGTTTTGGTTACTTGATACAATTATGATTCATGACTTGCTTGAGGTCTTACAGTTTTGGTGTTTCCTTATGAAGGTCTTACGGGATCGAGGTTACCCATATGGGGTCTTATGGACTCGGCAGTCCCCGGGACATTGAAAGTTTTATTAGCCCTAGAGCCATTTCAGTCGACTTGTCGTTGCCTCATTGAGGGCTTGTGAGTTTAAAGCTTCTGACCCGGGGTCATATGGTTTCGAGTTTTGACGCCAGTCTCTGAGTGTTTGGGGCGTTTTTGGCTCTGGAGCCATTTTTGTAAAAAAAACGGAACTCTTTCGAAATGCTTTGATGTAGGGGAAAGTATTCTTTGATTTACTTGGTACAAGTATACACGTTTTTGTTGTCAAGGGCTTGGTTATTCTATACGGACATGGTTCGTTCGACCGTTTGACCCGGTACATCATTTTCCTATCGAGACCCTATTTAGCACATCTTGGCTTCTCCGAGGAGGTGACCTTCCGTGGGGACGCCCCCTAGTATTCGAGGTTGATTGAAGAGAAGCATTGAATACTTGTTGAGTCTTCCTTAGGCAGCATATGGATGTTGCCTCATTAAAAACCTTGCCGGCAAAACCCTTTCCGAGATAAAAACCTGGTCGAAGGAAAAGAGTACAACGCACGCTTTTAAGAACCCAAGGTGCTCGAGCCCGAGGGTGTTTCGGAGTCTTCCATCTGACACCTTAGCAGTAGTATCGTTTGAGCATTGATATGTTCCAATTGCTTGGAAGTTGTTCGCCTTCCATGGTATCGAGCTTGTAGGACTCTTTGCCGATTACTCCATGGACGCGGTACGGTCCTTCCCAGTTTTGGCCTAGCTTTCCTTCATTTGACTTTCCTTAGGACCAAGTCCCCGACCCCGAGATGTCTTTGTTATAATACCTTTCGATCCTTTGTTTTTGGGTGGCCATTCAAACTAGTGAAGCTTCTCGCTTTTCATCCAATAGTCCGAAGGCCGTAGTCATGGACTCGTTGTTCGAACTCTCGGTGGTGTGTTGGAATCTGGTGCTTGGATCTCCAACCTCCACTGGTATCAAAACCTCGGCACCATATACTAGAGAGAAAGGTGTTTCTCCTGTGCTTGATTTTGGAGTTGTTCGATATGCCCATAGCACTTCGGGCAATATTTCTCTCCACTTTCCCTTAGCGTTTTCCAACTTCTTTTTTAAGTTTTGAATGATGGTTTTGTTTGTAGACTTGGCCTGACCATTTGCACACGGGTGGTAGGGTGTCGATAGGATTCTTTTGATTTTGTGATCCTCGAGGAATTGTGTTACTTTGCTTCTGATGAACTGCTCCCGTTATCGCATGTAATCTCGGAAGGAATCCCGAATCGGCACATGATGTGGTCCTATATGAAGCTAATGACTTCTTTTTCTCTTATCTTTTCGAAGGCCTGTGCTTCCACCCATTTTGAGAAATAGTCAGTCATAAATAAAATAAATCTAGCTTTACCTGATGTCGTTAGTAGAGGTCCGATGATGTTCATCCCTCATTTCATGAACGACCACGGCGATAAGACCGAATGTAGTTGTTCACCAGATTGGTGAATCATTGGGGCAAATCTCTGGCATTTGTCGCATTTTCGAATGAATTCCTTGGTGTCTTTTTCCATGTTGTCCCAATAGCAGCCTACTCTGATCACCTTTCGAACTAAGGAACCGGCGCCGGAATGGTTTTCGTAGGTGCCCTCGTGGATTTCTCAGAGTACATAATCTGTGTCTCCCGGCCCCAGACATACTGCTAGGGGGTCATCGAAGGTTCTTCTGTACAGAGTCCCATTTTCGTCGAGCAAGAATCGGGTTGCTTTGGTTCGCAGGGCCCTCGAATCTTCTAGATCTTTGGGTAGTTTCCCATCTTTCAAATAGTTGATGTATTTATTCTTCCAATACCATGTCAGGCTAGTGGAGTTGATCTCGGCATGATCTTCTTTGACCACTAATTTGGATAGCTGAACAACAGCCCCGGGGAGTAGGTCATCTTCTTCAACAGAAGATCCCAAGTTTGTGAGGGCATCGGCCTAGCTATTATGCTCTCGAGGTATGTGGACCAGAGTCCATTCTTTGAAACGGTGTAATGTGATTTGAATTTTGTCCAAGTATCTTTGCATCCTATCTTCTTGGACCTCGAAGCTCCCATTTACCTGATTTACTACCAGAAGCGAATCGCATCTTGTTTCGACGATTTCGGCTCCTAAGACTTTGGCCAATTCCAGACCTGCAATCATAGCTTCATATTCGGCTTCGTTGTTAGTCAATCTTGAAGTTTTTATAGATTGCCTGATTATGCCGATCGTAGGTGGATTTAGGACTATACGGAGTCCGGATCCTCTCATGTTCGAGGCGCCGTCAGTGAACAGTGTCCACATCCCGGAAGATGTACCCGTTTTTAGTAAAAGTTCTTTTTCTACCTCGGGCACGAGGGAGGGCGAGAAGTCGGCCACAAAGTCCACCAGAATTTGGGACTTGATAGACATTCGGGGTTGATACTTGATATCATACCCCCCGAGTTTGATGGCCCATTTGGCTAATCGGCTCGATAGTTCGGGCTTATGCAATATGCTTCGGAGAGGATATGTTGTTAAAACACAAATACGATGGCATAGAAAATAAGGTTTCAATTTTTGTAATGAGCTTATTAATGCAAGAGCTAATTTTTCTAGGTGCGGATGCCTAGTTTCGGCATCTCCCAAGGTCCGACTTACATAATAAACAGGGAATTACGTACCTTGATCTTCTCGAACTAGCACACCGCTTACCGCTATGTCGTATACGACCAGGTATAAATATAGTGTTTCATCCTCTTTTGGTGTGTGGAGTAAAGGTGGGCTAGTCAGATATCGCTTCAACTCCTCCAAGGCGTGTTGGCATTCTGGAGTCCATTCGAAGTTGTTTCTCTTCTTGAGTAAAGAGAAGAAATGATGACTCATGTCTGATGACCTTGATATGAATCTGCCCAAAGTTGGTATCTGCCCTGTCAGCCGTTGCACGGCCTATACATTATTTATCACTGAGATTTCTTCGATGGCCTTGATTTTGTCGGGGTTGATCTCTATTCCCCTGTTCGACACCATGAAGCCTAAGAATTTGCCCGAACCCACTCCGAAGGCACATTTCTCGGGATTGAGCTTCATGTTGTAGCTTTTGAGGATGTTGAATGTTTCCTACAAATGATTCAAATGGTCCTCTGTGCGTAAGGACTTAACTAGCATGCCATCAATATAAAATTCCATGGATTTGCCTATTTGATGCTCGAACATTTTATTAACTAGGCGTTGGTACGTAGCTCCCGCGTTTTTCAACCTGAAGGGCATTACATTGTAACAGTAAGTACCGTACTTCGTGATGAACGAAGTCTTTTCCCTATCCTCGGGGTTTATCTGAATTTGGTTATACCCCGAGTAAGCGTCGAGAAAAGTGAGGGTCTCATGGTCAGCCATGGAATCGATCAAACGATCGATGTTAGGCATGGGAACGAATCCTTGGGGCATGCTTTGTTTAAGTCTTTATAATCTACACACATTCTTAGCTTATTTCCTTTTTTGGGGACTACCACCACATTGGCCAGCCATTCGGGATACTTTTCCTCTATAATAGAACCTATTCTAAAGAGTTTTGTTACCTCGTCCTTGATGAATGCGTGTTTTACTTCGGACTGGGGTCTTCTTTTTGGCTTTATCGATTTGAATCTGGGGTCGACACTTAGTCGATGGGTGGTTATTTCCGGTGGGATTCCTGTCATATCTAAGTGGGATCAAGCGAAACAATTGATGTTATCAATAAGGAATTGAATGAGTTTTTTTCTGAGTTCGGGGGTTAATCCCGTTCCCAGGTATACCTTCCGATCTGGGAGATGTTCGATCAAAACATCTTGCTCCAGCTTTTCAATTGTTGATTTCGTTGCATCCGACTCTTCGGGGGCAACGAAGGTTCGGGGAGCGAGGAAATCTTCTTCATCACCCTCAGGGGTCTGTACGCTCCCTTACTCTTCCGAGGTAGAGTGTATAGGATTTGATGCCTCCTAGTGGACCGTGAACATTTCTTTTGTTGCATGTTGTTCTCCATATACTGTTTTTATACCGTCCTTTGTTGGAAACTTCATCATCTGATGTAGATTGACGATACTTCCCTCATGTTGTGTATGCATGGCCTGCCAAGCAATGCGTTGTATCTCATATCACTGTCAATGACATGGAATTTGGTGTTCTGGATTGTACCAGATATGTCGATCGGGAGGGTGATCTCCCCTTTTGTTACTTTGCAGGCCATGTTGAAGCCGCTGAGGACCCGGGAGGTGAGTACGATCTGATCGAGCAAACTGAGTTGTTCTACTACCTTTAACCTGATTACGTTGTCCGAGCTACCTGGATCCACGAGTACACATTTAATTTGAATGTTACTTAAAAGAAATGAAATTACCAGTGCATCGTTATGTGGTTGCGTCAAGGTCTCGAAATCTTCTTCGCTTAATGCAAGTGTGTCTTCGGTCATGCAGCCTCGGATCGGCCCTTCTGCGGTTGTGGATATTTTTATCTGTTTGATCACGGGTCGTTGAGGAATGTCGGTCCCCCTAATGATCATATGAACGGCATGCTGAGGAATCTCTCTTTTTTTCCGAGTTTCTCGCTGAATTTCGTGGCATGCGCTCTTATTAATGTGGGGACCGGCGTTAACATATTGGGCATTGCATGAGGTCGTACCCTCAGGAATCAGTGTTGATGCACTCTCAGGGTTTTGCGGTGGCACACCCATACCTGGAATAACCATACCGTCTTTTCCATAATCCTTAAGGCCTTTATTTTCAGGTGCATTTACTGGGTTAGACATATTGACCTGAAATCAAAGATCTTGGACAAGAAAAAGTGTGAAAGATAACTTGCGTTATGTAGTAAACCAGCAAGAAAACAATCACTATATTTTTAGCCCCACGGTAGGCGCCAAACTGTTTACCACGAAAATGGTTTTAATAATTAGATTTGATTTTGTGGTTCTAAAAATACGTGATCTATTTTTATGCCAGTTGTTAGGCAATGGATGCTAAGTAAAAGACTTGGAAATAAGATAATAGCTTGAAAACAATGTGATAATCAAACCGAATGGCTAATAATCGGGGTCTCGAACTTGCGCTTTCGGGGTCTCGAGATCGAGTCGGATGCCCTGCCGAGGATAGTCGATGGGGGATTAACAGTTATGAAAACCTTGATAGAAGCCTTTTCTACGTATGTATTTATTACAAAGTAAAGTAGCTGGCACAGCTACCTAACAGTCTGGTGCAGACTGGTACTATTCTCGCAGGTGATGTCAGTTCGGACCACATGACTAGGGAATTTCCACTTACTCTCGATAAGCATCGACTCATGCTGCATCGAGGTCGAGTGTGAAGAACCCTAGAGGCCGAAACTTCGAACTGCGCCCCCGGATTTTCGAGGCCTTTTGAAGCTAAGGGAGAGATACATTGATCGTGAAATCGGGAGGATCAGGCCTCCCGATTTCACCCGTATACAATATAGCAAAGAATGACATATTGCTGATGTCATTATGCTTCAAGGAGTAAAAATGTTAGCTGGTATTATTCTATATCAACATGAACTCTTTCTTGGGATTGTGACTAATAGTTCCTTTTGTTTTCACTTTTCTAGATTCCTGAGGCCATATAGTCTTCTAATATATCCTTTCCTTTTCTTTCATTGCTTTTGAATAATTGATGATCAACCAGAAGAAAACTTTGATTAATATCATGTGACTTTTTGATGATCCCGAGGAGTCTGTTTTTTTTTTTTTGCTTCATGCATCATCCTAGAATCTCCTTTACCTGTTATAGAATATATTAAAGCAGGAAAGTAGTACATCAAGTGTGTTGAATGGAAAAAAATATGTTAATTATTCCTTCTCTTTTATCGGTTTTCAGACATTTGTGCCACAAACATTATGAAGCTCATGAATCAGACCTTATTTCCATCTCTTTTCTCTTTTTCCTTCTAACTTGAAGCACACACAAGATATAACTTTTCTCACACCGCAATGAAACTCGTCCACAAGTTTAATATATGTAGTGTAGCTTCTCATTATTACTTAGCCTTGAAAAGCTCAAAGCTTGGTATTATATACTCTATTATTTTAAGGATACTTAATTCATATATGCTGACATTGTAAAGAAATTCAATACTAGCTATTAGCATTTCAAACCTATTTTGGAACCTAACTTACTTTATTTTTCAAATTACTATACTTTATCCGTTTAATAAAATAAACCTATTACTAGTTAGGAAGTCAAACACGATTTTTTTACTCATATTGTTTGCAAATATTTTTAAAATTTTTTAAATTATTAACTACTGTAATTTATAGTATTATTTTATGTAGTTATTAAATATATAAATTATATTTCAGAAAACTTAAAGAATCTAGGTCGGAATTTACACCAAATATTATTCACTTTGACGTTTATACTCTCAAAAGCTTCAAACAAATTGAAACGAGGTGAGTGCACTGAGATTGCAAAGCTTTGGGATCAATCATTTGATTTTGATTCCAGCTGATCGAACTCTTGAGTGTTGACTGCAGCCCAAGAAATACCAACATTTATCCAATCTAAGTTAGGATTTGTTTTTTTTGCCCTGTTGGCCTTCTTTTCCTTTTTCTTCTTTCTTTTCTTTATGCATAAAACTGCTGTATTCATTATTCAGATAAAGAGAATTAAGGTGGATAGAGCTTTTGAAAAAGTCTATCTCCACGATCCCTTTATTTATACAAATATTTGGCTGGATTCATTAGTTACCTTCCGTAATTTGTATACGTAGATTAAACAATTATAAATATATTAAATATGAATTATATATAGCTGGCTAATTTTATTTTAAGTGATAGTGTGAACGGCTATTTGAGTTAATTCTTTAAATATTATATAGGGAATTTTCTAATTTAGTTCATTTCTCCCACCCAGCTCATTATTGTTGTGGGAGGAGGGGAGTGTTACTAGAATTTTGTCATAACATTTTCCAATCATATCAGTAGGATCTACCTGTCTTAGCATACAATAATGTGACGGAATGGACTCATAATTTAGAATCATTAAATTTTGCTCTTATATATATATAGTTCGAGCTAAAGCCCAGAACCAAGTGCATTTAATTTTGATCCACCACTAATTATGATCAGTGATAGAATTCTCAAGTTATCTTAATCTTTTTTTCCTTACATTATGTAAGTTACATATTACATACCTTTCTAGGATATTCAGCTAACATGTAATGAGTGATCATAGAATTATTAAGCCAAGCTACATTAAAAAAATTTCCCTTTAACAAAGTGTATAAGAAATTGAATCTGATCTTTAAGAAATCTCGGCTAATTACAGAATCCATTCTTGTGTGTACTTTAATCATTCTCATATCAGTCTTGTGCAGGGAAAGTGTATATATTAATTAACCATGCATTTGAGAACTGTGAACAAATTCTTTACTCGCAAGGCAGGAACCTGTTAAATAATTACACTTTAAAATTAGAATAACGGATCGGACTATTCTGTTTTATTTACCTTTCCCCATTTTCATTTATTTTTGCATGGGAAAGGGGTACGGGGTGAGGACTGGTCAGATGGTTCTGGTCTTCATTTCTGCATAAATCTAGAATATCAGATTTCAAGCATATGATAGTATGCTCTTCGATCGTAAGAGAAAATTTGAAATTCAAAAATAGATCATAGGAAAGCAGAGGCGAATTTAGGATTTGATGGTTACGGATGTCATTATATTTAATATCAATTTTTCAGTTGTCAAGGAAATTCGGAGGTACATTTGGTCGGTTCGCTCTATTTTGAATTAATTCGGTTCGATTCTGTTTGGTTCGATCTATTTTGAATTAATTCGGTTTGCTTTACAAGATTTGTCAGTACATAAATAAATACATGATACCCAAACTGAAAATGTTTGGTGTTTTCAAGGAAAAAATATTAAATAAATAAAAAAAGAAAAATGATTAAAAACATAAACAAATAAAAAAAAATTGAGATCTAGAACAAGAAAACATAAGCAAATATAATTTTGTAATATAAATAACTAATAAAATAAGATTGAACAGAGAGAGAAAATACAAAGATGGAAATAAAAGAAATTAAGAAAAACAAACTGGAAAGAGAGAAAACACAAAAGTAAAATTGGCTTTGCATTATGAGTGAAGTGGGGGCTCGATCTTGGGCCTTGGACGTAGCAAAAATCAGTTAGACCATGACACCTAAAGCCCCATTGTGACATAGGGTGCCACTCTTTCATTATATACACGTAAATTACAAGTGATACACATGAAATTTTATCCGAGCGACCGGGTGGTGTACCACCCGTCTCCACTACATAGATCCACCCCTGTAGGAAAGACACAGAGGTTAGAGTGGAGGGTCGTATAATTTGGAATAATAGTGGTTCTTTCCACTCTTATGTTTTGTGTAAAGTACTTCGGCAACCGCTTTCTCTATCCTTCTTTGGATATCAGGAAGGAGAAGTGGTCTAATTCTGGAAACAGGACCTCGTGTGGAATGGTCGCAACCACGGGTTCATGAACGTGCATATCTGGTTCTCTCGCGGGAGGGAATTAATCAAGAGCACCAGACGAGGAACCCATTCCCCATCGCACGCGACTATGAGGTAGTCAACAGACTCACTCAAATAAAAACAAGGAAGAGAGCGACCTCAAAAAGGTTTCTACGCATAAGCTCTTTCGCCCTCTTAATTATAATAGTCAATTGATTCGAGGATTTTATGTGACAGAGAGAACTCTTCTATTGAATATAATCTCATGAGAGAAAACAAAGGCGGCTCAATGGTGTTGGAGGCCTAAAGACAAGCCGTAATAAGAGGACTTAAATTTATTTAATAATTTTAGATATTTTTGTTTACAGTTTATTCTTTATACTTTTTGAGATTCAATTTAATATTGAAATTGTAACCAACCCATTAATCTTTGTTGAAACATTACTAACTTTTGATAAGATTTTATTAGGTTTAATTTTGATTTTTTTTTCCACATGACTGTCAACATAACTCACTATATATCACTGCCTCCCAAAGTAACAATCATGTGGGAATTTGTATTTACAAAGATGACAAACAAATCAATTATATCTTTTTACGATCTGATTAGCTTGAAGCTTACCAACAGAGACCTTGAAGGAAAATATCACAAAGTTAGAGTTGTAAATAAAATTTGTTCAAGTTGGAGCGAGAAGAATTAGAAAGTACGTGTAAATTTAATTGCCTTTCACTTTCATAAAAATTTTTTAAACCAAGTACAAAAAAAAGACCACATAGTAAATACAATAAATATTTAAATTACATATAAGAATAGTAGTTTTTGGGGCCTTTACTTTTGTGAGGCCTAACGCAGACACTTTAGTGGCCCGGGGTTAATCCCCCCCCCCCCCCCCGAGAGAAAAAAAAAACAAACACCAAGGAAGTGAAGAATAGTTTTAAAGAAAAAAACAGGACTTATGTAGTTATCCCTTTTTTTTTTCTTTTTTCTTCCATCAAATTATCTCCACATTTTAGAAAATTAGTTCCCTTAGTTAATCATAGGTAGAGGGAGAAAGAAGGAAAAACAGGAGGATAAAGAACAAACCATACACTTTTCCCCTTTTCTCCCCTTTCGAGAATCAATTGAAGTATATGTTGCTTTCTTTGCTTTTGCAGTATGAAATATTCTCTAACACCCTTAAAAATCAAAGAAGAAAAAGAGAAAGAAATAACTTGGAAACAGGAAATAAATAAAGTTTGATATGAAATGGGAAATGAAGAAAAGAAGGGCAACAACTCATCATTGGGCATATATTCCTCTCGAACAACACCCGGCCTCTGTTTCCCTATATGGAGTGACAACTGCATGGGAAAGCATAAAAACTCTACTAATATAAAAACCGATTTAACTGGTGCATGGAATTATTTTACAACATCAGGCTAAGTTACCTATAATAACATGTAATTGCTCATAGCAAGTCTTGATAAGGTAACCGGAAAAATAGAGTAAATAACTTGATACGGTAAAAGTTGAAAAATAGAGTAAATTACTATTATGACATATTAAAATATATTTGATGGTGTAAAAAAAATTTACACTGCCAGAGTATACAAGTTAAATCCTTTTTTAGGTTACTAATTCTATTATTATTGGACAAATACCTATAATTATCTTTTTAAGTGATGTAAAAGTCCTTTTGTGAGATAAGTTAAAACTCTATAAAAACTAAGTGGAGCAGCCACAGCTTGATGCACAAGTAACTGCAAAAGAATCAAATAAAGCTCTTCTTTACATGTTTCTAGCCACTACCTACTGTACTTTCACTAAGTTGTTACTACCAAAATCATGGGTCTTCAAAATGTAGAAAGTGAAGATATGAGGTTGGTTTTGTCAAGAGATGCCAAACCTAGGCTGAAATGGACACCATTACTCCACCAACGATTCGTCGATTCAGTCACTCAGCTTGGAGGTGCAGACAGTGAGTATAATTACAAGTCTACTTTCTTTCCTTCTTGCAATCAAAATCATATATAATAGTATTAATTATTGATGATTATACAGAGGCCACACCAAAATCTTTGAAGAGTGTAATGAACATTCACGGGCTTACTTTGTATCACCTCAAGAGCCATTTGCAGGTTTTTTTTTTTTTTGAGAAGCGTAATTTTTTAGGTGCTCCAAAAAATAATAGCCAACAGTATATATATACTTTTTGTATATATATGTATTATATACATATAATATACATTTTATATACTTGTTGAATAGTAAATGCAATTAGTTTCGAGCAGCCAATTTTATATTTTATCCTATTTATTTCCTTGTCACTTTTGAGTTGATCATAAAATCTTTTGCACATTTCACTTGAACTGATTGATAAATTTAATTTTCTATATAGAAATATCGACTGGCGAAAAGTCAACTAGCCCAATCCGACCACAAAAACAGACAAGAGAACAACTTGGAGTCTGCAATAGCACATAACAGACCAAAAGAAGATGAAAATTCAAGGAATTACTTTGGTGCAGCGCTTAGACAAAAGCAGAGTAGGGATATTCGTGATGCAGCACAAATTCAGATGAATGAGTAATATAGTTTTCCACTGTATTTAATATACTTGTATATAAACTAAAGCAATAACAGCATTTCACTAATAATTACTGATATTTATGCTTTGTCATAAGCTTGCAAATAGCTCGCGCTTTAAAAGTGCAAATGGAGGTGCAGAGGAAACTTCATGAACAAATTGAGGTAAATATATTGAGTTTAACTTATTATAAATTAACCGTATTATAAAATTTTACACTATAGTTTTACCAGCTGTAAGTAATAGTAGGTCATTTACCATGTCTACAATATACCAATCATGAGGTTGTTATTAGTGGCAGAAGCATGATTTTTACCGGGGAGATTCAAAAAATAAAAAAATCTAACACGCGAAGAAACTAAAGGGATTCAATATAATAAATATACAAAAAAAAAAAAACCTTATATACGCAATGGCATTTTAGGTTGAACCCCTTTCCGCCTACCCAGCTCCATCCCTGGTTGCTATAGAAGTTACATGTAAATAGCATTTTTGCGGACCGGATAGCGTAAAATTAACAAGCTGATCCATAATTTTCAGGTACAAAGACATTTACAACTGAGAATTGAAGCTCAAGGAAAGTATTTGCAATTAGTTTTGATGAAAGCACAGGAAACAGTTGCAAGATATGCTTCTTCTGATGAACTTGCCAAAGCTGAACTCTCTCAATTCGTTTCGATGGTTAACAAATGTTGTCCAAGTTCTTCAATGTCAGCAGTAACTAAAATCGATGGCTCAATCTCAAAAGATAGAGACAGAAGAAATTCTCCAAGTTCTTCATTATCAACATTAACTAAAATTGATGATTCAATCACAAAAGAGGTAGGCACATTAATGAAGAGAAATTCCAGTATTCTGTCATTGAATCCAGGGGATGGGAGTGGCTCGAACGCTGAAGCAAAAATAAGCAAGAAGAGCAGAACCAATATTTGCAATGAGAATTGGATTGAAGAACCATCTGGGAAAATACGTGACACTCAGAGAACTAATGAGCAATTCGTCGAGACATTTGATTTGAATAGCCAGTGTATCAATGACTTTGATACTGGTCCAGAAGTAATAGACTTTATTGGCAGATGCTTCTAAAGCTTATGATTTGCCATAAAATTACTGATATATACTACAACTAGTATGTTTGTTTATAGAAATATTTCTATGTATATTATTGTTGTGTATGAAACTGAAAAAACTTCTATAGTATATCCTCATTGACATGGTATGCGAAAGCATATGCTCATGTTTGAATGCAAAGAATAGCTCAAACATGTAGTCAACACCAAAAACATTTTTATTAATGGGAAAATGAATGAAATTACATGATTCTTCATTCAAAATTTCGAAAACAACTACTAAGAAACGTTTAACAGTATGAGTGTGTTACTCTGTTTATTAGCTAGCAGACTAAGATTCCTTTTTTCACTAAGTGAATCTGCATCTAATTAATTCCCCTTTTCTTCTTGTTGATATGGATGTTTGGGGACCATATCAAACTTGTTCATACAAGTAGAAGAAACTTCCTTATATTGGTCGATGACTTCTTTCTTGACATGTTTTTTCCTAACGAAATTCAACGACTGAAATTTTTTCTCCTTATTCAAAAACCAATTCTCTGCCTCTATTAAGAATCTTAGATCAGACGATGTGTTCGAATTCTTCAATGCAATGACCCTTTTACCTCATGAATTCTGCATCAACGTAATTTGTTCGCACTTCACAATAAATTGGAGTAACTGAACCTAACATAAACATTTACTTGAAGAAATAGAACTCCAACATTAGAATCACATATGCCTCTCTTTTGGAAGAGTGTATTGCTACATCTTTATACATTATAAGCATATTCCATCTTCTGCTTTATTTATAAATTCTCTATATAAGCTCTTTCACAAATAGAAATTCTTATCTCCACTTCATGAGAATTATTAAGGGTGTGTTCGGAATGAAGAATATTTTCCGCGGAAACTTTTTCCTTGAAAATATTTTCCACGAAACTGTTTTTCTGAAAAAAAATTTCTTGAAAAATAAGTGGTCATTCTTAATTATTTTCTGATGTATTAGTCAGCAAAAAATATTTTTTAGAAAATAAATAATCAAGGCAAACATTATGAGAGACGAAATGGGTGAGGATGGAGGTAGGAGCAGGGGCAGGAGGGGTGTGGGGCGTCCAGGTTCGGAGCCGAGGTCGGAGATCAGGGGGTCAAGATCGAGTTTGGGGTCGGGATGATGGGGGTCGAGGGATCAAGTTCGGGGTTTGGGGTTGGGATAATGGGGGTGGGGTTAGGGATTATGGTCAGATTTTATGGTCGAGGTTAGGGTTTGGGGTCGAGATGATAGGGTTGGGGGTTAGGGATTAGGCTTAGGGTTGAGATTAGGGTTTGGGGTCGGGATGATGGGGGTCGAAGTCAAGATGAAGGTCGAGGTTCGAGATCGAGTCTAGGGTTGGGGTCGGTGTTTGCAGTTGAGTTCGAGGATGGGTTAGGGTTAGGGTTAGGGTCGACGGGTCAGGGTTCGAGGAGGGATTAGAGTACGGGGATAGGGATTAGGGTCGGGGATTGGGTTACATACTCGGGGTTGGGGTCAACTTTTGAGGTTAATAGTCGGCATAGAGATCAGAAATCATGGTTGGTAACCCTTGACCTCAAATTCCAATTTCGCATTGGATTGCGAACCTCGACACCGACCCCGAACCCAAATTCGAACCCTAACCCTGACCCAAACCTAGACCCGACCCTAGTCCCTAATGGTGACCTCGAATCCTAAACCCTAACCTCGAACCCCGACCCTGACCCCATACTAGATCCCGACCCCAGTCCCTAATGGTGACCTCGAAGCCTAAACCCCAACCTCGACCACGATCCCCAACCTTAATCTCGACCCCTACCTGATCTTAGACCTAGCTACGAACCCTGACCTTAAACCCTGTCCTGTATCACGACCCTGGCGCTAGCCTAGACACCAATCCACATCCCTATTTGTGATCCAGTACCACGGACCTTGATCTCTATTTTCGTCCCTAGACCTTGACCTTGACTCCCAGCCCTGACCCCAAATCCTAACCGTAACTTTGACCCTAACCCCCTACCTCAACCTTAGATCATGAACCTGACCTTGACTGCACGACCCCAACCCTAAACCTTAGACCCTGACCCCTTAACGTTTGGTTCTTGTTTTGCGTCCTAAGGTCCAAGGGCGAGTAGAAGAGGGGTGGCGGGAGTTAGTAGGCTTGGGGTGAGGAGAATGGGTAGTATGGGGGTAAAGGAATAGGGCCGGGAGAGGAGTAGGTGGTAGGTGGTAGCCAGGGGTGGCGATTAGAGGGTGGGTAGGAAGGTGCCATAATGAGTTGGGCGGGGGTTTGTTGGGTGAGGTTAGAGGTGTAGGGGGCAGGGGTGAGGGTGTGAATTGGAAGGTGAGGTAGGGATGGTTAAAAAAGAGTTTTAAATTTTTTTTTCTCATCTTTCCTTTTCTATATAAATATCAATGTTTTTTATCATTGTCTAAGTTCGAAATTATGACGTATACCTAATTATACAACATAAACAATGTTCTTACCACTGAATTGAAGACCATGAGCTAAAAACTCAACTAGCAGCGATGTTACTGAAAGTTGATTTCTAATAATTCAATACCAATGCATCATCAAGAACACCATAAAAATAAGATACGAAAATGCACCTGTAAATATATTGTAGGCAATGAAAATTTTATTAGATTTAAATTCATAACAAATTTGGATTTAATCTAAAATTAAATATGTTTCGGTCCAAATAAATATTATAGGCTAATATAATTGGATTAATTATGTAAGTCCAATATATATGGATTGAATAAATAAGTCCATATTCATTGGGCTAGCCCATTTAATTGGGCTAATGTGATGAGCCCACTATATTAAGCCCAAGATATCATCTTTCTAGAGGCTCAGTTTGGTTCCACGTGTCAAATGACATAGCACGTCAAGTCAAACAGAAGAGCTAATGGGATCATGTTATGTGTCAAAATGACAAGGCATGCCAAGTCACATTAAAGGGCTAATGAAATCGCGCCACGTGTGCAAGTGACATGTTCTTGCCAATCAAATGCGGCCTTGTCACACTTCGATTTGATTGGTTGGAAAGAGTTTGTTCTTATCATAACTCTTCCCCCCCCCAGAACTATAAATAAGGGTCTTCATAACTTAGAAAAAATACCAGAAGTTATAACAAGAAGCAAGAGAGAGCTCGTGGATCAAACGTCGCAAATTTCTCTACAAGTTTCAAGCTCAAGCAATCAAATCCAAGTTGAAGAAATCAAGTTCAAGTTCAAGAACGAAGAACAAATCAAGATTCAAGGAGTACAAGTTCAAATCAAAGTTCGTGCTAGTTGAATTCAAGATCATCGTTCATGCCAACAACTACATATTCAAGATCATGCTTAAAGGCCCTTGGATTTATTTACTATTGGAAATTAGAATTAGAGGAACCATAGAGATTGTATACTCAATTATTTGAAATCAAATACTACGATTGTTGCAATATTTTTCGGTCTTGATTTTATTTCCTTGACGTAATTTATTGTCCACAAATTCTGGCATGCCCGGTGGGACAATCTCTACCTCTCATCTCAACTTTTCTGTCTCTAAAGTCCAAGAACGTCAAAATGACTTCAAATAAAATCAACTCCGGATCAACTTCCACCAAGGCTGCTAATTTCAGGTTCTACGGTGATGTGGAAAGAATTCTCGATGTTACCTTTGGAAGCTTTGGACCAGTTACTAGGAGCAATGCAAGCTCTTTAGGACAACAAGCACTCTAAGTGCCTTCTGCATCAATCCCTATTTTCGGATCTTCATCCTCAAAAGGAGCAAGATGTTCCACAAATGCACCCGAAGGAGGAAGCGATGTTGCTGAAAAGATTAAGAAAACTCTTGTTCTGCTTGACCTCTCCGGATCCAGGAACTCTGCTGTAAAGGAAGACGATGATGCGTCAAGTGATGGATCCTCTCCACTTTCACCACATAGTATGAGCCAATCGAAGATCAATCTGTGTGACAATCCATGCTACACTCCATCACCCACAACAATCATGCAAGCCATGGTGACAAACACTTTATCTGTGGAGGAGCAGTAGGCAAACTTGACTGAAGCAATCGCTGGCTTGACCAAGTGCATGAATCAAGATGCTAGAATTGACAAGCTAACATATAAGGTGGAAAATTTGATGGAAGAAGAATCCACCCACGTACCTGGCGAGCTCCTAGAAGTTCTAGAGAGTGATTCTCCCCCAAGACAAGTAGCATCCACTAAGGCTACCCCCTGTCTCATTTGAAAGGGTGATTCCAATTGATCAACTAAAGGAACTCATTGAAGGAACTATTAAGAACAAGTATGAAGTTGCTGCCAAGTCCTCCCTTACATATGCAAAGCCGTACACTACAAGGATCGATATGTTGAAGATGTTTGTTGGCTATCAACCTCCAAAGTTTCAACAGTTTGATGGTAAAGGTTATCCAAAGCAACATGTGGCGCACTTTGTTGAGACGTGCAACAATGCTGGGACTTATGAAGATTACCTCGTCAAGCAGTTTGGGCGCTCGCTAAAGGGAAATGCATTTGACTGGTACACAGACCTCGAGGCTGGATCTATTGATAGTTGGGATCAACTAGAGCAAGAGTTCCTCAATCACTTTTATCACGAGACGTACTGTGAGTATGATAGAACTTACAAATACTCGCCAACGAAAGGGTGAACCAGTTATCGACTTTATCAATCATTGGAGGAATGCAAGCCTCAACTGCAAAGAGAGGCTTAGTGAAGTTTCTGGCTTATAGATGTGCATCCAAGGCATCCATTAGGGACTCCGCTACATCTTGCAAGGTATCAAGCCTAGCACATTTGAAGAACTTGTGACTCGCGCCCATGACATGGAGTTGAGCATGGCCTCCGCTGGAAACGAAAGGCCACCTATCTATGAGCTTCGCAAAGGGAACGACAAGAAAGAAGTCAGGAAATGGGGCAAGTTTGCACCCAAGTCTGAAAATAAAAAAGCCATGAATGTTAACACATCACCTGTGAAGTTCACAACGAAGGTGAGCAAGAAGTAGAGTACAAAATCTACTTCTTTTCAAGATAAACCAAGTGGAAGTTGAATCTAAAAGAAATGCAAGAGAAAGAGTACCCATTTCTGGATTCTGATGTGCCAGCAATTTTTGAAGATCTCCTCGAGTTAAATCTCATTGAGCTTCCGGAGATAAAGCGGCCAAATGAAGCTGGTAAAATGAATGACCCAAATTACTACAAATACCATCAATTTGTGAGCCACCCTCTAGAGAAGTGATTTGTCTTCAAGGACAATATGGACTTGGCTCATGAAAAGAAGATCGTGGTTGAAGATGAGAAAGAAAGCACAAACCAAGTCCTATCACCTTTGGCTAATTCAGTTAGGATGAATTGTATGGTTTTAAATAAAGTAAAGATAAAGAATTATTAGAGAACAACAAAGTTGAAGTCGATCAACCTGATAATGATAAAGGTTAGACGTTGGTGACTCATCGTAGGCGCCACAGAAGGAACCCACGAAAAGAATCAATAGACAACCAACAAGAAAAATGATGGTAAAAAGACCAACGAAACAAAATCCAGTTAGGCATTTGAAGAAAGAAAATGTAGAGGTACACCACCCTCAAAAGCTACGACATCCAGTGACCTTGGAGGATTTCTTGTCGTGTTGGTTCCGTATGAAGATTTCCCGTGATGGTATTGAGGTCTCTTGTTGCAATGCTGATAAAGGGGAAAAAAGAGTGATGACCTAATGTTGGCACCAACTTTAGAAAATCTCATCGAATCTATTCCTCAAGAAGCTAACGTGTGCAAGGAAAGTCACGTTCACAAATGACGATCTTCTACTAAGTGACACTCTTCATAACTGCCTGTTGTACCTGGTTGGTTATATGCGTGATGAAAGGGTAAATTGAATTTGGTTGATGGAGGATCCTCAGTGAACATCTTGCCAATTCGCACTGTGAAAGAACTTGGTATTCCCATGAACGAACTCTCGAAAAGTCATATGATGATCCAAGGATTCAACCAAGGGTGGCAAAGAGCCATAGGTGCGATCAGGTTGGGAATCACCATTAAAGATATACAATTAAGTGCATGGCTGCATGTAATCGATGCAAAGACTTCATACAATGTCTTGCTTGGAAGGCCTTGGATACATGAGAATAAAGTGGTTCCATCTACCTACCATCAGTGTTTAAAATACTACGAGGGTAAAGTCGAGAAGAAGATAATTGCTGATAATGAGCCATTCACCGAGGTTGAGTCACACTTCGCCGATGCAAAGTTCTACTTGAAGAACCACATTGTTAAGGAGCTAAAAGTTGATGATGTAATAAAAAGCAAGAATGACGAGCCCATAACTAAAAAAGCTAAGATGACTGCTGGTAGAGCCAAAGTTGTTACTGAGGAGGTACAACCTAACTCGAATAAATCTTATAGAGGGGATATTGCGTCTTATGGCAAGAAAGTAACTCTTGCGCTCCAATATGTCCTAAAAGAAGGAAAGATAAAGGTGAATCATCTAATCTCGAAATTAACATGAACGAATTGAAGCAGTAAAGTTATCCTCAAAGCCACTTGCAGGGTATGTGGCCCAAAATTGTTTGCAGAATATGGCACTCCCTACAAAGAGAATATATGAAAGTTTTGATCCTAACGCTTATAGGCTATTCGCAAAAGCTGAATACAATCCCAATGAGTCATAAAAGTTAGGGAAGATCTCATTGGAAGATGTGACGAGGCAACCACATGAAGGTTTGGGATAAGAGAAACTATCACTAGTGTGCATCTCCATAAGAAGGGTGAGCAGCAATTATATCACTGTAGAAGAAGAATCTGCCGCTTATAGCAAGCCTTCTATCTTTGATCGACTTGGAAAATCACCTGTAAGGACTTTTGAGATATTGAGTCCATTAAAGAAGGGGAACAAGTTCTAGAGAAATTATCAAAGCATAAGAACACTCGTTTCACCCAAAATCCATAAGATCTCTAAGGATTTCCAAAGTTTTGTTCCTTCTAGAATGAGGCGACAAACAAAACTTGTGGTTTCATGTAAAGAAGTACTGAAGGTAAAACCATATATTGTGGTCTACACTAAGGAACGTGACGAAGATGAAGAAAATATGGGTTCTTCGTATCATGTTACTATACAAGGCAAGAATAGTGTTCCATCTTCAATAGAAGATAATGCAGAATTGGAGAATGTTTCACCATGCTATCACATATCCTTCAATGATGGGGACCCTCAAGAAAATGGAGATGCGAAAGATGCTCCACTTGAACATGAAGAAGGGGTGAAGACGTCAGTTGATGCCTTAAAAGAAGTTAACCTTGGCACCTGTGAAGAACCAAGACCCCCATACCTAAGTGCTTTACTAGAAGTTGATGAAGAAAGCACTAATATTGAGTTACTTAAGGAGTTCAGGGATGTCTTTGCTTGGAGTTACAAAGAGATGCCTAGCTTGGACCCGAAAGTAGTAGCATCACCTTGCAGTCAAGAATGGTGCTCGCCCTATTAAATAAGCTCAAAGTTGCTTTAGGCCGGACTTGGTTTCCTTGATTGAAATCGAAGTTAGCAAACTCATCGAAGCTGGCTTTATTCGTGAAGTTAAATACCCAACATGGGTTTCAAGTATTGTCCCTATAAGGAAGAAAAATGGCCATATTCGAGTGTGCGTTGACTTCAGGGATCTCAATAATGGGTGTCCAAAAGATGAATTCTCACTTCCTATTCTAGAGCTGATGATTGATGCCACTACTGGGTACAAGGCAATGCCATTTATGGATGGTTCATCAGGCTATAACCAAATTCGCATGGCGCTAAAAGATGAAGAGTTTACTGCATTCCGTACCCCTAAGCATATTTATTGCTACAAGGTAATGCCTTTTGGCTTGAAGTACACTAGTGCTACTTACCAAAGAGCTATGCAGAATTTCTCTGATGACCTTCTCCACAAGAATGTCGAATGTTATGTTGACGACTTGGCGGTAAAATCAAGAAAGAATAGTGACTCACTTGAAAGACTTGAGAATGGTGTTTGAATTACTCCGGAGGTACAACTTAGGATGAATCCATTGAAATGTGCCTTTGGAGTTACTTCTGGAAAGTTCCTTGGTTTCATTATCCGGCATCGAGGGATCAAAATTGATCAAGCCAAAGTAGATGCAATTTTGAAAATGCCCGAGCCTCGAGATATTCATGAATTAAAAAGTCTGCAAGGAAAGCTAGCATACCTTAGTAGATTCATCTCAAACCTAGCTGGGAGGTGTCAACAATTCAGTCACCTCATGAAGAAAGGCGTTCCTTTCAAGTGGGACCAAGCTTGTAGCAATGCCTTTGAAAGTATCAAAACTTACATGATGAAGCCTCCGATTTTGGCAGCCCCTATACTTGGAAAGCCGCTGATAATATATATTTCAGCATAAAAAAGGTATGTTGGAGCGCTATTGGCCCAAGAAAATAGTGAAGGAAAAGAAAACTTCCTTTGCTACTTGAGCAGGATGATGACACCAAATGAGCTGAATTATTCGCAAATCAAAAAGTTACATTTGGCGCTAGTCTTCTCAATCCAAAAGTTGAAGCACTACTTTCAATATCATGTTGTTCGTTTGGTTACTAGAGCAAATCTCATCAAGTTCGTAATGTCAAAACCTATCCTTAGTGATCGACTAGCAAGGTGGTACCTCCAGTTTCAACAATTTCAAATTGTGTACATCCCTTAAAAGGATATAAAAGTACAAGCGTTAGCGGACTTCTTGGCAGATCACCCTATACCTGATGATTGAGAGCAAACTGACGAACTACCAGATGAGGGCGCAATGGTCTCCATGGAGGATGTACTTTGATGGTACTACACATTGTTGATACCCAATTTTTTCCTATATATTTTCAATATGCAAAATACTTTCAAAATAGCATATATATGCATATATAAGCATGTCCAAATATTTTATTATTTTTCCATAATTTTGTAAGTTTTTTAAATCGATTTATTTCCCCTTTTTATCCATAAAATCTCAATAATTATTTCCAGAATTAGTATTTTGATGATTCATTTACGGGATTTTTTTATGCCAAAATATGGCTAAAACAATTTTTTACATACTTTTACAAATTTATTTAGTATTTTTTAAAGTTAATTGCATATAATTGCAGCACTAGCCATTTTAAGGTTTAATTGTGTCTTATATTCATAAAATCGAGTCTGGTATTTTTAAATTGTTAGTTATGTGTTATAAATCATTTCAGTATTTTCAATTTATTTTTAGAAACTATTTACTATTTTTTTATAATTTAAAAGGGAAAATGGCTATTTAACTCGTAGCGACATTTGTATTTCAATTATATCCCAAATCAGGCCCCAATTTCCGCAGCCTAATTTTATTTTTAACCCGACCCCAACCCAATTTTAACCAACCCAAACCCGGATTCCACACCTACCCTTTTAATCTAGGTCGTTGATCATTCAAATCAACGACCACCATTCACCCTTCCATAATTAAACCCAAATGACCCCTTAACCTAATTCATTTCTCACCACCCGCCGCCCTTGAACCCCTTTCCTCTCAATTCTCTCTGCATCCTCACATAAACCCTAGCCGCCTCCACTCAATTCCACCCTAATCCACCTCAATCCCCACCCATGGACTCCCACGTCCGTTTGAGATGTATACCAGCCTCCTACATCTTCTGGTGTCCCGTTCGTGTGATTTCATGGACAGATCTCGAAGAAGTCTAGTCCAGTTCTTGTTCAACTTCTACTCATCGCCTTTCTCCGGCCATCTATGGCCTTCCTCCGGCCATCCATGGTCGTTCAAGTCAGATCCTTGACTTTTCTGGCTAGATCGGTAATTTTCAAAATCTTTCTCACTTTTTCTGGGTTCTATGAAACCCTAAACCTTTAAGATCTTTCAATTTTCTTCAGATCTATCTTAGATCTGTGCATATTATGAGCTTCTTAAGTGTTTTCCCAAAGGTTCTCCGATTTTCTTTCAAAATGGCTCTTCATTTTTCAACGATTCGGGTTTTCTCTTAAATTTTTTTAAAGATCACTTCTCTAATTTTAATGTTGTTTATAATTTTACTATGTTCAAACGACTTGTTTATGCTTTTCTTCTACTTGATTCAGCATGTTGAAAACCCTAGGTCTTTTTTGGTTTTATCCGAGTCCTGAAACTATCCTTGTTTGTTTGAATGTATACTTGTTTGATTAAGTTCTTTGTTTCTGACTCTATTTTCCTTGTTTGAATTGTCTGATTCTGAGTTCTTATCATCTCTTAAACTCGACCATTGTTGAAGCCTTAATTTCTTAAAATGGTTTCCCTCGCTTATTACTATGAGTTTAAAGGTCTTTACTTGTTTCTGACTTTCTTATCTGTTAGTTTGGATCTCTGCACTCTGATTCTATGTTATTACTTGACCTTGTCGACTACTGTGCTTCGAGTATATTTCTTTTACTACTGAATCCTCGCTTATTCCTGCTACTATTGTATGTTTGTGTTGCTTCTTTTGTCAACATGTTTGACCCTGCACGTATGTTCATTCCTTGTTATTTATATGTTGAAATGCAGAGTCATGACTCTTTCTTGAATGATCCTTGTTCCCTCAATATTGCGACTGATTGCAAAAGTTTTCTTATGAACCCTAATTTTACTCGTTTGTTTAAATTAATTGATTCCCCTCATTAAATTACTGTGATGTTTTACCTTGCTAAATTCTTTCCCAAAACTAAGCATACTTTGTACATAGACTCAATTATTTACTTCATACTTTTACTGCCCCCTTATATGGCAATAATCAATCTGTCTTAAACTGATTTCTTTCCTTAATTAACCCTGTTAGTATCCGTTTGAGCAAGTAATCCCTTGACTAAAGGGGAGTACGTGTGTTAATTGATTCTGATTGTGGTTATTTCCATGTTTAGTTGAAACTTTACTGGTTACCTTATTCTTCACTTGTTTTCAAAACTATAAATAACCTACCCTCTCATCTTTCAAACACACGAATAATTGAGTTCAAAACACACTTACACTCAAAACTCTCTCTTTCTCTATTACTACTTGTGCTATTGCTTTGTCTAGTCGGCTAAAAGCCAAGGCTAGATTGTGGAATCCTGCTTACATTACCTTTCTGCACCTTGCTTTCTCTACTAGTATGTCTTAGTTATTTTTAAAGCCTCAACAACAACATGCTCCTTTAATTGTTTTAGTTTGCCTCATTCTTGTTTACTTCTGTTTGTGGTTCTGCAGTCAAGTTACATTACTAGCATGCTGTAATATGTTCCCTTTCCCTTTAGATTAATGCTCCCCCTATGTGTGTTTTAAAGCATATTTTGCCAGTCACTTGTTGTGTACCTACTGTCTTATGAATCCCAAACCCCCATATCCCTTCTATGTGTTTGTGTTCCTTTGGCTGGTTTGTAGCCATGCCAGCATCAGCTATTGTTGTGCATGACTCAAACTCGACCCTTGTTGGGGTTATGTGCTTACAGACAAATATATTCCCAAAATCCATTGACCCCTTTTGAATGGCTACTGATTCTGTGTAGTTTTGAGTATTACTACTACTGTTGATTGGCACTAATTGCTTTCAAAAAAATAGACTATCAGTCCAGCTTTTTAAACAAAATCTCTTTCAACATGTGTTCTGCACTCCCACTATATTCTTAAAATCTAGGTTCTGCCCCTCTTGTGTGAGCCTTGCCTTGGGACCCTTGAGCTCCCTCTAAACTTGGACACATAAGAGTTGGCCCTTCCACACTGTACCAATTCTGTTTGGTTATGCAAATCTGGGTATGAGCACTGCCTGTGATCCCTTGAGGTCCTTAGGGAACTTTGACACACCCAGGTATGAGAAAGGCTTTGAAATATTGGCACTGAAGTGGTTCATTACATAACTCATATAGGAAGTCAAGATCAAGCTTTCTTTGGTTGTAATTTCTTATTTATGCACTTCTTTTGTAATTCAATCATTTGGTCAGTAATAATTTGTAAACAATATCGGGATGATTAGTGAAAAGGGTGGGTAGTCGTATGTTGTGGGTAAATTGGGTAGATAACATGCCTATAGGGTCTGTTTCGATTCCATACATGGCCTGTTAGATATCATGCATATAGGATCTGCTCTAGTTTAAGATAAATTCTGCTTGCCTTACTTCACATAATTAGAAACCATGTCTATAGGATCTAAATGGCTTTAATAATAGAGATCATGCCTATAGGGTTAAAATCAGCTTTATAATCAGATATCATGCCCATAGGGTGTAAAGTAATTGAAGTTCAGTTTTCATTACAGCATACATTCAGATTCATCTCCCTAGAAATCATGCCTATAAGTCCAAAGTCAGTTTTTTAACATTTAGATACCATGCCTACAGGATCTAAATAACTATAATAGAAATCGTGCTTATAGAGCTTAAACCAGTTTAGTTGGAGAAGCCGTTTAGTTCACGTTGTCATTCTGAATTGGATTAGTTAATTAATCTGTCTCTTCTTTAATAAGTTTTTAGACACTGCCTTAAATTAATACCATTAGAAAGCATGTTTATAGGATCTCAAGTTGTCTGCTTAATCACTGCTCTACTGCTTCCTAATCAGTATAGATATCATGTTCATAGGACATCACTGTTGCGCCTAGGCAAGCCTTAGGTAATTACTCGAATAAAACTGGAATTGCCTTTGCTAATTACCAACTGCTACAACCAGCAGGCCGACCTGATTCAGACTTCTTTTCTGAGTTATATAATGAATATGGTTCTAACTCAAACTCTGCTTTAGGATTTTTAAAATTCAGACCTTAACTATGTTTAAGTCATGTTATTTATATGCATCGTTTGTGGAGGTATACATGAGCCTTCTAATTGTATATATGCTCCCCCTAAATGCAGTCCTACATATTTTTGTATGTCACCTTAGCCTTTTCACCTTTAAACCTAAGTGTCAGCCTACAACCTCCCTTTTGTAGGAATAGTAGTCCTAAATTCCTCCGGGACTGATAGGAATGAGACGGGTAATAGCATGCAATAGAGGTCGAGACCAATCCGCACTTTATTGCCTTCACGGGGTGGGAAGGGTATATATGGATATGATGACCGGTGCGCTAATACCACGTGTATCCCCTCTTCTGATGAGTGTTATACCGGGTATTGCATTGAGGTGATCCATATTATAAACAAACCTAGGACCCCCTTTTATTTTTTACAAGCATGTTTTGCTTATAACTCTTTTTTCTAAAATCTTTCCCTTTTAATAATTGTTTACACTTGGTGTTTAACTTAAATCCCCTCTTAATTGAGCCTTATTTGATTACTTGCTAATTGCAAATTTACAAAAAAAAAAAACTATTTGGCCGGGAACCACACTAGTAGATCCTGAGGGGTGCCTAACACCTTCCCCTTGGGATAATTTCAAGCCTTTACCCTATCTCTGGTTATCAAACATAGTCGTAGTTGAGCCCTATAGGTGTCCTAATGCACCCTAAATCATTAGGTGGCGACTCTTAAAAATACCCAATTCCCAAAAGGAAATGAGTCATTACACCCCATGAATGTTGAAACCCGGAACTCCTCTCCGATGGAAGGGAAAAAAGGGGGGCGCGACAGCATGGCGACTCTGTTGAGGATTTTTAGGCTTTTACCATTTCAGATTGTTCTTGTGAATTTGTACCTCCCTTGTGTGCAATTACTTGTTTAAATTTCTTTAAGCATTTAATTTCTCTTTTCAAAAGCAAAACTGACATATCTTCTTTGTTTCCTTCCTTTATTGTTGCTTTAAATTATAAAAGTGTTGTATTTATCGCTTTCTAAACGTGCAAATACATGTCAACATGGTTTTTTTTAATTATTGCATCATCACGCTCAACATCATACTCCACTCGTACCAAACAAATACTATAGCAACGCTTTTAATGTATGGTTGCGTTGTTCCTATATCATTACCCCCTAAATTCGGAAAGGCATATTTGTGGTAAAACTAGTCAATCAGCGGTGTAGTTGACAGTTTTGTGACTTCCCCCTTGAGTTGTTCGCTCAAGGGTACTAGTTTAAAACCCCATAGAAACCTTACTCTGTTCAAATTGTGCATGCATCATGGTCAAACCTAGCCAAATCAGTTATGTTGTCCATATAATGATCCTTTAAGATAGCATTGTCCAAAGTACACTAGGTTTCCCTAAACCCAAACGGACATCACCACGTTCTATGCATTTATTTGGAGAACTAAATGCTTCATGCTAATTGTTGGTATTAAATAGTCGAGTCTGGTGGGGGTAAGGGCCTAACCTTATATGTCTTGTAGAAATATGAGGCACGAAGTCCCCAGATTCGGCATGGTCACCAACGTCCACCCAAGATTGCTAAGCTGGTGGAGAGATATACCCTCTAGTGACCAAACTCTCATCCGCAAATATCTGGGAAATCTACCATCCCTCCTGGAGATCCAACCTAACAACATGATCATAGAAGCTGCCATACTGTTTTGGGATTGTGAAAGGGCCGTGTTCCGCTTTGGGGACATTGAAATGATGCCCTTGCTAGAGGAGATAGGAGGACTAGCTGGTCTAGTATAGGAAACTCCTGGATACATGCAGCGTTTGTTTTAAGAGAAGTGGCAGAATCCTAACCAGTTGCCTACTAGTTTTATAGCATGTTAAGCCTGGATACATAAACACCTAAACAGGACTGGTTTCACAATTATTTAATGTCCTAAGGCTTGCCTAAGTGTGTATATGCAGTCACGATTCTGGGAAAGAGTTTGAAGTTCTTTTATCCTATAGGCATGCTTTTTAGTGACATTTAACAAAACACTGTATGAAGTTCCAACTTTAGTACTTAATGCATATGATAAGGGCTAGGTACTTAATTTAAGGAAAATTGTATATGGAATCAATCAGTAATTAAGGGCTAGGTTAAATAAGGTAAGAACTAACTCCGAAATCAATTAGAAGTTGGTTCTGAAAATCAAAGGGCAAAATCAGGCTAGCAGCACCAATTAATAATTAAACATAAGGTAAGAAAACTAATTAAGGTTGTAAATAATGGAAATAATCAAGAATAAATACATAAGTTTTGACATAGCAAATCAGTAGATCAAAATTCAAAATAGTACTGATTTACGGGGAAAAATATCAGTTTCCATAAATAGATAACTAGGCCAAATAGAATTTCAGAAATTAGCCAAGAAATCGAATCATAAACCCTAATAGAGATGGACTAGGGCAAAAATCACAAGACATTGAATTAGACTAAGGGGAAATCATAAAAGTCAAAGCACAGAACAAAACGATGTAACAAGTAACACGGAAAGACTCATAATCGAAGCAAATTATAAGAAAATTGGGGGTTCAGCATAAATCGATTAGGGTCCAGACAATTTTAGCAGAAATCAATCAATAATACTTAAGAACAGATGATTAACATTCGAAAATCAGGAAAACTTTCAGAAGACGAGTTTCAGTAAACCCTAGTTTTAGGAACAACGGAAAATCACATGAAAAAACAGGAAACTTTCAAGAAAACATGTGAAGTATGTTCAATCTATCTCAGATCTGTACAGATCTGAGAAAATCAAAGATAAAATTAGGGTTTTTTAGAAGTCAAACAGAGATGAGAACATAGACTTAGGAGTCCACGGATAAAAATGAGAAAGATCTTACTCAAGGTTGAGTCAAATGGCCTTAAATAGGCAAGAAAACCACAAGGTGTAAACAGACCGCCTAGGTCCCTTGAAAATCTCCTCAAAGATCCAAGAAATGGAGATACCATAGCATAGAGGAGGCCATTAGAGGCCTGGGGTGGTGAAGAACCACTATAGGAGGGCAGTAGGTGAGTGACGGTGAGGGTGAATTAGGGTTAGAGTTAGAGAGCATCTGAGAGATGAGGGAACAGGTGACGGCGGGGAAAGAGTGGAAAATGATTAGGGTTTGGGGGTGTAGGTGGGTTTAATTATGGTGGGAAATATCCTGACCGTTGATCAAAAGTGATCAACGGCCAGGATTGGTCACGGGGTTTGGGTCGGGCAGGTGGATATTGGGCCTGGGATCTTTTGGGTTGGTTTATAAGGGGTATTGGACTAGTTAATTTTAGGACAAAACTGAAATAAAAAGAGGCTATTTATTAAATACCCCAAACAATTGATTAAAAAATAATTTGTAACATAATTACTAATTATAAAAAATGAATCTCATGTATATAAATGTCTTAAAAATAGTTATTTAGTATTCAAAAATACGGAGGACTAGTTTCTCGTAAAATAATACCAAAAATGTACGCATGGGCTATAATTGCAAAGTTATTGCAATAATAGCCAAAAGGTGCCAATTTGAATATTTATGAAATAATTTGGACTCAATAGGACCTATAATAGTAATATTAAATCAAGACATGTTCTAAATTCATTTGTGATGTAATTTTACAATTATTTATATGAAGAAAATATAAAATAAATTAATTTAAGGGTGTAATAATTACGGGAAAATACCCATTAATGTTAATGCATAGTTTTAAAGGTATATATGCATTTCAAAAAATATTATAGGAAAAATTGGGTAACAACAGCTACCCATCTTTACCCGAGAAGGATGAAAGAGTTTTCGGGTAAAGAAATGATGGCCAATTTTGACCGGATGAGATGTTTTGAAAGATAGAGGTCGGACTCTAGTCTTTGAGCTGCCTACATATCCCTGTTTTACAGGAATCAGGCCATGTGTAGTTCCAGATTCATTGGCAGAATATATCGATGAATTCATTCAAGAATGGACACGAGATTCCGGGATGGGTGAAATAGTGGTTATGGTAAATGGTCAAGTTTGAGATGGTTGAAGGAACTGGAGCGAGGTTCCTCCTGCTGGGATAGTGGTTTCTTACTGGTCACCTACAGATAAAGAGATTCTACGAACATGTATTTGTGCAAAAACTTAAACATGATGCCGATTCCCTTTTGGACCATGAAAGTTGTCTTCGGACGGTTAGGGATGACGTCCTCAGACCATGATGTCCTGGGCCATGAATTGTTCAGTGAGGGATTCGTAGGCCATGAAATAATGTTCTCGGTCCATGAAGATGGTGCCTCCGAACCATGACGCCTTTGAATAATGATATGCAAAGTTGACAGATCCTTAGGCTATGGCATGGTGTCTTCCGGCTATGAGGATGATGCTTTTAGACTATGACGCCTTTGGATAGATTGGCGATATTTCAGCCTATGAAAATGCAATAATGATGTTTAACAAGACTAGTCTTGTGAGGTTGAGGGCAGAGCTTAACCCGAAATAGGAGCAAATAGATAGTGCTGGAGAGACAACGCTTAGTCTCAGTGAAAGAATGTAAATTGAAGGCAGAGTTTAGCCTCGTGCAGGTATGGAGACAGAGCTTATTCTCATGTAAATGAAGATAGAGATTAGCCTTATGCAAATGGGGAGGCAGAGCTTAGCCTCATACAAGATGCGGGACAGGGCTTAGTCCCATGTAGATGGAAGACAGTGCTTAGCCTTATGCAAATATGGAGGAAGGGCTTAGCCTCATGCAAGATGCGGGACAGGGTTTAGTCTCATGCAGATGGAAGGCAGTGCTTAGCCTTATGCAAATATGGAGGCAAGGCTTAGCCTCATACAGGTATGGAGACAGAGCTTAGTCTCATGCAAATGAAGGCAAAGATTAGCCTTATGCAAATGGGGAGGCAGAGCTTAGCCTCATGTAATATGCGGTACAGGGCTTAGTCCCATGCAAAGAGAAGGCAGAGCTTAGCCTTTTACAAATATGGAGGCAGGGCTTAGCCTCATGCAAGATGCGGGGCAGAGCTTAGTCCCATGCAAAGAGAAGGCAGAGCTTAGCCTTATGCAAATATGGATGCAGGGCTTAGCCTCATACAAGATGCGGGACAGGGCTTAGTCCCATGCAGATGGAAGGTAGAGCTTAGCCTTATGCAAATATGGAGACAGTGCTTAGCCTCATGCAAATTTGGAGGTAGGGATTAGCCTCATGCAGATATAGAGGCAGGGATTAGCCTCATGCAAATATAGAGGCCGGTATTAGCCTCATGCAGATATGGAGGCGGGGCTTAGCCTCATGCAAGATGGGGGACAGGGCTTAGTCCCATGCAGATGGAAGGCAGTGCTTAGCCTTATGCAAATATGGAGGCAGGTCTTAGCCTCATGCAAGATGCGGGACAGGGCTTAGTCCCATGCAAAGAGAAGGCAAAGATCAGCCTTATGCAAATATGGAGGTAGGGCTTAGCCTCATGCAAGATGCGGGACAGGGCTTAGTCCCACTCAAAGAGAAGGCAGAGCTTAGGCTTGTGCAAATATGGAGGCAGGGCTTAGCCTCATGCAAGATGCGGGACAGGGCTTAGTCCCATGCAAAGAGCAGGTAGCAAAGAGTAGAATATTTCTTAGCTGGAGATATATTCAGTGTCTGGTGGCCCGAGTGATTTTACTCCGTGGATATATATATTTGCGAATGCTACTGCTACGTCAGATGTGCATGCGCTCAAAGAAAAATTTTAAGTTTTGTAACGGGGAGGTTGGTTCATGTCTTTGTCCGCTGGCCTTGCTTTGTTTGAGTTTTCCTGGGTAACACCTGGCTATTACGGAAATAGAGTTTTTGAAAATATGCAATTATTGATAAAAATAGAGTCATTTTAGAAACATAGCGAAATATCAAGTAGTTTTTAGACGAACTAGTGACTGTAACACATTTTAGAGACATTGCAGCTTTCTCGTACTAGAATTTTGAGGGTCCTCCTCAAAATTTTTCCCCAGTTTGGTAGATGATCCTTCGGCTATTTGCGGGTAACGAGCCTTGTTGAACCTTCTTCGGAATTTTGAGAATCCTTCTCAAAATTCTGCCCCAGTTTCTTAACCAATTTTTGACCATCTGGCATACGTTGGCATCAGCTGGACTTGCTCCGGAATTTTGAGGGTCCTCCTAAAAATTCTGCCCCAGTTTCTGATCTTGGGGGGGAAATGGAAATTTTATTATGATATGACCCAACCCGTAGAGCTGCCTACGTATCTCCTCTTAAACGGGAATCAGGTCAAGCGTATTCAATTACATCATGTGAATATGAAACATCTAAGCATAATATCTTTTGACTGCGTCTGAATTGAATGGTTTTGGCCAGACTTCTCCGTCCATTTCTGCAAGTATGAGTGTTCCTCCTGTTAGCACCCTATGAACCATATAAGGACCTTGCCAGTTGGGATAGAATTTCCCTTTTGCTTCATCTTGATGTGGGGAGATCTTCTTCAGTACCAGTTGTCCTGGTGCAAACTATATTGGTTGACCCTTTTTTTGAAAGCTCTATACATTCTGTTCTAGTAAAGTTGACTGTGACATACTGCGTTCATCCTTTTTTGATCTATAAGGGCCAATTGCTCATAGCAGCTCCTTATCCATTCTGCATCGTTGAGTTCGTCTTCCCATATGATCCTTAAAGAAGAAACCTCTACCTCGGTTGGGATGATAGCTTCGGTACCATAAACCAGCATGTAGGGAGTTGCCCTGGTTGATGTGTGAACTGTAGTGCGGTATCCCAACAAAGCAAAGGGTAGTTTCTCGTGCCATTGCTTGTTATTTTCTACTATCTTCCTTAATATCTTCTTGATGTTTTTGTTGGCGGCTTCTACGGCTCCATTCATCTGAGGTCTATATGTTGTGGAGTTCTTGTGCTTGATTTTGAAAGTTTCACACATGGCTTTCATCAGATCACTGTTGAGATTGGCGGCATTATCAGTGATAATAGACTCGAGAACTCCGAATCGGCAAACAATATGATCCTTGACAAAGTCCGCGACGACTTTCTTAGTTACAGTGTTGTAGGATGCAGCCTCTACCCATTTTATGAAGTAATCAATGGCTACTAGAATAAACGTGTGCTCATTTGAAGCGGTAGTCTCGATAGTACCGATGACATCCATTCCCCAAGCGGTGAATGGCCAAGGTGAGCTTGTTGCATTGAGCTCATTTGGAGGCACTTTTATCATATCGGCGTGCACTTGACATTGGTAGCATTTGCGGACATACTGGAGGCAATCTGTCTCCATGGTCATCCAAAAGTAACCGGCCCTAAGTATCTTCTTGGACAAGACAAAACCATTCATATGTGGGCCGCAGGTCCCAGCATGTATCTTCTCAAGTAGTTTAGAAGCCTCTTTTATGTCGACACATCTTAACAATCCCAAATCAGGAGTTCTTCTGTACAAGTTTCCTCCGCTGTGGAAAAAGTGATTAGACAACCTCCGAAGTGTGCGTTTCTGAGTGTGGTTTGCATGCTCCGGATATTCTCCTTTTGCCAAATACTCTTTGATGTCATGGAACCAACGTTTTCCATCTGTTTCTTCTTCAACGTGGGCACAATACGCTGGCTGATTTTGAATTCTCACTAGGATGGGATCAATGAAATTCTTGTCCAGATGCTGTATCATAGATGACAAGGTGGCCAATGCATCGGCAAACTCATTCTGAATTCTGGGTGCATGCCGAAACTCTATCTTCGTGAACCTCTTTCTCAATTCCTGTACATGGTGTAGATATTATAGTATCTTGGAATTCTTGGTGGCCCACTCTTCTTGTAGTTGGTACACAAGCAAATCTGAATCACCGATTACTAGCAGCTCCTAAATATTCATGTTGATTGCCATGTTGAGTTCTAGTATGCAAGCTTCATACTCTGCCATGTTGTTGGTGCAGGGAAATCTGAGTTTAGCAGATACCGGATAATGTTGACCTGTTTCTGATAACAAAACCGCACCAGTGCCTCCTGCTTTGAAATTTGTAGCCCCGTTAAAGAACATCCTCCAACCGTCGTATGCTTCGGTAATGTCCTCTCCTACTAATGATACCTCTTCATCAGGAAAATATGTTTTTAAGGGTTCGTATTCTCTTACCACCGGATTTTCATCAAGATGGCCTGCAAATGTTTGTTCTTTGATCGCCTTTTGAGTTACGTAGACTATATCGAACTCACTCAACAGTATCTGCCACTTGGCTAACTTCCCAGTTAACATGGGTTTCTAAAATATGTACTTCAAGGGTCCATCATAGATATGAGGTATGTGGTATAGGCACAGAAGTAGTGCCTCAATTTCTGGGTCGTCTAGGTCAAAGCACAGCAAGTGTGTTCCAGCAGAGAGTATCGTGCTTCATAAGGTGTGAACTTCTTAATTAGGTAGTATATGGCTTGATCATTTCTCCTTGTCTCGTCATGCTATCTCAGAACACATCCGAAGGCTCCATCCAACACAGATAGATAGAGTAACAAAGGTTGTCCTAGTTCTGGCGGGACCAAGACCGGTGGTGTGGACGGGTACTCCTTGATTTTGTCGAAAGCTTTCTTACAATCTACGGTCCAGCTTGTTTCGGCATCTTTCCTCAACATCTTGAAGATGGGTTCACATATAACTGTAGACTGTGCTATGAAGTGACTGATATAGTTGAGACATCCTAGGAAGCTCATCACATTCTTTTTGCTCCTAAGCGGCGGTAACTCCTGAATAGCCTTAATTTTAGATGGATCCAGCTCGATCCCTCGACGACTGACAATGAATCCTAGTAACTTTCCTATGGGAACCCCTAATGCACACTTCGCGGGGGTTCAATTTTAAGTTGTACCTCCTTAACCTGTCAAAAAACTTTCGCAAGTCCGCTATGTGATCCGCGACCCTCTTGGATTTTATAATGACGTCGTCCACATACACCTCTATTTCTTTGTGTATCATATCATGGAAGATGGTTGTCATGGCCCTCCTGCAAGTAGCCCCAGCATTCTTTAGACCAAATGGCATCATCTTGTAGCAATACACCCCTCATGGTGTAATGAAAGCTATTTTCTCTGCATCTTCTTCATCCATCCAGATCTTGTGATAACCCGCGAAGCAATCTACAAAGGATTAAAGTTCATGCTTGGCACAATTATCGATCAGGATGTGTATATTTGGTAGTGGAAAGTCATCCTTAGGACTTGCTCTGTTTAAGTCTCGATAGTCAACACATACTCTGACTTTCCCATCTTTCTACGGAACTGGCACAATGTTGGCTAACCAAGTTGGGTACTCAACCACCCTGAAGACTTTGGCTTTGATCTACTTAGTAACTTCCTCCTTGATTTTCAAGCTCATATCTGGTTTGAATTTTCTGAGTTTCTGCTTCACTGGCGGACCTATGGGATTAGTAGGAAACTTGTGAGCTACTATAGACGTGCTCAACCCGGTCATGTCGTCATATGACTTTGCAAAAATGTCCACATACTCCTTTAAGAAATGAATGTACTCCTCTTTCTCTGTCGACGATAAGTGAATGCTGATGTGAGTCTCCTTGACGGTCTCGGCGTCCCCTCAATTTACTGCTTCGGTTTCGTCCAGGTTGGACTTAGGCTTATTCTCAAAGTTTTCAACATCCCTGACAACTTCCTCAAGTATCTCATATTCTTCATCCGAATCACCATCCTCATGTTGTGTTGCCTCATTACATGTTGCAGTCACCGGTTCATCAGGAAAATAATAATAACGTTGTAGAAAGAAAAATATAGAAGATAATAATAAATAATAAAGAGAAATGCATTTGATTAAGATTTAAAACATCTAAACAAGTACGGCTCGATGAATCGAGCATTTATTTTGAAACAAGTGAGTCTTTAAAATAAAATTACTGAAAATCATAGATGCCTAGAATGGCTATAGAAATAAAATCTGCCAAGCTACCCAGGGACTCGGCGGGCCCGGGATGGTGCGGCGATCCAATTTCTGAGAACAGCTCCCTTCTCCACAGTCTGAATAATGAGGCCTTCTTCCTCTTCCTCCTCAATTATTGGACTGCAGTCCATGTCCCTGTCCTCCAGGAATAGATTCCTCAGCCCAACTAATGCTTCTTCTTCTGCAGTTCCCTATATTCTGTCAGCTTGGTGAAAAGTTTGACCCAGATGTGGTACTGGTTGCTCGAGAGGGTAATAAGGTCCACGCCATAGAGGCGACCAATCATCATCCTCCTGCCACGTATACTGGTATCCGGCCCGAAAGTAGTACCATGACATTTCAGTTGTATTTGTTTAGTAATACCCTGGAGATTCTTCCCAAACCCCTTGTCGGGTTCATACCCAGACCATGTCAGTATGCTTTCTATTTTGCTACTCCACCATTTGTCTTTTTCAATAGCATTAACACGTTCAATGTGATGATAGGTTTCCCCTCCTAGCCTTCTTCTGCTCCCGATAACCAGGATGGTTTGATTGGTGTAAATGGGGTTATTCCCGTCTTCGTGAATGATCACCTCCTGATAGTTCCATTCGAATCTCATAGCTTGATCTAGTGTGGAAGCCACAGCCCCAGCAGCATGTATCCATGGTCGGCCCAACAAAAGATTGTATGAGGCTGATATATCGAGCACCTGAAATTCGACGTCGAACCAAGTTGGCCCCATCTGCAGACAAAGATTGATTTCCCCAATCAAGGCCCTTTAAGACCCATCGAAGGCTTTCACGTTCATGTTTCCTGCCTGTATTTCATGGAAACCTTTGGCCAATCTTTTCAAAGTATCCAACGGACAAATATTGAGGCTTGAACCCCCATCAATCAAGACCCTAATGATGAATTTGTCTTCGAATTGCATTGTGATATGCAATGCTCGGTTGTGATTCAACCCTTCAGGCAGCAGCTTATCCTCGTGGAAGATTATTTTGTGACTTTGCATCACCTGCCCTACCATATTAGCCTTCTCTCTGCAGGTGATGTTGTTGGGCACGTAAGCTTCACTCAATACCTTCATCAAAGCATTCTTGTGTGTCTCTAAATTTTGCAACAGTGACAATATGGATATCTGAGTCGGGGTTTTGTTCAAATGATCAATGACGGAATATTCTCTCGCTTGTACTTTCCTCCAAAAGTCATCTGGTTCTGTTTCAATGATAGGCTTCTTGGTAGTGACATCCTTACTTGGTCCTCCCAAGTGTTCATGTGTATAGATTCTTCTGGTCCTATTCATTCCTTGTGCGGTATCGGATTCCTCCATCTTTGCCTTTCCTTTTTGCCTAGCTTCGGCAACGTAATCCCAAGGTATTACTTTTGAGTTGAAAAAAGGTGTGGTTTATAGTGTCACTATGAAAGGTGCGGTCACTTCCACTTCAAATGGAACAGGGGTGGCCGCAGGTGGAGCTACCTCTACCTCAAATGGAACTGATGTAGCTATCGTAACCTCGATTGGTGACTGAGTCTGTACAACAACAGGAGTAAATGTGACTGCAGGTTTAAAGTCATCGCCTTCTCGAATAAGCCTGATTGACCTCTCAGGATCCCATTCTTCATCCATCTCTATCACATGTATCCCGCCACTCCTATGATCCGAGAGAGGGTTGTTGCGGACATTTGGTGCAGTTTCTTTTGCCTATATGACCTTGTTGTCAATCAATGTCTGGATTTTGTCTTTCAATGTTCGGAACTCGTCAATGGTGTGCCCCTTCATACCAGAATGGTATGCACAGGTTTTGTTTGGGTTGACCCGTTGGGACTAGTTTTCTAATGCTACAGCGGGAATGGGAGTGACGTAACTAGCGGCTTTCAACCTTTCATACAGCTGGTCGATGGGTTCAGCAATAGCGATGTATTATTTGGGTGGTTTGCGGTCAAAATTGGGTCGTGACCTTGGAAAATTTTGGCGAGTTGGAGGTGACTAGAAGTGAAATGGTTGGGAATTATAGGTATGATAGGCAGTGGCTGGTTGGGAGTATCTGGGAAATGAGGGTTGGTATGTGGGTGGTGGTGCTTGGTATGTGGGTGGAGGTGTTTGATATGTGGGTGGAGGTGTTTGATATGTAAGTGGAGATTGCGGGCCTTGAGCCACCATTACTGCCCCAACATCTCTCTTCTTTGATATACCGCCTGATTGTAATGCCTTGTTTGTGGCTTGTAGTGCCTCAAAGTTTGTTACAATCCCGCTCTTGATGCCTTCTTCGATTCTTTCCCCGAGTTTAATGATATCAGAAAATTTATGATTTTCAATAACTATCAACCTTTCATAGTATTGCGGATCCTGTGCTCTGACGAAAAACTTGTTCATTTGTTCCTCGTCCAAAGATGGCCTGACTTTGGCTGCTTCCGACCTCCAACGAGTAGCATACTCGTGGAAAGTCTCGGTGGGCTTCTTCTTGAGGTTCTGAATGTAGAAAACATCTAGTGCATTTTCTGTGTAGAACCTGAATCGGTCTATCAAATCAGATACCATACTGACCTAGTTGGACCATTTCTTAGGATCATGGTTCATGTACCAGGACAAAGCGTCTCCCATAAGACTCCTCATAAAAAGCTTCATCTGGATCTTTTCATCCTTTTCGACCCCGACAAGTTTGTCATAATAGGTCCTTAGAAGAACCCTAGGATCACTTGTACCGTTAAACATCTCGAACTTGTAAGGTTTGAACCCCTCTGACAGTTCTACATCTGGTTGTATGCATATGTCTTCATAATTCAAACCTTCTATCCCTTTGCCTCCTTCGACACCCTGAACTCGAATTGTTAACTTCTTGAGTTCCTCAGCCATGTTCTTGATTAGCAGGTCCTTCTCAGTGGATTTTGGTGTATAAGAAGTTGGTTGGATAGAGTGAGGTACGGTTTCCACGTATATAGGGTTGTTTTGGTGAGTGTCAGGTGTCTGGGTGTAGTGGTGGTCATTGGTTGAGTTTTGAGTATCAGGAATGGGTTGTGGTGTGTTTTGGGGAGTGTGATAAGTGATGGTTGGTGGGTAATAGATTGGTTGATGGTGGTGTTGTGGCGGAGTTGGTATCGGTAATGGATTGAGATTTTGAGGTGGGTTGCATATTGATGCGGTGTAGGAGGGTTTTGTGGATGTTGGTTTGGTGTGTTGTGGGGAGGTGCTAGGTTCTTTGTGTTTTATTGGTTGATGTCAAGGACATTTAGAGTGAGGAATAGGTTTGTCAAGTTGCGGACCTGCTCAAGCTCTCCCTGTAACTCTATTATCTTTTGTTCCAACCTCAAAACTAAATCATTTGGCGCCGGAGTACTCCGACCGTCTGAAGTTTCTGCATTTTCCATGTTCTCTTTTCGAATACCACTTAAGTCATCCATTTTAGCTTTCCCTTTGCTCTTTGTATTACTTGGAGGAGGAGGAGGTAGAGGGAATCTACATCTGGTGTGATACGCTGATAATGCCAGTATGTGCGAACCAACCTTAGGGGATGAGAATAAAGAATAAAGAAAAACAAAAGGTAAACAAGTCAGTAAGGATTCTGAAATGTTTGCAGTATTTAAACACATATTGTGGGAATGTAAATTTGCGTCTTAATTTGGGAACCTCGTTGTGCCCGAGTAGGCCTAGCGACAAATAAATTTGGAGAAATTTAGTGTTAATAATTGCCTCATTTCATTAATGTAAAATTAGACAACCCAAAATGAAACTAAATAAGATAATGTCGCTAATGGCACTTGGCCTTATTAGATTTAAAAGTAAAGCAAGTAAATCTAATCTACTTGGTCCCAGAAGGACCCTCTCTAGACGGGATGCTGTTGTCGATCAACTCTTCCAGCTCACGTAGGTTCAGTAGTAAAAATGCCCTTGCTAGATGCCCTCCTTCATTTCCTTCAGCGTTCTAACAGTCGGTGACCCTTTTTCTTATCTTCCCCTCCAATTCCATCAAACTGTACTCCAGATATTCCAGCCATTCACTGGATTTGACAGCTCTTTCTTTCCACTCGTTGATCATTTCCATGTCGGCCTTATGCTGCACCATATGCTCAGCTTCAGACTCTCGAACTCTTTTGCGCAGCTTGTTGTACTCCACCTCTGCCTCGACAAACTCATCTATGACCCTATTTCCTGGACCAACCCTTGCCTCAAAGACTCCTGATAGATTATCGTCCAACCATGAGGGGAAAAGTATGAATAGCCCGCATGGTATCGGTCTGGCTCGATGGTATCCTTCTCTACAATAATCTTCAAAGCCCACATATGTTGTGCTTCATTCTTGTATAGGATGGCTTCACCCTAGAAATTGGCTCTAACGTGACTCATCGTAGCAACCCGTGGTATGACTTGTCTCCTGCCTGCCTGTCTCATAACCCTAAGGGAAGTGTAAGGGTATATCCCTCTTAACCTGATCAACACCAAATGTGGGACATCTCTGGACCTTATGATGAATTCATCGGTGGGAAACCACTCGAACATCCACTGAACCTGGTCCTCAATCAACTTATTGAAAAACTGCACCCATCCTACAGCATCCTTAGGTTGATCGAACATGTTTGGAATGTAAGTCATCCTTTTAGGGTGATGGAAGGCTATGTGGTCATTCCACGGCCTTCGTGGAAACTTTTGGTGGTATTAGCCCCTTCGGAGATGTTCTAACAGCCAGACTTGTAACAGCAAATTGCAACTCTCAATGAATCTTGACCCCTTCTGACACCGTTCTAAGGCCCGGTACATATCCGCAATGATCATAGAGACAATAGTATATGTCTGCCCCTCGATCCCGTCCATCAGAGTTTTGGCCACCATGGCTAGCCTAGTATGGATTTTATCCCCTTGGATTGGGAATACCAGCATGCCCAAGAAGCACATAATGAACTAAAGACCCTGCGATGAACCCAGCCCAAAGAGGTGATTGAGAACTCATCATCAAAAATACGGTAAGAGCTGCTGTGACCGTATCTTTCATAAAGGAAATCAAAAGGTATGTAGGAGTTTTTCAGGCACTCAAAATCATCATTTTTCTTCAGCCCCATCATCTTAAGGAACCCTCTGGTGGTGCAATTTTCAAGTGCTAGCAGACCAGGGCTATCCCAAGGCAACCCAGCAAATCACCCTATTTCTTCTAGAAGGGGAGTTATTTCTATGTCTCCAAAACAGAACACAACTCTTTCGTTATCCCAAAACAGAGTGGTTGCCTCGATCAACATCTTGTTTGGTTGAGGATCCAATAGTGATGGCAAATTCCCTAAGATTATTTTCACATGATTTTGGTCACTTGAGGGAAGATCCCTCTACCAATCTATCAAAAGTGGAAGAATACTACCAACCATACCGAATCTGGGGACTTCGTGCCTCATTTTCTGCAAAACAAGAGAAAGTTAGGCCCATTCCCCCTCCAGGTTCGTCTATTTATACAGTAATAATTAGTATATTGGCACTTATTTCTCCAAGTTAATGCACACAATCGTGGTTAAGTCTGTTGAGATTGTGGAAAACTTGATAGACTTTTGGACGAGGCTTGTCTTAAAGGGTTATTATGCGGACAACATATTAACCCGACTAGGTTTGATCATGATGCATGTACAATTAATTAGAGTAAGGCTTCTATAGAGGTCTAGACTGGAACCCTCAAGCGGACAACTTAAGGGGGAAAGGTACGGAACCGTCGAACGCACTGCTGATCGACTAGTTTTACCGCAAATATGCCTTTCCGAATTTAAAGGGTGATATATAGGAAGAGCGCAAATACTCATCAAGCGTTACTATAGGATTGATTACGCACGAGTGGAATATGATGTTGAGCATGATTTATGCAACAATAAATTGCATGTTGTCAGGTATTCGCAAGTAAAAAATGATAAATGCAGTATTTAAATAATTGAAAGACAGTTACGGAAAAAAGAAAACAAAGAGACAAGTCAGCTTCAGGAAAATAAAGAAATTATAAATGCTTGAAAATAAGTAGTTAAATTCAAATAAGGGGAAAGGGTACATGGGATAGAGCATGCTTGGACTAATTCACAAAAATAAGTTCGTTATGGTAAGAGCCTGAAATATCCCTAGTAGAGTCACCATGCTGTCGCGCCCCCTTTTTCCTCGCGGAGACTGGGTTACGACATTCATGTGGGAACAACGCGTTTCCTTTTGGGAATTGGGTATTTGAAGAGTCGCCACCTAATGGATTATGGTGCGTTAGGTCACCTAGAGTAATTAACTCGTGTAACTAGTTTGCATTACCAAATATTAGGGTAAGGGCTCGAAATAACCTTGAGGGGAAGGTGTTAGGCATCCCTCGCGATCCACAACGGTGGGTCCCGGCTGAACTTAAACTATGTGAATTAGTCATTTTAACAAGTAAATAGTTTTAACACATATTTGCAAATAAAAGCATGTTTTCACATTCTAAATACATGAATGATTCAGATAATGAAAGTAAGAGAGAGGTTTGGACAACTTACACATGTATATGTCAAGAAAGGGAAGTTTAGATGATTTAAACACATATAGGAATTGGGAAAGGGAAGTTCTAAGTTGATTAGCCTACAGGATCAATCTGTGCAATGCTCGGTAATCCTCTTCAACTCGAGAGGCTACACGTGACATTAGCGCGCAGGTCATCATATCCTTTTACTACTCATTACCCTCCCCTTAGTGGTTATATAAGCGAGTTTAATTAATGACCTCTAAGCGTACTGCCACCCGTTCCTTCCTTGTGGTCCTAGAGGAGTTTAGGACCTCTAAATTTGGGTAGTTCTAGACAGCCTAAGGTGTTTAAAAGGGAAAATATAGGGGACAAGCAAAGAACATATAGGACAATCAAATAGGGAGAAGCAGTTAATGCTCATGTTTACCTCCACATGTACATAAGCAAATAAGCAGCACATCTCAAACAACTGATTTTGAATAAGTTTAGAAATCCTAGTAACATGATATCTAGATGAACAATCACAAAATAGAACATGGAGCGTTTGTTTTAAGAGAAGTGGCAGAATCCTAACCAGTTGCCTACTGGTTTTATAGCATGTTAAGCCTGGATACATAAACACCTAAACAGGACTATTTTCACAATTATTTAATGTCCTAAGGCTTGCCTAAGTGTGTATATGCAGTCACGATTCTGGGAAACAGTTTGAAGTTCTTTAATCCTATAGGCATACTTTTTAGTGACATTTAATAAGACACTGTGTGAAGTTCCAGCTTTAGTACTTAATGCATATGATAATTACCTTATGGACATGAGTTTTATCTCTAATGAGTGAAACTGCTATTAGTTCTTATTAGACACGCATACTGGCTGAGCAAGTGTGACAACCAATTAAACCTATATGCAAGATTTCTAAAGAGACGGATTTGAATATATGTTGTAATGAAAGTTGAACCTTAGCTTATTCCCTATGGGCATGGCATCTAATCATGTAAAGCAAAGTAGGCAGAGTTTATTTCAACCAAAGCAAACCTTATAGGCAGGTTATTTAACAAAGCACATTTGAGCCAAAGTAAACCCTATAGGCATGTTATCTAGCACGCAATGGTGATTAGTGTAAACATCTAGGAAAGTTTTCAAACATGCAATAGCAGAGTAAGTAAAGCCATAGGCAGGTTATCTAACATACAATAGTATAAAGCAAACACCTATAGGCATGTTATCTACCCAGTTTTACCCACAGTACCATACAACTACCCTCCATTTTCACTAGTCACCCCAATATCTGTTTACAATTAATTAATACAGACCAATGATTGAATAAAAATTACATGAATAAAATATAAATTAAGCTATAGGGAGCCTGAAGTAGGCCCAAAGCAAATCCTGGTATACCAGGCCTTCAATAGTCTCAAATGCCAAGGATTTCATAGCCCAATTCATGTCCAGGTATGTCAGAGTTTTCTAAGGACCTCAAGGATCCCGGGCAGTGCTCACACCTAGACTTTTCTCAAATAAAGATTGATTATGTGCAGTGTGGAAGAGCCAGCCCTGATATGCTAGAGTTCAGAGAGATCTCAAGGATCACTAGGCAGTACACATACCAGAGGGGCAAAACTTAATAATCTAAGAGTAAGTGAAAGTGCTTGAAAAGACTTAGTGAAAACACTACGGAGATAAACTCTTACGAGTAAAAGATCTTTTGTAATAGACCAGTTCTAAGAAAAATGCTAGGAATGAAACCAGTTTTAGAAGAACACATTTGAAAATAGTTCAAAAGAGAGCAAATTCAGTAGACAATCAATGGATCATAAAAGGTTCAGTTCCACAGACACTTTAGCAAATATGTTTGCACACAGTGGTGAAAATAGGATTGGGAACACATGGAGATCTTATTGAGGGTGCATGAATAGGGTGTAGGGAGATAGATAGGCATTAGACACATAGAACACTTATAACCTTAACAAACTAACCAGGATAGCAGGCAACTAAACATGGAGCAACGATGTAGAGGATATACATACAAGCAGGATTAACCATAGGCATGATCACATAACTAGGCATAACTTCAGACAAGCTGTTTAAACATTAGATAAACATGTGAAGTGTAAACATATTAGCTGCACATAGAGCAGGGCAGAATTTTAGGCATGCTTGAACAGAGAAGTGAATAAGAGAGTAGGTCAAATTCACAACCAATGAACTAATGCAGGGATAAAACACAAAGAGTTTGGGTGTCAAATGTAACTAGAGACATACCAGTTGAGGGAAAAGAGTGCAGAATATAGAGCAAGTAGCCTCACTGTCTAGCCTTAGCTAGACCCACAATAGCACAAGTAACACAAGTAGCAAAGAATAAGAATAGTTTGAGTGTATGTATATATTGTAAATTGATGTTTGTCCGAGAACTAGAATAATGGGGGGTTTTATAGTATGCAATAGAGTAGGACACATAAGGTAATGAGCCAATCATATGCACATAAGGTATGGAAATCAATTAACAATCAGTCATGACTCAATTAAGGAGCCAAAATCTCATAAATGATACTTTATTGAAGGAAGTCTCATACAGAATCCTTTAGTAAATCAGAGCAAGGTTAATAAGGTAAGAAATAATCAGAAAATCGATCAAGTAAAGTTAGTCATGAACAAATTAGCCACAAAATCAGACTAGTATTACTTAATTTAAGGAAAATTATATATGGAATCAATTAGTAATTAAGGGCTAGGTTAATTAAGGCAAGAACTAACTCCGAAATCAATTAGAAGTTGGTTCTGAAAATCAAAGCGCAAAATCAGGCTAGCAACACCAATTAATAATTACACATAAGGTAAGAAAATTAATTAAGGTTGTAAACAAGGGAAATAATCAAGAATCAACACATAAGTTTTGACATAGCAAATCAGTAGATCAAAATTCAAAGTAATAGATAACTAGGCTAAATAGAATTTCAGAAATTAGCCGAGAAATCGAATCAGAAACCTTAATAGAGATGGACTAGGGTAAAAATAACAAGATATTGAATTAGACTAAGGGGAAATCATAAAAGTCAAAGCATAGAACAAAACGATGTAACAAGTAACACGGAAAGACTCAGAATCGAAGCAAACTATAAGAAAATTAGGGCTTCGGCATAAATCAATTAGGGTCCAGACAATTTTAGCAGAAATCAATCAATAATACTTAAGAACAGATGATTAACATTCAAAAATTAGGAAAACTTTGAGAAGATGAGTTTCAATAAACCCTAGTTTTAGGAAGAATGGAAAATCACTTGAAAAACCAGGAAACTTTCAAGAAAACATGTGAAGTACGTTCAATCTGTCTCAGATCTGTACAGATCTGAGAAAATCAAAGATAAAATTAGGGTTTTTTAGAAGTGAAACAGATATGAGAACATAGAGTGAAACAGAAATGAGAACATAGACTTAGGAGTCCACGGATAAAAATGAGAAAGATCTTACACAAGGTCGAATTAAATGGCCTAAAATAGGCAAGAAAACCCCAAGGTGTAAACAGACCGCCTAGGTCCCTTGACAATCTCCTTAAGGATCCAACAAATGGAGATACCATAGCATAGAGGAGGCCATTAGAGACCTGAGGTGGTGAAGAACCACCATAGGAGGGCAATAGGTGGGTGACGGCGAGGGTGAATTAGGGTTAGAGTTAGAGAGTATCTGAGAGACGAGGGAACAGATGATGGCGAGGAAAGAGTGGAAAATTATTAGGGTTTGGGGGTGTAGGTGGGTTTAATTATGGTAGGAAATATCCTGACTGTCGATCAAAAGTGATCAACGGCCAAGACTGGCCACGGGGTTTGGGTCGGGTAGGTGGATATTGGGCCTGAGATCTTTTGGGCTGGTTTATAAGGGGTATTGGGCTGGTTAATTTTAGGACAAAATTGAAATAAAATGAGGCTATTTATTAAATACCCCAAATAATTGATTAAAAAATAATTTGTAAAATAATTACTAATTAAAAAAATGAATCTCATGCATAAAATTTTTTTAAAAATAGTTATTTAGTATTCCAAAATATGGAGGACTAGTTTCTCGTAAAATAATACCAGAAATGTACGCATGGGCTATAATTGCAAAGTTATTGCAATTATAGCCAAAAGGTGCCAATTTGGCTATTTATGAATTTATTTGGACTCAATACACCTATAATAGTAATATTAAATCAATACATGTTCTAAATTCATTTGTGATGCAATTTTACAATTATTTATATGAAGAAAATATTGAATTAAATTAATTTAAGGGTGTAAAAATTACGGGAAAATACCCATTGATATTAATGCATAGTTTTAAAGGTATATATGCATTTCAAAAAATATTATAGGAAAAATTGGGTATCAACATAAGGTATCTTTATCATTTATAGGACTATGATATGCATCAATTAAAGCATTTGCTAAAGACATAAGTTTTTTCGGAGAATAATACTTTAGATTTCTTTGAACATCTAATAAGTTTACCTCATCATCATCATCTTCTTCATCCTCATCAGATTTTGCCAATAATGCAAATATGGAATCATATTTTGCAGCTTTGCTTTCAACGGCCATCATGGAGGTGTATGCATGTTCATCATCACCCTCAGATTCACTCGAGGAATTTCCCCAGGCATCCAGAGCTTGTTGTACAATATTATCAGTGACATCTCTTCTCTTGAACTTTATGTAGGGGACCGGGTTCCTCTTAACCATCTTAGAAGCATTGTTTTTGTAATGATCCTGATTGTGGAGAGGACAATCTTTGATGAAATGTCTTGGCTTTCTGCACTTGTGACAACAATCGTATCCTTTAGTGTTTCTGCTAAAGCTGTCCTTCTTAGAAATGCCTCCATTTCTACGAGCCATTTTCTGAAATCTTGGTGTTCTGTCGGTTGGTTGACTTTCCTCGAAGTTTGGTGGAGCATCAATGTAGATCCTTTCTAGGTGTTAACCTTTTAGAAAGAACCTGCTCTGATACCAATTGATAGAAACTAAGCGTCCACCAAACTGTATAGAGAATCAGGTTCTCTATTAGTTCCCAAAGTTAGCAACAGACTATAAAATCAAACATTATAGGGAACCAGGTTCTCTATCTGTTCCCACAGTAAATCGGTAGTAAATAAAGAACACGCGATATTTATGTGGAAAACTCCTTGCTCAAGGGATTAAAAGCCATGATCTACCCTTGTAAGATTTCAACTTCACTACTGAGCAATCTTTAGATTACAACCTATTGTAACCTAGGAATTAATCTCTTAATCCTTCACTAACTTGTAACTATACTATTACAAGCCACTTTATAATAATCTATTACAAAGACGTAATCACTCACTAACTTTGAACAATACTATTACAAGCCACTTTATAATAACTCGATTACAAAGACTTCACAACTCGGCTAACTCTAGCCAAGACACAAAAACAAGGGTTTATGATTTACAAAGGGTTTCCTACACAATGCTTCTAAGTAAGCTAAGTAGGAATTACAAGAAAGAACTTCAACAAATATACAACATAACTAAGGACATATAATAACTCAATAAGGGGAACTGGTCCGTTGTTATGTTGTTCTTTGTTCTTGATGACCTTGAGAATCACTTGCAAGATGGACACACACTTGAGAGAATGCTTGATGAGTCCTTGAATGTGCAAGTGATTTGTTTTACCCTTGCTTGATATTAGTATCTCATTTGTGACATCACTTAGATGATGCAAGCATGTTAGGTGAAGGGCATTCCCCATAAAGTTAACTGTTGCACTGTTTCTGCACTGTAGTGTATACATGCAGCAACTTTACAGCTGGAGGAGTTGACTTGTACAGTCACCTCGGGAACTGGTAGGGACTTGTTCCCTCAGTTGTTCCTTCTGATGTTCCTTTGACTCTGAAGAGTTGAATTGTATCCCCAACTGGAAACTTGTTGATCTTAAGTTCTTGAGGATGTGTAATAGGATCCTTATCTCGGGAACTGGTAGGGACCTGTTCCCTCAGCTATTCCTTCTTATGTTCCTTTGACTCTAAAGAGTTGAATTGTGTCCCTAATTGGAAACTTGTTGATCTTAAGTTCTTGAGGAAGTGTAACAGGTTCCTTATCTAGTTCTTAACAGTAAGTTTGTTAGATCATCAAAACATAACAGGGATACACATAAAACCTATCAGATAATAATTGGCAAGCTGAGGGTGAACCAAGAAGAATGATAAAATAAAAAGCAGCAAGTACACTCGAGATGGATGAGATGTCAGTCGTGCAAGTAGAGATTGCTAAACTGACCAACCAAGTGGCTAAGATGGAGATGCAACAAGCACATCAAATGCAATAGGTGCAACAGATGTTTGCATGTTGTGAAATTCGTAGAGATGGTCACACGAGTGACCAATGTCTGGTGAATCTCGAATCTATTTATTATGTGGGCCAGCAGGGTAGAGGTCCAATGAACCAAAATACACAATAGAGGAACACCTATAATCCCAACTAAAGGAATCACCCAAACTTCTCATGGGGTGGAAACCAGGCTACTCAAAATCAATACAAACCTCAAGGAAACTATAATCAGCCTCAAAAGCCACCCCAACAGGTAGAAGAAAGCACCAATGATATGTTAAAAAAGCTGTTAATTGACAACTAGCAACTTCGAACAGACAACCAGCAACTAAGGATTCAAAATAAAGAGAGGCAGATCGGGAGTGGGCTGCACAACAGAGTACCCGACCTGCTGGAGCACACCCAAGTGACACTGAGAAGAATCCTACTAAACAAGTGCAAGCAATTAATCTACAAAGTGGGAGAGCATTGGGGATGTGCCACCTAAATAGTATATGCCTAAAGAAGTTTTTGAAAGATTTGTACCTCAACTAGAGGTGGAAGCTTAAAAGAAAGATGATGAACACAAGCAGGAGACAGAGATAAGGCCACCACCAACTTTTCCTCAAAGGTTGAAAAAAGATGATTCCAAGTACAAAAAGTTTTTAGATATCTTGATCCAGGTGCGTGTCAATCTACCTTTGGGGTAAGTGCTGCAAGAAGTGCCTAAATATGCTAAGTACTTGAGAGACATTGTGGCCAATAAAAGAAGGTTAGCAGAGTTTGAAATAGTGGCACTTACTGAGGAGTGCAGTGCTAGAGTGCAGAGTAAGCTCCCGCCTAAGTTGAAGGATCCAGGTTGTTTCACAATTCCGTTGGCGACTGGAAAACACGAGGTTGGTAGAGCCTTGTTCGATCTAGGAGCGAGCATTAATTTGATGCCGCTATCAGTGTTCAAGCAACTCGATCTAGGAGCCCCCGGGCCTACTACTATAACTCTACAACTAGCGGATCAGTCATTAGCCATTCCGGAAGAAGTTATAGAGGATGTGCTAGTACGAGCGGGGAAATTCATCTTCCCCACAGACTTCATTATACTTGACTACATGGCAGATAAAGAAGTTCCAACTATTTTGGGGCGACCATTCTTGGACATTGGAGGGGCACTTATTGATGTGAGGGAAGGAAAGCTAAAGATGAGAGTGCATGATGAAGAAGTTACATTTAATGTGTACAAGGCGTTCCACCTTCCCAAGCATTACGAAAACTTGTGCATGATTTCAGTGGTTGAACCAAAATTACTAGAGCCCGAGACTGATTTGAGCGTTGATGGCATCAAAAAGAGAAGTGAGCCTAAAAAGTTTCAATTGCTTGAAAATGCAAAATTGTGTAAGGGCAAGAAAAAGAAGTTGTGTGACAAGCACCTTTTGCATCTTGAGTTTGAGCCGGGTCAATCTGTGCTTGTGCTTAAGTCGAGATTTAATCTCTTCCCTGGAAATCTTCAGTCTCTATAGTGTAGTACATTTGACGTAGTATGTCCTACAAGGCAGGGAGATGTGGAACTTAGGGTCCCATACATGGTGACACGTTTTTCGTCAAAGAGCAAAGAGTTAAACACTATTGGGGTTGTGGCGTTCATCGTCACCAAACTTTGATAGAATTGGTGGATGCTTGATAGAATATTTTGTATTGTGTCGTGACGTTAAATTAGCCACTTCATGGGAGGCAACCCAATTCGTAGTTTAGTTTAGCTTAATTAGCTTTCTATTTTTAGGTACTAAAGTCTTTAGTTGAATTTTTGTGTTTGAATAGGTATGGGAGCATGTTAAGAGGTCAAATAAGTTGATAACGAAGTCCAGAGCATGAAGTGCCTCGCGCCAGAGCTAGCCACCCAGTCCGTCACGCGCCAGAGCTAGTGCTTCTCAGTCCGTTGTGACCTTCCCCTCGCCCCATCCCCTACATCACCCACTCTGCCACACGATGGACCTTGCATCCAAGCTCGCAGCACCCAGGTAAAGTTTTCGCGTCTCTCTTCTTTTGTTCTTATTTCACCCACTCTTGCATAAGCACAAACACCCCCATGAACCCTTAGGAATGGTATTGATTGTTGAGTAGATGAGTGGATACACTCGAATCCTAAGTCGATTTGGGAGGGTGAGGCAATCCCTCACCCATTCAAGATCTTACACACAACTAGTGCGCGCCAAGTGTTGTTAAGTTTCCTCAAAGGCAACTTTTGTCCTAATAGGAGCCCGAGTCTCCGGGAATTATAAACTAGTAGCTTGTGAGCTTAACTAACATGAAATTTTAAGTGTAGGGTGGCTCAACGGATCCGAGGCATATTGTTAAAATTGTGGTTTATACGTTGTGTTTACATGTGAATGAGTTAATTGTATGACTCTAACGTGCTTAAATTGCGCAAGGTGAAATCTGAGTGACCTAGATTTAATTGAAGGACTGTTTGTTAAGATCTTAAATTAGGGCCGTTACAAACCACATGTTGAGCTAATGAGAAGGATCACAAAGAATGATCAGGGAGTTTTCTTACCACCCTTCTGGATTTTAATTGATTTTATATGCACTAAGGGCATTGCATACTTCAAGTGTAGGGTGGGAATTTATCTGTTGGTTGTACATTAGTATATTAGTATCTTTTAGCTTCTTATTTATATTTAGTTTTTTTTGTTTTCTATTTGGCATTCATTAATTAGAAGAAGCAAAATAGAAAAATCGATAAAAAATTTATAAAAATTTGGATTTTTCCCGACGATGGATCTCGTAGACAGTTTTCTTGAGGGTTTAAAGTCTAGCCAAAAATATATAAAAAAAATTGTAAATCAAAAATACAAAAACATGTCTTTTAGTTTTCCTTAGGTAGTAATAATTCCCCGTGATTTTTCTTTGTGCCTCGGTTCTTTTCCATGGGATGTAGCTTGAATTGGGTAGTAGTTTCTTTAGTTTTAGAGTAGATTAGGACTTGGAAAATAAAAGGAGGAAGAATGATGTAATTCCTAGGCGCCCGGACTTGTTTGATAGTAGCATATTTAGGCTTTGGCATGTGTAGTATCTTCCCTCTGTGTGAATTGCTTATGATGCCTTTATGAATTGGATTGCATGTCTTGTGACGCCTACGTCTTATTTACTTGACTATTGTTCACTTTATGCTTAATACTTAATATTTCATTGCTCTATGAATACTTGCATTATTTGAGACTCGGAATGGGACCATGCTTAATGAGTCATGTGTCATATGTGAAATGAGCTTTTTGTGTAGTCTATGTATTATACTTGTGTCTAAAACTTGCCCGTTATGTGAGTCGAAGCGAAATTTTAGGTGATGCTCGGTTTGAAAAATGATTGTGGGCTTTCTTGGATCTTTTTGAGCTTAATGCTTATTACAAATAAAATTATCCCTAGTTAAACCTTTTGAGCCTATAGACTTTTATTTGGCACCCACATTACAATCCTATACCCCTTTTCGTTCTTGATTGACATTATTTTTTATCCTTTTTGCGGCTTAAAGAACTTTAAGTGTAAAATGAGCGCTAAAAGAAGTAAGGAGGGAATTTGGGTGGCTTTCGAATGGAACCAATGAAAGAAATAAAGGTGCACTGGTTTTGTAAAAGACTACACCACTAGCGAAAATTGTAAAGAAAAAATTACTGGAAAAAAAAGGAAAAAATATGCAGATAAATAAATTGATATCTTGGTCTTGCTAGTGGGTATGAATTAAGGTAGTTCCTAAAGAAAGAGGAAACATTGTTGAGTGTGATTTTGTTTGTGAAATTGAAGTGGAGTGAAAAATTTACGCGTAAAGTTTAGTATGTGATGTGTTAAAGTGCTTAGGAGGGTGAACCACTATTGCTAAATATATTCTACTCGTCTCATAGCCCAAATTACAACAATGAAAAAATCTTTGATTTTAGATCGAGTAAGCCTATATTAGTAGAGATTTATATTATGGGCAAGCATATGGTACCAATTGCATGCATGTGATTTCTTTTGGGAGAGTGAGCGATTTTGATATATGTGAGTCTTTAAAATATATTTGAGCCTTTGATTTGAAAGCGTGGATTCAACTTACTCTCTTGTTATTGTTGTGAGGGCACATGATTTTACGAGGGATAGGTGACGTTATTAGACTTCTCTGTGATGTTGGGTGTTCAATCCATGAGTGCATTGTGATATTGAGTCGGTCTTAGAGGCTAGGATTGTTATGAGTATGTTGTTTTCATTGTGAATATTTCTTTTGAAGAATGGTATAAGTAAAAGAGAAGTGTGTTCTTAATGCAAATGCTCTAGCTTAACTATTGCTATCAACTGTGGTCATTGGTGTAGTGTGCAAATTGTGTAAATGTAGAGTGCTCAAGAATAGTGTAATATGTTGGTTGACTCGAGGATGAGCAATGTTTAGGTGTGGGGTAGGTGATTTTTGGCTATAAATGTATATTTTTAATGTATTGTTTACCTTACATTTTAGTGTTCTAATGATTAATTATGCAACATTTGAGCTTAATTGTGTCGTTTTTTTGTGTAGGATAGTTGAATGATGAAAACACGTGAAGGTTGAACACATGGATGTTAAAGATACAGAAAAAAGAGCATGAAAAGACAAAAAAAATTGGACCAGGTGACGCCTAGTCCCAGGCGCGATCCATCAGGCGACAGAGTGGTTGACGCCAGCTCCCAAACGCGCTCCACACCAGGCCTCGCGAGCTCTAAGGCCTGGTCCCTTCCCAGTCCATGCATTAAACGTTTATTACTTGGATTTGGGCTTGGGGACTTCGACCCTAACCTATAAATATCCCCCCTCCCCAAACATGATTATTGAGGAGTTGGTCAATTTTGGAGGCGAGAGAAGGCAAAGAAACACAAACGGAGTACGGAATTCATCGATTCTTCCATGTTTTATCTAGTATCCATAGCTTTTATATTTAAAAATAATATTTTGATTATTGTCTTGAACATGAGTGGCAAAGAACCTCATTATTCTGGGGTTATGGGTCGTTATTGACTATTGTAGTTTGATGGTTGATTGTTTTGCTTGACTTATCATATTAATTTGTTTATTCAATCTTGCACATAATTATTCTATTGCGTAACTAACAATAGAGTATTATTTACGAATTTAAAGTTGAACTCGAAAGTGGAACTATTGATGGAAAATAAGATTGAGTGGAGTAAGTCTTGAATCCGAGCATCGGAGAATAGATTTGCAACTAGGATAGACATATTCTAGTTGCCTTACTTGGTTATTTTGTAAGAAATTTACATGCATTATTGTTATATCTGATTCTACAGACATATAGTCTTAGGCTGGCTTGAATAGGAGAGCGAAGCGTCGAAAGAAATTCGCGAACAAAATAAACCCTTCTAATCAACAAATTAGATAAATCAAGTGATTAATCAACCGGAAGAACGCAATAGAAGACCTATTAATCCATAACCTCGAAATATTCTCATCTCATTGAATTCTTTCTAAGTATTTGTTTGTTTGCTTTGCACCTTTGAATTGTTAGCTTGTTTAGTAATTTTTTGTCATAAAAATCATAATCACCTTCTTCACAACCACTTAAGCAATAAATTTGTAAATAGTTTAGATTGGACAATAGCTGATCATAAATCCTCATGGGAATGATACTTTCTTATCACTTTATTATTTGTCGACCGTGTATATTTGCGTGTGCGTTTGGACCCAACAGTCATCCCAACCTGACCTCCAGAAATACTTAAGCGTCATTTTGATTAAATTCTGTTTTTAATCAAAGTATGATAATCTTTAATATTATCTTATAGATGATGTATCTGACAATGATCCATCTTTTTTACTTTGACTTGTGAACCAAACATGCTCAACTATGAGAAATTAGTTTTGTTTGAATAATGCACCGACTGTTTTTATTCTTTTGTGTCGGACTCATAAAAGCTCATCTGGCCATGTGAAAGAACTTTGAACTTGGGTTATTGTTCCATGTGTTATAATCAGTGTTTCCCAAAAGATTTGATTCCAACGTCCATGGCTAAACCATGTGGTGGGATTTTAACAGATAATTCAAACAAACAAGATAGTACCTACTCTGAAGGATTAATCAACAATATCACAATATTATCTTAGTCACGACAAGCCATTACAAAGAAAGATTTGATCAAGATCGATTATGCATCATTTTCTTTTTACCAAATGAATGAAATAGATTTCTAATCAAGTACTCTCCATGTTCCAATTTATGTGAAATTTTTCGTTTCTCGAAATTCAAACTATGTGATTTTAAAATATATTTTGGTTAACACACTGACATGAGAAATAATTTTATATTAATTTTCATATAGTTTCTTATATCAAAATTTTAACACTAAAATATTGAGATAATAATTACACGTTGCAAAACTAAGTTATTATAGATGAAATTCAAATAGCAAAATCATCTAAAGAACAAAGTAAGAATGGCATCTCACTAATTAAGTCGCCTACCACCATGAAGTTCTTTGATTTGTTTATTCACAAGAAATATGAAGAGTATTCACACGTTTTCTAAGTCATCTAAACAAATAAAAAACATGGCATGCTGCTACCATATATAACTTGGATCCCACTAAATTAAAAGAGAAAAGATTATTTTTATACTTGGATAATTCAAGTTTTATAAAGTTTGAATTTATATATTGGCCACGCTGCTAATATTCAATATATATTGCCAACTAGGGAACAAAATGACAGAATAGCTAATAATGCAAAAGTTTATCTCTATATAAATTGAACAACCCCTTAATGCTTTGTGTTTTCATCTTCTCTGAAAGTCTGCTCCATAGCTCAAATACAGAATAAGCAAAAATGAGGTCCATCCAACTTGTTTTGGTCAAGCTTGTTATCTTTCAATGTATCATGTTATTACATGCTCAGGATTTTGATTTCTTCTACTTTGCTCAACAGGTATGCCATGTAATTGCACTCGAGACTTCTCCAGTAGAGTATTTCCATGTGAAGCTTTTCTGAACTTCATTTTGTACTTCATATCAATGCTTCACATGTATGTTTCATGAATAAGTCATTTTTCTTGTGTTTGGTTACTAGAAAATAATTTTCGATCACATAAAAAAGGGGGTCAATAACTTCTGTGCAAAAATCATTTTCTTTACAACTATCTTAATCTTTAGTTTCATATTAACAAACACTTAGACATTATTATTAATCTTTAGTACTTATAAAATTCATCAAAACACTTCCAGATTAGCTAATGCCCTTATGAATCTTTAACATGTATTTACTTTTTTGAAAAATATTTTCCTCTAACCAACCAAACACCATGAAAATATCTTTTATAATAAAAAATTCTTTTCAAAACGTATTTTGCAGGAAAATGACTTCTATCATACCAAACGCATTAAATTGCGTTCCTCATCATTATCAATTCTTGTTTAATTAATATGTACGGCTATATTATATTCTCAGTGGAATCCAGCATCATGTGACAGCAAGATAAAATGTTGCTACCCAACAAATGGAAAACCAGCACAAGATTTTGGTATTCATGGGCTCTGGCCAAATTACAACAATGGCTCATTTCCAAAAAGCTGTAACAAAAATGCCCGTTATGATGAAACGCAGGTAAGTTTAAGAAAAAAAAATAATTACTGGTAGCAACTAGCAATTTAACTAATTTGCTTTAATTTTGTACATTGATGAATACAGATTTCGGACTTGATAAGTAGTATGCAGAAGAATTGGCCGACACTATCTTGTCCATCAAACAATGGAACAAGGTTTTGGTCTCATGAATGGAAGAAACATGGTACTTGTTCTCTTTCTATGCTAGATATGCATTCTTATTTCCAAGCTGCTCTTGCCTTGAAGGAAAAGGTGAACCTGCTTCAATTTCTCAATAATGCAGGTAATATACCTTTGACAAATGTATTATTAATGACGTCGAATTTAAGATATGTGCACTAATAGAATTAAAATATTTAGATAATCATGTCACTTATTAAATAATTATTATTTATGATAAATATTAATCAATAACCTAGTAAAAACGGTAACTAAATGACAATCACAAGTTGAAATTCAGGCAGATCTACTGATATTGTTTGGTTTCACGTGAAACCATCCTGACCGGCGCCCAATCTTGTATATTAATGTACCCAATTCTTATAAATAATGGTAAAATTGTGCTTGTGAACCCATAACCACAAATTAATGTGGTGCATATTTAAAAACTAACTCTAGACCATAAGTTTTACACTTAGTCTTACTTTTTTTAACTAGTTGAGTAAAAAATGGTCAAACAACAAATGTTTCGGTCCATTTAGTAGGTTTTCTAAAAAAAGTAGGGGCATTAACGGGAGTATCAATTGGGTCATCATTAGGATTAGCAGCGTTATCACTAGTTGGATCAACATCAGGAGCATGGCTAGTGGGTGTATATCATCATCCGGTTGAGTTTCATCAAAATCAATTTCCTCATCATCTTTTTCATTAATAGTAGTATAATCATTAGTGTAGAGAGCATTCAGTAATTCATGGTCTAAAAAATCAACGGGTGCAATATTATGACAAAATTCAGTGTCGGTAATGTAATAAACTATTATCGGTATCAAGAATAGCAGGTGCAGGACGGCTATGGGGTTTGGATCGAGGAGTCAGGGGCGGGGGAGGAGGAACAGTACTACCACTAGTTTCGCCATTCTTAGACTTTTTTTTTTTATTCTTACTTTTTTCGTGCCCAAAAATATTTCTTAAGGAAGACATCTTAATTAATCAAGTAATAAAAACTAAATAAAACAAATAAAACTATAATATTAAGACTTAAGAGTTGGAACGAGTTTACCGAATTGACGAACAACTTGTTGAAAATTGATTATCATTGAAGACATGAAGACTCCAATTCACCAACTTCACAATTTTTTCACAAATTCTAACAACCTCAATGTTTTTTGACTATTTTTTTTAATAAAGTAAGCAATAGAAGCAAACTCACAAATTTTTTACTTTTTTTTTTGTTTTTGATAAAGTAAACAATTGTAGCATGTAATGAAGAAAATTAGAGAGAGATTTTGATAGATTGATATTGATTTTGTAAAAAAAAAAATGAGGGGGTATTTTTAGTAGAAAATAGAAAAAAAATGTAATAATAAAAAGTTAGGGGTTAAATGGCTATTTTTTGAAGAGCAACCGACTATTTTTTTTAAAAGCCCACGGCTCTTTTTTTTTTTTTTAAATTCCATTGGGCCCGTCATGGGACCGATCGGTCCAGTACTATGGCGGGCCAAACGGGCCCGGTCCAAATGGTCCTAAATGGTAAAACTGGCCCACGAGCCCACCAATCGGGGGCCAAACGGTCCCAACCTGTTTAGTCTGTTTAGCCCGCCCAGTTGCCAGCCTTAGTAGTGACGGACTTTGCATAGTGATAAATAAATTTTACACTATTAGTATATACGTAGTTTACTGGTTGTCATAAGTCAGTATTTATCTTTTATAAATTAATTATTTGTATTTGAAATATTTCTTAAAATTATTAGCATATACTAAAAATTAAATTCATGTGGGGAAAGAAATAACTATTCTCTCATTTCTGTTGCCCAACTCCCATTCGCCAATTGCTTTCATACCTTAGCTCGGCCACCCCAGAACTACATGTAATTTGGCATCTATTCTTTTACGCCATTAGTAATAGTGTATCCATCTTGTTGAAATTCTGAATCCGTCCAAATTATGTCAAATGTATATGACTTATCCAGTAACATCTAATTCAGTGTCACAGCTAGGATGGTGCTCTTTAGCTTGGTTTTCTAATAGAAGTAAAATATTTTCAGGTATTAAACCAGATGGAGGATTTTACAGCTATGAAGCAATGAAAGAAGCAATAGAAAAAGGCATTGGACATACTGTTGGTGTAGAATGCAATATTGATTTATTTGGGAATCGCCAGCTTTTTGAGGTTTATGTGTGTGTTGATAAATGTGGTTCGGAAATCAAATTACTAAGTCATACCATGAAAGTTTGGGAGAGAGTGGTAGAAATGAGAGTGCGAAGGACGGTGTCTATTTCAGACAACCAGTTCGGGTTCATGCCGGGACGATCTACCACAGAAGCTATCCACCTTATTAGGAGGATGGTGGAACAGTACAGGGATAGGAAGAAGGATCTTCACATGGTGTTTATTGATTTGGAGAAAGCGTACGATAAGGTTCCTAGGGAGGTCTTATGGAGCTGCTTAGAGGATAAAGGGGTCCCGATTGACTATATTAGGGTGATTAAAGACATGTATGATGGAGCTAAGACTCGGGTTAGGACAGTAGGAGGCGACTCTGAACATTTTCCAGTTATTACGGGGTTGCACCAAGGGTCTGCGCTCAGCCCATTCCTATTTGCCCTGGTGATGGATGCACTGACTCATCATATTCAAGGGGAGGTGTCATGGTGCATGCTATTTGCTGATGACATTATTCTAATTGACGAGACACGAGGCGGCGTCAACGAGAGGCTAGAGATTTGGAGACATGCTCTTGAGTCTAAAGGTTTCAAGTTGAGCAGGACGAAGACGGAATACCTCGAGTGCAAATTTGGAGTTGAGCCGACGGAAGCGGGAGTTGAAGTGAGGCTTGACTCTCAAGTCATTCCCAAGAGGGGTAGTTTCAAGTACCTTGGATCGGTTATTCAGGGGATCGGGGAGATTGACGAGGATGTCACACACCGTATAGGGGTGGGGTGGATGAAGTGGAGGTTAGCGTCGGGAGTCTTGTGTGACAAGAAAGTGCCACCGTTACTAAAAGGTAAGTTTTATAGAGCAGTGGTTAGGCCTGCCATGTTATATGGAACTGAATGTTGGCCGGTAAAGAACTCACACATCCAGAAGATGAAAGTAGCGGAGATGAGGATGTTGAGGTGGATGTGCGGGCATACAAGAATGGATAAGATTAGGAATGAAGATATTCGAGAGAAGGTGGGCGTGGCCCCCATAGAGGACAAGATGCGGGAAGCAAGACTCAGATGGTTCGGGCACATTCAGAGGAGGAGCACTGATGCACCGGTGAGGAGGTGTGAGCGACTGGCTGTAGTGGGCACGCGGAGAGGTAGAGGACGACCTAAGAAGTATTGGGGAGAGGTGATCAGACAGGACATGGCGCGACTTAGGATTACTGAGGACATGGCCCTTGACAGGGAATTATGGAGGTCGAGTATTAAGGTTGTAGGTTAGGGGAGAGTTGTGAATATTTCTACAGCACAATAGAGTGAGACTAGCCAGTTAGGAGTTAGACTAAGAAGGTCATTGGTCGTCTATTGATGCAGGGCTTTACCTGCTAGTTTTACTATACCAGCCATCTTTTTCGTATTTCGTATTCTGTATTTCATATCTATTGTATCGCTGTTATTTTATTATGCATTTTTGTGGTACTAATATATCGGCTTCTGTTGTTTTTTTTAGCCGAGGGTCTCCTGGAAATAGCCTCTCTACCCTTCGGGTAGGGGTAAGGTCTGCGTACATATTACCCTCCCCAGACCCCACGTATGGGATTATACTGGGTTGTTGTTGTTGTTGTTGTTGTTGTTCTCGTTAAGTTTGTCTAATCTCATTGATTAAAGACATGTTGATTTCCAACAGACACAAATTTTCCTCAACTTTTCATATCAATGGGATGATCTTATTTTGATCATTGCAGTGGTGAAAATCCGAATGGAACACAATGAGAAAATCATAAATTCATTATGGAAAATGGATCCTTGAACGATTTAAATTGTAAATGAAAACACTTTGATCAGAAAGTTTTTGGGAGAGACCAGCCTTTGGAGATTTTAGAAAGGAAACAAATTTAGAGAAAGTCCATCAAAATATACCAAATAGTAGTATACCAAGGGAAGAACAATCAAGGCCAAAGGGCAAAGGGTGTTGCTGCACCAAAGCTATATATTTGCTTGATGGTTCTACTCATTCATTTGGGAGTGTTTGACACCTTTCCTTTGTTTATTTTTTTCAGTTGTTTTATTGTCCTTGATTTGATTATTGACACAATGATTCTAATTTAACGAACTTCCAAGTTGCAACAGTGATAGATAATAATCTCAGTTTGTCGTGAATCTTAATTGATATATAGCTTTCAACTTGTGTATGTATTATGGATTTGTTGAGCTGAGCATATTCGAGTATGAATGTGTTTTGATGATTGACAAACTAGAATCAACTGTGCCAAAAGAGTTTCGTGGACAGGATATTATGCTACTAAACTGGTGAACAGATATAATAAGCAAATAACAAGAGAACCAGGTTCGTAGCTAAATGATGTTCAAGGCTGATCAGACGCGTGAAGATTGAATGTGTGTGCAAGTTGGTTTCCTTGATCAGACGCGTGAAGATTGAATGTGTGTGCAAGTTGGATTCCAGAAGGAAACCAGTTCGTGCGCGATAAGAAAAAATTTGAGTTGGAGGAATCTATAAGGTTGAGGAGGTGGAAGCAAATAAGGAAACCAAATCAAATTTGGAGAAGGTTTTCCTTGAACGAAATATTCTAGGTTTTGGAGCATCGATTGGAGAAGGATTTTGTCCACCCTCATACCTATATAAAGATACCTATATAGTTGGCGCCTAAAGGCTAAAACTAATGCCATTCACATAAATCAAGCATTCACTCTTGGCAATAGCAACTACAGCAAGAAGGTGCTCTCAAAGGATTCAAGCTGCTCAACTAATGAATCTGTTCTAGAAGACGAAGAGGCCAGTCCTTTAGTTGTTAGGTTGAGTGTTTTTAAATTGTAACATGTTTGCTTTTGAGAAGTGTAATCATAGGGTAGCACCAAAATAATGAAGTTTTTGTTTTGCTTTCTAGACAATAGTTAGTTTGGAAAGAAGTCACTACAATTGGGTTGATTGTAAGGGCAGGACTCCTTAGTTATCGAGTTCTAACATAAAATTGCTCTTTGAAGTTAGTGACGTTTGAAGGCAAATCATATGAGAGTAGGTCGTGGTTTATACTCCGTTGAGCAAGGAGGTTTTTCACGTAAACATAGTAATGTTCTTTACATTCACCAATTGGTTCTTTCTGACTGACAGTAGTAGCTACCTTTTATTATACTAGTCAAGAAGAGTTGTGAACATTTTGGAAATGGGGTCTTTGCCTTTGATTTTCAACTTAATCATACTGATGAAAAGCTATGCAAGCAATTGAATTACCTATGCAAAGCAGGTTGTTCAAGGCAAGGAAAAACATTGTCCAAGATACTCCATTCTATAATAGGACTTTCTAGTTTCAAGAATTTGAATTGAAGGAACTCGAACATTGTGTAGTATTAAAATAACTAGTAGCTATTTGAGTAATCTAATGTTGGGAAGCCTTACTTACGAATAAACAAATCATGGATATATAAATCCGAAGAGAACTTGAAGAAGCCACAGACCCAAAACCCTGTACAACGCAAGCTTTGTAAACAACAAAACTTTATCTTGTTATCTAAAAGTAATATAAATCACATTTTCAAATGATAGCTAAATTCTTACAAACATAGAATCTGTTGCAACAACGTTCTTTCTTCTTCATATAAACCTGACCATCATATTAATATAACATTAAGACGTGACCATCCTTTGCCCTATTTTAGGCATAACATCTTCAATACCCACTATTTCTCTGTACACACACTATAGTGATGAAGTGTAAGAACATAGTGGGTTTTGAAGATGTCATGTGCAAAATAGAACAACAAAAACATAGATGTTAGCAACTGCTGGTATGCCAGGAAGAGGAATTTTGGTGAATTCTCTTGAATTACATATAACAACAAATATTTCAATTCATTTTCCTGCTTTTAGGAGAAGATATTGCAAAGGAAATGAGATTTGGATCTGACGGCTGACCTAGCCTTTGCAACAAATAAATAGGGGTCAATCATACAATTTTAGGGCAAAAATGTCCTTATAAGAAATTTACTACTCTCACGTCTCTTTTCCTTTTCCCTTTCATCAAGATCTGATATTATTATTATTTTATTTTAACTTTATTTATATTTTCTAAAACTATTTAGTGTGTATAATTTTTTTTTTTGTACTTTTAAATAGAATTAAACAAAATTAGTTAGACTTTTCCAAAAATATTTTTTTTTTAAATCATTCATAATTAAAAGAAATTTTTGGCACAAAGGATATCCCGAAGGTGTTAAAAGAAATTTTGTACCTTAAGGCATCTCCAATCTTTACCGCATTTTTGGTCCCCAAAATGGTGATTTCCCTATTTTGGGGACAACTTACTTCAACCATTCCTCCATTTTTTTCGCCAAACTTTTTTATATTCTTCTCTTTCTTCTATATTATATTATTATCTTTCATTTCAATTTCATTTTTTAATTTTCATTAAACAAATTTCATCTTTTATTTTTATTAATTTGTAATTTTCATTAAAAAAATTCCATAAAATTTTAAATAATATAATTTATAAGCAATTATTATAGATTAACTAATAATTCAAATAAAAGTGAAATCATTGCGATACAAGATTAATTAAATACATATTACATAACGATAAAATTCATCCGAAATACTACATATATATTCAACTTCAACCTCTAGTATTCTCCAAATCATCTATTAATGCATTACAAAGTACAAAATGAGCATCTTTGTCATTAATTCTTCTATGTCGAGCTAAAAATTCTTGAAATCGTCGTTTTTTATCTACTGTCATTTCTACTGTTGGAGTTGGACTTTTCAATTTTAGCAACATCTAATATTTTATATTCGCACCTTTCAATTTTAGCAATATCTAATATTTTATATTTGCACCATTTATTTTTTGAGATAATTATAGATTTTTTGTACAATTATAAATTATAATAAAATTAACTTACAATTTTACATAAAAATAATAAATGCACGAAAATTAATTTTATCAAAATTATACACCAAATTTATGATGTAAAATTAATATTATAAAGACATTACATAAACATAATTAGGTATATATATAAAGAGATAAATTAAAAGATTAAATAATAAAATAATAATAATAAAGTGATGAATAGTAATGAGGGAGATGAATAGTGTATCTCATATTTGAGGGAACACTATTCATCTCCCATTTTGGGGACAAAAATGAGGGAGGGTTGGAGCTAAATTACCCCAAAAATTACCCCCATTATGGAAAATGAGGGTAAGGTTGAAGATGGCCTTAGGCATTTAATGACATTCTACTAACTTCTTTTCTGGTCAGAAGTAAGATTAGAATTTAATGACATTCAGGAAATTCTTATATTCTAGAATTTATTATAGAAAAAATTAACAGACTACAACTTTAATGGGTGAAAAATAAATAAGTTTTAAATTTAAATTTACTTTCCATGATAAGATGTGTAGATTTACTTTTTCAAAAATATGAAAGATTATATTTACTATAAAATTAAAAATAACTTTTTAAAATAAAAGGATTAAACTAATGAAAATTTTACGTTATCAGTGAGAATTTTAATAAAATCTCGATAATTTGCAAATGCAAATACTAAAAGGTTACACGCTACATATATCCAAAAAAAAATAATCGAAAAAGGGTCAAAAATATCTCTTTACTATTTGAAAATGTTCACTTATATCCTCTATTATACTATTGGTCCACAACAATCCTTGATGTCATAAAACTAGTACATAAATACCCCTCTGCCGCTAGGACCCTCTACTAGCAAAATTATCCCACGTGACCTGACATATCGTTGATCGCACCTATCAATCGAAAAAATTTGATTTCTTGGTTGCATTTTCGGATTTACCAAAATGCCAAAGCTTGTTGGAGCAGCTTTAGCGGACAGGAATTTATTTTGTCAAAAGATAGAGGACCAAAGAACAGTGTGTCCAAATAGATTTGACAAAATTTAAGTGCATTGTGCAAGTTGGTAAAGGAGGGGAAAACATGAAAATCTATATAATCTGTTACTATAAAATTAAATTACAAAGATGTATATTATAATTAAAAATAGCTTTCCCTATGATATAAAGCTGAGCTTTGTAGTTGGAAAAGGGAATCTAAAACTGCTTCTAGCATAAAGCAAGCGAAGGAGGTGGCATAAGGTAGTAATGAAACAGCTTTCTTTACCCTTTTTAGAAAGTATACTAGGGGAAATGACCGCCTATAAAGAAAATCTTTACACACTAAAAGCCTATAGCATTGAACTAGAAACCAAATGTACCATCATATAAAAATCTTTCATTATGCTCGGAACATTTCAGTAAATCATGAATTATGAGATTTTCCTTTTTGTTGTGGCAGCTGGAAAGTATCTTTCACTTCTTTGAGTTTAATTAGTTGCCAAGCGGTCCTGGGTTTATTTCACATTGTCTGAAATCAAATCCGAAAATGAAACCAAGAAATCAAAATTTTGGATTGATTTTTAGTGAAAGAATGGTGGCCAAGACTAGTGGAATTTGATGGTGGTGGAAGAATAGGTGTATGGCGAAGGAGGAGGTAATGTTGGTGGTGATTAGGAGTGGCAAACGGGCGGGGCAGGGCGGATATGGTTCGGGTCAAAACGGGTAATGAAAAAACAAATCAATTATCCGACCCGACCCATATTTAATACGGATAAAAAACGGGTTAACCGGCGGATAATATGGGTTACCCATATTATCCATGACTTCTTGTATATGATCACTTTTGGGTGAATTTTTAGTCTCCCTAACTTGAGGAACCCCTAACTTGAGGCTTTACAAATGTAAAAGTTAGACTCATTGGTTATTCATTGGTTACTCATTAGTTATCCATTTACTAAATGGATAATATGGTTCTTATCCATATTTAACCCGTTTTTAAAAAGTTCATTATCCAACCCATTTTTTAGTGGATAATATGGGTGGTTAACTATTTTCTTTTAACCATTTTGCCACCCCTAGTGGTGATTGAGTGAAGAGGGAGGTGGTGGTGGAAGAAGAAGTAGGATAGGGACTAAAATGAGATAGGCGCGATGAGGTGGCATGCCACGTGGTATCTACTTCAGTGATATGTGAGTCCACATGAAATAATTTTGCCATGGTGGAAGGTTTTAACGGTAAAGGGGTATTTTTACACCAATTTTATGGCGTCTGGGATTTTTGTGAACTAATAGTATAACGGAAGATATACGTGAACATTTTCGAATAGTAGATGGGTATTTTTGACCCTTTTCCAATAAATAATTCCCTCTTCTGATGGTTGTTTATACGGAAAGGGGCCAATGGTTGTTTATACGGAAAGGGGCCAAATATATCCTTGTATTATCAGAAAAGATTTAAATGTATTCATCGTTATATTTGGAGTCCAAATATATCCCTGTCATTATATTATTGGTTCAAATATACCCCTTTTCCGTTAAGTTTGTCCAAAATGGACATTTAATCCTACGTGACACTAACATTTGATGAGGTAGATGTCACATGGCTTGCCACCTCAGCACCCCTAACCCATTTTACCCCTTTCTTCTATTCTTTCCACCACTAAAAATTTTTTCCCCTCCACCACTATTGCCACTATTACTGCTAGCATGAAAAATATTGTATTTCAAATTTTATTCTTTTATATATGGATTAGGGGCGTTGATGTGGCATGCCATGTGACATTCACCTCATCAAATATCAGTGTCACGTAGGATTGAATATCCATCTTGCACAAACTTAACAGAAGAGGGATATAAATGAATCAATAGTATTACGACAGGGGTATATTTAGACCCAAAGTATAACGACGGGTATATTTAAACCATTTTTCGTAGTACATGGGTATATTTAGCCATTTGCCGTTGCTTATATTATGTACTCTTCTTTGATCACTATACCAAGTACACATGAATATGCTTTCTTCGTCGCAAATTTGATGTGTTCAATCATTTCATTAAATTCCGGGTTATAGTTGAACTTTTTTTTTGGAAAATTCATCAAACAATTTCAATCAGATTGGGGAGGGGAATACCCAGCACTATAACACTACTTAGCCGAAAATGCCATTGTACAGAGAAGCTCTTGCCCGCACATACCTGAACAAAATGGATGTGCTAAATACAAACACTGCCACATCACTAAAACAGGCCGAGCTTACTTATAACATTATCAGTACCACCTAAAAATTGGGATCATGCCTTTGCCGCTGTAGTTTACACAATAAACCATTTACCTACCCCAAAACTCAACCATAGATCACCTTACTAATTAATTTTTTACGTGACCTAGAATATAACTTTCTTTATGTTTTTGGTTATTGTTGCTATCTATGGCTTCGTCCTTACACCGAAAATAAACTTGAACATCGTTCTATCAAATGTGTGTTCCTTGGCTATAGTGTTCTCCATAAGGGTTATAAATGCTTGTCGTTATCTAATAAAAAAATTTACTCGCACCAGGTCTTAGTTGATGAGCAGGTGTTCCCGCTTAAAGAAAGTGATGGGAGATCTTCAATTCTCAGCCCACTGCCAGCATCGATTGCTATTTTTTCTCTTGGATAGCCTACCACATCATTATCCCACCATGATATCCCCCCTCCGCAAATAAGACTAACACAAGCATCAGCAGAATCAACTAGTTCACCTGCCAACAACATAATTATAAATCCAATACCTCCAAGTGCACCCCAACCACCTTCTCCACTCACAATTGGCTCCACAATACATCCAAACCACAATACAAATGCTCAAAACGAACACCCCATGGTTCCAAGGTCCCAAACTGGACACTTGAAACCCAAAGTTCATCACACTACATCTGCCGCACTCACCACCCCCAACCACTTATCAAGAGGCAGCAAAACACCGAATTTGGCGTCAAGCAAAGTTAAATGAAATAGATGCCTTAATGACCAACGGGACATGGGATTTGGTACCAAGATCACAAACCACAAATGTGATCGGTTGCAAGTGGATTTATCGCATCAAGACCAAACCGGATGGATCGGTTGATCGTTACAAGGCCAGACTCGTGGTAAAAGGTTTTCATCAAAGACCAGGCGTGAATTATGATGAAACCTTTAGCCTCGTCATCAAACCAACCATGGTTCGTCTTATTTTATTTATTGAAGTAAACTCCAACTGGCCTATCCATCAGCTTGATGTATCAAATGCATTCTTGCATGGGACACTTGAAGAACCAGTATACATGGAACATCCCCAAGGCTTCCTTGATCGCACCAACTGCATCATATGTGTTCATTAAAGAAGTCATTGTACGGTTTAAAACAAGCCCCACGGGAGTGGTACTTTTGTCTATAACATCATTAGAAAATATTGGTTTTGAAGGATCCAAGGCTGACAGCTCCCTTTTTATCTACTCCTCTGGAAAAAAATTTGGTTACTGCCTTGTGTATGTTGATGATCTAATTTTGACAGGATCCACAGTTACCCTTCTCCGGAAAATCATTCAATAACTTGGGTCAGCTGTTGCACTTAAAGATTTGGGTTCGCTCTCATATTTTCTTGGAATAGAAGTGACCTGCCGACCGAATGGTCTTAAACTCTCCCAATCCAAGTATATCTCAAATCTCTTGAGACGTTTGAATATGCATGAAGCTACCCCTGTGTCCACGCTATCTTCTCCACAAACAATCATATCCAAGGATTCTTCTAATAACTTTGAAGATCCTACATTATTTCGGCAAGTGGAGGGAACACTTCAATACTTAGCCCTCACTCGACCTGACATTACCATGGCAATCAACAAGGCAACTCAATTCATGCACTCACCCTCCATAAACCATTGGCAAGCCGTGAAACGAATACTCAGGTACTTAAAAGGGACAATAGATCATGGTCTTATTCTCAAACCTTCAAGCTCTCCAACTCTTTTTGCTTTTTTTGATGCGGATTGGGGTGGTGACAAAATTGACCGAAAAAGTACCTAAGCGTATGTCGTCTTCCATGGCACTAATCTCATCTTATGGTGTTCGAAGAAACAAAACACAGTTGCTCGGTCTAGCACACATTCAAAGTACCGTGCCTTAGTATCAGCAACATCTGGAGTTTACTGGCTGCAATGTCTTCTTAGAGAGCTCCAGCATCCCCTTCATACCACACCAAGAATCTGGTGTGACAATGTGCCGGCCACAATGGTTAAGATTCGTTGTCTCTCTTAAGAATATATGAATTTCCCCTCGTATAAGATTCGTTTTGTCTCTCTTTCTTTTCTTTTGCCTTTTTATTTGTCTGGAGAGAGCTTCCTTTTCTGCTAAATCCTTCTCTTTCATTGTTTGCAAGGACATTTACTTAGACGTGCTGCGTAATGCAATTAAGTGGATTAGTTAGAGCTTGACACAGTTGCCAATGAATTAGATATGCTCAAATCAAGCTCGGAACACAAGTGAATTTAAAAATAAAAAAAAAAGATTGTATGTCTTCTAACAAATCTTTTTCCCTTTACTATGGATTGAAAGAGAATACATCATTCATATTGAATCACACATTTGGCAACGGACAGTTGAAAAATTGAACAATCCACTGTCCCAGTAGTTCAACTCTCCTACCTCCCTTGTTCCTCAACACCACCAAGAAAGAAGAAGATAGATTGTCAACATCTCAGCACAAAACAAGAAAATAGGTATAATCGGTACAAATTGCATGACAAACTGAGGTGAGAACAGGTGCCTGACACTTCCAGATCCAAACGCCTCAGCTATTTTGAAGAATGAACATACAGAGGAGAAATCTGGTACCTTCATCAGACGTAGGAGCAGTGAGAACACCACAAGAAAAGAGCAAGATAATATCATCTTATGGCTTATAATGAATGAACCATTAGTGAAGGTTAGAGGTCCTAGTTACTCCCGTTATCATTTCCCCGTACCGTTACTAGGAAATTGGAGAGGACCATCTTTGGAAATTGGAATAATCTCCAGTTGGAGCTTTCATTTCAAAGCACATGAGAAGGAGCTTACCTAGAGAATAATAACTGGCTAGAATAGAATTTACTCTCTCCTGAACCTTATTGGAATTTGAAATGCTAGGTCGATATTCCTAAAAGGAAATAAACATCACTTATTTTCAATGCTGGAAACTTATGAGGTCGTTTGGTACGCGACTAGATTATCCTAGGATTATAGTCAAGGGATTATAATCCCTAGAATAATTTATCCCAACGGAAAGGTGGGATAAAATAATACCAAGTTTGATGGGATAAAGTGGGATAAGATGGGATATCCAGGATTAAGCTGGGGACAAAGTTTATATTATGTTTGGTTGACGGTATAAATTTATCCCGGAATAAATTTAATTTATACCGTCAACCAAACATAGTATAAATTTAGTACCACACTTTATCCCACCTTATCCCGCGTACCAAACGGAGAGCAATACGAGATAACCAATAAGCTCTGCTATAGCTAAAAGCTCACGCTGGCGTCTATTTGCAGCAACAGTTCTTTCAGCAGTGAAAAACTTCTTGTGTCTTCCAAATTTGTCTCAGCTGCGCCCGGAACCAGCTGCGATTTTCAAATCGGCTTCTTCTGTGCTATAATCTCAGAAAGATTTAGACTACCTGTAACAAATGTGCATTAAAGACAATCAAAACAGGAGCATTTGCCGTAGCAGCATCAAAAAAATTTGGAAATTCCTTCGCTTCATAACTGCAGCTCAAAACTTCCAAAACAAAAAAAAAAAAAGATTTGAAGACAATTTCATTTAAATATCTATGTATCTAAGAATATAGAGTGAAGCACATGACGAATACTTCAATATGTACAAATGTAATGCTGGGAAAAAACTAGTTGGAAACAATAGAAAGAGCAAGGGAGAACCTTCGCTGTCACCATAAACATGATTTATCAGAATCAAGAAAAGTACACATATCCCAGTTCTCATCTCTGGCAATTCAGTTTAGTGCAAGCTTTTCCACAAGGTTAAAATTACGGCCTTTTGACGATGGAACCTTTCAAGAAAAAATAAGATGAATTCCAAAACCAACAAGCTCTCCAGCTACTAGCTTGTTAGCGAACTTCAGCATTGACTACAGCAGTACAGCTAGAAGCTAGGTTGACCAGTTTTATTTGCAATATTTGAGAAGCTGAGTGCATCCAAAGGGCAAGGGGCAGCATTGATAAAGGTATGCAAGAATATGATTTTAGCATATCCAACCTACTTTCACAGATTCAAATCTTAGCTACTGTTCAGAAATAAGCGTACTTATCAATTCTTGCTGATTGCTACTACTAATACTGATTGATTACGAACAATAAAGTCGAGTGAATCTCATACTTTTGCCAGTGTGAACTAAATTATAACAATTTATTGCCTTTTATTCACTAAATCTACATTTATCACTTGTCATGAAGAGTCCGTAAATAGCACATAGGTAGAACACACTAAGAGTAGAATACAATAAGCAATCTTAATTACTTCTTAAAACACCAAATAACCACATGATATAGCTACCTTTAAAAGCAATGATAATGTACAATGATCCACAAATACTTCTCAGAACATCAAAAGAACCACATGATACAGCAACCTTTAAATTTAATGATACTAAATTAAATGATGATCTTACAAATATACACCATCAAAAAACATGGTCTATAAACTGCTCCGGCTAACATCTGATTGGCTAGGATTAGGAATGATAAGCTGCATTCCTGAACAATTTGAACAACAAGATACATCATAGGGAAAAGATCAACCAGAGTAAATCCCAAATCCAGCACCCTAAAAATCTTGAAGCTGAATTTTCAAGAGAAAAAGTGAGAATGTACCGTTGTTAGAGGAGTTGTCGTCAAGTGCAGTATCTATTTAAACTCGACTTCAGCAGCTTCAGAGAAGTTGTCAAGTGTTACTCTAGATAATTCAATAGAAGGAATAAACAGTATAGAGGTCTTTCATTACCCCTTACAGGGTATCAAATTCTCCTCCTTGGCTTTCTCCTCACAGAAATCAAGCAACAAGTCATCAATATGGCATGTCTTGACCTTACTATACTTTTAAGCAGCTATCCAACGTTCTCTTCCAACAAGCTTATCCAAGTAATATTCTCCATGTAAGAATCCTTTTAGAATCCATAACAAGGTTAAATTTGAAACCCGAATCTTGCTGTAAGCCTTATCCACTCCTACATGATACAAGGAATGAATCTCAGCAGGCGCCCATCAGCCTCATATTTGAAAAAAGAAGAAAGTTATACAGCTTGCTTGCGGCTATTAAAAGGTTCTTCCCTTTACTAATAAAAAGAGATAGAAAAAATGGTAGGCTAAAACATGATTTGAACCGCTAGCCTCTACTTTAGAACCATTCTCCTCTAGTATTGTTGTGAAGCTCATTCAACAATATTCTTCTTACTATAACTAAGATGAACTACATCCTTGGGGTTGTGGGGGGGGGGGAGCGTAGCATAGGGAGAGCACGGGAAACATAGGGACTTGTGAGAAGGGAAGGAGTGTAGCATAAAAAATTATTTTCCTAAAAATATTTTCTACTTTCTAACCAAACACTAGAAAATATTCTCCGGAAAAATCTTTTCACTTACCAACTAAACAAGTGAAAATAAGTGATAATACCACGCATTTTCCTTCGTACCAAACACACCCTAAGAGTAAAATACAATAAGCAATCCATAGTTACCTCTCAAAACACCAAAATAACCACATGATATAGCTACCTTTAAAAGCAATGATACTGTATAATGATCCACAAATACTTGTCAAAACATCAAAAGAATCACATGATACAGGTACCTTTAAAAACAATGATACTAAATTAAATGATGATCTTACCATCAAAAAACATGGTCTTTAAACTGCTCCGGCTAACATCTGATTGGCTACGAATGATATGCTGCATTCCTGAATAATTTGAACAGCAAGATACATCATTAGGAAAAGATTAACCTGAGTAAATCCCAAATCCAGCACCCTAAAAATCTTGAAGCTGAATTTTCGATGCATGAGCATGACCTATTGAACACAAGGCATTTTCTCTAGCCTCCCTAAATGGATACATGATTTCCCATGTGAGCAAGATGAACTCCATTATACACATCAATATACGATAATATACTCTTAAAAATGAAGGGATAAGTGGAACTAAATACACTTTCAAGAGAAAAAGTGAGAATGTACCGTTGTTAGAGGAGTTGTCAAGTGCGGTATCTATTTAAACTCGACTTCAGCAGCTTCAGATAAGTAATTCAATAGATAGAAAGAATAAATAGTACAGAGGCCTTTCATTACCCTTTAAAGGGTATAAATTTCTCCTCCTTAGCTTTCTCCTCACACAAATCAAGCAACAAGTCATCAATATGGCATGTCTTGACCTTACAGCTATCCAACGTTCTCTTCCAACAAAGATTATCCAAGTAATATTTTCCAACCCTTTCTCCATGACAATGTTATTTGTGAAACTTGAATCTCTCCCTCTTCCAAGAATCCTCCAAGTTATAGAAAGCATGAACTCAAACCATAGCACAAGTTCTTACTATAACTAAGATGTATTTATTACATTCTTGGGAGAACCTTGGATCCAAGGGCCTAAATTTACTGCCACTTGTTCAAAAGCCGTGTATCAGTATAGTTGCTACCAAAACAAATGAAAGATGTAAACCCTCTACACTTTCTTTGTAGCTTTTGCACAATATCTCTTAGGTCCTGCATACAATTTCTTGTTGAAAACCTTATTCTGTGGTAGCATCCAACTATCCTCATCGTTGGACAAAGAAAGAAGTCAAAGATGCTAAGTAGCATATATAGCAACTTCATGTGGCCGAGTAGTAATAAAAATTACACTACTGTTAGCATCATCAAAGCCCAATTTAAGTCAACCCATGAACTATATGTCCAAATACAATCAAGAATGATAGGGGATTCTCTTGAGCAATACTCCCTCCGGTTCACAATAAGTGACCAATTTGCTTTTAGTACGCCCATTAAGAAAATACTAAATTCTATACAAAAATACCTACTATAACTAAACTACCCCTAATTAAACATTTAATGTGAGGAGTAAAAAACTTTTTAGGAATATGTACATAGGGGTTATTTTGTAAAAACAAATTGAATTCTTTCTTGATTACGTAACTGGACACTTATTTTGAACCAAAATGAAAAATCAAATTGGTCACTTATTGTAAACGGGAGGGAGTAATAGTTTTATTCAGTTGAGCTACCTTTTTATCTTTGGGAGCTTTCTCGAGAGAAGTAATCTGAACAATGTTTTTTATAGAATATATAAGATCTTTTACTCCATAAGACTTAGATAATATATTTGGTGATAAACAAAACCCCTAAATATAAATTTCAAATTTGAATTTTTATGGAAGGGAAATGAATTAGGAGAGAAAGAAAGAAACCTTATGTAACTTGAATACAGTACAATCATTTACAATTATGCAGCAAAGAGATTTACATAGACATCTATTCACTGCAAACTAAACATTAACCTTGCTTCTGTTAGCCAGAACCGCATACAATTTAACAAGCTCTTCCTTCACCATGAAAAGTACAGAGGCTGCAAAGACGCTCTGTACTATCTTTGTGCGCATTCCCTGATAGAAGCTTTTGAATCCTTCATGACGAATCATCTTAATAACAGCATCTGCTGTACCTGAATATCTTAACGAGATATTTCCACCAATCTCCTGCTTGGCTTGAAGCCTAGACTTAACAACCAACAATGGATATGTCGAAACAGTTGCTCCTAGTTTAGCAAAGGCTCCGATTACAAAAACCTCCCAAGCAGTTGTATTTTGTACATATTTCTTCTTTGCAGCACGTTTAGTCCTTAACTGCTTTGACAAACTTTCATAAATCATGAACTGAATCGAGGGATTGGACACCATGATCAATGCTGGGATGACTCCTTTCCAAAATCCAATAACTCCGGATTCATCATAAATCTCACGTGCTGCTTGCAATGTTCCATAGGGATGAGGTTTCGATGAATCAAGCTCGGCCAGTTTAGCCTCCAATGAAGCAGCAGTGAAGAGATTTTCAGAAGCTTCCTTTAAAAGGGATTGCCTCTTTGCCTCCAAAATTTTCCTTTCTGCTTGTGTATGAGTCTGCATACGAGTAACAAGAATCCATATAGGGTTTGTCAGTAATACATTTAGTGATCCAGCAAGAGCTGCCACGACAAGCCAAGAGAACGCCCCAACAGAGCCATCCCCTCGACCTTTTTTCTTATTTGCAGATGCTATCGCCTCAGCCTTGTTCTTGAAAACCTGGTAAAAATAGTAGTACACACCCTGTGACACAGTGGTTCCAAGCAGGGAAGGCTTCAGGCCGCTATAAAGCCCCAACAAACCTTCGCTTCTAACTACCTGCAAAATTTGAAAAAGTGCACTGCCACGAGAATCCCGGCCCTTTTTCGTGACCCGCTCCGTCTGTTGCCGGGTATTGACAGTTTGGAGGGGGTAAGTAATTATTTGTGCAATTATGCCTCCACCAGCTCCAGCCAGCCCATTAGCCAAGGCACTCGACATGTTCAGTCTTTATTGTTCAGAGTAAGGACACTAGTTGTGCCCGGCAAACAAACTTCCTATGTTAATCTCAACAATGGTTAGTAACAAGTCCAACTAAACATTGACAATACACTTAAGCTCACTTGGTTTAGAAAAAAATTATATATTGTCATACAAAGATTTAATAATGCAAGGATTCTGATGGAGGGATTATTTTATATCAAACTTTTGGTTCGTAGTAACTAAGAAATGGATATGCAGTGTACAACTTAAACTTGTATCAAACTTTATCCATGTTTAATTCATGATGGTATTGCTAATAACACATTGGCGTTGGTATAAAATAATATAGGAATTGGAGTATAAAGCTGTACTAGGCATGTATTAACTACACAGGAATTGAAATTGCTACCAAACATTGGATAAGCAATGCATATATTTTACACCCTTATTTTGTCCAATATATCTAACCAAACACATCATTATTGAGTTCAAGATTGGAGATAGCCAGAGACTAAAGGAAAGGTTTTTGACTTACTATTTAATGGTGCCACAGTGCTCATACTTCAATTAATTAATGTATCCCCAACCTAGATGTCATCTCTATAATTGGCATGCCTGGACCAGGTAAAACACCAATATATATATATATATTATATATATATATATATTCCATCTCATCTCAGAAAATATTTTTGATCAGATATGTCTTACCCAACTTATGCATGCCAACACTGAGATAACATCCAGGTACGACAATACTTTTGTGCAAGAATGGACGTAGGATAATTACTTAAAAGATCGTCAAACCTAGATGTTATCTCAATTGTTGGTATGCCAGGATCGGGTAAAAAAAACAAAACATACACTCTACAACTCTATATCATACTCAGAATATATATATTTTGGGCAGAAATGTCTTACCCAATCAGGCACAAAACAGGCTTATTGAGGAAACCCTACTTTTCTAAGGGGGCAAGGGAAAACGAGCATTTATAGAGCGGTACTAGGTTAAAGGTCTGACTTGGCATAACATGGGCTTCAGTTTTACATTTCCAGCTGAATGTGGGCTTGTGTTTTCAGTTTTAGCTTGTGAGTTTTTGGGCCACAATTAATGGATTTTGCTGATATTGGCACGGTAAGACAACGTACCCCGCAATTGGCAGAAAAAGGCATTAACTATAGATATTGGCATCGACTAGCCAATAAATATATATCAATAAATAAATATTGTTCATATCAAAATGTATATTATAACTTTATTTTCTTTCTTTGTGTATATCAAAATATATATCATAATTTTATTTTCCTTTTTTGTATATCTAAAATATAAAATTATAAATATAGTTGTTTATAATTTATTGTTCTCTATATCGAAGTGTATAACACCAAAAATATTTGTATTTTTTTTATATTAAAGTGTATAACACATTAAATAACGTATATACCAAAATGTATATCACAATTTTAGTTTTCTTTTATATATATATAAAATTATAAATGTAGTTATTTATAATTTATTATTACCTCTATATTCAAGAGTGTAACGCAAAAATAATTATATTTTTTTATATATTACAGTGTATAACACATCAAATAACGTGTATACAAAACTGTATATCACAACTTTATTTTCCTTTTTTGTACATCTAAAATATAAAATTATAAATATAGTTGTTTATAATTTATTGTTATCTCTATATCCAAGTATATAACATAAAAATAATTATACTTTTTGTATATCATAATGCATAACATATCAAATAATGTGTATACCAAATGTATATCACAACTTTATTTTCTTTCTTTACATATATTAAAATGTATATCAAAAATTTATTCTCCTTTCTTGTATATCTCAGTGTACCACATATAATTTTTCATGAATAATTATATGAATATACATAAATATAAGAATTACACTCTCACCAAGATTTGATGTAACGTTTTTCCCAACATTGATTTCTAGGAAGTTGCCAGCTATTATCACGTCAGAGAATTGATGATTGATCATAGAACATATAAGTGCCCTCATAGAACAAATCAAAATGAGTATGATACATCAACTCTGGTTTTGTATGAGTCTCCATTTGTCCAGATTTTATTTGATTTAAACATCCTCGTCTTTCAGTGACCATACCATATTTCCGTGCTTCGCTCAAACTCATCAAAACAAGTGGGTGGGGGTGGGGGGCAAGCAGCGAACAAGGGGGGATGGGAGCAGCGAAGAACAAGGGAGTGGGAGCGGCGAACAAGAGGGAGGGGCAGCAAATGGTGAGAGAGAATAAATAAGAAAATAGTAGGTTTTTAGGATTTAGTTATATAATGCCAATTATTTGGGGCTGTTTTTGACAAACTTAATATAAGGTTAAAAAAAATTCAATTTCTCTTATGTGTGTCACATGATGTCATTTTTTCAGTTACAAGTTGCAGTCCTAATTCGTGCTAAAAGTTTCTCGATCATCATTTTTTATTTAATTATTTCTGAAAATGATGTTACATGGATATTTTAAACCACTATTTATATTTTAATCATGTTAAGAAATATTTTGAGAAAAGCCTCGAATCAAATTTTCAAAGCACGCTTGGACAAATTTTCTTCGATTGCTAGAATTTAGAAGCACGTTTTGCAGACTTTTAAAGTACACAACAATTATGATGATCGTTAGGATTCACCACTAAACTATGATCATCAATAGAATTTTGGCCACAAATGCTTACAACATTCTAGTGATCCATCAGGATTTTGTGGCAAAATTTTGATAATCACCATAACTATTGTGTGCTTTACAATTATGCCCAGCGTGTTTTAAACTCGTAGCGCTTAAGGAAAATTTTATGCAGCATGCTTTAAATTATGGCATGCGACTTTTTAATAAAATATATGTTATCGATATTAAAAAATTAATAGTGGCACAAAAGTATCATATTTGTGTCGTTTTCCATAACCATTTGGTATTTGAAGTTTGCGATGTTTGGTAAGGAAAAGAGTTCCCAAAGTCAAACCTAATGGTAGTGAGATAACGATATGTGCGGCATTTGCACAAATGCTCGTACATGAAAGTAGAGTGTCGTCATTGATTAATTATCTAGAGATTATTGTTTAATCCTATTGTATATATCACTGCTATGATTTTATTTTAATGAATTCTCGGATGATACTTTTGACTCATACAATCAAAATCTTATCATATAACTGTGAGCACGTGATTTTTATTTTACGCGACAATCATTCCAAAAGAAACAAAATAATAGCAATTGGTCTTGCTGTACATTTTGCTGGATTTTTACGTGGCATTTTTTTTTTTTGCTAGTTATTTGTGATTTTGCCCGTGGTTGTTTTATTCAAAAAAAAATATATATAAAAAATATATGTCTATATGTCGTGTGGACCGTAATCTGTTTATTAAAAGAAAAATAAAATATGTGTGTCCTTCATTGTATTTTGTCATTAAGTGTTTAGTATAATTAAATGTTAATTGTGTGATAATTGTTGTCCAATGTTTACATGGTATTATTTGGCAAATTAATTTAAGGAATTAAAAAGAAAAAAAAAAGAAGGAGTTTCGGACTTGGGCCAGTCCGATTTTAAAACAAACAAGCCCAAACAAACTCAGCCCAAACCCCATGTAAACCCGGTCCAGACCAGCTGGCCTCAGGGGGCATTCCAAACGATACCGTTTTACTGCAGTCCGATCTGGGCCGTTGATCTCAAATTGATCAACGGGCAAGATCAATTCCCCATAACCCACTGAGAAACCCGACCCGTTTCCACTCAGACCGACCCAAACCCCTTTTGGATGAAACGACACTGTTTCCCCATCAGATGAAAGATCTGGGCCTTCCATCTTGCCTCATCCAACGGCCGAGATCAACCCACCCATTCCATATATAAGCCCCTTAACATACCCTGCCCCCTATCCAATACCCCAGCCTTCGTCTCCACAGACCCTTCCCCTCAAACCCTAGCCGCCCCCATCTCCCTTTACCAGAAATCCGGCGGCATGAACGCCGGTGACCTCGCCCTTAACACCATAGAACCCCCTTGCCATCCGGAACACGGATCTGTTAACCACGTAGTTCGAATACCATCCCACATTCTCGAATCTTCATTTGAAGATTCGAGTCAAAACTCGATCTACACCGTTTAACCCCAACTTCACACCAGACACTCCCCAGACCCCCCTCGTGACCAAACCATACTTGGTTTGGTCCGAATCTGACCAGGGAAGCATGAATCCCGGATCTAGTTTTTGAACCTTAGGGTTCCTCGTCACTGGTCCGTGTCTTGTTCGAGCCAAAGAAATTAAGGTCTAATGGACCTTAATCGAAGTGTTTCTCATCTGAGAAACACTTCGATTAAAGACCGTTCAGCCTTAAGAAAGGTCTGTCCGAGTCCGAGTTAAGGTTTTGATCTTTCGAGGTTTAAGGTGAGTTCTTTCTTTTCTTATTTGTTTTGGTTCATCTGATTGTTGTAAAGGTCTGTTCATGTTTTGTTTGTGTCCTTGACTTTTATCAACTGTGCCTTGACCACTTTGCCTGAACCTCTGTTGTTTGATTGAGTCTTTCCATTTGTTCTGATAATGTGTATGTAAGTGTTGTGCAACTAGCCGATTTTCAAATTTGGACTGACTAATTGATTTCTCGAGTACCACTTTGCTTAGTCAGTATAATTCAAATCATGTGTCGATACTGTTAAATGTCTGATTTTTGGTTACGATTGTATGTGTTATAACTAGTATAGTCGAGTCGACATATGTCGTCAATTAGTTTCAGTTGTCCGAACAATAACAAATCGATTTACTTTTGATAAGCATGGCTTGAATCACTTAGGAACTGAGTTTAGTGCTTATAATTAGTAATTTGAATCAGAAGTGTAAAAGAGCAATGTTCTGTTTAGTCACGGTTCTGAAATTGGAAAGCATGTGCACTTATGCACAACATGTGCATTTTGTGCACAGCCTGTGCCCTGCCTAAGTGTTTTTGAATTAAATAGTTTGACAGCATGTGCTGTTAGACTACATTCTGCTGCCCATTACCTTGCTTTAGTTCAAAAATATTAAACCTTACCTAAAAGTAAGTCTGCCAGGGAATATCATGGGCTGGTGTTCTTATTTTAAATAGTAAGTGGAATCTGAAAATAAGATAGCACATGGGAGGGGTATCTGATTAATCTAACAGGCTGTAAAAGGGGTGATGTTAAGGATATAAAAGGAGGAGGACATCTGATAGAAAAAAAGGAGGGGAACACCACCTGATATTAGTGAACATAGAGAGGGCATAGATAGGGAGAAGAAATTGTTAAGAAAACAAAAGAAAAGGGAGAACTGGGAGGGAATTAAGAAAGATAGGGGACAAGGGATTGGAGGGGAGGGAGCTGAAATACATACATATAGAACATATAGGAGACAGAGATAGGGGAGGAATACATCTGATATTAGGGAACACACATAGGGAACTCAGACTGGACTGGGGGTTGGGATTTTCAGAACAGATAGAGAGAAGTTAAGAAATAGAAAGCATACAGTCAACAATCAGAAACTGTTTTCTTCCTATTGTTGTTTGGGTTTCATTTGTTCAACCTGTTCAATCAATTCTAATTCTTTGAAGTCCCAGTTGAGTCTACTAGTCGAGTGTTTTCATTGGTTTACTACTGGTTTTGTTCTGCCTGGAGTTCTGATTCTACTCCACTGTGTGCTGCTGTCATTTGGTTACTCTTTCTATCGGCTATAGTTGCATTCTTGCACTCGAGCCTGTTCTGCTGTGTTACTTTGTTTGCTGCTGTTACTTTGTTCCTGCTGCTGCTGATTTGCTCTATCTTCTTCCTCTTCTTCTGTTGTATTCAACATCCAGGTACACATTTCATACTGATGTAACCATGAAAGGCATGAATTGAAAGATCTGAAGAATGTTTAATCATCTATTGCCTTACTTACAGCTTTTTGCGAATATCGTTAAAGTTATATAAATTCTTTTATTTGTAGCCCAATAGAAAACACATTAGTAAGTTTGTACTTAATTGAAAATATTCTGGCCTAAAAATGCGATATGGTTTGTTGGCAGTACCCGTGATGTAGTCATATGATTTATGGAATGTGCTATCATTTGGTAGAATTGTTAATTCAAACCCTTCTTCCAGTTATGTTTTGAGTATGTAGGGTGAACGGTTTGCTTAGTTTCGCCGAGTATAACGCAGTTTTAAGATTAGGAGCTTCAGTTTCGGTAGGCAGTTTTAGGTTAAATTCTGAATGTTATTAGTAGTTACCATCTAATGAGTAACCCTTTTTTTATTAATCTTGTTAAAATAAATTCAAAAGTTTAACTCGAGGAGTATTTGGGGCTAAGTGTAGTGTTTCATCAATCTCGTGTATAATTCCCCTACTCAATTAAAAGCATGTTTCACGAGGAACAACGTTTCTTTACTCTGTAAATAATTAATCAGACGATTAACCACAATCTGGATTTGGCCAAAGCATATAATTGAATTAGCATGCATCTTTTCTTCTATTTTTAGATACAAATACATTAGAAATGTAGTCGCTTTAGGATGTTTCCTTCTAAAATAATGAGACGAGCCCCGCCAAATAAAAACGTAAATTGCGGGGCCCTCAATAATTAACCATAATAAATATTTAGAATTCAGGACAGGCCGTTTAGTGAATTTCATGGTCTTCCTCAAAATAATAATGCGTTAGACTTTCTGGGCACGACTTAATTAAATTACATTCTTAAATTCGGGTGTGCATTTATGTGACCCAAATTCAAATCTCAACGGAGTCGAAATGTGTTAACAACTACGGGTGCATTGATTGTGACGTGGTTTGAGATGCATTTTCACGACGTTGCAATTCTATAAAAATAAATGATAATAATAAAAGCGGTTTAAACTTAATAAAAGCACGTAAGTCATAACATGTATTTAAATCAGATATTTATCCATTGTAACAATTTAAGCGACCGTGCTAGAACCACGGGATTCGAGGGTGCCTAACACCTTCCCTCGGGTCAACAGAATTCCTTACTTAGAATTTCTGGTTCGCAGACTTCATTTGGAAAAGTCGAAAATTTCCTCGATTTGGGATTCAAGATAAACCGGTGACTTGGGACACCAAAAGCCAAACCTTTCCCAAGTGGCGACTCTGAATTAAATAAATAATCCCATTTTGAATATTGTCACTTAAATTGGAAAAACTCCCCTCGCGCATTTAACCCTTCGGGGGCGGGCGCGCAAAAAGGAGGTGTGACAGCTCTGGCGACTCCGCTCGCGCATTTAACCCTTCGGGGGCGAGCGCGCAAAAAGGAGGTGTGACAGCTCTGGCGACTCCGCTGGGGAATTAACCCAGAACCACTGGTTCAGGGTTCAAGAATTCGAGCTTAGAATAATTGTTATATTTGGATTTATTATCTGATCTTTATTACATGTGTTTTGCATAACGTGCTAAATGTTGTCTTTTACCGCTTTGATATTATCTGAACTGTATATAAACTGTGCCGAAACCCTTCTCTTCTTACCTCCGGGGAGAAGCTCGCTGGTCGAGACTCCCTATTCTGTTAGTGTCAATACCTGAAATAAGAAAGAGGTCGGACAAGTTACAAAGCCGGACGATCTCGCGGGTCCCCGGTACGTAGCCCCCTCCTCGACTCGAGTTGTCCGCTCGGGTACACAGTCTAGAACAAATACCCAGGTTACGAACCTAGAATAACTTGACTTCATGCCGGATCCCTAGTAGGAACGCTTATTTGCATCATGTTGCATTTGACTTAGGGGACTCAACACAGGGGTTGGGTCCGTCTAGGACTAGCAACCTGAAATGAAAAGACCATCATGTTGCATCCTATTTGTTTCCGTGCATTTATTTGTCTCGGACGTGCATGCTGCCTGACTTTGGAGTATTTGAAAAATATAAACGAAAATAAATAATAAAAAATAACAGTGTATAGGGCTAATTTTCTACTTTGAAAAATAGCAATGCCCAATTACTGTCAAAACTCTACCGAAATTTTGCGATAATAAAAAGGGAAAATGTTTTGTCTTCAATAATTTGCTTTACTAAGAAAAAGAAAAAAAAAACAAAAAGATAGAAAAATAGTCTTTTATTTTTGGAAAGTTGTTTGTTGAAAAGGAAAGAATTTCGTTCTAAAATAATTCGGTTAATTTGACCGAACTACGCGGGTCTGATTCTCACCCGATGTGAGATACGTAGGCAAACCTCATCGGTTCCGGCCCCAATTTTTAAAAATCAAAAAAAATATTTTTCTTTAGTTCTTTCTTTATAAATGTTTCTTTAGAAAATACAAAAAAAAAATAATAAGAAGTTTTCTTTAAACTCAAATAAAAAAAAAAAATCTCCTTCTTTCTGAAGTCTTTCATATGAAAAAATGAAATAAGAATTAAAAAGCAGCAACAAAAATCCAAAAAAAAATACTCTTTGCTTTTTAGTCTCTTTTTTGTAAAATGTCCAAAAAGAAAATATTTGAAAAACTGAATTTCAAAATATTAGGATTTTTCTTTAGAAATGCTTTTGTAAATAAATAAGACTCAGAATTCCACATCATTTTCTTAAAAGTCCCTCTTTCAAAATTTAAGAGGCAACATCATATACATTCTTTCTTCCGTAGAAAAGGTAAAACAAAAAAAAAAATCAACCAAACACATTTTCTTTTTGTTTAAAAAATAATAAAGAAAAAAAAAATTCCAAATTTCAAGTCAAAAGCAAATAATTTTTTAGAAGTATCTCTTTAAAAAAAAATAATAAAACAAAAATCAAAACAATAAAAAATCTTCTTTCTTCTTTTAAAGCATTTCTTTCAAAAATTCAAAAAAAAAGGGTTAGTTTGCTTACTCTATTCACGAGCCCGAACTACGCGGGTTTGATTCTCACCGGATGTGAGATACGTAGGCAACCCTCATCGGGTTCAACCCCACCTTTTGCTAAAATAGCCAAAAATCAATAAATAAATAAAAACGTGTCAAATTTTAAATTTTGCCATAAATAAGTTGGGTGGTGTCCAACCTTCCCTTTTGCTAAAAATAGCCAAAAATATATGTCAAATTTTAAATCAGTCATAAATAAGTCAGGTGATGCTGTTTTGTCATAAATAGCCGAATGTTCCCGAAAGGGACGCCGGAAGGCTGACTTTGCATAAACAACCACCTTTGGGTCATTTTTTAAGGTTTGGTCCAGTTGACCCACACAGCCTTAAAATCTTCGTCACCGAGGCGTTGAAAGGCCGTGTTGGCAATATTGAGTTTTCTAATTTGAAAAAAAATGATAAAAAGAGTCATAAATAAGTCAGGTGATGCTGTTTTGTCATAAATAGCCGAATGTTCCCGAAAGGGACGCCGGAAGGCTGACTTTGCATAAACAGTCACCTTTGGGTCATTTTTTAAGGTTTGGTCCAGTTGACCCACACAGCCTTAAAATCTTCGTCACCGAGGTGTTGAAAGGCCGTGTTGGCAATATTGAGTTTTCTAATTTGAAAAACGATAAAAAGAGTCATAAATAAGTCAGGTGATGCTGTTTTGTCATAAATAGCCGAATGTTCCCGAAAGGGACGCCGGAAGGCTGACTTTGCATAAACAGCCACCTTTGGGTCATTTTTTAAGGTTTGGTCCAGTTGACCCACACAACCTTAAAATCTTCGTCACTGAGGCGTTGAAAGGTCGTGTTGGCAATATTGAGTTTTCTAATTTGAAAAAAAAAACGATAAAAAGAGTCATAAATAAGTCAGGTGATGCTGTTTTGTCATAAATAGCCGAATGTTCCCGAAAGGGACGCCGGAAGGCTGACTTTGCATAAACAGCCACCTTTGGGTCTTGTTTAGTATTTTTTATCCAGTTGACCCACACAGCCTTAAAAACCTTCGCCCCGAGGCGCTGAAGGGCCGTGTTTGCAACACCAGGTTTTTATTGTAATTTGAAAAAAAAACTAAAAAAAAAACAAAGAGTCAGCGGTCGGGTGAATACCGTTTGAATTTTGTCATAATAAGCCGAGCCAGCTTCGGTCGCGTCTTAAACCGTTCTTGCCGAAGTAGCCTTAGAGTATCTTTCAGTTGTCGAAAGGTTATTTTCGTAAAAGAACGGACAAGTTTGTAAAATGATCCTCCCCGGCCTCAAAATTCATGTGAAATTTGGAAGGGGCCACGTTTGCAAAAAATAACCGTTCGGTTGCATTTTGTGAGTGTTGAAACCCAATTTTTATTATGAAGAAAAAAAAATGTTTCATTACTTTTACCTTTCATTTGGCCCGAACTACGCAAGATCTGATTCATGCGGGGTCATGATACGTAGGCAATCTCCATCGGATTCGATCATAGCTATAAAATAAATTGAGAAAAAAAACAAACTGAAAGAAAAGGAAAAAGAAAATCGAGTGAAAAAGAGAATAGAAAAAAAAAGAAAAAAAGAAAAAAAAGAAAAAAAAAGAGTGCAAAAAAATAAAAGAGCGGCACAAACAAGATCAAGAGTGACTAAAGAGAGGCAAGAATAAAAGAAAAGAGGTACATAGTGAAGAGGGCTAGTTTAGGGTCGGGATGAAACATGCAACCCGTTCAAACACATGATAAAAGCGTTTAACTATTTAGGTGCATTGCATCCCATCTTGCGATTTCCTATAGGTTAAATGCTTCAAAACTAACAAGGTTGTGTGTGTGAGTAAATTAGCCAGGTTCTGTTCAGGTGATTGGTTTTGTTGGTATGTAGTGATGAGCAGCCTCGCACGCGCCACAATATTATACACAAAACTGAGCTCCACCTCCCAGAAACGCCCATCCTTACCAAGCTCCATATAGTCCCCCAATCAAATGTTCATCAGTACAATCCTCACCCAAGAGAGTCTTTCAAAAGGAATCAGTTCACCTCTATTGGTGAATCATACTCAGGCTTGTTCCAAAAGCTAGTCAGGCGAAGTCTGCTGCAGCCAGTGGCCCCAAATCGGCCAAACACCGAGTCACCCCTCCCCGCATCGAGCTAATACTAGATGTGAATGCCACTCTGGAGCAGTGGGGCATGATACAAAGGACTGTTGGTCATTAGACCCTCAAAATAGCAGTTGAGGACTTGATTGAAGCTGAAGAATCGTTCACCGGGACGAAAAGATTCCTAATATGATGAACATTCCCCTGCCTACTCTCACAAATGGGCCAATAGATGGAATGATATGTGAAGCTGAGGAATTTGATCTGGCACTGAAGGCTATTGCAGCCATTGTCGAGACAGAAGAAAAGCCAAAAAACGATTGTCAAGCTTGAAAGTTTCCCATCAGACGGGAGTCTCGGTAGCCAGTCTTGCTATCCTTTCTGCATCTGGATTGTCTCAGGGTGTGATCCAGATGTTTTACTTTATTGTCTTACTTTCCTATGTAAACCCTTCTATCTTCAAAAAATAAAACCAAAAAAAAATCATCAAAAAAAAAATCAAAAAAAGAAAATCAAATGAAATTGATATTTCATTTTCCCGGAATGTCACTTTTCTTAAATCTTGTCAATTTTCTCATTCTCTTTTAGTTATGTTAAATGCAGATTTCAATAATATGACATGCTTGCGGACTTCATGCCTGGATCACGAGAACTCCGATCAGATTTCAAATAATGAGTCAAAAATTTGAGATATAAAGAATTTGAAAAGTAGGAACAACTAAAGAAAAGTGGTTCATGGTTTGGAAAATGTCCGTCACTAAAGCAGAGTTTGAGAGCAGTAAATGGGTTTAGACCCGTACAGAATGATAACCTTAATAACTGCGGTTTGTCACGAGCAATTGTACCAAGAAATAAGGGTCCATACGTCATCGAAAAACGTTACCAAATGGAGCATTTGTATCTGGGCGACGTCGGAAGAAACGACGTCAGCCTTGCTTGGAAAGCAAGTGCAATGATATGTCTAAATCACTCTGGCAATATCTTTGCACAGTTTGAGATGACGAAGGCTTTCATTCTCGCTACCCAAACACTATCAACCCTTTGCAAACCCATTTGAGCTGGTTACTCTTCTTTGATTACCCTCTTTGGAACCTGAAATTATTATTGAAAATAAAAAAAAAAAATTGAAATAAAAGAAAAAAAAGAAAAAGTAAAAAAAACAACAACAAAAAAAAACAAAAGTGTTATGAACTACGTCTGACTTGATTCCGAAAGGATACGTAGGCAACCTCTCCTTGGGGTTCAGTCACATCAAGATAAAATCCAGGAATTCCCCCCGAAAGTAAAACCGGGGCAGAAGTTATAACAATTCAGCAATAATCCCACCCAAGAGGTTCCAAAGTTGTAGTTCAACCCAAATTCTTTTCACCCCAAACCTTTTTCAAGTCCTTCTGATCAATCAACGAAGCATTCCAAAATAGGAAGATGGAATTATTTGGGTCCGATACAACAAATGAGGAGAATAAAGATAAGAGAGTCTTGTCGGTGAAAACCTTCGGGCACCGTGAGGCGATGCGGGAAGAGAAATTTAAAATGAGAAAGCTTGTTTAGTAAAAAACTCGCAAAGAGTACTAGCAGGCGACAGTAAGAAGAGAAATGAGAGAGGTCGACTAGCGAAAACCCGCAAAGGGCGTTGTCGGCCAAAAAGATGACTCCACCTCAGAAAGTCCTGGCAAGGTTCCCGGGTTTTGAAAAATATAGATCTGTTTTGATTCATGCAAGTTCTCGGAGGTCGGGCATCCAGTCCAAAAGGCATGTCATGTCAGTTTGAAACTGGCATACACTCCAGATAAGTCTTTCTTTTCTCCCCGAAAGGGGCGTTTCTCTTTAAACTCATATGTTCTTCTTTACATAGTTTTCTTTGAGTTCTTTTTTGATCTAACTTTTAATTCCGTAATAATCACAAAGAAAGGTGGCAGGACCGGTTTTACAGGGCTCCGTTTGGCAAGAGTCAAATAAAATTTACGACCTCAGTAGCGCGTCAGTCCCATCCCGACTGGCCATGGTAGTTGATTTGCTTCCAAAACCGACAAATCCCCACAGGGTATCCCTTGTTACAAATCCCCATGGAGTTTCCCCTTGTACAATTCCCCAAAGAAGTCCACCCCAGCACATCCCCATCAAGTTTGTTACAAAAAAAAAAATCCTCACAGAGTTCGCACTGGACAAATCCACACGGAGTTTCTCTTGTACAAATCCCCACAGAGTCTCCCTGATAAAATCCCCACCAAAATCACCAAGCAGAACGGGACGGAAAAACCAAAGCCTTATAAGGCAAATCATCACAAAATCTGGAAACGCAAGTCTGAGTAGTCCAAAGGATTTCGCATGTAAATCTAATCAATGGCAGAGTTTTTCAACAAGAATTAGGCTAAGACAAAGCAATTGGAACGGTCAAGGCCCCCAAAACCAACCGCCATTCTCAAACTGACAATGTTTTCTTTGTGTAGGAAATTGAGACAGGTGCGACCCAAAGCAGCCATGCATGAAGCTGGTGTAGCCCAAAAGAAATGGAGCACACAAGCATTGAAACAGCCTTGCAGCGGGAAAACGACCAATGGTAAGTTTCCCCATAATTCTTTCGTGCATTTCTGATAAATAAAAAGAGAGAAAGGGGAGAACTAAAGGAAGGAAAAAAGACAAGGAATAAAAATGAACATCTCAAAAGAAAAACAAATCATGGTAGCATAGGACCTCGTTCCTCAACTATCCCGGTGTAAACCCCGGATCTCCCTGCCATAACCCAAGGAACTTTTTCTATCCAAATTCCCGGCATAACCCGAGGACTCTTTTCCTTTTCGGCATAACCCGATGAATTTCTCGGCATAACCCGATGAATTTCCCGGCATAGCCCGATGAATCCCCTCGGCATAACCCGACGAATCTTCCCGGCATAACCCGATGAATCTTCCCGGCATAACCCGATGAATCCCCTCGGCATAACCCGATGAATCTTCCTGGCATAACCCGATGAATCCTCCCGGCATTAACCTGATGAATTTCCCGACATAACCCGATGAATCCCCTCGGTATAACCCGATGAATCTTCCCGGCATAACCCGATGAATCCTCCCGGCATTAACCCGATGAATTTCCTGGCATAACCCGATGAATCCCCTCGGCATAACCCGATGAATCCTCCCGGCATTAACCCGATGAATTTCCCGGCATAGCCCGATGAATCCCCTCGGCATAACCCGATGAATTTCCCGGCATAACCCGATGAATCTTCCCGGCATAACCCGATGAATCCCCTCGGCATAACCCGATGAATCTTCCCGGCATAACCCGATGAATCCTCCCGGCATTAACCCGATGAATTTCCCGGCATAGCCCGATGAATCCCCTCGGCATAACCCGACGAATCTTCCCGGCATAACCCGATGAATCTTCCCGGCATAACCCGATGAATCCCCTCGGCATAACCCGATGAATCTTCCCGGCATAACCCGATGAATCCTCCCGGCATTAACCCGATGAATTTCCCGGCATAGCCCGATGAATCCCCTCGGCATAACCCGACGAATCTTCCCGGCATAACCCGATGAATCTTCCTGGCATGATCCGATGAATCCCCCCGGCATAACCCGATGAATCCCCTCGGCATAACCCGATGAATCTTTTCGGCATATTCCGATAAATCTTCCCGGCATAACCCGATGAATCTTTTCGGCATAACCCAAATCTTTTCGGCATAACCCGAATCCCCTCGGCATAACCCGATGAATCTTTTCGGCACAATCCGATAAATCTCCCCGGCATAACCCGATGAATCCTCCCAGCATAACTCGATGAATCTTTCGGCATAACCCGAGAACTCTTTTCCATTCAGCCAGCATTAGGGTTTTAAACCCTAAACTGAGTTTTTCCATGCAATCAGCATTAGGGTTTTAAACCCTAAACTGAATTTTTCCTTTAGTTAGCATTAGGGTTTAAACCCTAAACTGAATGTCTTTCCATTCAGCCAGCATTAGGGTTTTAAACCCTGAACTGAGCTTTTCCATGCAGTCAGCATTAGGGTTTTAAACCCTAAACTGAATTTTTCCCATAGTCAGCATTAGGGTTTTAAACCCTAAACTGCATTTTCCTTTGATCGGCATTAGGGTTTTAAACCCTAAACTGAACCTTTCCCCAGCTAGTCGGTATTAGGACTCCAGTCCTGAACTAAGCATTTTTATCTTCCTTCATCAATTTTGTGAATCTCCTGGCGAATAATTAACGAAATTTTCCTAGTTGAAACTGGGGCAGAAAATTTCGTTCGTTTGTTTTTTCCCGCAGGTCTAACCTCGAGCCACACGGATCGAAACGACCCACAAGATGAGTCTCAACTCATAATCTAAGAAGAAAAAGAAAAAAAGATGTCCAGAGACACCGGAGAAAATGGAAGGCGGATCGCTCCAAGATTTGATCAAGGTCCCGAGTTCTACCAACCCCGTCATACTCAGTATCGCAGAAATAAATAGGCGCCTCCAACTTGCAATCATCAAGATTCAGATCGGAGTCTACAAACAGAATCAGCTAAGACCCAAGATCAGGTCGCAAAAGAATCATAGATAGGAATCTTGTAACTAGCAGTTGACATGCATATAAGTGTTTAGTTCAGTTTCAATTTTCTTTTGGTTGTAATAAGGCGGTCAGCGACACAGCAGTGACAACAACAACAGCAGTAACATCAAGCATTGCAATCCCAGCTGCCAAAGTTTTCCCGAACTACATTGACCTGATTCCTGTTTAGCCCAGGATATGTAGGAAATCTTTGAAGCAAGATTCGGTCAGATCTTTCAAAACATGCTTCACACGGAGTAGTCCATAGGCAAAAATCGCTCATACACGCTCACTTTATCTTTGCACGAAAACTCTTCGTGTTTCCGAACAAAGAGGGGCAGCTGTGAGCACGTGATTTTTGTTTTACGCGACAATCACTCCAAAAGAAACAAAATAATAGCAATTGGTCTTGCTGTACATTTTGTTGGATTTTTACGTGGCATTATTTTTTTTGCTAGTTATTTGTGATTTTGCCCGTGGTTGTTTTATTCAAAAAAAAATATATATAAAAAAATATATGTCTATATGTCGTGTGGACCGTAATCTATTTATTAAAAGAAAAATAAAATATGTGCGTCCTTCATTGTATTTTGTCATTAAGTGTTTAGTATAATTAAATGTTAATTGTGTGATAATTGTTGTCCAATGTTTACATGGTATTATTTGGCAAATTAATTTAAGGAATTAAAAAGAAAAAAAGAAAAAAAGAGAAGGAGTTTCGGACTTGGGCCAGTCCGATTTTAAAACAAACAAGCCCAAACAAACTCAGCCCAAACCCCATGTAAACCCGGTCCAGACCAGCTGGCCTCAGGGGGCATTCCAAACGACACCGTTTTACTGCAGTCCGATCTGGGCCGTTGATCTCAAATTGATCAACGGCCAAGATCAATTCCCCATAACCCACTGAGAAACCCGACCCGTTTCCACTCAGACCGACCCAAACCCCTTTTGGATGAAACGACACCGTTTCCCCATCAGATGAAAGATCTGGGCCTTCCATCTTGCCTCATCCAACGGCCGAGATCAACCCACCCATTCCATATATAAGCCCCTTAACATACCCTGCCCCCTATCTAATACCCCAGCCTTCGTCTCCACAGACCCTTCCCCTCAAACCCTAGCCGCCCCCATCTCCTTTCACCAGAAACCCGGCGGCATGAACGCCGGTGACCTCGCCCTTAACACCATAAAACCCCCTTGCCATCTGGAACACGGATCTGTTAACTACGTAGTTCGAATACCATCCCACCTTCTCGAATCTTCATTTGAAGATTCGAGTCAAAACTCGATCTACACCATTTAACCCCAACTTCACACCAGACACTCCCCAGACCCCCCTCGTGACCAAACCATACTTGGTTTGGTCCGAATCTGACCAGGGAAGCATGAATCCCGGATCTAGTTTTTGAACCTTAGGGTTCCTCGTCACTGGTCCGTGTCTTGTTCGAGCCAAAGAAATTAAGGTCTAATGGACCTTAATCGAAGTGTTTCTCATCTGAGAAACACTTCGATTAAAGACCGTTCAGCCTTAAGAAAGGTCTGTCCGAGTCCGAGTTAAGGTTTTGATCTTTCGAGGTTTAAGGTGAGTTCTTTCTTTTCTTATTTGTTTTGGTTCATCTGATTGTTGTAAAGGTCTGTTCATGTTTTGTTTGTGTCCTTGACTTTTATCAACTGTGCCTTGACCACTTTGCCTGAACCTCTGTTGTTTGATTGAGTCTTTCCATTTGTTCTGATAATGTGTATGTAAGTGTTGTGCAACTAGCCGATTTTCAAATTTGGACTGACTAATTGATTCCTCGAGTACCACTTTGCTTAGTCAGTATAATTCAAATCATGTGTCGATACTGTTAAATGTCTGATTTTTGGTTACGATTGTATGTGTTATAACTAGTATAGTCGAGTCGACATATGTCGTCAATTAGTTTCAGTTGTCCGAACAATAACAAATCGATTTGTACTTTTGATAAGCATGGCTTGAATCACTTAGGAACTGAGTTTAGTGCTTATAATTAGTAATTTGAATCAGAAGTGTAAAAGAGCAATGTTCTGTTTAGTCACAGTTCTGAAATTGGAGAGCATGTGCACTTATGCACAACATGTGCATTTTGTGCACAGCCTGTGCCCTGCCTAAGTGTTTTTGAATTAAATAGTTTGACAGCATGTGCTGTTAGACTACATTCTGCTGCCCATTACCTTGCTTTAGTTCAAAAATATTAAACCTTACCTAAAAGTAAGTCTGCCAGGGAATATCATGGGCTGGTGTTCTTATTTTAAATAGTAAGTGGAATCTGAAAATAAGATAGCACATGGGAGGGGTATCTGATTAATCTAACAGGCTGTAAAAGGGGTGATGTTAAGGATATAAAAGGAGGAGGACATCTGATAGAAAAAAAGGAGGGGAACACCACCTGATATTAGTGAACATAGAGAGGGCATAGATAGGGAGAAGAAATTGTTAAGAAAACAAAAGAAAAGGGAGAACTGGGAGGGAATTAAGAAAGATAGGGGACAAGGGATTGGAGGGGAGGGAGCTGAAATACATACATATAGAACATATAGGAGACAGAGATAGGGGAGGAATACATCTGATATTAGGGAACACACATAGGGAACTCAGACTGGACTGGGGGTTGGGATTTTCAGAACAGATAGAGAGAAGTTAAGACATAGAAAGCATACAGTCAACAATCAGAAAGTGTTTTCTTCCTATTGTTGTTTGGGTTTCATTTGTTCAACCTGTTCAATCAATTCTAATTCTTTGAAGTACCAGTTGAGTCTACTAGTCGAGTGTTTTCATTGGTTTACTACTGGTTTTGTTCTGCCTGGAGTTCTGATTCTACTCCACTGTGTGCTGCTGTCATTTGGTTACTCTTTCTATCGGCTATAGTTGCATTCTTGCACTCGAGCCTGTTCTGCTGTGTTACTTTGTTTGCTGCTGTTACTTTGTTCCTGTTGCTGCTGATTTGCTCTATCTTCTTCCTCTTCTTCTGTTGTATTCAACATCCAGGTACACATTTCATACTGATGTAACCATGAAAGGCATGAATTGAAAGATCTGAAGAATGTTTAATCATCTGTTGCCTTACTTACAGCTTTTTGCGAATATCGTTAAAGTTGTATAAATTCTTTTATTTGTAGCCCAATAGAAAACACATTAGTAAGTTTGTACTTAATTGAAAATATTCTGGCCTAAAAATGCGATATGGTTTGTTGGCAGTACCCGTGATGTAGTCATATGATTTATGAAATGTGCTATCATTTGGTAGAATTGTTAATTCAAACCCTTCTTCCAGTTATGTTTTGAGTATGTAGGGTGAACGGTTTGCTTAGTTTCGCCGAGTATAACGCAGTTTTAAGATTAGGAGCTTCAGTTTCGGTAGGCAGTTTTAGGTTAAATTCTGAATGTTATTAGTAGTTACCATCTAATGAGTAACCCTTTTTTTATTAATCTTGTTAAAATAAATTCAAAAGTTTAACTCGAGGAGTATTTGGGGCTAAGTGTAGTGTTTCATCAATCTCGTGTATAATTCCCCTACTCAATTAAAAGCATGTTTCACGAGGAACAACGTTTCTTTACTCTGTAAATAATTAATCAGACGATTAACCACAATCTGGATTTGGCCAAAGCATATAATTGAATTAGCATGCATCTTTTCTTCTATTTTTAGAGACAAATACATTAGAAATGTAGTCGCTTTAGGATGTTTCCTTCTAAAATAATGAGACGAGCCCCGCCAAATAAAAACGTAAATTGCGGGGCCCTCAATAATTAACCATAATAAATATTTAGAATTCAGGACAGGCCGTTTAGTAAATTTCATGGTCTTCCTCAAAATAATAATGCGTTAGACTTTCTGGGCACGACTTAATTAAATTACATTCTTAAATTCGGGTGTGCATTTATGTGACCCAAATTCAAATCTCAACGGAGTCGAAATGTGTTAACAACTACGGGTGCATTGATTGTGACGTGGTTTGAGATGCATTTTCACGACGTTGCAATTCTATAAAAATAAATGATAATAATAAAAGTGGTTTAAACTTAATAAAAGCACGTAAGTCATAACATGTATTTAAATCAGATATTTAGCCATTGTAACAATTTAAGCGACCGTGCTAGAACCACGGGATTCGAGGGTGCCTAACACCTTCCCTCGGGTCAACAGAATTCCTTACTTAGAATTTCTGGTTCGCAGACTTCATTTGAAAAAGTCGAAAATTTCCTCGATTTGGGATTCAAGACAAACCGGTGACTTGGGATACCAAAAGCCAAACCTTTCCCAAGTGGCGACTCTGAATTAAATAAATAATCTCATTTCGAATATTGTCACTTAAATTGGAAAAACTCCCCATGCGCATTTAACCCTTCGGGGGAGGGCGCGCAAAAAGGAGGTGTGACAGCTCTGGCGACTCCGCTCGCGCATTTAACCCTTCGGGGGCGGGCGCGCAAAAAGGAGGTGTGACAATAACTACATTAAAGTATAGTACAATTAGAGAAAGATCCAAGATTTGATGGTTATGAGTGTCACTTTTTATTAACGCAAACCTAGCATTAGTGAAGGAGATTGAATTAGGGTATACATTTTATTGGTTTGATTTTTGAACTAATTCGGTTTGCTTCAGTTTAGTTCGATTTACTTTGAATTGATTCAGTTTGATTTACATGATTTTTGGCGTATAAACAAATATATGACCATCAAACCGAATAAAGTTTATCCAAAAGATTTTTAAAATTAGGAAAATAATAAAACTTTATGGATAAAAAGAGAAAATATTAAAATTACATTCAAACAAGATATTGAAGATCCATGCAAAGAAAAAGAAGCTAATATTTATTAAATAAATAATAAAATGATCTTACTAAAATAGAAAATCGAAAGATGAAGAAATACAAGAAATAAAGAAAAGCACCAGAAAGTAAAGAAAAGAGAGTGAGTAGGGATTGATTCTGCACCTTGCATTTGGAATGTTGGCCTTTAACCATGGCACATAGAGCCAATTTATTACTCCAGGTGCCACCCTTCTCCTATACAGAATTTGGGTAAAAAAATATATATATAGACACACACATACATATACATACATAAATTTTACCCGAGGATCCGGGTGACATACCACCCCCAACCCTCTACATAAACCCGCCCCTGAATACAATATTGTTACAACTAGGTCAGGAAAAGAAACGATATGTCATGGCTAGGAAATGCATGTGTGATAGGCAAAAGTCTGTGATTAAAGATAATAAAAAGAAGTGACTACAACAACCACGACACCCTATCACTGCGCTTTCCTTTAAAGCTCATTTGACATACTTTGCAGCATAATGAGGGGCCAAGACTAGAAGAGATAAATGCCAACAAATCACTTTTATTACTATCAATTTATGGCTGTATTGTGGTCCGGGCCCTGGCCAAACGAGCCTAAATCGGCCGGGCCAAACGGGCTTAGGCTTTAGGCTGGCCGGGCTGAGGCGGTCCCGGGATTTACGGTCCCAATGTGTGGAACCGGCCCACGGTGGTCTTAAGCCCACATAGTCCCGGACTAAATGGGTCGGGCCAGCAGGCCTAAACGGGCCTAACATGCATTTTCGTTCCGGGCTATATATATCGTTTATATGTATTAGATATATATATATATATATATATATATATATATATATATATATATATATATATATATATATATACTATATCAAATTTAAACACAAAATAAATTGCAAAGAAATATTCAAGGGAATGTCTTATATATTTTACTATTACGACATTAACAAAGAATGGCAATATCTTTCTTAGTCTTCCTCCCCCAATGGAATGAGCATAACAAGGTACTAATACCACCATTAAAAGTAAAAAAAAACTAAGGAAGATGTGTCAAAATACAAGTTACATGTTAGTCTATGTATTATCTCTAACAAATCTCATAAATCCTTCAAGGTCCGGAGGAATTTTCGTTGGTGGTGGTGGAAAAGAAGCATGTTCATCACCGCTTCTGGGCGAAGCAGCATCCTGCGCAAGTTCCGCTAGCATTTCTTCATAAGCTTCATCTATCTCCGGTTGTGATTCTGCAAGTCCAAAATTTCTTCTTTCCGAACGAATCCAATCTCTGAAGAGTACTGATTTTTCCAAGCTCTCCCTCATAGACGCTCTATGATCACCGATTTGAAGTCTCGCTTGACTGAATGCGCACTCTGATGCCACTGTTGCAGCTTGAACACTTAAAATATCTCGAGTCATCCTTGAAAGAACCAGATGGTGTTTTTGTTTGTCCTTCCACCATTCCAAAACATCAAAGGAGCCGTCGGGATTCTCTGATTCAAGTCCCTGCGACAAATAAACTTGAAGCTCATTTAGTTGTGAGCTATCACCAAAATTATCACCTTGAGAACCCCTGAACTCCGTCCAAGAACTAAGGATTTTTAGGCCCGCAGTTCTTTTAGATGCTTGCGAACTAGACGAAGTAGGAGTTGGAACATTTGGTCTAGCTTGATCTAAGGCAAGTTGATAAGCATTATAAATTGTTTGAGCATTTATTTTAATTGAGGTTTTTGCATCTCCAAGTGTAGCAAATTCCTCAGCTGAAAGTGATAAAGCGTTATAAATTTTTGAATATCAAAAGTGAGGACCTCCTAATTTCATGGTAGGATTTAACAATGCAGCAACACCGAAAATAAGGGGGATAGGGGAAAAATATTTTTTAAACTTAGCTTTCATAGAATTAATAGCTTCTTGATAAATTACTGCACCCTCTGAAAATTGAGTAAATAAATCTACAAGTGCTGCAGTATAAACTAAACAGTTAGAAATAGTAGGATAATATTGGCCAGATAATTCATTTGTAGAAATATGAAATTATTCTAAAAGGTTTACAAGCATTTTAACATTACTCCAATCTTGATTTGTAAGGTGCTCATCATCATCACCATCACCTACACGAGCATTATACGTTGCACTTATTGAGTTCCTATATTCATATGCAACAACTAAACTTTCATACATGTAATTCCATCTAGTTGGACAAGCTTTAGGAACCTTTCTTTCTCTAAGGCCAAATTCATCACATTTTTTAAAATAGTCTCTAAGTCTACTTCTACGGTTTGAATAAAAAAGCCAATTAAGAGCCATTTTAAACTTTTCAGTTTCTACATTTAAAACTTTCATACCAGCATCGATGATTAAATGGTAAATATGACAAATACATCTAACATGAAAAATATTACTAAATGCAGGATTTAGTGTAGTTGTAAGCAAGCATATAACGTTAGTGTTACTAGAAGTATTATCCATTGAAACCGACATAATTTTATCTCTAATGCAAAAATATCTACAAATATCTGCAATTGTGTTAGCAATAAACTTACCTGTGTGGCGTGAATTAATTATTCTATAAGCAATAATGCGCTTTTGCATTATCCACTCCTTTTTTATACAATGACTTGTAACAGTTAGATAATCACAGTCATTACCACTTCTACCAATATCAGTAGTAATAACAATGCGACAATCTATATGAGTAAATAAATAGCGCAAATATTGTTTATATTTATAAATATCGCTCTTTATGCTTGCGCGATGCCATCCTTTATAAGTAAGATTAAAAACTCTTCTAATATAATGCACAAAATGAGGGTTAGAAGGAAAACTATATGGTAAGCACATAACAGTAACCATTTTTGCCAATTCTTTACGATCTTTATTTGGATCATAATATAAAATGCCACCGGTAACAGTGTTAATTCCCGGTTGAACTAGATTTGAATTTGTACTAGGGCTAATCGTAGTATCTACACTTGTCTTCTCTTGCGCAACTTTCATTTGTAAAAATCTAGCTTTATCTCTAGGGTGTGTATTTATGTGTCTAGTCAAACTACTCGTACCGCTACGGTCTCCAGTAAATTTATGAACTAGTTGAGACCCACAAGTTTTACACTTAGCCTTATTTTGTTCTCTTAGTTGAGTAAAAAAGTGCCAAACAAGAGATGTTTCAGGTCGTTTAGCAGGTTGTCTATTAAAAGTAGAGGTTACTACAGGAGGGTCAGGCGGGGCATCATTTGGGTTATTAACAGGACTAGTAGGTGTATCATCTAAAACCGGTTGCGTTTCATCTAAATCATCATTTTCATCATCATTTTCAAAGATAGTTTCATTAGGATAAAGAGCATTCATAACTTCTTCATTTAATTGTTGACCTGGTGCAACATCATGGCAAGATTGACCATCGAAAAATTGAAAACAAGGGTTATCATTATCAAGAATAATAGGTGGAGGAGGATGGGTAACAGGTCTGGGTCGGGGAGTCGGGGGAAGAGTAGTAGCTTGGCTACTAGATTCACCAATTTTAAATTTTCCCTTACCCTTACCAGCAAAAAAAAAATTCAAAGAAAATGCCATATAAATTATAATTATACTAAATAAAACTAACAAAACTATAATATTAAAACTTAAGAGTTGGAACGAGTTTACCGAATTGACGAACAACTTCTTGAAAATTGAATATCGTTGAAGATTTGAATACTTCAATTCACCAACTTCACAATTTTTCACGAAATTGCAATAATAAAGTAAGCAATTATAGAAGAAAATTAGAGAGAGATTGAGAAAGATTGATGAATTTGTGAGTAAACATGAAAGAATGGGGGGGGGGGGTATTTATAGTTGAAAATTGGGAAAAGTGTAATTATAAAAAGTTTGGGGTTAAAATAAAGTTTGGGGGCCAAATGGCTATTTTTTAAAGTGCCAAACGGTTGAATTTTGATGGCCAATGGCTAGATTTTAAAAATCTAACCATTGGTCATTTTAAAAAAAAAATTTAAAAATAGTCGTTGGGGGCCCGTTTGGCCCTTTGGGCCCGGTTGAACCGGCCCAGGCCCACCTGACGGTCCCGGGCTTAACGGTTCTGGGCTCATGGGCTATTTGGGTTGGATCGGCCCGCTACGGGCTTATGCACCACTAGATACCGGGCCCACTTGAACCGGCCCGTTCGGCCCGCGGTCCTGGGTCGGGCCTGGACCACAATACAGCCTTAACTATCATGGCAAAATACATAAGTTACGCTTGAACTATGAACCAAATCCCTGTTACACACTTTTTGTGGACAAAAATCATCTTACACACTCAACCTTTTAAAAGTGTGTCTAAAACACACTACTTTTACAGTTGGCGGGCGCGTGTTTTATACATAAAAGAGGCGAGTGGAATTAAATCTTTTGGGTCTGAACCATTATCTAAATGCCACCTATCCAGCCTTCTTTATTTTTTAAAATTTTTAGAGTCATTTGGATGACGTTTATTCTTAATATTCCTTACCTTCTCCTATTTATACCACACTAATGATGATTAATACATATAATATTACACTAATCTGTCCGCAAATTAACAATTGGCATATTGTTAAAGAATGAATTTGTTCAAGTTGGAGATGTAAGCAAAGTATTATGTGAAGATCTCAGTTGATAACATAAGCAATTCGGCAATCGCCGGAGCTCCGATGGTAAGGCAATCGTGAAACAAACAAACGACATCAAAACTATGGGTCGCCGGAGTCTTTAATTTTCTGACCAATATTTAGATGAAACAAAAAAGTGAGAAGAAGAGACACAAAAATAAAATAAAAAATGATAGAGAAGCTCCGTCTCTTGTCAAAATTCGGCAGAACTAGCAAAGATCTGACCATTCTTCGGCGAGTTTCCTCCAAATCTGATTATCTGGAATCGAGTTGTTTGGTGGCTAATAGTTGTGGCAGAGGAGTTGGCCAGCTATTGGGTGTGAACTGAGAAGATGATGGAGGAAAATAGAGGACATGTGATTTGGAGGGATTATTCCAGTGGATTCTAACAGAGGAACAAATTTTAATGGAAAAGTTGACTATGAGTGGGGTAGGGAAAGATGAGAGACGGGTTGGGGAGGGGGTCTTTTGATTATTTTTATTTTTTAAAGAAAAGATATTAATTAGGGTGGAAATGAATATTTTATTTTTTTCTTGAGTTATGACACGTGTCAAGACTCAATTGGTGCGTGATATCACACATAATTTGGCAAACTCGTCAAGAAAAAAGTAGTGTGTCTTAGATACACTTTTAAAAGGTTGAGTGTGTAAGATGATTTTTGTCCACAAAAAGAGTGTAACAGGGATTTGGTTCATAGTTCAGGGGGTAATTTATGTATTTTGCCTACTATCATTGATAGTGAGACATGGCATGCATGTTTCTTTTACTTCCTAGCTAGTTGCTAAAAATGTACATCCGTTAGGAGCTTGTTTACCCCCAAAATGAATAACAATTAAATTTATAAGCGGTTTTAAGGATATACGGATTAATTCAATACAAATAATACATTACGTTAGATTAGACAAATAAAAGATCTGATAAAGTATCAAACAATTTGTGGGGGTGAACCCGGACTCAATAACAGCCTTAATGAAATGCCTGCCTTCGATCCTGGACTCATAATAACAAAGCATTAATGAACAAAAATAAGAACTTTTAATAACGGAGAAAATTAAAAGTATATTGCCTTGATGTGCGTGTTCCAATGGCCCTAATAAATAATCAAACTCCCCTTTATATAGTAGGGGAGTTTCACCCTAAGTACAATTCTATAAAAGGTAAAAACTTCCATTTTACTAATCACAGATCCTCTGCCGATAAGTACCGAGATTCACGTCGTGACACCCGGCTGGTCAAGGATATCACGGCTCTTTGTTAGTCGTGCTCGATTGTCTGATAACGTTCTCCGAAGTTTAGGGGTTCGAATTGGCCTTGGGGGCGTGACTCTGATTCCTTAGAGGGCGGGTGTTTGCCGGACTTCGACTCAAGGAGCTTCTTGACTCGATTCCGACTCCTCACATTTTCATTTCTGCTCCGTTTACTTCATCAAGAACCAAGGCATCCAAAGGGTTCGGTTTTACCCGTATACAGATAGTCCCCTCGTTTATCGGAGAGTAAGTTTCCGAAAATGACGAGAAATGACATATGCACTTCGATTCCTTCTCCAATACGTCGTGGCAGAAACGACAAAGAACCCGAAGCGTCTCGTCAATCATATCATTATGACCTCAAACGCGTGTCAGCCACCGATTGGCCATCTCTAAATGTGAAACGTCGTGAAGCCTCTATAAATATTCCCTTCCTTCGTTCAGTTTTTACTTTATGATCAAGCTTCTACCCTCGAGTCTTCAGGATTCCACTACCCTTCTTCATACTCTTGTATTTTTACCTCCCAATATTTCTAGTAAGTTGCAAATTCTTACTTATTTTCTATCCAAACCATCGCCCTTGACCCTTCATCTTTCGACCTTTCTTCATCTTTTTCAAGCTTTCTCCATATAAAAATGGCCAAAACTTCCAAATCCGTTCCCCAAAAAGTCGCTTCTTCTTCACAATCGCCTACCGAAATCGATAAAACCACTCCCGATGTGGTCGACCTAGAGAGGTCCGCTGCTGACGTGGCTACCGATTGTGAGCACCTAATTTTTGATAATATTTAATTTTTTATCACTTCTTCTATGTAAATATTTTAGGGGTTTTAACCTACAATTTTTAGCTTTATTACACTTTTTATTATAGGGTAAAAATACAAAATTTAAAAGGTGAATTATTACTATTAATATTTTTTTTATTTTTTTTAAAATAATAAAAATATTCCAAAAAAATATTAATTTTTTTTAATTTTCAGGAGTGATTTAAAAAATAAGAAAAAGGGAAGTATTGAATAAAAAAAATAAAAGTAAAAGTAGGTGGAATTCTCTTTTAAAAAGTAAAAGAAAGTAGAAAATTAAAAAAATAAAAGTAAAGTTTTGTGGAAATTTTTAAAAAATAAAAAGTAAAAGAAAGTTGGAATTAAAAAACAAATATAAAGGTATCTGAAAATTAAAAAAATTTAAAGTAAAAGAAAGTAGCATTTTTAAAAGAAAAGCAAAAGAAAGTGGATTGTTTTTTTAAGAAAAGTTAAATAAGTGGAATTCTCTTTTAAAAAGTAAAAAAAGTGGGATTTTAAATAAGATAAAAGTAATTAAAGTTGGAATTTAAAAAACAAAAGTAAAGAAAGGTGGGATTTCCTTTTATAAAAAAAATAAAAGCAATTTGTAAGTGGGATTTCTTTTAATTAAAAAATAATAAAATATTTTTAAAAAAAATCTGAAAAATCTCGAAATTTTTGCTATAAAAAGAAGAGAAAATTTTGAGAAGAAGAAAAAAAAAGACGAGAGGGGGAGGAGAGAAATTTAGGTTGAAAATTTTCATTAAATTTTTCTTTCAATATTTCGGGCCTTGAATCTTGGGTTTGAAGAAGAGTTGATAGAGATTTTGTTGTTGCTGCTGTATTGACTCTACAACTTTCAGATTTTATTCATTTGAATTCACTCTCTTGTAGGTATGTAATTCAAGCTCTTGAGTTAAAAAATGTCAGAGCATCTTTATTGAAGCAGAAGCAAATTGATTTGGTTCTTTTGATAAAGTTTCTTTCGTATTTAATCTGTTTGCATGAATGATGTTTCTTTGATTGAGTGAATTGAGATTTGCAAATGTTAACGTTATTTTAGTATGTTGATGACTCTGTCTCGTTTTTTTTTCTTTTTTTTCTTTTTCTTGGCTCATGACTTGTAACCAGCAGGTATTGTTTTGTTTACATTTAGATTTCAAGCTCATGTAGCACCATGTTCATATTTTGAAATTTAAAGAAATATGTGAAGTTAAACAATTTGTCAACATTAAGATGTAAAAAAAAATAGATTGTGTTAGTGGAAGGATCTTATCTTCAGTTTATGTTATTGGCTGCATATTTTCTTAAATTAACCATGTGAAGATTCAACTTCCTCTACTTCAAAATGGTACTGTAGAAGTTATAGTGGTGATACTACAACTTTCTCTTTAGCATAGTGTTAAATAAATTAATTACTTTAAGTGTTCTTTGTTATAATCAAGTTTAAAAATGCATTTTTGTGTGGCCATGTTTGTTTTGTTCCTTCTAGTTCATTCGAATAGTTCTCAGCATGGTTTTTTTTTGTGCTCATATGGTCATTTAAGATTCATTATTTTGTTATAAAATTTTGTTAGTTTCTTTCTAGAATTTGAAAACGAAAGTCGGTCTTTTGAAGATGATATGGAGATGAACCCAAAGCTGGCACCTGTCTTTTGTTATTTTCACATAAATGCCAACTCCACCTTTTTGAATTGTAGTATGCTATAACAAAAGGCTCCAGTGATATACATGTAGCTAACCCATTTCTTTAGGCCTTTTGTACTTATCAATTTATACCACTCCATCCACAATAAAACATCAAAACTCATGGCCCTCATTTAATTAATTTTAAATCCTTAGAATTCGAAGCATGCCATTTAGCGAATTTTCTATGGCCCTCGCAAAGTTGAAAAATGCGTAGTTGCTTTAGGCGCGTAATTTGAAATTACCTTCCTAAACTCGGGTGTGCATTTCATGTGACCCAAATCCAAATCCCAACAACGTTAAATAAAATGTGTCGTGGACCGCGGGTGCATTTATGTGACGTGGTTCAAGACATATTTTAAATGACGTTGCAATCTTCCTAAAAATGAATAAGAGCGGTTAATAAGTTAAAATTAAACCATAGGCTAAAACATGTATTAAAATCAGATAATAGGTCAATTATAACAGTTGAGCGACCGTGCTAGAACCACGGAACCCGGGAATGCCTAACACCTTCTCCCGGATTAACAGAATTCCTTACCCCAGATTTCTGTGTTCGCGAACTGTAAAACAGAGCCAATCTTTTCCTCGATTCGGGATTTGAACCGGTGACTTGGGACACCATAAATTATCTCAAGTGGCGACTCTGAATTTTTAATAATAAATGAATCCCGTTTTGATTGTTACTTTAAGTTGGAAAAAACTCTCTTATACCCTTTCCGGGGTGTAGGAAAAAAGGAGGTATGACAGCCTGGCGACTCTGCTGGGGACTGGAACCCAGACTTCTGGTTCAGGGTTCGAGAATTCGAGCTTGGAATAATTGTTATAATTGGCTTTGTTTATTATCTGATTTTTACATGTTTGGGCCTAATGTGCTAAATGCTGCTTTTACCGCTTTGATATTATCTGAACTGTATATAAACTGCTACGAAACCCTTCTCTTCTCACCTTCGGGGATATGCTCGCTGGTCGAGACTCCCTATTCTGTTAGTGCCATACCTTGAAATAAGAAAGAGGCTCGGACAAGTTACTAAGCCGGATGGTCTTTTGGTTCCCGGTACGTAGCCCCCTCCTCGGCTCGAGTTGTCCGCTCGGGTACACAGTCTAGAACAAATACCTAAGCTTTGAACCTAGAATAACTCAGCTTCATGCCGGATCCCTAATAGGAACGTTTGTGTGCATCATGTGCATTTGACTTTGGAGGCTCAACACAGGGGTTGGGTCTGTCTAGGACAGGTGTACCAAAAATGAAAAAGACCATCCTGATGCATCTTACTTGCTACTTGTGCATTTTTATTTGCTTTGGACTTGCATGCTGACCGGCTTTTGAATATTTTGAGGAAAGAGAAATAGCAGTATGAGGGTTAAAGAGAGTTAATCGCCTGTTTTGAAAAAAAAACAATGTCTAAATAGTACCGAAACTCTGCCGAATTTTTGAGAATTTTTTTTTTAAGAAAAAATAAAAAAAGGAGAAGGAAAAGAAAAAAGATTTGTTTTCAAAAATAGTTTGTTTATTTTGCCAATAAAATGAAAAAAGAATCTTGTTTTTAAAAATAGTTTGTTTTATTTGCCGAACTACGTCAGTTTGATTCTCACAGGGTGTGGGATACGTAGGCAACCCTCATCGGGTCCAACTTCTTTTTGCCAAAAATAGCCCGAAACGAAAAAAAAAATTATTTTACTGTAAATAGGTAAGGCGATGCGGTTTTTATCAAAAATAGCCGAATGTTCCCGAAAGGGACGCCGGAAGGTTGATTTCGCATAAACATCCACCTTTGGTCTTTTTCCAATTTTGGCCAGTTAGCAGGCACAACCTTAAAATCTCCCTCCGGAAGTGCTCAAAGGCCGTATTTTCTAAGTTGGGCTTTTGGTTTTAGAAAAAAATCTGAAAAAAGGTCAGTGTTGATTCAAAATAGAGTAAATCATGATTAATCACCTTAATAAACGTGCAGAATGAGCACAAGCTAGAATTTACTAGTAACAATTATGAACAAGATTCCTTTGGAGTTGCAGATGTGGTGTGATGACTTGGGCAAATCAAGGCGAGACACGATCAATCTATACTTGAGAGGCCTCGCTGGGTTGCTGAAAATTAATCCTAGAGAGAATATCATAAAGGCATTGGTCACATTCTGGGACCCGGCTCACAACGTATTTCATTTCTCAGATTTTGAACTTACCCCAACATTGGAAGAAATAGCCGGATATATTGGGGGTCCCAAAGTTCCTCTGAAACACTAGTACCTAATTGCTCCGAGGGCCATAGTCGTGCACAGGTTCCTAGACTCTTTGAAAATAAGTAGGGAGGTCCACAACCCAGACTTGGCAGTTGGTTTTTGTACTTTGCAGTTTATATACAACAGATATGGTCATATAGGGGGGTTCAACAAGCCGAAAAACAAAATCTGCAGCAAGGGAAACCGCCTTAAGTAGGAAGAACATAGATGTTTTGCATTTATGGTGGTCTTTTTGGGACTTTTGGTGTTTCCTAGAAAAGATGGGAATATTGACATACGAGCAGCCGGGGTTGTCAGTACTTTGTTTACTCAGGCCAACAACACCCTCGCACCCATGATAGTAGCTGAAATCTTTCACGCTCTCACAGCCTGCAAAGTCGGGGGAGACTTTTTTGAGGGGTGCAACGTGTTGCTGCAGATGTGGATGATCGAACACCTATGTCGTCGTCCTCAATTTATGAGTTATGGGTCGACAGAGAAAACATGCGTAGAGGAATTTTATACGAGGGTTGATGGAATCAACTTGCCAGAAGGGGTTACAGAGTGGATAGCGCGCCTCCGTTCCGTCACTGCAAGCCGAATAGAGTGGACATTTGGAAGGCTGCCTGTGGATGAAATCAAATATATGCCAGCCACTGGACCCCATTTCCTTTTGATGGGACTCAAGAGTATCCAGCCCTATGCCCCGTATCGAGTTTTGAGGCAGTTGGGGAGATGCCAAATAGTTCCGAAAGATGAATATCTTAGTGGCCAAGTGGTCAAGATCGGGCCTAATGGACAATTTCACGAAGCAGTAGTCTTCCAAATTTGGAGCGAGTGTCAATACTTAACGGCAAATACATGTGTACGTGATCGGTCCAAAGGTGAAGTTTCGCCGGGATACCTTGCTTGGTATAGGAGATAAATCGAGTTTGGGAGGCCGGCCAAGAGACCCCATCTCCAGAAGTTCGTCGGGGCGTCGCAAGAACAGTGGGATTGGTTGGCTAAAGAACATGAGTACAGGGCCACAATAGGCAGATTGGAGAAGCAAGTCATGGAGTTGCAGCTTGAGAAAGATCTGCAGGCCGCCGCAGATGAGGAGGAGAAAAAGAAACTAGCTAAAGAAAATGAGGCCCTTCAAGCCCAAATTCAAAAGATGAAAATAGCTGCATAAAACCCTGCCCGAAGTGCCAAAGATGAAGAACTTATAAATAACCTGAGGCGAAAAGTGGGCGAATATAATTTTGATCTGAACAAAGCAGAAAGTGAATTAACCAGGGCTCGAAAACAATTGGCCGAAAACTCGGTAGAACGAGCATGTCTGGTTAAGCAGCTGAAAGAAAAGTATGACAATGAGGTTGCAGGGCTAAAGAAAAGGGTCATCGCCACAGAAAACAAAATGATCAAACAGGCAAAAGACTTCAGGGTTGAAAGGGAACATTGTTATACGGCCTTGGCGCAATTAGAAATAGACTTGCAACAACTGCAGGAGCAGAATCATGTGGCCGACCAAACTTTGGAAGCCAGGGCCCAGCAAATTGGGCGTTTGTTACAAGAAAAAGGCATCATAAGAGAGATAATTAGAAACATCGCCGACTACGTCGTTATGAAGTGCCAGATCTGTGAGGATATGACTCGCACTACCTTCTTCGCAGCAGTGATGACATTTGTTAAGCAGATAATGAGTGACTTGGACCGACTTCAAAGGGATCTTGCATATAGGCCCGCGGCGAGACCGAATGATGTCCCACGGGAACCAGGAGCATTGATGTATTCATGATTTCTCATGAAGTCTGTATTTCCGTTTCAGTTAAAGTTTGTCAGTCATGTTGAGTTTGTATTTTCTTTCTGTTCTGTATTTCCTTTTGTTGGAGTATGATAGCTTATTTTCGGAGTCTGTATTTCGTCTTTGCATCAGAATCTGTTAGTCTTTTGGAATTTGTTAGTTTTGAGTTTTGTAATGGAAGCATTTGTTTTTTAGAGCTGTTTACTTGTGCACTTATCTGCTAGAACTACGCACGGTCTGATTCATGCGGGGACATGATATGTAGGCAATCTCTATAGGATTCGACCACCACTAAAAAGAAAAGGGGAAATGAAAAATAATAAAGGAGGATAGAATAAAGGAATCTTAAAAGAAGGGCACAATTATGAGAGGCCGGAATGACGCACGCAACCGAAGCAAATGCATGATAGAAAATGGTTAATTGCCTAGGTGCATTGCATCCCAACGTGTAATTGCATATGCGTTAAACTCTAAAAACTAACAAGTTTGTTGTCTTGTAGAGAATTCAAGCAGTTAGTTTATCTAGAGGATACTGGCACATTATCATTACCAAACCAGATCAAAAGGACCAATACCAGAAATCATGTCTATCCCGGATATCGACACAAGTGTTGAGGTAGAGGAGTTGGACGTACAGTAAAATGAAAGAGGAGATGCTCAAACTTAAGCAACAGATGACCGAGATGTATCAGGCCTGGTCTAAAGGACAATCACCCCCAGCTTACCCTACTAACCCTGCTTCCACCCCACCACCGGCTCAGGCTCAGGATCATCCTGCCATCGATCCAAGCTTTCCCATTTACCAACATTACCATGGCACTACTTCTCATATGCCACAAGCTCCACTACCAAAATCAATTCCATACCCCCTCCGCCAGTCACCCCTGTCTTTGTGGCATCTCCACCAGCTGCACTCCATAGATCCTTGAGTGAGCCTATGTTCCAAGCTCAGGACAACCAGTACTACCCCCCGGAGCCCACCTTCAAAGCTCTCGAAACCTACCCCTATAATCCACGTTCTGATCTCCCGAGAGAAGCTGAGAGACCAGCCAAAAATCCCGAACATGAGGAGATGTTCAGGAAAGTTAAGAGCCTAGAACAGTCATTCCGGGACATGCGAGGAATAGGAGGTCAAGTAAGTGTGACCTATAAGGACCTATGTCTGTTTCCAAATGTGCAATTGCCGTCAGGTTTCAAGATGCCCAAGTTTGATCTATACAATGGGCACGGTGATCCAGTAGCACACTTAAGAGGTTTTTGCAGTAAGATGAGGGGAGCCGGAGGAAAAGATAAATTGTTAATGGCTTACTTCAGTCAGAGTTTGAGTGGATCAGCATTGGAATGGTACACCCGCCAAGATCATAGAAGATGGTACACATGGGATGATCTAGCACAAACGTTCGCTTGTCACTTCCAGTATAATCTTGAGACCATTCCAGACCGACTGTCCTTGACTAAACTAGAGAAGAAGCACAGTGAAAGCTTCAAAGAATATGGTTTCCGATGGAGGGAGTAGGCAGCAAGGGTAGATCCCCCATTGAAAGAGAGCGAGATGGTTGAGGCTTTAGAGCTGACCTACTTTGGTCATTTGGTGTCCGCAATCGGAAAGTCTTTTAATGAGGTTGTAAAAATGGGAGGCATGGTCGAGGAAGGACTTAAGTCCAACAAGATCATGAGTTATTCAGCAATCAAGGCAACCACCCAGGCTATCCAAAACGGCATTGGAGGTGTACTTGGGAAAAAGAAGAAAGAAGATGTTGCGACAATTGAGTCCGGAGCCTGGTTCGGATCTAGAGGCCCATCACCCTACTATAACCAACCCCGACCCTACCACCAAAATTACCCCCACACTCCGTATAGCCCTCTACAACAATACTACCCACCGCCAGATCCCCATTTTTCCGTCCATCAGGCACAAACCTATACCCAAACCCTGGCACACGCATAATGGCGTGTGCCTACTCCACAAAATCCATACCCAGCTCCACAAAACACATATCCACCCCCAAGAGCCTACAGAAATCCCCCCAGAACGGGTTTCCGACCAAGCCAAGCCTTCAAGAATGAGAGGTTACAGAAGCAAAAGACTTTCACTCCATTGGGGGAATCATATACTAGTCTTTTCCAAAGGTTGAGGCAGTTGGGCACGCTGAATCCAATTGAGCCTAAAATGCCAAATCCCCCTCCTAGAAATCTTGACCACTCGGTGAGTTGTGAGTATTGTTCAGGGGCCCCTGGGCATGATACAGAGAAGTGTTGGAAACTGAAAACAGTTGTGCAAGAGCTTATTGATACTCATCCGATCGAGGTCCAGGCCCCAGAAGCACCAAATATCAATCATAATCCACTTCCAGCTCACCATGAGACCCATATGATTGAGTTGGTACACAAAGGAGAGGAGCCTAAGAAACCCTCGCAGACGGTAATGATGATCCGTTCTAGAGAAACTAGTTCAAAGGAGAAGGTAACCAGTGGTCCAGTTGAAAGGGGTAGACAATAAGCCAGTTGTGGTAGCCGAGAAAGGGTCGTCAAGCACTGTTGCAGTGAAACCAGAGAAAGCTAAAGTGGTAGTACCAGGGGTTGCAAGTAAACCTGTTGTGTTCGTGAAGGGTGCTCGCACAGAGCCTGTTATTATAAAACTAGTAACTCAGCTTCCAGTGATCAACAGCAAGGCAGTTCCTTGGAATTATTAATGGGTGACAGTGATTTACAAAGGGAAAGAAATCAAAGAAGAAGTTTATGAAGCACAAGGTTTGACTCGCTCAGGAAGGTGTTTCACTCCCGAGGAGTTAAGAAGAACTAAAGATAATCCAACGCCGGTAAAGAAAGTTGTAACTAAAGAAGAGGCAGAGGAATTTTTGAGGAAAATGAAAGTGCATGACTATTCTGTTGTAGAGCAGTTGAGGAAAACGCCCGCTCAGATCTCATTGCTCTCATTGCTAATCCATTCAGATGAGCACCGTCAGTCGCTGATGAAAATCTTGAATGAGGTCCATGTCCCCGACAAGATCCCGGTAAACCATCTGGAAAAGATAGCCAACAAGATTTTTGAAGTAAACAGAGTCACTTTTTCCGATGATGAATTGCCCGTAGAGGGTATTGAGCATAACAAAGCCCTTTACCTTACAGTGAAATGTGAGGATTTCGCGGTTACCCGGGTATCGATTGATAATGGTTCAAGTGCGAACATCTGTCCTCTCTCCATTCTAAGCAAGCTGAAAGTAGAAGATGAGAGGATCCATAAGAACAATATCTGTGTGCGGGGATTTGATGGCGGGGACAAAGACTCCATCGGGGACATAATGTTGGAGCTGACTATAGGTCCAGTAGAATTCACAATGGAATTCCAAGTGCTGGATATAGCTGTTTCCTACAATTTGCTATTAGGGCGACCATGGATCCACGCCGCTAAAACAGTACCATCAACACTCCATTAGATGGTCAAGTTTGAATGGGACAGACAAGAAATAGTTGTGCACGGCGAAGATAATTTTTGCGCTCACAGCAACATCATTGTGCCATTCATTGAAATGGAAGATGACAAGCGACCATGGGTCTACCAAGTTTCTGACGCAATGTCAGTCGAGAAAGTTCCAAAAGGGAAGTGTATCCCAAATCCAAAGATAACCGCTGCATCAGTCATGGTAGCGTATGAAATGCTGAAGAATGGTTTTGTACCAGGAAAGAGTTTGGGATCAGCTCTACAAGTTATCATGCAGCCCGTGTCTCTTCCTGAAAACTTGGGAACATTTGGTCTGGGATTCAAGCCCACAGCCACAGACATAAAAAGAGCTAGGAAATTGAAACAGAGGGCATGTGTCCTTCCAAAGCCGGTCCCACGTCTTTCCAGATCATTTGTCAAGTCCGGTACGAGGAGTCGCCTAGTAACAACAATTCCTAGTTCTGTGATTGATCCTGACAAGGAGTTAATTGAAAGATTTGAGAAGTTGTTTGATAGTGTGAACATGGTGGAAATTGGAGAAGGTTCTAGCAATGCGGAAGTGCAATTTGTCGGGCAAAAAACAAAGCTTAATAATTGGAAGGCTACTCTTCTCCCTACTCGGAAGGAGTCTTGGTAGTTTGCTTTGATTTTCCTTTAAGTTTGTACGGATTATTCCAGGGTTGTAATCCAGATTTTATTTTATTTTCAGTCTGTTTGAGTGTGCAAACCTTGTTATCTTTTATCATTTAATGAAATGCAATTTCCCTTTCTTCATCATTCCTGATGGTTTTCCTTTTTCTTTTCTTTTCTTTTTTATACAGTTCTTTTTACGCTGGTTCTAATGACATGGCATTCATAAGGAATCCTCAGCCCAGTCTTAAAAATCAATCTGATTCCGAAATATTAGTTTAAGAAGTAGATTGTGATTATGAATCAGAATACGATGATGAGGATGAAGCCTTCGAAGAGATTAGTAAGGAGTTAATTCACTTCGAAAAAAAAAACCAAACCCAACCTGAATGATACAGAAGTCGTCAATTTAGGGGACACAAACAATGTACGAGAGACTAAAGTAAGTGTCCACCTCGGGCCAGAGATCTGTGAAGAGTTAATCAAAGCACTCATCGAGTACAAAGATGTTTTTGCATGGTCATATGACAACATGACAGGTTTGAGCACTGATTTAGTGGTCCACAAATTGCCTACTGATCCAGCATTCCCTCCCGTCAAGCAAAAGTTGAGGAAATTCAAAACTGATATGAGTGTGAAGATTAAAGAAGAAGTTACCAAACAGTTGGATGCAAAGGTTATTCGGGTCACTCGATATCCTGTTTGGTTGGCTAATGTCGTGCCTGTACTGAAAAAGGACGGCAAGATCAGAGTATGCGTCGATTACCGCAATCTCAACAAAGCAAGTCCGAAGGATAACTTCCCACTACCCAATATCCACATTTTGATCGATAATTGTGCCAAGTATGAGATAGGATCTTTTGTGGATTGCTATGTCGGGTATCATCAGATTCTAATGGATGAAGAAGATGCAGAAAAGACGGCTTTCATCACGCCATGGGGGACTTATTGCTACAGGGTAATGCCATTTGGTTTGAAGAATGCTGGGGCAACTTACATGAGGGCCATGACTACCATGTTTCATTATATGATACATAAGGATATTGAGGTATACGTAGATGATGTGATCATAAAATCAAAGCGTCAGGCCGACCACATTAGGGATTTGAGGAAATTCTTCCAGAGGCTTCGCAGGTACAACATCAAGCTTAACCCTGCCAAGTGTGCATTTGGTGTTCCATCCGAAAAGTTGTTGGGATTCATAGTCAGCCGACGAGGCATCGAATTGGACCCATCAAAGATCAAAGCCATACAAGAATTGCCACCTCCGAGGAACAAGACTAAAGTGATGAGTTTGTTATGAAGGTTGAACTACATCAGCAGGTTTATTGCTCAGCTCACGACAACTTGTGAGCCTATTTTCAAGTTGCTGAAGAAGGACACTACGATCAAGTGGACTAATGAGTGTCAAGAAGCATTCGACGAGATAAAGGGGTACTTGTCTAACTCGCCTGTTGCTGTACCACCAGAACCAGGGAGACCTTTGATTCTTTACTTGACTGTCCTGGAAAATTCATTTGGCTATGTACTGGGGCAGCATGATGTCACAGGCAGGAAAGAACAGGCCATCTACTATCTTAGTAAGAAGTTCGCGGCTTATGAGTTTAAGTACACTCACCTGGAACGGACATGTTGCGCCCTAACTTAGGTGGCACAGAAATTGAAACATTATTTGTCATCCTACACTACTTACCTCATTTCACGCTTGGATCCATTGAAGTATATCTTTCAAAAGCCCATGCCGACAAGAAGACTTGCGAAGTGGCAAATTTTGTTCACAGAATTTGACATCATCTATGTGACTCGGACTGCGATGAAAGCCCAAGCATTGGCCGATCATTTGGCCGAGAACCCGGTCGATGAAGAGTATGAGCCACTGAGGACTTATTTTCCCGATGAAGAGGTGATGCATATTGACGAGCTAGAATAAGCCGAAAAACCAGGTTGGAAACTTTTCTTTGATGGGGCTGCTAACATGAAAGGAGTGGGAATAAGAGTCGTGCTTATTTCTGAAACAGGGCATCACTATCATGTTACAGCTCAGCTTTGTTTTCATTATACCAACAATATGGTTGAATATGAAGCATGCATTTTGGGTTTAAGGCTAGCTGCAGACATGGATGTCCAGGAAGTCTTGGTCTTAGGAGACTCGGATCTTCTGGTACATCAAATTCAAGGAGAATGGGAAACACGCGATTTGAAGCTCATACCATACCGACAATGTTTGCATGATCTTTGTCAACGGTTTCGATCAGTGGAGTTTAGGCATATTCCAAGGGTCCATAATGAGGTCGCCGATGCTTTGGCTACCCTAGCGTCAATGTTGCACCATCCGGACAAAGCCTATGTCGATCCTTTGCACATTCAAGTACGAGATCAGCATGCTTACTGCAACATGATTGAAGAAGAACTTGATGGCGAACCATGGTTCCATGAAATCAAGGAGTACATCAGAATGAGGATATATCCAGTGCAAGCCACGGGGGATCAAAAGAGAACAATTCGACGGTTGGCAAGTGGATTCTTATTAAGTGGAGGAGTTTTGTATAAAAGAACACCAGACCTTGGATTGTTAAGATGCATAGGTGCTAGACAAGCTACGGCTGTCATGTCTGAAGTACATTCAGGAGTCTACGGACCACATATGAGTGGATATGTGCTGGCAAAGAAAATTCTCCGAGCAGGTTATTATTGGCTCACCATGGAGCAAGATTGTATCAGTTTTGTGCGCAAATGTCATCAGTGCCAGATACACGGAGATTTGATTCATTCTCCACCATCGGAATTGCACACAATGTCGACACCATGACCCTTCGTTGCTTGGGGCATGGATATCATTGGACCAATTGAGCCAGCAACGTCCAATGGGCATAGATTCATTGTGGTAGCCATTGATTATTTTACCAAGTGGGTTGAGGCCAAAACTTTCAAGTCTGTAACCAAGAAAGCAGTGGCCGATTTTGTTCATTCAAATATCATCTGTCGATTTGGAATCCCAAAGGTGATCATCACGGATAATGGTACTAATTTTAACAGCAATTTGATGAAAGAAGTATGTCAACAGTTTAAGATTGCACACCGCAATTCTACCTTATATCATCCCAAGGCGAATGGAGCAGTTGAGGCAGCCAACAAAAACATAAAGAAGATACTTCGGAAAATGGTAGAAGGTTCCAGGCAATGGCATGAAAAATTACCATTTGCGTTGCTAGGTTATCGCACTACTGTCCGTACTTCAGTAGGTGCAACCCCTTATTTGTTGGTATATGGAACCGAAGCAGTGATACCTGCGGAAGTTGAAATCCCGTCCCTTCGGATTGTCGCTGAGGCTGAGATTGATAATGATGAGTGGATCAAAACCCGTTTGGAGCAGTTGAGCTTGATTGATGAAAAACGATTAGCAGTTGTGTGTCATGGCCAGTTGTATCAAAAGAGAATGCCAAGAACATACAATTAAAAGGTGCGTCACCGGAAGTTTGAAGTGGGCCAGCAAGTGCTGAAACGCATCCTTCTACATCAGGCTAGGGCAAAAGGCAAGTTCTCCCCGAATTGGCAAGTACCATTCATTGTAACCAGAGTATTGTCCAATGGTGCTTTATGTTTAACAGATATCGAAGGAAAATGCATAGACATGACTATCAATTCTGACGCAGTAAAAAGATATTATGTATGATTTCTTTGTTATAATTGTTGATTGTTTGTATTTGGCATTATTTCGAAGATTGAAATGACGAAGGCAATTTGTTCTGCTATCTAAACATTTTACCCTTTGTTTCCCCTTTCTAAGCCTTATTTATTTCTTTCATACCCCTCTTTTGGAATCAATCACGAAAAAGAAAGAAAAATAAAGAAAAGAAAAAGGGAAAAGAAAAGAAGTGAAAAGTATAACAACAAGGAAATTCAGGTGTGAACTACGTTTGACCTGATTCCTGTTAAGGATACGTAGACAGCTTTACGGTTCGGTCATAGTAAAATAAAAGTCAAAAGATCCCCAAGCAAGAAACTGGGGCAGAGGTTGTATTTGTAATAAGAAATGTGATTCCAAAAGTTGTAATTTTAAACCCATGTCAAATTGTTTTGAGCCTTTGATATCCTTTCTTTCTAACCCCATCCAAAAGCCCACATTACGGTCCAAAGAAAGACCTTCCGATCAGTTTTTGAGAGATGCCAAGTCGAGCAAATAGAGGTGATTCATATCAGGGTAACACTCTGGTCCAAGCAGGGAAAGTAATGAAAATGAGAGAGTCTTATTGGTGAAAACCCTCACGGGCACCATGGGGCGACGAAAGCTGAGAGAAAATAAAAATGAGAGAGTCTTATTGGTGAAAACCTTCACGGGCACCATCAGGCAACAAAGAATTGAAGAATCAACAAATGAGAGAGGTTTGTCGGTGAAAACCCTTAAGGGCACTACAGTCGAACAAGATCCGTAAAGTTGGCAGAAAGTAAATTGGGTTGTGGAACATCTTGGAGCACAAAGTAAAACAATTGGAAAAGAGATTGGTTAAATAGACTGAGTCGATTAATCCAAAATGCATACCATGATCATTGGTGCCAGTGACTCCACTCAGATAAGTTCCTTTTTCCTATCTCCAACAGTCATCCAAATTCGGATTTTCTTCTTTATTCTTAATTCCCAAAATCATTGCATTTCATTGATGTTAATTTTTCCATGTTTAGCCTTGTTTCAACAAATAAGAAGGAATTTCAAAGCTTACTACCAGTTTCGAAATTGCACAAAGCAAAATGCGGCTAGAACATGCCAGAGATGATATGATGAAAAGTGGGACATATGGTGTAAGCAAAAGTTAAATCGGTGGAATGGTTCAGTAATATCGTGGGATATATACGAGTTCAGACAGAAAGGTCAGAAATGGAGAACAACAGTTGGGATCCTGCAGTTAAGGATCAGTCAGAAGGTCAAAACAATCTTTCGACCATGTTCAAGGCAGTCGAAACGAAGCAGAGCCTAGCAAAGAGAAAACCACCCCCAGCAAGAATGCCACAACTAACCGCCACGTTTAAACTGACAAGATTTTCTTTGATTTGAAACATGGGCAAAGATGGCATTTGTTTCAGGAAACACCCTGTAAGGAAGACAAGTACCATGTAGGTTTGATCGCAGAATTCTGAGGACCCTCCTGGAAAATGGGACTTAGTTTAAAATTCAAAATACACGACTGAGTAGCAAGATCTGGCATAAATGTACCCCAAAAGAATATAAGTTGGTTTCAAAATTTTCATTCTGGAGATAGAATTTAGTTAGGAGTTGTCAGGACCCTCCTGGAAAATAGGACCTAGTTTAAAATTTAAAACAGTCATGAGTAGTAAAATCTAGCATAAATGTATCCCAAGGAATAAGATGGTTTTAAAGTTCGCATGTTTAAGATATGATTCAATTAGGAGTTTTCAGGACTCTCCTGGATAATGGGACCTAGCTTTGAGATCTCCATTAGATAACAAGGTTTAGCATAAGTTCTTGTTGTAGGGTAATATAATTAGCCGTAGAATTGTCACTCTTAAGATAAGACTTGATTTAAGAGTTGTTAGGGCCTGCCTGGATAATGGGACGTAGTTTAAAACTGGTTTGGATAACAAGATTTAGCATAAGACATACCCTTCAGTAGATATAATTTAGCTCTAAAATTGCCGTTTAATTAAGAATTGTCAGGACCCTCCTGGATACGGTATTGGGTTTTTGATATTTCGGTATTTCGGTATACCGAAATACCGAAATATTTCAGTATTACCGTGCTTCCTAGTCCTTCACTGGCCAGAACAATGGTGAAATTAAGAAACTCATTTTGTTAGCTTTAGATCAAATCCAATGAGAAGGTAAATGCCACAATGAGAAAGATTGCAGAAAGTAAAACTCAAAGTGAATTCCATTACCATATTGTGTATATGAACATTATACAGTGTCAGACATCATATTTTCTAGGTTTTGTTTCAACAGAAAAATAAACAAGAGGGGTAGGCAGTAGAAAAGAAAGGGTTTAAAGAGAAGTGGAGTATTTACAGCGGCTAGTTTCACCTACTTGTTACCAGTTCAGACACAAGAGTTGGCACTCAGTAAAAGCTCATGGTAAAATTACCATTAAAACAAGCTTTAAATCTGCCCAACTAACAGGATTATGCTATAGAAATGTGAAAACCTAGTAAGACTATTGTAACTAGTAATTACAGCCACTACTTATCACGTTAGATAGGGACGGTGCAATACCGAAACCTAGTTTAAGACCTCCTTAGATAACAAGATATAGCTTAGATTTAAAATCGTCGTTTAGTTAAGAGTTGTCAGGATCCCCCCTGGATAATGGGACCTAGCTTTCAAATTCTTGGTAATATTTGGTGATGTGATTCAGTTTAAACTCACAGATGCGCTCAGCTACCAAACTGGGGCAGAAAATTTTCTTTTGTTTTGTCTATTTTTGTTGAAGTCAGGTGCCCATCTGAAGAATAGGGAGAACAACACGGATATCAAAGATAAGAGCGTGACCAAGTACTAGCAATCAGGCGTCCACCTGGAGAACGAGGAACAATAGTTGAAGTATCAGCAATCAGGCGTCCACCTGGAGAACAAGGAACAACAGTTCGAGTTTCGGCAATCAGGAGCCCACCTGGAGAACAAGGGAAAACAAATTAGGTTTCAAGGAAGATTGGCACAAGTATTGGTAATCAGGCACCCACCTGGAGGAACGAGGGAGAATAAGTCAAAGAAAAGCAGTTTCAAGAAGAAGATGGACCAAGTTTCAGAAATCAGGCGTCCACCCGGAGAACAAGGAAAGACGGTTGAAATTTTAGTAGTCAGGAGCCCACCTAGAGAACAAGGGAATACATTCGAGTTTTAGCAGTCAGGAGCCCACCTGGAGAGCAATGGAATACATTTCGAGTTCAGCAATCAGGAACCTACCTAGAGAACAAGAGAATACATTTCAAGTTTCAACAGTCAGGAGCCCACCTGGAGAACAAGGGAATACATTCGAGTTTTAGCAGTCAGGAGCCAATCTGGAGAGCAAGGGAATACAATTCCATTTTTGGCAATCAGGCGCCCACCTGAAGAGTAAGGGAATACAATTCAAGTTTTGGCAATCAGGCGCCCACCTGGAGAGCAAGGGAATACAATTCAAGTTTTGGCAATCAGGCGCCCACCTGGAGAGCAAGGGAATACAATTCGAGTTTTGGCAATCAGGCGCCCACCTGGAGAGCAAGGGAATACAGTTCAAGTATCGGTAATCAGGAGATCACCTGAAGAACGAAGGGAAGCAGCAAGTCAAGTGTTGGTAATCAGGAGCCCACCTGAAGAACGAAGGGAAGCAGTTCAAGTTTCGAGGAAAAGCAGTGCAAGTATTGGCAATTAGGAGCCCACCTGGAGAACGAAGGGAAGCAGCAAGGTTCAAAGGAGTTCAGCAATCAGGAGCCCACCTGAAGAACGAAGGGAAGCAGTTCAAGTTTCGAGGAAAAGCAGCGCAAATGTTGGTAATCAGGAGCCCACCTGGAGAACGAAGGGAAACAGCAAGGTTCAAAGGAAGACAACAATCAGGAGCCCACTTGAAGAACAAAGAAAAAACATCTCAGAATGCAATTCAAGTCAGCAACAAAGGAATCTCACTCAGAGAGTACAAGTCAGCAGCGCAGCAGAAACTGCAAGTTCAAGATATAGATAAGATTCTTGTAATTCGTATATCATAGTTTAGTCTGGCTCCTTTTATTTTGTCACGATGTAATAAGGAGTTCAGTAAGCAGAAACAATAGCAATAACAGCAAAATCACAGCTCTTCGGTAGTACCAGCTACCAAAACTTCTTGAACTACACGCAACCTGATTCCCCTATAACCCGGGATATGTAGGATGTCCAAAACCAAGACTCGGTTGCACCCTTTCTCTTTTCTCTTATCCTTATTTCTTCCCTTTTGAATAAAAATATGTTCAAAAATTAGTCACATGGCTCACCTTATCTTTGCTTGAAAACTCTTCATGTTTCCAAACAAAGAGGGCAGCTGTGAGCACCTAATTTTTGATAATATTTAATTTTTTATCACTTCTTCTATGTAAATATTTTACGGGTTTTAACCTACAATTTTTAGCTTTGTTACACTTTTTATTATAGGGTAAAAATACAAAATTTAAAAGGTGAATTATTACTATTAATTTTTTTTTAAAAATAATAAAAAAATTCTGAAAAAATATTAATTTTTTTTAATTCAGGAGTGATTTAAAAAATAAGAAAAAGGAAAGTATTGAATAAAAAAAATAAAAGTAAAAGTAGGTGGAATTCTCTTTTAAAAAGTAAAAGAAAGTAGAAAATTAAAAAAATAAACGTAAAGTTTTGTGGAAATTTTTAAGAAATAAAAAATTAAAAGAAAGTTGGAATTAAAAAACAAATATAAAGGTATCTGAAAATTTAAAAAATTTAAAGTAAAAGAAAGTAACATTTTTAAAAGAAAAGCAAAAGAAAGTGGATTATTTTTTTAAGAAAAGTTAAATAAGTGGAATTCTCTTTAAAAAGTAAAAAAAGTGGGATTTTAAATAAGATAAAAGTAATTAAAGTTGGAATTTAAAAAATAAAAGTAAAGAAAGGTGGTATTTCTTTTTATAAAAAAAATAAAAGCAATTTGTAAGTGGGATTTCTTTTAATTAAAAAATAATAAAATATTTTTTTAAAAAAATCTGAAAAATCTCGAAAATTTTGCTATAAACAGAAGAGAAAATTTGAAAAGAAGAAAAAAAAGAAGAGAGGGGGAGGAGAGAAATTTAGGTTGAAAATTTTCATTAAATTTTTCTTTCAATATTTCGGGCCTTGAATCTTGGGTTTGAAGAAGAGTTGATAGAGATTTTGTTGTTGCTGCTGTATTGACTCTACAACTTTCAGATTTTATTCATTTGAATTCAATCTCTTGTAGGTATGTAATTCAAACTCTTGAGTTAAAAAATGTCGGAGCATCTTTATTGAAGCAAAAGCAAATTGATTTGGTTCTTTTGATAAAGTTTCTTTCGTATTTAATCTGTTCGCATGAATGATGTTTCTTTGATTGAGTGAATTGAGATTCGCAAATGTTAACGTTATTTTAGTATGTTCATGACTCTGTCTCGTTTTTTTTTTCATTTTTTTCTTTTTCTTGGCTCATGACTTGTAACGAGCAGGTATTGTTTTGTTTACATTTAGATTTCAAGCTCATGTAGCACCATGTTCATATTTTGAAATTTAAAGAAATATGTGAAGTTGAACAATTTGTCAACATTAAGATGTAAAAAAATAGATTGTGTTAGTGGAAGGATCTTATCTTCAGTTTATGTTATTGGTTGCATATTTTCTTAAATTAACCATGCGAAGATTCAACTTCCTCTGCTTCAAAATAGTACTGTAGAAGTTATAATGGTGATACTACAACTTTATCTTTAACATAGTGTTAAATAAATTAATTACTTTAAGTGTTCTTTATTATAATCAAATTTAAAAATGCATTTTTGTATGTCCATGTTTGTTTTGCTCCTTCTGGTTCATCCGAATAGTTCTCAGCATGGTTTTTTTTTTGTGCTCACATGGTCATTTAAGATTCAATATTTTATTATAAAATTTTGTTAGTTTCTTTCTAGAATTTGAAAATGAAAGTCGGTCTTTTGAAGATGATATGGAGATGAACCCAAAGCTGGTACCTGTCTTTTGTTATTTTCACATCAATGCCAACTCCACCTTTTTGAATTGTAGTATGCTATAACAAAAGGTTCCAGTGATATACATGTAGCTAACCCATTTCTTTAGGCCTTTTGTACTTATCAATTTATACCACTCCATCCACAATAAAACATCAAAACTCATGGCCCTCATTTAATTAATTTTAAATCCTTAGAATTCGAGGCATGCCATTTAGCGAATTTTCTATGGCCCTCGCGAAGTTGAAAAATGTGTAGTTGCTTTAGGCGCGTACTTTGAAATTACCTTCCTAAACTCGGGTGTGCATTTCATGTGAACCCAAATCCAAATCTCAACAACGTTAAATAAAATGTGTCGTGGACCGCGGGTGCATTTATGTGACGCGGTTCAAGACATATTTTAAATGACGTTGCAACCTTCCTAAAAATGAATAAGAGCGGTTAATAAGTTAAAATTGAAGCATAGGCTAAAACATGTATTAAAATCAGATAATAGGCCAATTATAACAGTTGAGCGACCGTGCTAGAACCACGGAACCCGGGAATGCCTAACACCTTCTCCCGGATTAACAGAATTCCTTACCCGGATTTCTGTGTTCGCGAACTGTAAAACAGAGTCAATCTTTTCCTCGATTCGGGATTTGAACCGGTGACTTGGGACACCTTAAATTATCCCAAGTGGCGACTCTGAATTTTTAATAATAAATGAATCCCGTTTCGATTGTCACTTTAAGTTGGAAAAAACTCCCTTATACCCTTTCTGGGGTGTAGGAAAAAAGGAGGTGTGACACCGATGAACCAGTTGTCGAACCTCCCTTGAAAATGTTCATTCTTGGAGGTTGTTCGGTCGTTGATGACTTTAAGATTGAGAAGCCCTCTTCAGTGTAGGGTCCAAAGGACTGCAATAGGGCAGATAAGGACATAGTGGTCCCCAACCCTAAGGAGGCCATTACTTCCCATGTCGAGTGATATCTAAGTGCTTACACTTATCCGTTCACACTGGGCCCGGTGGATTCGGTTATTCTGGACTTCTGTAAGAGGTACAAAGTATGCCTTGGTCAGATCCACCCTTCGCTGTAGAGGATTGTAATCCTCATTCGATACTTCGTGAATAAAGCTCGATGAGGACCAGGATTGGGGCTGGCAAGGATGCTTTGTCCGGGTGAGGACCTCGGACTTGATTCCTACCGAGTTTAGGCTATTCCCCGAGAAGTGGAATGCATCACGTAAGCACAACTTTCCTTTAAATGTTGATTTTACGTTCAACTCCTTTTTCCTCACCAGTATTTGTGGTGGTGCAGTTGTTGCTCGAGTTCCAAATGTAGTCCCTCGGCTTAAGGAGTGGATCGAGGGCATTTGCTCACAGATGCCTTACTCTGAGCGCTCGTGGCACAAGCTCTCGAAGGGCCGTTGGGAGGCCCGTTCCCACGGTAAGATTTCTTTCCTGAATAAGTAACATTAGGCTCCCCTTTTAGCATCACGTTCTCGTTTCCTTTCTTTCCTTTTCGTATGCTTGCTTAAGACCATTGAGCTTAGGCCTCTAGTAAAGGACAAGGACATATCTATTGGTACCTCCGCTTCGGGCAAGCTTGGGGCCGTAGCAGAAAAGAAGAAGAAAATGAAGGCTCCGAGCTCCCCGAGCTCGGAGAAGAAGAAAATAAAAAGAAAGTTGGTCTGAAATCCAAAGGAGAGCTCCAGCTCTTGAGAACCGACTCAAACTCTCTCTTTCGGCTCAGGGATGAGCCCGAGGAGGATGACTTTTTGTGGCCTGTAAACCGACCTCCCCCGAGGAGCGGGCGATAGCCGAGGGCAAAACAACGGAGGCCAATCCTCCTCACATCTGGGAGGTCGATGTAGAGATGAGGGTTGAGGTCTCTCACAATGTCGACTCTACTCCGCCCAATGTCATAGAGATTTCGGGGTCGCCTACATTCACAAACTCCATGTTCGACGAAGCTCGGACGGTGAAGGAGCGATCCAACGAAGGGGCCTATGGTATGGACGATCCCCTTCGTTCTTTTTTTGAAGGTGTGGACTCGACCGCTCTGGAAGACTTCTCCAAGTTGGGCGACTTGGAGGTGCCGAGAAAGATTCATCTTCGGAGGCTGGTGGGCAGAACTCGAGCCCAAAATTAATCAACCAGTTTCCTGCCCCGAGTACAGATCCCGGCTGTAAGAGGTCAATTATCATCATTGTCCCGGAGGATGCCCAGGTTCTTTTTGCTCCCATAGAAGTAGCGATTTACCTCCCGTTTCTGGTAACCGAAGGTTACCAGGCAAAAATGAATGAGGTAGGCGTGTTGTGCATGTCTAACGAAGCACAACAGGCGCTGAATCGGGTAAGGCATTATTATGCTCTTGCATCTTCTGACTCAGTTCTTGATATCTCTCATGTCTTCTCTCTTTTATCTTTTTGCAAGTCTCGGTACTTCATCATGAAAGTTTTCTCCGGTGCCGGGCTGAAGCTAACCAGATCGAGGCTGAGGTTAGAGAGCTCACCGAGAAGAGGGACACATATAAGCTTCTCAGTGAGCAATACGAAGAAGCTGTCAAGAGTCTCCGAGCCGAGTTGGATGTGGTTTAGAAGGAGCATGCTGACCTGGTGGAATAGGTAAAGATTTTTTAAGTTAGCAATGATGAGTTAGCGATGGTGACTAACGACCATACCTCGCAGGTTCAGCAGAAGATTGACCAGATCGACCAACTCTGGGCTAAAATAAACGAGGTCAAGGCAATGGTCGATGTCTGGAAGGAAAAGATGGACCGACTAGCTTTGGAGAAGGATACCGCTAGGGAACAGCTGGCATCGATAGAAGTCCAACTATGAGTGGCGAAAGAGAAAATCGAAGCACAGGCTCGACAAATCGAAGAACTCAGTCTCAACTAGGCTCGGCCATTGCCGAACGGGATGCCCTTGGCAAGGAGCTCGAAAGAGCAAAGTCTGAGTCGAAAATAACCAGGGCCGATGCTGAAAAGATAGTGGCCCAATATAGGGCTGATGTTGAGGCAGACGAGGCCCGCCTGAAAGTTACTATTGAGTATATGAAGTGGTTGTCTCGAAGGGAGACCCTCAAGGAGATCCATGCCTAAGGTTTTGACCTGTCAGCCGAGATTGAAGAGGCGAAAAGGCTTAAGGCCGAGGCTAAAAAGCTAGCTGAACCCGAGGGCGAGGAAGGCTTTGAAGGCTTCGGCAACCCCGAGAATGGAGAAGACCCTGATGGCTCTGGTGACGAGGCGGGTTCTGGTGAAGATCAGGCATATGTGCCTTAGGAATCTTTGTTTCTATACTTTGTACTTTTACTTTTTTGAGGCAGTTGGCCTTTGTAGAGACTCTTTTGGAATGTATATAAGGTTTTTTCCCCTTTTGGTGATTTTCGAGCCTAATACTTTTGGTATCCTCTTTATTATTGCAAAGATTTCAAATGCCATAATATGACATGATCACGCCCAATTATGCCTTATAAAAAGAACTAAGCGGTCGTTGCAAATATAATCTAATTTACAAGTCCGGAGTCGAATCCCACAAAGAACTAAGGCTTAACTACAATTGTTCAATATCGCTAAGAAACACAAGTCCAAACAATTTCCTAATTATAAAGATTATAATGTTTATTTTTATCTAATTAACTAACAAATACTAGAAAACAATAAAACTATCAATTAACAAGGATAAGGATTGGAGAGAAGATTACGAAGGTTTAGAGTTATGATTTCCCCTATTGTCGGAATCCTTTCCGCTACATCTTCTATAAATTTGCTAAGTCTTCTTTACCAATCATGAGCACTCTGACTGTCGTAACTCTCTCCCGAGTAATTACCACAATTTACTAGACATATTTTCTCGAATTGTGCTAGTTGGAATTAAGTGCGGCTCACTCGGATCGCACCAAGGTTTTGTTATCCCCAATCCCACCTTTAAACCCTTCTTATTGATCCTTCATATATGTTAGGAGTGATGTTGTTCAACAACTACCTAAATATGCACTCTCTCCCGAGTAATACACAGTAAATAGGCACAGTCGATTGAGAGCTCTTCAACCAACCACAATAATAACGTAGTTGAACAATTAGAGCAATTACTCAGCAAAATATATTAACGTAACAGGAAAATCATCCTCCAATAGGTTCCATCAAAACCCTAGATAACAAATTAGTTATTCATAATAGTATGTAGAACTACAATATCAGAATTTATAACCAACAATGTAAATAGGAAGAAGGAAGTGAAAAACTCATAGAAGAATTCTCCGCCTTGATCCTAGTGTGTTCTTGCCTCCTTAGGTCGAATCCCCTCTCAAAGCTATCCAATATCGATCTCTATTCTCGGTATCCCTCAAAAGTGGTATTTTAAAGTCTATTTATATGTGTAGGAAAAGACCTAAACGTGTAGGCCAAGTCCTAGTCAAACCAGGAGATGAAATAAGCCTTCAAAACTCAGACTGGATCTGGCCCCAGGCCTGGCATCGCCAGCCTAACGCCAGCCTCAGCCTGGCCTTTGGCTGGCCTTGCCAGGCTAAAGCCTGGCTTTTGGCTGGCCTCTCCAGGCTAAATCTTGGTTTAGCTGGCCTTTGCCTGGCCTCTCCTTTTTACTATTCTCGAGCACACTTTCAACGTTTAAGTATCCCTTTTTCTCTACTTTCGTCTCCAATTCACCTACACATAAAATAGATTCCATTACGCGCAAATAAAGTCTAATTTATCATTAAAGCATGTAAAATGCAAGGCACATAATGTATGAAACTATAGAATTATAGCCACACATCATGTCATAAAACGTAATAATAAGTTGTTGTTCGGAGGTTCAAACAAGACTTGTTCTCGATGTAAATTTTGTTTGAAACTTACAGGGGCTCGGAACAACCGAAATCTTTCCTCGAGATGAGTGTTTTTGGACTATAATTTTGTCGTGGGTAACCTTTGAACCGGTTTGAAATTTTGAAGGCCTTGTGATTTGATTACGGGCTTCAGACGTCTCCGAGCCATTTTTAGGGCATCCATAGCCTTTTAAGTTCGGGCACTATCTAATAAGCTTTGTGCCTCCGGGCTTTGATAGCCCGAGCCGTCCGAGTTTATTTTGGACGACGGTCTCCGAGTGGGGGTGGTCGTATCCTTTTAAGTTTAGGCACTTCATAAGAAGCTTTGTGCCTCTGGGCTTCGATCGCCCGAGCCATCTGAGTTCGTCTCGAATGACAGTCCTCGAGTTGGGGTGATCTATTGGATCCGGATAGAAGTGGCCCTTGGGTACGATATCTTTAAGAAGAAAAATTTAATAGTCTTAAGAGAAGAAATATGTATCTACAAGGTAGAATATTTCTTTTATTCATGTGCGTAATATACAAGATTGTAAGTGTGTACAAGCTTCGTGTTATGGCTTAGGTGGTCTATTCGGGCACGGTTCATTCGACTATTTGGCCCTTACAATAAATCCTATCCACCGGGCCTAGACTATTCAAGCACAAAGTTTCCTTCCTTGCTAAAGATCATTACCTGAGGGTGATATCCCCCAGTATTCGAAGTCGATCATCAAGAGGGCTCAGATACTGTTTATATGACCATCAGCTCTGGTTCATAACCCGTTTTTGATTCTAAGTTAGCACGATCCACTGTTGCCATTAAAAACCTTGCCGGAAAACCCATTTGGGACAAAACTGGTTCAAGAGAAAAAGAGTGCAACGCGTGCTTTTAGGCCTAACAACTACACCGTCCTTTGGCCATTGCCTGCAAGTGTTAGTCCGATTCGCAATATATTTAAAAAAGAATGAATGGGGTCGTACCTTAGCAGTAGTATCGTTTTAAGTGGGTCACGTTCTAGTTGTTCGGCAGCCTCTCACCGTTTCTTGCTTTGAGTTTGTACGAACCTTTATCGGTAATCTCGATAATTCGATATGGACCTTCCCAATTCGGTCCCAACTTCCCTTCGCTCGGGTTTCGCGTGTTCAGTGTCACCTTTCTTAACACCATGTCCTCGATATTTAAGTGTTGGAGGTTGGATCTCCGGTTATAATACATTCGATTCGTTGCTTCTAGGCGGCTAACCGTACGAGGGCATCCTCACGCCTTTCATCCAATAGTTCCAGGCTCGTGCTCATGGCCTCACCATTTGACTTTTCGGTCACATATCGGAACCTGAGACTTGGTTCTCCCACCTCGACCAGTATTAGTGCTTCGGCACCATAGACTAACGAAAATGGGGTGACCCCGGTACTAGACTTTCAGGTCGTACGGTATGCCCATAGGACTTCGAGCAAAATTTCCTTCAATTTTCCTTTTGCATCGGTCAACCTTTTCTTAAGGTTTTGGAGTATGGTTTTGTTTGTAGACTCCGCCTGCATGTTCCCACTAGGGTAATAGGGCGTTGTTAAAATCCTTTTAATCTTGCGGTCTTCGAAAAGTTTGCTTACCTTGCTGCCAATGAACTGCTTCCCGTTGTCACATACGATTTCGGCCGGCATTCCAAACCGACATATTATATGGTCCCAGATAAAATTAATAACTTCTTTTTCCCTGACTTTTTTGAATTCCTGAGCTTAAACCTATTTAGAAAAATAGTTAGTCATAAATAGTATGAATTGAGCCTTACTGAGTGCCCATGGCAGGGGATCTACTATATCCATTCCCCATTTCATAAATGGCCGAGGTGACAAGACCGGATGTAACAACTCCCCAGGCTGATGGATCATCGGTGCATGCCTCTGATATCCGTCGCATTTCTGTATGAACTCCTTCGCATCTTTCTCCATTTCGATCCAGTAAAAGCCGGCCCTGATTATCTTACGAACCAACGGTTCTACCCCCGAATGGTTCCCGCAAGTGCCTTCGTGAACCTCACTCAAAACATATTCGGTGTCTCTTAGTCCTAGACATATGGCGAGTGGGCCATCAAACGTTCTTTTGAACCTGACATTATCTTTGGACAAGCTAAACCTAGCCGATTGCGTGCGCAGAGCCCTCGACTCTTTAGGATCCGGGGCCAGCTTCACGATCTTAAGGTAATCTATATACTTGTTTCTCCAGTCCCAGGTTAATATTGTCGAGTTTATCTCGTCGTGTCCTTCTTCCACTACCGATTTCATGAGTTGTACGATCATCCATGAGCTAAATTCGTCGTCGTCAACCGATGACCCCAAGTTAGCCAGAGCATCAGCTTCGCTATTTTGATTTTCGGGCACGTGTTGTAGGGTCCATTCCTTGAATCGATGCACCGCTACTTGTAGGGTGGGCATATTTCTGTCGGAACCGAATAAACCGACCGAACCGATTTTTTTTTATTTTGGTTTCGGTTATTCGGTTTGTTCGGTCGGTTTCGGTTTAAAATTTTAAAATTTCGGTTTTTCGATTTGGTTTTCGGTTATTAATTTTTTTAGTTCGGTTAACCGAAAAACCGAATTATTAGCATATATGTTCTTTAAGGCATATATAGGCTAAGCCCATAGGTAATAAATTAATACTATTATGTCCAATCTATCAAAGACTCAACCCAATTAAGTAAGTCCATCAACTTTTTAATCTTAAAGACTTTCAGTCTATTAGAACTTTCATAGCATATATGATAGATACCGGGAGGATTTCACACAGAGTTGTAATTTACACTATGTTTAAATTTTATGATCCATAATAGTGTGCAAAGTTTAGTCTATTTTTTTCTTCAATAAACACAATATTTCCAACAATTTCGAAGTTTTGGGAAAATCAACAAATTCGCTGGTCCTATTATTACATAGAAGGAGTCCAATATGATAATGTTCAAACCGAAAACCGAACTGAAATAACCCAACCGAAATTGAAAAATTGAACTGAACCGAACTTATTTCAGTTCGGTTTCGGTTACTACTTTTACAAAAACGAAAACCGAATAATCGAACCGAATTTCTTCAAACCAAATCGAACCGACCGAACACCCACCCCTAGCTACTTGTAGTTTATCCAAGTATCTTCGCATTCGTTCCTCCTTTACTTCGAATGTCACATTGACTTGATTCACCACAAGGAGGGAATCACATTTAGCTTCGATCACTTCGGCCCCCAGGCTCTTAGCCAATTCGAGACCTGCAATCATGGCCTCATACTCGGCCTCATTGTTAGTCAATTTCACAGTTCTAACAGATTGCCTAACTACATTACCCAAGGGAGGCTAACACGATGCCGAGTTCGGACCCCTTTGCGTTCGATGCACCGTCCGTAAAATAGGGCCCAAATCCTCGAGGAGGTCCTAGAGGTTAACAAAAATTCTTTTTCGACCTCTGTATTAAGGCCGACGTGAAGTCAGCGATGAAGTCTGCCAATATTTGAGACTTGATGGCTGTTCGGGGTCGATATTCATATCGTACACACTAATTTCCATAGCCCACTTAGCCAATAGTCCTGAGAGCTTGGGTTTGTGCAATATATTTCTCAATGGGTAAGTAGTCACGACACATATGGGATGGCACTGAAAATATGGCCTTAACTTCCTAGAGGTGCTTAGCAAAGCGATCGCCAATTTTTTTAGTGTGGATACCTTGTTTCAGCCTCGCCTAGAGTTCTGCTAACATAATATATAGGAAATTGCCTACCTTCTTCTTCCCGAACTAAGACTCCACCTACCACTATCTCGGATACCGCCAAGTACAGGTACAACATCTCGTCTGCCTTCGGAGTATGAAGTAAATGTGGACTCGAAAGGTACCATTTTAGCTCTTCTAAAGCTTGCTGGCAATCCGGGGTCCATGAGAAGTTATTCTTCTTCAGTAACGAGAAGAATCGATGGCTCTTATCGGAGGACCTTGAAATGAACCGAGCCAGGACGGCTATGCGCCTAGTTAGCCTTTGAACAACCTTGTCATTGTCCACCATGATGATATCTTCTATGGTCTTGATCATGTCGGGATTGATCTCGATTCGCCGGTTGGACACCATGAATCCAAGGAACTTCCCGGACCCAACTCCGAATGCGCATTTCTCCGGGTTTAGCTTCATATTGTATTTCTTCAGTATGTTGAAGGTTTCCTGCAAATGTTCCAAAGGGTAATCTGCTCGCAGGGACTTAACTAATATGTTGTCAATGTAAACCTCCATTGATTTCCCTATTTTCTCTTCGAACATCCGATTTACTAAGCGTTAGTAAGTGGCATCAACATTTTTTAGTCCGAATGGCATTATGTTATAACAATAGGTGCCATATTTAGTGATGAAGGAAGTCTTTTCTTGGTCGCTCGAGTCCATTCTGATCTAGTTGTACCCGGAATAGGCATCGAGAAAATTGAGTATCTCGTGGCCGGTCGTCGCATCGATCATGCGATCGATGTTAGGCAAAGGAAAAGATTCTTTGGGGCATGTCTTGTTTAAGTCTTTATAGTCTACACACATTCTCAATTTATTCCCCTTTTTAGACACTACCACTATGTTTGCTAACCAATCCGGGTACTTAACTTCCCGAATGGAGCCTATTTTAAGAAGCTTGGATATCTCGTCTTTGATGAATGTGTGCTTGACTTCGTAGTGAGGCCTCCTCTTCTGTTTAACTGGGTGAAACTTCGGATCTAAGATCAGCTTGTGAATAGTTATTTCCAGCGGGATCCCAGTCATGTAAAGATGGGACCAAGAGAAGCAATCTATGTTAGTTATAAGGAATTCAATGAGTTTTTTCCTGATCCCGGGAGTTAGTCCTGTGCCTAGGTATACCTTCCAATCGGGCAGGTGCTCAATCAACTTAACTTGCTCCAGCTCCTCAATTGTTGACTTGGATGCATAGGAATCGTCAGGGGCTATGAAAGACCTAGGGACTCCATAGTCATCATCCTCGCCTTTCTCCTGCTTTTCTACTTTGATAGGGGTCGGCGTCGGTGATTGCTATTTGGTTTATCCCTTGGTGACAGAACTTGGGTTCTTTGATGGTCAAAGTGAGGCTATCGGGACCACCTCATCGACCGCAAACATTTTTTTTTTGCGTCCGGTTGCTCCCCGTAAACCGTTTTGATCCCTCAAGCTGTAGGAAATTTTAACACCTAATGTAGCGTCGAGGGTGCTGCCCTCATGTTGTGAATCCATGGCCTCCCGAACAAAGCATTGTATCTCATATCCCCTTCGATCACGTAGAACTTTGTTTCCTGAATAGTTCCAGCAGTGTTTATCGATAGAGTTATCTCCCCTTTAGTGGTCTCGCATGCCATGTTGAATCCTTTTAAGACTCGAACCGCAGACACTATTTGGTCTTGCAGACCAAGTTGTTCTACGACCCTCGATCTAATGATATTGGTCGAGCTACCTGGATCAATTAACACACGTTTAACTCGAGATTTATTTATGAGTACAGATATTACCAGTGCATCATTGTACGGTTGTACGATGCCTTCAGTGTCTTTGTCATTGAAAGATACGGTTCCCTCTAGTACATAATCTCGAGTCCGTTTTCCCTTATAATAGATACTTTGGTGCATTTTAACATCGCCCCTTGGGGGATTCCAACTCCACAAATGATCATGTTAATGACATGCTGAGGTTCCTCTTGCTCGATTTGTTTGTTAGCGTCCCTATTCCTGAAGTGATTTTTGGTTGAAGTTGTACTCCGATAACCTTGGTGCTTCCAGACCCACTACTCATTCGATCTCTATTATATGGCTGATACCGATCTCTGTTCGATCTTGGTTCATGATCGACGACTTTTTGGATCTGTCACTAGTCCTGATAGGGTAAACGGACCCGGAAGGGGCGCCGAGCTGGTCGTCTTCGATCCTGATCTTTGATTGGTACCTGTTATGGACGTCGGCCAAGTTACCGCCGGGTATTCTATCAAATTTTTCATCAACTGTTGTGAAGCCAATAAGCTTTGGGGGTTAAATCCTTGGGTGGATGCCTGACCGACCCAATTGTCTATGATCGGAGGTAGATCCATCCGTTCCATTTGAAACCTCGATACGAATTCCATGAGCATCTTGTTATCTCTTTGTTTTACCTTGAAAATGTCTAACTTCCTAGTCTCGACCTTGATGGCCCCGGCATGTTCTTTTACAAAGGCATCTGCAAGCATAATATACGAGTCAATAAAATTAGGAGGTAAGTTGTGGTACCATATCATAGCTCCTTTTGACAAGGTCTCTTCGAATTTTTTCAGCAGAACGGATTCGATTTCATCATCCTCCAGGTCGTTCCCCTTGATGGCACACGTGTAGGAGGTCACATGTTAATTTGGATCAGTCGTTCCATTATACTTCGGGATATTGGGCATCCGAAACTTCTTAAGGACCGGCTTCAGAACCGCGCTTGGGGGGGGAAGGCTTTTGGACAAACTTCTTGGAATCCAGGCCTTTCAGTCTCAGTAGTGCTCCTGGGATCTGATTAGCTTCGATTTTATTTTCTCTTGATTCTACCCGTTTGGTTAATTCCTCGAGCATTTTTATTATCTCGGGGTTGGTCCCGGATTCAGCTTCACTAGGCCTTTTTGTGCTTGGTTCATTTCTGTGAGCATTTTCCGGGATAGTTCGGGCTCAACTCTGCTGGGGGCGCGGCTTTGGTTCTGTAGTTGGGCTATAGCTGCCTGTTGGGCCTGTAACATTTTGAAGATCACCCGCAAGTTGATCTCATCGCCTTTACCATCGTGCATATCCCTGGCTACCGACCTAGCTTCCCCCGCGAATGCTGTTTTGTAGATCGGTAGGCAAGTTAGCGTCGATGGCCATATATGAGTTTGCGTCGATTGGATCTGCGACCGGGACCCCGTTGGGGTCAGCAAGGTGAACCTCATTACTGGGCACTATATCGTTGTTCTTGCCGTGGTAGCCAGATTCAACATCAACGTTTAGGTGAGCAGATTGAGAGTTTGACATCTTTAAGTTTTTCTGAAATAAGATCTCAAAGAACAAGAGTAAAGTAGAGTGTATGATGGAAATTTGTATCAAATAGCCACTATTATACTTAGTCCCATGGTGGGCGCCGAACTGTTTACCCCAAAAGCGGATAATAATTAAATTTATAAGTGGTTTTAAGAATATGCGAATTAATTCAATACAAATGATAAATTGCGTTAGATTAGATAAACAAAAGACGTGATAAAGTATCAAACCAACTGTGGGGGGTGAACCCAAACTCAATAACAGCCTTAATGAAATGCCTGCCTTCGATCCCGGACTCACAATAACAAAGCACTGATGAATAAAAATAAGAACTTTTAATAACAGAATAAATTGAGAGTATACTGCCTTGATATGCATGTTCCAATGGCCCTAATGAATAGTTAGACTCCTTTAATATATAGTAGGGGAGTTTCACCCTAAGTACAATTACATAAAAGGTAAAAATCTTTTATTTTACTAATCACATATCCTCTGCCGATACGTGCCGAGATTCACGCCGTGACACCCAGCTGTGCGAGGATATCACGGTCCTTTGTTAGTCATGCTCGAATGTCTGATAACGTTCTCCGAAGTTTAGGGGTTCGAATCGATCTTGGGGGCGTGACTCCAATTCCTTCGAGGGCAGGTGTTTGCTTGGACTTCGACTCGAGGAGCTTCTTGCCTCGATTCCGACTCCTCACATTTTTATCTCTGCTCCGTTTACTTCATCGAGAACCGAGGTGTCCAAAGGGCTCAGGTTTACCCGTATATAGAGCCAAATAATATAATTGTTCACAGTTAGACTAATTTTAGTAAGTACCTAGTATAACACAGAGTAATATTTTTTACATGTACTAGTATTTAATATTCATTGATTGTATGGCTAATCCAAATTCATATCGCATAGGGGTAGTATAATGCCCATTGATGAAAACAACACTCTTGTTAGAGGTTTCTTAATCCTCAATTGTTCAAATTTGAAACCTTATGATGCTGGTTGAAACGTTGTTCTCTAAGACTTAATGTTGCCGTGTTCTCTAAGGTATTTAAAGAAAAAATTCCCTCTATAGAATATTTGCATATCTTGAATTGGATATTGCAGTTTGCCAAATTGCATTTCAGTTGATAAAATTTGTCCATTTTTCTGCGAACATGGAATAGTTTCACACGGGAAAATCGAACAAGAACTCACGAGTTGTTCCCACCTTACAATAATAACCCCCCCCCCCCCCCAAAAAAAAGAATCATAATTTCTAGTCTTTGACATAAAATAAAGCAAGATTAATAACGGACACGTAATAATTAGGTGTTACTGTGTTAGGAAAAATCATCTCAATAACAAGAACATCGAAATGATACTGATGATAGAAGCATAAATCTAGTGTCTGAATTTACTAATTAAATCCATCTTCAAGGTAAACTCATAACCATGGATTCCAATTTGATAGTTTTTGGCCCTCGTGTTAAATTCCCCCTATGAGTTTACACCTACACATGAATACCTTCTTGGGCATCAATTAATTCTCATCTCCTTATTCAAACAAGAGACAACGTTCACTGGTTTGGTAGCGGGGTTAAGGTCAACTGATACCTCTTCCTCTTTGCGTTTAATCAATTCATGTACTCCATCCGTTTCAAATTAGATGAGGTACTTTTCTTTTTAGTCTATTCCAAAATAAATAATACATTTCTAGATTTGGAAATAATTCAACTTTAAACTCTTTATTTTACCTATTTTAACCTTAATGAGAATCTTTTATAACCACACAAGTGTCATGACCCCACAAAACATTTACTCCTTAAGCTTTTAAGACAACAAATATGAGCCCAAATTCATCCAACCCGCCCAGAGATTATGGGTTGGGCTACAAACATTTTGGCTCATGGGTCTATTCGGGCGGAGCCCAAGTTAAACCATATTTTTATAGCTCATTCTGACCCATTAATCAGCCCAAATACAACCCATGAACCTCACCTAAAACAAAGAGATCTCAACCCAACTTATCTAAAAATTTACTTAGTTGCCCGAATTTTTTACCTTTTTTTTATATTTTTATTTTCAATTTTTTTCTGCACCACCCATCCATCCCTACCCCCACCCCCACCCACCCCACCCACCCCCTAAAAAATTTTTTATGCTTTTTTTACTTTTTTTTATATTTTTAATTTTCTGTTTTTTGTTTTATGCACCACCCCCACCCCACTCTCAAAATATTTTTCAACTTACACATTTTAAGATAAAAGGCTTTTGTATTCAAGATGAACATGATTCTAAAACATGGGTCAAGTTGGGCAGGTTGGGCTATGACCCATTGTTTAGTCCATTTTGACCCAACCCATCTTAGCCCAAGTACATTTGGGCTGGGTTGGGCAATGACTCATTTATTAACCTAACCCATATTAACCTGCCTAAATTTAGCCCAACCCACCCATTTGCCATCCCTAGCCCACAATTTTCAAAAGTCTTCTACTTCGTGCCGAGTCAAACTACCTCATATAAATTGAAACGGTGAGAATAATCTTCTACTCCGTGCCGAATCAAACTACCTCGTATAAATTGAAACGGTGAGAGTAATGGTCATCAATGCTGATAAGTTTCAACTTTGACCATGTCATGCTTTGAATTAACGAAAAAAGGCCTAAAATGCCCCCCAACTATCAAATTTGGTCTAAAATTGCCCCCCATCCACCTTCTGAGCTAAAAAAACCCTCCCCGTTAATGTTTGGGCTCACAAATGCCTTTCTTACTTACGGCCCAAATCAGATTTTTAATTTAAGTAACGTGGCATTAAATTATTGGCTAATTTAAAACCCACCCATATTATGTCCAACCCATCCATACCCGACCCATCACCCAAAATCAGTCCATATTTTCTAAACCCAAAAACCCCTCGTCAAAATACGACTGACTCATCCTCCTCTCTAAATTAGGGTTCCCCCAATTCTTGCTGCTCCTCGTAAATCATATGGCTGCTATTTGCTATTTCTCTTCCAAGATTCAAGTTGAAGATCAAATATAAAATCTTATCTTTGTTCAAGTAAGTTTTGAATGTTTTTATTGAATAGTCTATTTGCTGTTTTTGTACTTTAGATGATTAAATATTGATAGATTCCTTCTAACTTTTCTGTATATATATATATCTGATGGGTCACTTTCTACTTTCTTTTATGGATTGCATGTGACTTCAATGAAGAATGGTTGAAAAGGTGGACTTGGTTTTGAATTATGGGGGCAGGTGGGTCTTGAACCCTCAAATAGTGTACATTAAAAAACTAACTCACGTGTTGCAAGCCTATGATGTGGATTTGCTGTCTTATATAGACATTTGTTCAGAATATGTTGAAAATGTGGGTTTAAGAAGGTGGAACAACTTCTGATAACAGGGCTTTCAAGTAGATACTTTCTGGTTGAAGGTGATTCAGGAATCAGAACACTAAAACAACTCTTTTCTGACAAGTTTAGTGCGTTTCAATTCTTTGCTATTGATGAGGGTGAAGAACATGTGCCAGCTCCTAGCATAAGTCACCATAATGAACCTTATAGTATCACAGTAGATGTTGGCACCGATTGTGAGTCAAGTGAGGAAGAGGAAGCATATGAACTTGACTCTAGTGATTATGATAGTAATCAATTGGATCTTTTTAGTAAGGAAAGGACTAAAGAACTTAATGACAAACTAGACAACTATAAAGAGTTGAAACAGGGTATGAGTTTTAAAGATTTGGATGAAGCTAAAAGAATTGTGGGGTTTTATGCAATTGCTAATAAAAAGGGCCTTAAAGTTTTTAAGAGTGATACTGGTAGAGTTAGTTATAGATGTGATGTTGGTTGTCCTTTTAAGTGCTTGATATCTAAGGATTTAAAATTAAGACTTTGAAAACAAGACACAATTGTCAGCCAGCATACAAGAATAGAAGAGCTACTCCCCAAGCTTTACCGCACTATTTCAAGAACAAAGTCCAAAATAATCCTAAATATAAAGTGAAAGACATGAGGGTGGACCTAGAGGATCAATTCAATCTGAATGTTAGCTATTCAAAGATGAAGAGGGTAAAGAGGCTTGGGCTAGAGAAATTGGAGGGTAGCTTCATTGATGATTACAATAGGTTAGAGGCATATGCTCAAGAGTTGAGGGATAGAAACCCTGGTTCTGATGTGGTGATAAACATATCTAAAGATGCTTTGGCAGAAGGAAAAAGAAGGTTCCTTAGAATATATATTTGCTTCCAAGCTTTGGAAACAGGCTGGAAAGCAGGTTTGAGACCTCTTATAGGCATAGATGGCACATTTCTAAAAGGGAAGTGTAAGGGAATTCTACTGGTGTCAATGGCACAAGATTCAGTGAAACATTTTTATCCTCTTGCATGGGCAGTAGTTGATAAAGAAACTGGTAGAACCTGGAAGTGGTTTATGGAGTTACTGAGAAATTCCTTGGAGTTTGAAGATGGTGAAGGGGTGACATTTATGTCAGATATGCAAAAGGTAATTGTCTGTCAATTTTTTTATCTCTTTGTTTAATTTACATTTTATTTGTAACTAGTTTTTTTTTATTGTTGTAGGGGCTTTTGGAGGCTGTTTCTACTATCCTTCCAAAAGCAAATCACAGATGGTGTGCTAGGCACATTGAAGCTAATTAGAGCAAAAATTGGAGGGGTATAGAGATGAAAAAGTTAATGTGGTGGTGTGCTTGGAGTACCTATGAAGAAGAGTTCAAGGATCAACTGAAGACTGGGTGATGTTCATGAAAATGCTGCTAGGGAACTAATACACTACCCTCCTCAATATTGGTGTAGGGCTTATTTTGATACTAAATGCAAGAATCATATGGTTGATAATAACTTTACAGAATCATTCAATAAATGGATTCTTGAAGCTAGAAATAAACCTATAATTAAGATGTTGGAAGACATTAGATTAAAGGTAAATTTTGTATCTTTCTTCTGTTAACTTTTTATAAATTGGTTGTTAATTTTTTCCAATGATCTCCTTTTATTGTAGGTAATGAATTTGTTGAAGAACCGTGAGGAGGAATGTAGGAATTGGAAGGAAGAAATTAGCCCATATGCCATAGAGCTTTACAATGATTATAGAGTGATTGCAATAGAGTGCAAAGTTATCTTTAATGGAGATTACGGATATGAAGTGGTTGAGGGTAAAGATAAGCATACAGTGAACCTTGAATTAAAGAAGTGTACTTGCAGGGCCTGGAATTTGATAGGAATACCATGTCCTCATGCCATCAAAGCTTTAATGCATGACAAACAAGATCCATTAAGCGTGGTGCATTGGTGGTATTCAAAGGAAGCTTATATGTTGGCATACATGCACAAGTTACAACCTGTGAGAGGTGAGAAATTTTGGAAAATTGAGCCAGAACATTCAATGGAGCCACCAGAAGTACATAAAATGATGGGTAGACCAAAGGTAAAGAGAAAAAGAGAAAAGGATGAGGCCAGGAAAAGGAAGGGGGTCTGGTCAGCTTCAAGAAAGTGACTTATAATGACATGTGGGTTCTGTGGTACAACAGGTCACAACAGAAGAAAATGCCCTTTGGTAACGGTCCTTTCCACATATTTTCTTAACTTACAATTTTTTTTAATTCATAATGTTTTCTAATTAATAACTCTTGTAGGCTAATGGTGAAGGAACTTCCCAAACAGTACAAGATGTGCCCTTGACGGCACCCCAAGACAGTCAAAATTTAGAATTTGCCTTCATGCCTACTTCGGGTATGAGAATGACCTCTCCTGAACCTTCCAGTCAATTTGATGGACTTCAAAACACACTTCAACAATCTGTTGCACCTTCAATATTAGCTGATGATGAATATGAAGGTGGATATGAAGATGAAGACGAAGAGCCATATGTGATGTCTAAGGTGATATCTGAAGCTATGACTAGGCTTCAACAAAGAAAGTTGCATCAAGAACCTATTGGTACCAGGAAGATTGCCTTCAAAGGAGATATAGATGGTGTCAATGTGCCTACTGATCTGCCTTATTCACCAAAGAAGCTCACATGGAAAGGAAAATCAGCTATGTCCTCAAGCCAGTTGGTAGCAGAAAAGGAAAAAAAAATTGGAAAACTGAAGACTAAAAAGGCCAAGCATTAGAGTAGTTTGTTCAGTTTAATGACTTTTGTATAAACTTTTGTGTAATGACTGTGAATCAGTTGATTCGATTGTTGATTCAGACTTATTGTGAGTTTAATGACTCTGTTTTAAACGTACTGTTGCAGCAAGGTTGCTTTAAGAAATGCTCTCCAGTTTTAGTTAATTTTGTTTAATGACGCTGTTGCAGCAAGGTTGTTGTGCAATCAGCCGATCAAATAATAAGTTCACTAAATAGAGAGGTAAGATGAAATATAGAAAACAGAGCATGTCTTCTAGTTCATACAGAAAGTGCACTACTTAAATTTGGTTTGATTTAAGTTACTACCTTGAATAATCACTTCTTCACCTAAGTCTATTACAACCTGATATTACATGCCTTCAAATTTTCCAGGAAAATGTTGCTAATTAGAAATTGAGAAGTCAAGACTGTAGTAAAGTTTAGCAATTTATATAGTTATTTATTATTACCCAAGGCTCTTGGTTGGCAAAAGGAAAATAGGAACGAAAGGGTGGATTCTTAATGACATAGTAACCTCACCATATTTGTTCATGTTGGTATACTTTGTGCTCATGTTTAGCAATTTTCTGGTTGTTTAGCCAGAATGCTAATGGGAAATCTGACTTCCCATATGCTAATGGTAATACACTGTACAGGCAATAAAGGAAAATGCACATTTCCTTCCTTCACCAACCAAAAGAGCTAATTAAAATAACAAAAATCTGCAGATTTCATTCATTTAACAATCAAAATAACCAGTTTAAATAACTAATATCTGCAAATTTCCATTATTGATACAACCAGGACATCATACCTAGACCTAACTAATTCACATAAAAGTACAAAAATATGCAAATCTGTTGGAATTTTTTATCAACAATCGCAAAATATTAGAGGTCACCAACTTAATTACATCATTCTGCCCACTACAAGAATAGCAAAAAGAATCCATGACCATGTCGCAAGTATTTTCCATCGCTTCAATTTCTGCTCCAAGTTTGAAACTTTCTCCTCCAATGATGCGTTATTCACATCTGCAGCTTTACCATATCATCCACCATCTTCCTCAGGTTGTTCCTTTCTTGACGAAGGGCATTCAATGAAAGTTTTTGCTTGTGGATAAACATCGACACATGAGGTGGAAGTTCTTCATTGCGCCATTCCCATAAACGACAACCATTAGTCTCATAATGATCACCATTCGAAGGTGTTGTAGCAGTAAAATGCTTGGCAATCAATCCGCAATAACATGTACGATTGTCACCTTGGCCACGAGAAGCAGCAGAAGAAGATTCCGACATTTTAAGCTAAAACAAGATGGAAAATCTAAGAACTCTAATTAGAAGAAGTTGGGAGCAGCAAGAATTGGGGGAACCCTAATTTAGAGAGGAGGAGGAGTCAGTCATATTTTGATGAGGAGGGGTTTTTGGGGTTTAGAAAATATGGACTGATTTTGGGTGATGGGTCGGGTATGAGTGGGTTGGACATAATATGGGTGGGTTTTAAATTAGCCAATAATCTAATGCCACGTCACTTAAATTAAAAATCTGATCTGGGCCGTTAGTAAGAAGGGCATTTGTGAGCCCAAACATTAACGGGAAGGGTTTTTTAGCTCAGAAGGTGGATGAGGGACAATTTTAGACCAAACTTGATAGTTGAGGGGCATTTTAGGCCCTTTTCCGTTGAATTAATTACAACTAGCAGTTTTGATGAACAACTCATTTCTACCTCAAATTCTGTAGTCCTCCTTCACTTGGTGTTTGGATGTAGTTTTCACAATCTTTAGTTAGTTTTATTTGCTAACGGTGTAAAAAGAATATTTGTACAATATTCAAAATACGTAGAGAGTAATTACAACTTTTAATAATAAATATTAATTAGTAACCTAAGTAATTAACTGACATTCACATATTACCAAATTAATTGTTAAAAAAAATTAGATTGTCACTTGTTAGCAAATACTCTATTCGTTTCAAATTAGATGATGTACTTTCCTTTTTAGTCTATTTCAAATCAAATGACAAATTTCTAAATTTAGAAAAAATTCAACTTTGAACTTTCATTTTAAACTTTTGTAAACACACAAATATCATGGTCCCACAAAGCTTTTACTCCTTAACTTTTTAAGACCAAAGTTTCAAAAATCTTTTTTTTTTTTTTTAAATTTCATGCCAGTTAAACTACCTCATCTAAATTGAAATGGAGGGAGTATAACTTTAAATCCCATTCAAAAATTTAAAACACCTCCTATATTTATACCACCCAAACCTAGCCTCCTAAATTTCTGTCGTAATCCTATTATTCAGTCACCATACCTAATAGTAAATAAAAAAGCACCAAAATAGAGAAAGTACCCAAGCTCCAGCCAAGCAAATCTATTTGCATTACCTTCATCTACTTCAAGAAATTATCTCAACTTAAACTTAGTAGAAACCCCTAAATATCTTTCTTTTCAACCATAAGGCATAAATATGAACTCAACCTGCAGCATTCCTGCCCCTACTCCTATTCCCACAATAACTCCTGATTCTGAAAATGATATTCCATCCTATACTCAAATACCCCTTAAGCCTCTGTCCTTCACCAATGTGACATCCAAAACAGTGCTCAAGTTCAAAAGTTATCTCTTTCTTAAACTTGGTTTCTAGTCAAATATATTCACATAAATTGAAATGGAAGAAGTATAATATATTCCATCACTGTATCTCATCTCAGAAAATACTTTTTCATCAGATATGTCTTGCCCAATTTATGCATGCCAACACTGAGATAACATCAACGTACAACAATACTTTCGTGTAAGAATGGACTAGCCAGAGGTGGACTCAGGATTTTAGCACGACGAGGACACCACTATATGCTAATCACTAGCGAAGTATAAACAAAAAGAAGTTCTAAAGAAAAAAAAAACATCAAACAGAGAGAGATTTTTTCGCAAAATGGGTGGTATGCGAAGGGAAGGTGTTTGATTAAGCACGTTTCACATTTTAAAATTTCGAGTTTTCAATTAAGAAAATGGGTCAGCGATCAAAAGGGCGTTCAAACTTTAAATTATCAAAAATTTATTAAAGGAATCAAGATCAAAGGTACGTTGATAGTCAAAGAATTAGTTGTTAGTGCGTCAAACTAAAGTTGTTGCATAAAGATTTGTTTTTTTCTATTTGTAGCGCGACAAGTTGCAATTTGAGACTTTCAATTTTAAGGAGAAACTTGAATAAAATAAAATAAAGTGGACTATCATATATTAATGCTAAAAATAAAACAATTTGCTATGAAGTATAAATTACGTTGTATTAAAGGAGCAATTGCTGAAAGAGGTATTCGAACCAGCGCCTTTAAGCAAAGGAGGGATTTTGAGCTAGCAAAGCAACCACTTCTCCCATTTGTCCTTATGTGTTAGGGGTCACAAATAAAATATTTAAGGGGTCCCATATATGTGCACACACATATACATACAGTGTTTTTGTCGAGGCTAACGGGTCACGTGACCCCTCAACCAACCACGTAGGTCCGCCTCTGGGACTAGCAATCCAAGTGCGCAGGAAGATAAAACGGGTTTGATGTACAATAATTACTTAAAAGATCGTCGAACCTAAATGTTATCTTAATTGTTGGCATGGCAGGTTCAGGTAAAAGAAAACCAAAACATATACTCAATACACAGAATATATATATTTTGGGCAGAAATGTCTTACCCAAAATGACACACCAAAAATTAAGATAACATGCGGGTACAACAATCCTTCAGTTTTTCTCTTTCAAGCTAGTTCGCGGTAGGGCTGTTCATTCGGATCGGATATCCGAAATCCGAACCGATCCATTCAATTTCGGATTTTAGATTTCGGATTGGATCGGATTTTGGATTGTGTTTATTAAAATTTCGGATTTCGGATCGGATTCGGACTGGTATATTTTAATCCGATCCGATCCATAATTCGAAATTATTAGGTAATGTATAAATACTACACTTTTATTTCGGATAGCCAGACTTCCTTTGCATCTTCCTCCAAGTTATTACTTTTACAATTGCTAGATTTAGTTCTATTGGCATCATAGTACTCTCATAATTGCATAAACATGAATTTTTCTTAATGTATTGCCTCTTTTACAAAGAAAATATACATATTAGTTTGCAACTTTGAGGCATAATACGATCCGAAATCCGATCCGATCCAAACTTTAAAATCCGATCCAATCCGATATAATTCGGATCGGATTCGGATTGCATTTTCTAGAATCCGAAATTCGAATTCGAAATGTGCTAAATCCGATCCGATCCGATCCGTGTACAGCCCTAGTTCGCGGAGGCGCAGAACATGCTATTGAGGAAACCCTACTTCTCAAAAGGGGAAAGGGCAAAACGAGGTTTAATAGAGGAGTACTAGTACTAGGTTAAAGGTCTGGACTTTAGAAGCTTGTCATAACATGGGCTTCATTTTTACATTTCCAGCTGAATGTGGGCTGCTGTTTTCAGTTTAGCTTGTGAGGATTTGGGCTGCATTAGTGGGTTTTGCTGATATTGGGCTAACGGTGAATTACAAGTTACGTGCGCTTAAATTTTCTGGATCAGCATTTTTTTTAGAAGAATTAACTAGATAAACTAAAAAGAAAAATTGACACCTGATGACAATACATAAGGGGAATTGGCAAATTTTTAGCCTTATAATAGATTTTGGCAAAAGTAGCCCCAAATAATTAGCATTTTATGGCCAAATCCTAAAAACTACCCTATTTTATTATTTATTCTCCTAACCGTTTGCTGCTCTCCCTCTTATTGTTCGCTGGTCCCCCTCCCCCTTCTTGTTCGCTGCCTCCCCCATTCCCTCCCTCCCTATTTCCAAATGAGATTAAAATGGTGGATTAACTCTACCATTGGTTTACTCAGTATTATCCATCAAGTACAGAGGAGCGAAGCTTTAATATAGAGCGACAAATTAATATGTGCATACAATTCTTCGAGGTCCAAACATACATACATACATATACATATACATACATACATACATACATATACATTCATAAGAAATTATATATTATACATTGGTATATGTAGGAAGGAAGGTAATTTTTGATATACATTTTAATATACACAAAGAAGGATAATAAATTTGTGATATATATTTGATATACATGTTTTATTATGTATTATACAGTGTGATATACAAATAATATAATTAGTTTTTTGTGATACACTTGGATACAAAGATAATAATAAATTATAGACAACTATCGAAGGAAAATAAATTTTTGATATACACAAAGAAGAAAAATAAAGTTGTAATGTATATATTGGTATACACGTTATTTAACATGTTATACAATATCAAAAAATAAAATTTATTTGTGTTATACACTTGGATATACACTATGATATACAAACTATATTTATAATTTTTAATGCTTGTGAGAAATAATTTAAAAACCTAGAAAAAAGATTGTAGAGATTTGGGAAAAAATCTTGAAAGATTTTCGAATTCTAATAAAAAGAAAATAAAAGCCTATTTTTAGGGTAATGGTTGGACCACTAGAAGAGAGAGAAAATCATTAAATGTTAAATTTAGGTTACGTGTGCCAAATGCTAAAAGATAGACTATTTTCTGCCAATTATTGGACTAAATTGTTATGCAATGCCAAATCCTCAACTAAAAATAGCCACATTTTTTGCTTTTTACCCAATTCACAAAGTGGGTTGATTTTGGCTATCTATATCTATATTTATCTATAAAAGTAGGAATCCCAAAAGTAAAAAGTCAAATTACCAAAATATCCTTCTAAATAACTTAAATATTCTATTATTAAAAAAAACTAACAAAAATACATGTTTGTTTGAAGGGATATAACTCTTCACAAAAGCTACTAATAATGTCCAGAATAGAGTATCTTTTTAAAAGTTACTTACGGTTGCTTTTTATTTATTTATTAAAGAGTTAAATCTCTTACTTCACTAAAGATTGCCGAAACAATTATAGCCCTCATCAGAAGTGCCCCCTATCCATGACACAAGATTAATAATAATAATAATAATAATATAATAATAATAATAATAATAATAATAATAATAATAATATAAAGTGCACCTCTATATTTCCCTAGCAAGTCGCACTCAACTTTATACCGTTTATGTCATGCGAGGATCAGAAGAAACATTACTCCGACGTCCTGCTAATACAGAAAACAAAGTAACAATCATTTCCAATTATATTATAGTAACACATATCTCATTTAAAGGTAGTCCGAAACTTTTTTGATGCTTTTTTTTTTTTGACAAAAAGCACGTTTTTAATGCAAAAAAAAGAAGTTACATAACTAGATAAAATGCAGTACTATACTGCCTTTAACTTTAACGGAAAGTTAGCCGTTAAAGTAAAACGCAGTACAGTACTGCGTTTCACTTATTAATCCCCCGTTCTGAAGGAATGCAGAGAACATTTATTTTTTTTGTAAAACGCAGTATAATACTACGTTTTACACTGAAACGTACTTATACTGCGTTTTACTCTGATTTTTGGCCCCACCAATAATTAACTGACATAACAATAATTTAAATACATAAAACGTAGTATTGTACTGCGTTTTACATAGAAAAATTCTACACCCCAAGCTCGGACTTGCCTTATTTAAAGGCGTTTCAATTTTATGAAAATCCATTCAATACTTTACTTCAAACTTACGTTCATACTTCTCTCTTCTTCTTATCAATCATTTTTTTACAATGTCTGAAGTGCCAAAAATAAGGTTTTCACTATATTAGGGGAGGGGGTGAGGTTGTGCTGGAGAATAACTCTGTGAGGTATAGTTCACCTCCACAGTGTCATGTTAAATTGCCGCTTACTATGGAGTACGATAAATTGGTATCGTTGTTACGTAAAAAATGAGTGATAGGAGGCGTTCGGATAGATTTTCGTATTCAGCGACTCCGCATGGGTTTGCTTATTATTCTGAGTTTAACATCGAGGATGATGAAACTCTTAGAGATTTTTTGCGGATTCCGGATGAATACAGGGAATTTATTGTAATAAAATTATTGGAAATGTACGTCAAGGTGGAAGACGTTCCCAATAATGAGGGCGTGTATAGTAGGGATAACCCCCAGTCATCGGGTGGTTATTCTGGAGCAGGTTTTGTCGGACAGATTGCTGATGAAAGAGCTTGCCTTGATTTAAACTTGTCACCACCGACGAATGAGCAGCCACAAAATAATTTTTTGACTTTATATAATCAACAAGACGACTGGTAAACTTCAATTTTACTACGCTTTAGCGATGTTTATTTTATGTTTTAATTGGATTTGTATTAACACTCATATTTTTCATAGGGGGTACCATCCGGATATGAATTTTACAAGTTATGACCCCACCCCTAGTTGGAATATGCGTAGTTCTGGAGTATTGGACCACGGTGGTCCATCCGGGAGTCATCACGAACAAGAAAATATCCATCATGAAACGTCAAGACAATACGACTTGTAAGTAAAGTGATATAGCTATATCTAAAGTATTTATCTAGTTGGGTAACTTATCATTTTGTTCTTTTTGTGCAATGAAAACGAGCTTCTTGAAGCTCCTGACCTCACACAATTGCCCATAGACGACGTATTTACTCGTAATTTGGCAGATACGCAGAGTCAGGAAGATGATAGTGATTATAACAACAATGCGGATAAGTCTAGGGATGACACACCCTTCCATGATGAGGGTGATGATGAGGAGGAAGTGAATGTTGAACCTGAGCTGACGAGGGAGCATGTTCCTCCACCTCCCGCTAGACCAAGAGTGTACGAGTCCCACGTGCCATTTCATGAACGGAATATTTCCTACCTTGATAATTTGCCAAGCATGCTCGAACGTGGATGCCCTCACAAAGGATGATGATGAATTTCGGTCAGCGATGTGAGATGAGTCTAGACCAGTTGTTCTGACAAAGGGCATGTATTTCCCCGATAAAGCTCGCCTAATTAGGGTTGTAAAAATCTACAGTATAAGAGAGTGCCGTGAGATGACGGTAAGTGAGCCAATTATGGAGAAATACAAGGCTGTATGCCGTAGAGACTTTATGGGTTGTCACTGGATGTTGCGTGCCACCAAGAAGAAATCGGGTTTGTGGAATGTGGGTAAATTTATTAGCGAGCACAGATGTGAAATGGACATATACAATGAGAATCACTTCAACTTGGATGTGGACTTGATTTCTCTTGTCTTGATTCCATATTTTGAAGTGTCTATTAGGTTCAAGATTAAAGAGTGTGTTACAGTCGTCCACCAGGAGTATGGTTGTACTATAACCAAAAGAAAGGCATATCTCGGTCGCAAACGTGCCTTTGAACTTATTTATGGCGACTAGGATAAGTCTTTTTCAAATCTGCCCAGGTACATGGCCGCACTGCAACACTTTAACCCCGGGACTGCTGTTGAATAGAGGCGTGAGGGGAGTCCAGACAGACCGGAATATATTTTCAACTATGTGTTCAGGTCATTTAAACCAGCAATTGATGGTTTTGTGCATTGTCGTCCTGTTATTTCCATAGACGGTACTCATGTCTATGGAAAGTATGATATTAAGCTTTTGATTGCAGTTGCAGTAGATGCCAGCGGGCAAATATTTCCACTAGCTTTTGCCATATGTGCCAACGAAAGAAAAGAGACGTGAACGCTTTTTTTGAACCACTTGAAGTAGCACGTTGTCAAACAGAGTTCAGGTATTTGTCTAATATCTGATCGGCATGGTGGTATTTTAAGTTCTATACGTCACTTGCCTGAATGGCAGGAACCATATGCATACCACCGTTACTGTGTGCGTCACCTGAAGGCCAATTTCCTGAAGAAATATCCTGACAAGGCCTTACATGACTTAATGTGGATGGCTGCAACTGAGCACCAGCAGTGCAAATTCACGAGGCGAATAGAAGCGATCCGACAGTTAGAACCACGAGCCTATACTTGGTTGATGGGGCATGAGCTTCACATGTGGACATTGCATGCTGATGGCGGCAGACGATGGGGAGCCCTCACTACAAACGTGTCAGAGTCATTTAACGGCTTGTTGAAGTCTGCCCGTGGACTGCCTGTCACTGCCATGGTCCGCATGACATTCAAACAGAGTGCAGAGAGGTTTGTTGAAAGGCATGCAGCTGCATCAACATTGATGGACTGGGGCGTTCAATTTATGCCAATACCCATGAGAAGATTTGAAAGGTCCATGAGGCGAGCATAGTGGCATTCATTTCTTCAGTACGATCATGAACGAGGTGTTTTTGAAGTTAAAACCGCTATCCGCGGACACCATAGGAATAATCTACAAACGGTGAATGAAAATAGAAGGTTATGTTCATATGAGAAATGGACCATCTACCACATGCCGTGCGCACATGCGTTGAAGTGCTTTCAACAAGTTGGATATGGGGCAATAAACTATATTGATAGGCAATACAGTGTTGCTGCATACATAGACACGTATAGTGGGAAGTTGCAGCCATTAGGTGCTGAGCATTATTGGCCGCCGAAACCTTTTAAGATGGTATGTAACAAGGACTATTTGCGCAAGCTGCAAGTGCAAAAGAGAACACGTATACAGAACCAAATGGATGTTGGTGACACCGTTTATGCGCGTAAATGTGGCATATGCTCGCAAATAGGACACGACCGTCGTAAATGTCCTTCAGGTGGTGTGTGTGGCGGTGGTAATCCGGCTCCTGGTGCAAGTTCGTCGAATGTACCCAACTATCAAGGATACCCCTAGTCTTTTGTTTTGGTATTGTTTTTTGTAATACGTGTTTGTACTTGTGTATGTTGCAATATATATCAAATAAAATTATGTTCCACAATCTGAAATGAGTGAAGAAAAAGTTGTTTAATTGTAGGAAAATGTAATATGTAAAGCGTGGTTTGATAGTTTCGTATAACAACACAAACACTTAAACTTAACTTCCACTTCAATTAAAATAAAATTTAGTACACATACATGCCAATACATGCCACTTCAATACATGCCATACATGCCACTTCAATTAAAATAAAACATTACTACAACACAAACACAAACATAACAGGCCAACATAATAAAAATACATGAAATATGAAAAATACACTAAACACATACATGCCAATGTTTAGTCCCGGTTGCCATTTATTCTCCGCTCCAACCACTTAAATTGTTCTTCCATTTGTTCTTTTTCTTCTTCTACCTCTTTCAGTTTCGCCTTCTCCTCCGCAAGTTCCCATTTATATTTTTTTTACGTTCCTTTTGTGCTTCCTAATTCCATTGTGCTTTCCATTTTTCTTCTCCCACCTCCTTTAGTTTCGCCCTCATTTCTACAATAATTCTATCGCTTTCTCTTTATGTTTCCCGTTGGCATAAATACATATTATGAAGAAACTGCAGTTGTTCTCTGTAGCATTCCTGATAACATGGTTCATCAACTCATTCCTCAAAATCACAAATAGGTTCGCCGGGAACCTTGTATAACTGGTTCATACAGTACCAGTAGCGGCGTCCAACTTCACCACCGTCCCAACAATTTTGTATCGAACATTCTTTTCCACAGTTGCACTTTGGTGGACGAAGAGGTTGAGCCATTTAATGAAATATTTGCTTTTAGTAAAAAAAACCTTACTTTTAATGAAATATTTGCTTTTACTAATTTTTGAGCACACAAAATAACTATAATGAGGCCGTTATTTATAGGCGAGACAAAGTACATAAAGCGTGGTATAATACTTCGTTTTATAGAGTTGTCTTGTCGTTCTGAAAAAGATGAAAACCATGTGAAAAAAGCTGTTTTATTGCAGAAAAATTTAATATATCAAGCGAGGTATAGTACTGCGTTTTATGAAGTTGTCTTGTTCTGAAAAAGATAAAAACCATGTGAAAAAAGCTGCTTTATTGCATAAAAATTTAATATATAAAGCGTGGTATAGTACTGTGTTTTATGGTTTTAGTTATCCTTTGTGCAGTGATGGTTTTAGTTCTACTATTTGTTTTTGTGTTACGTTTGCAATGTTTGTGTTTCTTGTGTACTGTTTAAGTAAAATTGCTGTTCAAACACATACATGAATAAAAATGTTGTTAAAAGATAATTGTTACCATTATTTACATAATGCACTATTTACACAAAGTAAAAACATAAGTAAATCAGTGAGTCCCACAGCCTGTGTGCTTCAGTGCTGCTGCCAGCCTAAGTCGCATCCCCTGCCGCCTGGGTACACTATCTGGATCATCTTCATCAAGCCGCCTCTTTATATGAGGATGTGCAGCAGCATCGACACCACAGCTGACAAGATCGGAAGAATATGCCGTCGGGCCGTCAGCAACCTACAAAACAAGTAGTAATCTTAGCATGTGAAAAAGTATATTTGTATTGTACGTGTTGAGTCAAAAAACATTTTCTCACCGTGGTCTCATCGGCCACCTGAGTATATGCATCTGTGGTGTCCTCATCAAAGCATGTAGTGGCCTCAAAGATGGGTTGGGACAAAACCTACATAAGAAAGTTAAAAATTAATTAATGTCAGCTCATTAAGGAAAAGAAAATAAATTGAAATTTTAAAGTAATACAAACATACCTGCGCCTGTGGTAGATCCACATCAACCGCTGGGGATGAGGCCTAACTCAACCTGCGCCTTCCATCCACGTCCCAGGTAGGCCGATCCTCAGCTGCGGTAGATGGGCATGCAAATTACTGGTCTACATCCCCATTGAATGTACACGTGATCGACAATGCTCCTGACGGGGTGACCTACGATGCTGGCAGAGATAGCTAAAGGCTGTACGAAGGCATGCTGCTGGAAGGCTCATCTACCCGAGGTATATAACCTGGCTGATCATCTCCAAGCGCCTCAACTCCAAAGTCCTCATCATGTCCCTCAACAGGTGGGTCGACAGGTTCCTCAACGCCCCCTTGCTGGGGACCACCTCCTCACCGTCCCCCGCGATCCCGTGGGGCACCTCTGCCTCGTGGGGAACCCCTCCCTCGTGCCCTACCCCTGCCTCGTGGGACACCCCTACCCTGATGGTAGTCCTCTAGCGCCGCATACTGAGCCTCGTGGTCCAACCTCGCGACATCTCTCACCTGAAACAGGGTCCGACGAGCCAACTGTGCCACCCGCCGGCCATAGTTAACGACTGTAGGGATGTCGGTATGCTGCTTCATCTCCTATCCCAACTGGTAGAGGTGATGATGCCCAATAGCCTGTGAAACATTTAAAATATTAATTAAATAACGCTATATCACAATTATACGATATTAATAAGCCAAAAACATACCAGTGCCTCGTGCCTCCCGGCGTATGGTCTGTAGCGCTCGCCAAGTACATGAATGGGGTTCCCGATAATCAGTCGGGTGTCACGGCGGTTCCATGATGCATACAGATGAATAGTGGCATCCTGGGTAAATGTAGGTGCTGGCGGAATATGGTCAGCTCGCTCCTCCCAAATATGGACCTACTGCTCTAGCCATCCCATATATATATCATCCAGCCTGACACGGTCATCCCGCTGATAGTGTGTAGCCACCCATCTAGGCTCCCCCGGTATAGGCTGGGGATGGTGAAACTTGCGAAGCACACGCTCTATGGCATGATACTCAACCATATCGAAGAAGATCATTGGGACGGAGGTGCTCCAAAGAGGTTGATCGACTGAGCAATAAGCGGGCAGCTGAGCTAGAAACTCGTCGCTGTATGGCGTCCAGATTAACTACCAAATAATAACATAAAAGTGAGTATGTGCAACACAACTCAATTTAAAACAAGTGTAGGTACATATTTACCTGTCCGTCCACCAGCATATCTAGCACATCCCTGACAAGGGGGAGATTATGATGAGCATCGGTCCCTCGGTAGTTCCCACGCCGGAGAATCCACCTAGAAGCTAGAGGGAGAAATGGATAAGCCTCACCGGGCGCAAGTGGTGGTAGAGGTGGCTGCAACGGCATGATCCCCTGCCAGGCCCAAACCTAAGATAAAAGGTTGATGTAAAATTTATGAGTCATTTCGACCATATAGAATTCGGAGTAATGAACAGAGTATTCGAAAATGCTGTCACCTGTAGGAGGGGCAGAAAACCACATATGTCCACCGCTGGGCCCATGCTCGTCCGGCACATGCTCCTATACAGGTATGCGAGAACAACAACACCCCAGCTGTATTGGGGTAAATCATCCAGCTGCTGAAGATGATGGAGAAAGCGCATACTCACGAGACTCCCCGAAGTGTTCGGGAACAAGACACACTCGAAAAACAAGAGCAGCACCAACCGCGTGTACCTCTCAATATGAAGATCCTCCGTCTCACCGGTAATGTCTAGGTGCAAAACAACCATATGATCTCTGATGGCTGACAAAGCAACGCGACTGCCCCTAGCATCACCTTGAGGTCTATAACCAGTAAACTGCCCCATCATATCCAAAAACTATGCACGCGTCATGGATCTAATGTACTGGGGCAGTGCCACGGCCCGTCCATCTACGCGCAGCCCATACAAAACCTGAACATCCTCCAGCGTTATGGTGGCCTCTCTAGTGGGCAAGTTAAAAGTGTGTGTCTCCGGTCGCCACCGCTCTACCAAGGCCGTGATGAGAGACCAATCAAGCTGCATCCGTCCAAGCTTAAAGATCGTATAGAAGCCCTTAGCCTGTAGGCGCGCGACTACGCGGGCATGGAAAGGATGCTCCACGATGAACTCCCACAAATCGTCAGGTCTCCTGGGGCGGAGAGCAAGCATCGATAGCTGTCCCTCACATACAAAGGAGGACCTATGGTCGCCCTGCAACACTAGTAGCTGATCCTCGGCAAGTCCAGGATGCGCAGGCGGAGGAAAGTCCATGTCGTCTACTATAATTTAAACAAAATTAATTGTGTATGTTAGTTTAAGGAATTAAATAATTAATTATGTTTAATATTGGACTGAATAATTATGTCTGGGTTCCAGGCTCGATATTTGAGGCCCGGATACCAAGTTATTCTTAATTATTATGCGTGTCAATTTCAACATTTTTAGAATTTTGTTAGCTTAATAAATTAAATAATTAATTATGTTTAAAATTGGACTGAATAATTATGTATGGGTTCCATGCTTGATTTTTGAGGCCCGGTAGCACCGAGTTATCTTTAATTATGCGTGTCAATTTTAAATTTTTTAGAATTTTGTTAGTTTAAGGAATTAAATTAAAAATTATTGAATTGGACTGAATAATTATGTATGGGTTCCAGGCTCGATATTTGAGGCCGGGTAGCACCAAATTATCCTTAATTATTATGTGTGTCAATTTCAACATTTTTAGAATTTTGTTAGCTTAATAAATTAAATAATTAATTATGTTTAATATTGAACTGAATAATTATGTATATGTTCCAGGCTCGATATTTGAGGTCCGGTAGCACCAAGTTATCCTTAATTATTATGCGTGTCAATTTCAATATTTTTAGAATTTTGTTAGCTTAATAAATTAAATAATTAATTATGTTTAAAATTGGACTGAATAATTATGTATGAGTTCCAGGCTTGATTTTTGAGGCCCGGTAGCACCGAGTTATCCTTAATTATTATGCGTGTCAATTTCAACATTTTTAGAATTTTGTTAGTTTAAGGAATTAAATTAAAAATTCTTGAATTGGACTGAATAATTATGTATGGGTTCCAGGCTCGATATTGGAGTTAATTTTACAACATATATTAATTTGTTACTTTTGTAAGTTTATTGTTATAAATTAAATAATTAATTTGGTAAAGTGTAATTGGATAGAGTTTGCAGTTACTACATACTTAAACTACATAGACTCTACGCTAAAAGGTTCTACATTTTACTACTCTAAAAGGCTCTATATTTTACTACGCTAAAAGGCTCTATATTTTACTACACTAAAAGACTCTATATTTTACTACACTAAAAGGCTCTATATTTTACTACGCTAAAAGACTATTTATTTTACTACGCTAAAAGGTCACTATTACATATAAAAACAACTAACATAAAATACAAATATGAACAACAAACAAAATAAATAATATTAATTTTTTATTTAACCAAATAAAAACATAACATTAACAATACAAATAATTTATCAAATTTTAACAATTTTTTGTACCAAAGCTAATAAATCAATCCGGGTATAAATAAGATACAAATTTAAACACAAACATAACACAAATTAACATGGAAACACATTAAACAATACAAATATGCATGTACTATACGAGTTTCGACATAAACAAAATCGAAATACCTCGATTTAAGTTTTTTGAATTTGATTGAAATCGAACTTTTACACCCGAAAGAAGGAATCCAAAAATTGTCTTGTGTGTGGGACCTACACTCCTTGCTCTTTAGGTGACGTGTGGGGCCCAATTTTTTTTTTAAACTTTGACACGGGGGGGGGGGGGGTGTGCAACAATGCTCGAAATTTTTTTAATGGGGGAGTCTCGATTCTGTCGTTGTCCAAGGAAGAAGAAGGGACTTTATTTTATTAAAGCAATTCGCAGTACTATACTGCGTTTTAGTTAAACGCAGTATAGTACTGCGAATTGCTTTAATAAAATAGAGCTGGGCCCAAGTTAATAAGTAAAACGCAGTATAGTACTGCGAATTAGTTAATTTTTTTTAAAAAATAATACGTAGTACTATACTGCATTTTACCTAGTTATGTAACTTTTTTTTAGCATTAAAAACGTGCTTTTTGTCCAAAAAAGCATCAAAAAAAGTTTCGGACTCCTTCTAAAGGTCTCCCATTTTTTCAACGATTTGTATTATTGGTATGTAATCTATATATAGGATAAGTTATCAGCACTTCTACGATTTTTGGCTTCCCAAATCATATTTACAACTCCTCTATCCCAAGCATATTAGTTATACTATCCTGAATAGTTTTTTGTTCTTTTTTGAAAACTAGCAACGTTAAAGAGCATTTCTATAAAAGGTTATTAAGTTTTCAGAAAATTTTATTTTGTATCTCATGCAACTGCACTTGTTGTATGAGGTATCTTTTTATTTCATAATTTTATGGATCCAGATTTTTGTGGACCCAAAAGTGTAAGATTGGGATCCACAACATTGTGAGACAAAAAGGAGCCTCACACAACTAATGTAAATTGTGTGAGACACACAATAAAACTTCTCTAATTTTTCAATGCCTTACAAACAACTTTTAAGATATACTTCAACGTCTTTCCGCTGATACAAAAATAAATTAATTAACAAGCCTTGCTCTTATTTTTAACACTATGTTATTTTTTTACATACTTCAAACGTTTATTTTCATTTCTCACAATTTTTTTCTCTTGTGTACTTGATTGTTAGATTTTTGCTGGCGGCTATTCTTCTCTTCCTTTATCAGGCAAACTTTCATTATAGTACAAAGTGAGTTATAATACAACTTTTCAATCCATGCATTTCTTTGTTTAATTCAATTAACGATTATGCTACTTTAAATTTTGTTTTTTCTTTTATTTTAGATTCATTTTTATTATGATAATTATAATACTTGACAATCAAAAAATATAAAAGAAAATATTACTTCGTTGTCGGAAAATAAATCGTTGCATATCTTTGGCAAAGAAAATATTAATGATTATACAAGAATATGTAATTGAAGTTTTGTTACTATAGTTCTTAATTTGTGTTATTTAGAAATACAAAAATCAATTAGAACAAATTAAAAGGCACACTACAACAAATTTGATAATCAATGATGAATTATTTTGTCACCTATGATTCACTTTTCGTCACCAAAGGTTTTTTGTGACGAATTTTTTTTTGTCAATCTTTCGTCTCTAAAACACCGTCACTAATAACATATAAAGGCAACTTTGTGTTTCGTCGCCAAATAATGAAGTATTAAATACGAAATTCTTTTTCGTCCCCAAATACGTATATTTATGACGGATTATTTGTCATAAAAAGTACAAAAGAATCGTACTTAATAGTATGATTTCGTCACTAAAAAGTGCATTAATGTCGACGAAAAAAGTCGTCTCTAAAAATTTAGTTTAATTAGTGACGACGTCAAATGTCTCTAAAGCTGTGTGTGTTTCGTAGTTGAAAAACCGTAATTTTGTCTCTAAAGACTACCTTTTATCTACAAAAAACGTATTTCGTCCCTAAATATATAATTAGTGACAATTATAATTTTGTAGTTAAAACTATCATATCGTCACTAAAAAAAATATTTTTATCGACAAAACAAAGTTGTCACTATAAGTTATCATAATTAGTGACAATTACAATTGTCAAAAAATACAAAGTTGTAGTCAATAAAAAGATCATTTTGGGACATAAATTTTTTTTGTCACTAAATATAGTGAATTTATGACGAACTTAATTTGTTTCGTGACGAAAATGTTATATTCCTAAAAACTATACAAAAGTGAACTTTTTTGTCACTAATAACAAATGTTTGATGACATTTATATTCGTATTTGTTTTAGATTGACGTTATACGAATTTGAAATAACATAATAAAACAATCAAGGTAATAACAGAAAAACAAAAACAATTAACGGTAACAAAAATATTCACCATTGATCATAAAACTAATATTAAAACTATATTGAAATAAAAGCTCCTTAAATTAAAAGAAACATAATTAAAGTAAATATGTCCAACATAAAAGTCTAACTGAGAATTGAGATATACTAAATATTACTCCTAAACTAGGACTGAGAAGTGGAGGAATGCAATGACACTTCACTTGCAAGTAGTCTTGATCCAATAATTACCTTCATATATCTGTGTAAAAGATAGAGAAAAAATTAAGATTTAAGTTAATACTTTATGGTATCATGATATAAATAAAATACAATTGGTATAAACTACAACTTCTTGTTAGACACAGAGTTTAATTGGTGAAACAAATAATTGAATTGTGATACAAAAAAATAAATAGTGTGAAATTTAGTGTACCCAAAGTTGATAATCTGGTGGAGCTCAATTTTCGCAGTATCATAAAAAAAAATATTCGAACTTAGATGCTAAAAGAATTATAATTGAATTTGTCATTTAAAGATGTAGTACTTCTAACCTTGATGGTGATGAGCCAATAAAATGATGCTGCATTTGATTTAATATCTCCTCCTGGCGTGCCCTTAGAGTACCCAATTCCGAAGTTAATGTCTGTATCTGTATTTTCTAACTTGTTACCTCAGTTTCAGTTACATTCAAACGTTCTTGTAAACTATGTTGGGTAGTAGCAGCTTCCTCTTTTGCCCTCCTAAGAGAGTCCTCTAATTCTGCTGTCCTCCTTTTTGTTGCTGTAGTTGTATTAGGCTTTGGACTATAGCCAAGGCCTTTAATATTACCCGACCTTGTACCAAGTACATTATCAACAATTTCATCAATAGTCATCGGATTCTCTTTACAAACAGACCGAGCTCTCAAATCTCTCATTTTGTTCTACATAAAAATATTACATAAGTTAAATTAATTATAAGATAGAATGAATACGTGTGACATGTTACTAAAATATTTTACTTACATTAGTCTCAGTCTCTGGAGATGACCATCCCTTTTCACTCGAGTAATGGGTGCTTTTGTAGAACTCAATCCTATTTAACTCTACTCCTTCATGTTCCTTCACACCCTACACAAAGAAGGAAAAAGAGCAGTGATTCAGATCTTTGTTGACTTTAATAGAAGCGCGACTTTCTTACATGGGCAACTGGAGGAAATAATACCTAGATGACTGTATAACATATACAAACAGATTAAAACTTCTTATTTATGAATAGGTTTGGTGTCTAGTTGTGAAAATATTTACACATATGAGGCAAGGTTAGTTTCAAAGAGTCAAGTATTACATATTAAGCAGGTTCTCTGTTTTTTTATAAAAATGATAACTTTCTCCCATTTTAACAATTCTCATCCCACATATCTGACAGTTGAGGTATTATGTTGGACTCCATATGCTCGAATTATGTTATAGATACTCTCTTCTATTATGAATCGCCAAAGTCTTCCTACTTCTCCATTGTTACAATCAGATCCGAAAAATGAGAAATCAATCAAAATGGACCTGAAACTAGCAACATCACATCATATAGAATACCGATTGACAAGCATTCAAGTCTATCTTATAGTTTATGTTGATGATCTCATTGTTTCCGCGAGCGCATCCTTCATTTCCAAGCTTTATTTCTATCGTAATTTTTCCATTTGGGCGAGGTTCTCTGTTTTTTATAAAAATGATAAGTTTCTCCCATTTTAACAATTCTCATCCCACATATCTGACAGTTGAGGTATTATGTTGGACTCCATATGCTCGAATTATGTTATAGATATAAGTCCATATATAGACTGTTCCTATCTAAACAATATGAAATTTTGTAGCAGCAAGTGTTCCTTGGGTTCTATTAAATTTTAATATGGTTTTTTGGTTTTATATTTTCTAAAGTTAGATATGGCAATTGAATCAAAATGAGTATGGTTTTAATTTGATTTCTTTCATTTGTAGGCCATATAGACTTCAAAATAGAACTTTATAAAATGGGATTCAAGTTTTTAGAACTTGATAATTTTTCAAGATGGGTGCTTCAGTCATAAGGTTAATTAGTCCTAAAGTAACTTTTTGTATCATATATGAACAAAACTATATCTTTTAGTTTTTTACTATGAATCTTTTTTGTCGCCAATAATTGTACTATTCAACTATAAAATTCAAGTCGTAGCCATTTAAAAATCATATTTTTCGTGACAAAAAATTTATTGTGACTAAATTGTAGATTAATCAGAGACAATTAAATAATTGTCACTAATTGTTTGCACTATTAGTGACAAAAACTAATATCATAATAAATTTGAAACTTTTGTAGCTAAAGTTTACCATGTTTAACTACAAATTTTATTTTGTCACTATTATAATAACGCATTTTTTGTGACAAATTTTTTTAGTGTCCAAAGTTTTACCAATTTTAAGACAAATTATGATTTGTCACAAATTGGATACATCATTAGTGACAAAATAATATGTCACCAATTGTATAAAATTCGTGGCTAATGTTATTAAATAATGGCGCCAAGTTATTTTTTGGTGGGAAACTTTAGTGGACAAAACTTTTGCTACGAAATTTTATGTTTCGTCTCTAAAAGTATGCGGATTATGTATCTAAACACGAAACATAATTTTCGTCACGAAAAGTAAATAATTAGTGACGAATTTTGTATCGCGGCTAAAAGTTTTGTAGCTAAATATCACATTTGTTGTAGTGGCATGACAATAAGTACTTCTATTGCATGATTAAATGTCTTATTCTTAATATTGTGATTCACATTGTAACTTTTTCATCATCAAATTATCTGGAACTAAAATACTAACACTTAACAAATAATAAAGTTGTTAACTTGAAAAGAGAATTATTATTATTTTATGTAATTTGATGGAGATAATAAATTAATACTTCTAACATTACAATAAAAGAAAGAATAGATCCCCTAAAAAATAATCTCAAAATAAGATATCTTGAACTAATTACTAAATAAGGTATTTCAAATTTATAATTTCGTTGATTAGCCTTAGAATTTTTTTATGTGAAATATTAAATTGCTAATCTAATTAGTTTTGTTTCATACAAATTTTTATGAAGACGTTAGGGGTGAGCTTATATTTCTGTCTTTTTAGCCACTGCACCACATTCACATATTATTTATGTTGTTTGTTTAAGGTGTATTATTCTTTTTCAAAGTTTTATTTCGAACAAACTTTTATTTGAAATTATTATTCGCTTCCTAACAGATTTGGTATTGCATCTAATGTAAAAATATTTTGCACTCTTCTAACAGGTTGCTTGGATTACTCGGTTGCATAATTGCTAATATTTATACTTTTTACATATTAGAATTCTTTCAATATAGTAACTAAAATAATAATAGCTATTGCTAGCGTAAGAAATTTAAGTTTTTAAAATATTTTTAAAATTGTTTGTCTATTTTTAAACAAGAATGTTAAGTTGTAATAGTAAGAACACAGCATAACTTTACATTGTTCATTATATATTTTATTTTTATTTGTCCATCTAACTATTTCAAGTTCAATCAAAATGAAAACCGAAGTAGAATCGGTCTCCAATGTTGGAATACATCTATGTTTCTTATATGACTAATTTTACATTGCACCTTTAAGAGGGATATAAATATTGACAACAAGTTATGGTCACGAAGGAACAACCGAAACATATGAAAAAAAATATTTACCAGGATTATCGTCTATAAGAAAATATATTCTATGCAATACATTTTGTTATATGTTTGTACGTTACAAAATTAAACTAAGTAACAAAAAAACCTATATCTAATTAAAATTTGACCGTTCATCGTTTTAGGTTCAAATAATATCCAATCATCTTGACATTGACTTGAAATTTACCATACGACGATCCAATATTAATCATTCACAAAATTTATACCTTTTTCTTTCATTTATAATTATTTATTAAAAGCTTTTCTCATAATATTGATACTATTTTATAAAATCATACACGACATAATTCGATATACACGTACAATGCACATGCCGAGAAACTAATTTTTTATAGTCAGCTGTGTCAAATATATTTTTCCTGATTTTTAGCATTTATTTTAGGTAATAGTTGGATATCATTACCGGTTAATTTCAAAACGGTTACCCTAAATAATAGGAACTCAAATTTTCTCAAAATGATTACTCTACCATTTCTTCAATTCTTTCTCATGCCTCACGATTTACCCAAAGTCCTTACACTCCTCGATTTTTTTCTAAACTCTCACATCATTGTTATGGTGAATTTTAATAGTATGTAATATTAAATTTTATATTTGATGTATATGTTTCTGTAAATACAATGCATATTCTTTATATATCATTTGTATATGAGATGTATAATTCAAAATTTTATATTATACAATTGGCATGTGCTGTATAATTAATGTATAAATATATACATATGTATATATGATTTGTGTATAAGATGTATAAGTTAAACATTTATATTATACACATGACATATATTATGCAGTTAGTACTGTTACTGTTATTGTTAGTTAGTTAGGAAGTTATACAACTAGTTGTCAGCTGTAAATTAATGGATTCAGCCTGTTAGTTAGTTAAGCAGTAGTGGAGTTAGCTTGTATATATATATATATATATATATATATATATATATATATATCTTGTACTGTAAATGAATTGAAGCAGCAGTTATCATTTCCAGATAATCCTCTCTCTAGTAATTCATAGAGAGAGCATCGAGTTTACTGCTCATTCTTCAATGACAGATCATGTAGATTTCAGCATGGTATCAGAGCCACCGATGCTCGTCAATCTCTGAGGTTGGCTATCTCTATTTAGGTGATCTGTTTCTTCTTCTTAATTAGCTCGATTTTGTTTTTCGGCACATCAATGGTGGAAAATGCAATTCCGTATACTCATCCTCTGTACCTTGGGCCATCAGATACTCCTTGTGTTGTTTTGATTCCTGTGAAGCTTACATGATCAGAAAATTACGGTTTATGGAGCAGGAGGATAAAAGTTTCCCTTCTAGGAAAGAGGAAGTTAGGGTTTGTGACTGGAACCTGTACAAAGGAGTCATTCACAACTGAATTGAATGAACAGTGGGAAACTTGTAATGCCATTGTCTTATCATGGCTCATGAATACAGTTTCCACTGAACTTTTAAGTTGAATTGCATATGCTTCGAATGCACACCTCGTTTGGAAAGATCTGAGGAAAAGGTTTGATAAGGTCAATCGAATGCGAATTTTTCAATTGCACAGAGCCATTGCCATTTTGTTACAAAGAACTGATTCAGTCTCAAGTTATTTTACTAAGCTGAAGAGTCTATTGAATGAATATGATGTATTGGTACCAACCTCACACTCGATAGAATACAAGGAGCATCTTCAACAGCAAAGACTTCTGCAATTTCTCAACGGTTTGAATGATTCCTATGATCAAGCTAAATGACAAATCCTCTTGAAGACTAATGAGCCCTCCCTGAACCATGCTTATGCCATGGTGATAGAAAATGAATCTCAACAATCCCCTAGGCTAGGTTCAGTAAATGTGATGATTCAAAAGGTCATCACTTGTTTTAGAAATGAATTATGCATTCCGAAGTCTTAGAAACCTCTTTCAGCATCACCTTAATTTGCGTGCGTAGTCCGGCCGCGTAGCCGGATAGACATTATGTGAAAATTTGTGAAAAATGATGAATTTTGATTGTAAAATAAATTAATTTGACTTCGGTCAACATTTTGGGTAAACGAACCCGGACCCGTGATTTGACGGTCCCGGAGGGTTAGTAGGAAAATATGGGACTTGGACGTATGCTCGAAATCGAATTCCGAGGTCCCAAGCCCGAGAAATGAATTTTTGAAAGAAATTATTTTGCTGAATTAATTATGAGTTTTTGAAAGAGAAATGTGTTTGAAACAATTGGTATCGGGCCCGTATTTTGGTTTCGGAGCCCGATACAGGTCTTATATATGATTTGAGTCGAGTCTGTGAAAATTGGTAAGAAACGGATTTGAAATAATGTGAATCGGACCTTATTTGAGAAATTTGGCAAGTTTGAAGTTCTTAAGAAATTTCATGATTTTGATGCTAAATTCACAGTTGTTGATGTTATTTTAGCAATTTGAATATACGAGCAAGTCCGTATGATGCTTTTAGGTTGGTGTGCATGGTTGGTTTGGAGCCCCGAGGGCTCGGGTGAGTTTTGGATAGGCCACAGAGTGGAATTTTGACTTAGGATGTTGCAGATTTTGAACTGATGTACTGCAGGCCTGCAGGCTTCGCAATGCGATCTCGCATTTGGGAAGGCTATGTTGCAAATGCGAATTAGCCCAGGCCAGCACTATCTCGCAAATGCGAGGTCCCCATCGCAAATGCGATTCCCCCCAACTACTGCCTTAGTCGCAAATGCGACTCTTGTATCGCAAATGCGATTTCGCATTAGCGAGAGGTCTATCGCAAATGCGAAGAAGACCAGAAAATCTACTTGGTCGCAAATGTGACATTTTTTTCGCAAATGCGAACATAGCAGAGGTCGGGGTTCGCAATTGCGAACCCTGATCGCAATTCCCATATCTGCAACCTGCAATTTTTATACTTAGCCGAAAATTTCCCATTTTTCACTCTTTCAAACCAAAACACTCTTAGGCAATTTTTCAAAGATAACGCTTCTTCCAAATCGATTGTAAGTCAATTTTAACTCGTTTTCTTCAATCACTAACATCTTTTCACATGATTTCAACTCAAAATCAATGCTTTTCATAGAGGAAATTGGGTGTTTTAGGTAGAACCTAGTTTTTAAAAAAAAAGGCGATTTGGACCTCGATTTGAGGTCCGATTTCAAAATAAATTATATATTTGGGTTCGTGGGGGAATGGGTAATCGGGTTTTGGTTCGAACCTCGGGTTTTGACCATGTGGGCCCAGGGGCGATTTTTGGCTTTTTGGATATAATTTTGGAAAACTCATTTTCATGCATTGGAGTTGATTCATTTAGCATTTATTGATGTAATTAAGTAACTTGTGGCTAGATATAAGCGAATTGGTGGTGGAATCACGAGGTAAAGCGATAGTAGCGGCTTGAATTGTGTTCGTGGCATCGAAGTAAGTGTTTGGTCTAACCTTAGTTTGAGGGATTAAGAGTCGTGTCTTATTTGCTATGTGTTAATTGTGGAGTACGACATATAGGCATGGTGACGAGTATCTATACGTTGGTGTCAAGCATGCCCGTGAGTCTTGTATTGTAATTATTATGACTCTATTGTGGTTTATTGCGCTTCACATGCTATTATCATTACCGTTCCCTTGTCGGGATATTATTATCATTATTATTCCCTTGCCGGGATGTTTGTTTTGATATTATTATTCCCTTGCCGGGACCCTTTTTGTGATTGGTGTTGATAAAAGTAATGGGAGCGGGTTGTACGCCTGCAACAAGATATGTGAAACAGGAGCGGGTTGCACGCCTACAATGAGATATGTGAAATGGGAGCGGGTTGCACGCATGCAACGAGATATATGAAATGAGAGCGGGTTGTACTCTTGCAACGAGATATGTGAAATGAGAGCGGGTTGCATGCCTACAACGAGATATGTGAAATGGGATCGGGTTGCACGCCTGCAACGAGATATATGAAATAGGATCGGGTTGCACGCCTGCAACGAGATACATGAAATGGGATCGGGTTGCACACCTGCAACGAGATGTGAAATGAAAGTGAACTCTGCATTTATTTTCCCTATCCGTGTTAGTAATTGGATTTTGGTTTCTTTATATTCTCTTGATATTCTGTTGTTATCTGTTATTCCCCTAAAACATGTTTCCCCTGCCCAATTTTAATTGCAATTATCTGCTTCTATTTTCGTTGTTTATGATATAACTGCACAGGTTTATTTTGTAGTTTGGTCCTACCCTCATCACTACTTCGTCGAGGTTAGGCTAGACACTTACCAGCACATGGGGTCGGTTGTGCTGATACTACACTCTGCACTCTTTTGTGCAGACCCCAGTGTTGTAGACTTCGGACCGCAGTGAGGTTGCTGCCTTCAGTCCAACAGGCGACCCGAGGTAGTCCTGCAGGCGTCCGCGGGCCTTGGCGTCACCTCCTACCTTTCCTTTATCCTGTTTCCTTTACTCATTTCAGAAACAGTGTATATTTCATCTTTCAGACTTTGTATGTAGTGTTCTTAGACTGTTTGTGAAGCTGTGACACCAAATTCTGGGTAGAGTTGTATTTAGACTTCCGCAGTTTGTATTAAGATTAATTTATCAGATTTTGTCTTCCGCTTAATTATTTTCGCTATTTGCATGATATCTACTCATCACTGATAATGGTTTAAAACTGAAAAATGTTAAGTAGTTAGAATAACTTAGCTTGCCTAGCTTTCACCAGTAGGTGCCATCACGGCTCTTGAGAGTGGAAAATCTAGGCCGTGACAGTAAATGAAAAAAATGATCCAATGGCTATGCATGTAGGCAAAAGCCAAGGTTACAAAGGCAAGAAGCCCTTTATGCAATGTGAATATTGTGGTCTAAAAGGTCACACTAAGGAGAACTGCTATAAGATTGTCGGGTATCCTGAAGACTTCAAGGCAAGGAGGAAGTCTAATAACAATATTGGAGGTCAATATGGCCGTGGCAATGGGGATCAATTTGGCTTTGGGCGTGGATCTCACCAACATTTCACTGCAGCCAACAATGTGCTTGGGGACACTGATGCTCATTCTCAAGGATCCTTATCAACTGGTGATGTACTAGGAGGAATAACTGGGAAGGCACCATATTTCACGGAGGAACAATACAAACAGATCCTTGAGCTGTTAAACAAGGATACAACTTCTGATTGTCAAGTCAACATGGCAGGTATAACAAGTAACTTCTTTTCTAAGGACTATTTAGATGAGTGGATTGTAGATTCTGGTGCCAGTCATCACATAGTAACTTCCAATAATATACTGATGAATAACAATAAGACTACTAGGGCTTCTAGTAATGTGATTCACTTACCTAATATAGATAGGATTCCTATTGCACTTACTGGTTGGGCTACTATATTTGGCAATGAAGCAATACATGATGTCCTTTATATTCCAGGATTCAAGTTTAACCTCCTCTCAGTCTCCAAACTAACCAAGAAACTCTGCTGCTCAGTGAACTTTTACCCTGACTTTATGTTGTTTCAGGACCTTCATAATGGCAGGGTGAAGGGGATTAGTAAGGAGACAAGGGGGTTTGTACATATTCAAAGGAGTCAATGGCATCAATAAGGCACAACATGACATAGTTGCTGCTGCAACAGTAAAGGAAGATTGCAGGCTGTTGCATCAAAGACTTGGACATCCATCTCTTCCATCCATGAAGAATATCACCTTGCTAAGCAAGAATGTAAATAGTGAGTCATTGAATAATTGTCCAGTCTGTCCATTAGCCAAACAAACTAGGCTGACGTTTACTAATAGTACATCCAGAGCTGAAGCTCCTTCCTCTCTTGTTCATATGGATCTTTGGGGACCTTATAAGATTCGTACTTTTGATAAGAAATACTATTTTCTAACTATTATTGATGATTTTAGTAGATATGTCTGGATCTATTTGCTACTACTTAAGTCTGAAACTATAGTTGCCATTAAGAATTTTTCGTTTATGGTAAAGAACCAATTTGGGAAGATGGTTAAAATCATGAGATCAGACAATGGCACATAGTTTTTAACTCTCAGTGCAAGGATCTACTGCAGAATTTGGGAATTCTGCATTAGAGTAGTTGTATGCACACTCTACAATAGAATGGTGTTATGGAGAGAAACCACAGACATATTCTGGATATGGTAAGGGCCATAAGGTTTCAGTCAAAATTGCCTATTAAGTATTGGGGCATGTATGTTATAGCTGATGTGTACTTAATAAATACGCTTCCTTCAACAACACTTCAAGAAAGAGTCCATATTAAGTAATGCATAACAAACCACCATCACTAACACATCTAAGAGTTATGGGATATCTATGCTATGCAACAATCATTCCAAAAAGGGGATAACTTTGCAGAAAGAGCAAAAGCTGTTGTGCTCATGAGATATTATGAGAGACAAAAGAGATATATTTTGATTGAACTAGCTACAAGACAATTCTTTGTCAGTAGAGATATGGCCCTCAAGGAGTCAGAGTTCCCTTTTGCTCAAGATGCTGTTGAACCTGATTCAGAGGATCATAGTTTCTTGGAACAACCTAACTATGATGTTCCTACCTCAGAGGTTAATCATACTAATGAGGAACAAGATCAGAATGCAGGTTTACAGGAAATAGCCACAGAAGAAGAGAGTGTGATGTCTCAACCAGCTGCACCAACAACAAATCCTATGACCACCATAACTGATTCACCATCTGAGAGCATGCAAGCAGAAGGACCTCAACCTCCTATCAGAAAGTCAACTATAGAGTCTAGAGAGCCCATCTGGATGAAGGACTACATAGCACATGGGAAGTCAAGTAGCAAATATCCTATAGCCGATTGTTTGTCTTATGAAGAACTACTCATGTATATCATCCCTACCTAGCAAACTTTTCTAGTCTGGTAGAACCTCAGAAATTCAGGCAGGTTGTGAAGGATACAAGATGGGTAGAAGCTATGAAACAAGAGGTCAAAATACTAGAAGACAACAGAATATGGGAAGTAGTGCTTTGGAAACAAACCTAAGGCTCACCACAGTGCAGTACGATGCTGCAACTGGAGTTAAAGGTGATGAAGTTCTGCATGATGTTGGTCTGTATCAAAGACTGATTGGCAAACTGATGTATGTCACTACCACCAGATCAGACATTAGTTATGCCATCCAAACACTAAGTCAATTCATGTAGCAGCCAAAGAGATCTCATGGGGAGGCTGCACTGAGGGTAGTATGGTATTTGAAAGGCTCTTACGACCAAGGTATTTGGTTGAGATCAGAAGCTCCTACTACAGAGTTAACTTGTTGGTGTGATTCAGACTAGACAGCCTGTCCTAACACAAGAAGATTTATCACTGGTTATGTGATCAAACTTGGTGCATCCTTAATCTCATGGAAATCAAAAAAATAACAAACAGTGTCTAGGAGTTCAGCAGAAGCTGAGTATAGAAATATGGCTTCAGCTGTAGCAGAGGTTACTTGGTTGCTAGGCCTGTTTAAAAAGCTGGGAGTGGATGTTAAGACACTTGTTGCAGTTATGAGTGACATCAAGTCGACTATGCAGATTGCAGCTAATCCTATTTTTCATGAACGTTCTAAGCATATCGAGATAGATTGTCACTTCATCAGAGACACGATTAAAGATGGAATTGTGCAGACAATCTATGTGAACACCAAGGATCAGTTGGTTGACCTACTTACCAAAGGTCTAAGTCAGGCTCAACATAATCACCTCTTAGGCAAGCTTGGTGTGATTAACATTTTACACCCTGCAGCTTGAGGGGGAATATTATGAAGTTTGTACTGTTACAGTTAGTTAGTTATGTTAGTTACTGTTACTGTTAGTTAGTTAGGAAGTTATACAGTTAGTTGTCAGCTGTAAATTAACGGATCCAGCCTGTTAGTTATTTAAATATTAGTGAAATTAGCTTATATATATATCTTGTACTGTAAATGAATTGAAGCAGCAGTTATCATTTTCAGATAATCTTTTCTCTAGCTCTTCCATTCATATGCTCTGTAATTCAAAGAGGGAGCATCAAGTTCACTGCTCATTCTTCAATGGCAGATCGCGTAGATTTCAGCAACATGTGTGTCGTATAATTAATATCGAATTATATGTATAATTATGTATATATAATTTGTACATGATATATATATATATATATATATATATATATATATATATATCATTTCTGAAACAACGCTGAATTGACATTTTTTAAAATAATGTTTATAATTTTGATCCTGTTAAGAAATATTTTAGGAAAATAACCTCAAATTAGATTTTTAAAACATGCTAAGTAGGATTTTCCTCAATTACTAGAATTTTAAAGCACGTTGGCCAGAATTTTAAAGCACACTACAATTATGGTAATTGTTAGGATTTAGCCATCACTAGAATTTCAATCATAATGCTCAAAAAATTTCGGTGGCCATCAGGATTTTGTGGTAAAATCCTGACGACCACCACAACTGCTACATGCTTTAAATTTTTGCCTAGTGTTCTTTAAAATTTTGGTATTTTAGCAAAAAATTCTGTCAAGCATACTTTAAAATACCAGTATGTCGATTAATGGTGTTAAAAAATTAATAGTGACGCAAAAGTATCTTGTTTATGTCATTCTCCCAAACCATTTGATATTTGAAGATCGAGATTCTTGGTAAGGAAAAGTATTTCCAAAGTCAAATCCAAAACATTTGGTTAATAATAAAGAGATAATAATATGTGCGGCATTTGCGCAAGAGCTCTGTTCTGAGACCACTATTTTTGTTCGTATATCAAAGTAGAGTGCCATATTTGATTAATTATTAGAGATGATTGTTTGATCCAATTATATATCTGCTATGATCTTATTTCAATAAACTCTCGAATGATTCATTTGAGTCATACCACCAAAACCTTAGCATACACGTAACCATATAAAAGTACAATACAATATTGTTACAACTAGGTCAGGAGATAAACAAGATGCCATGGCTACGGAATGCATTGTATGACAGGCAAAAGATCAGGATCTTTACACAAATAGCCGGTCATATTCATTGTTTTTTTTAATTATATATATAGGTTATACATTGATTATATATAATTATACACATATAATACGTAAATTATGTATATATTATACCTCCACCGGTTATTTTTAATTTAAGCGATTGAGTTATTTTGATTAATTCTTCCAAAGATAATATAAAAGTGAATATAACAACCACGTCGCCCTATTACTACGCTTTCTTTTGAAGCTCATTTGACAATACGTTGCAGCACAACGAGGGGCCTGATCTAGAAGAGATGAATGCCAACAAATCACTTTTATTACTATCATTAATCTTAATGAGACATGTCATTCATGTTTCTTTAGCTTCGTAGCTAGTTGCTAATAACGTGCATCCGATTAGGACTTAGGTGCTAAAATAATATAATCGTTCACTGTGAGACTAATTTTTGTAAGTACCTAGAATAACACATAATATTTTCTTAATAATAATTTGGTATTTAGTATTCATTGTGATATATGACTAATTCAAATTCACGTTGCATAAGAACAGTATAACGCATACTAAAGAAAAAAATGCTCCCTATTAGGGGTTTCTCAATTCTCAATTGTTCAAATTTGAGCCCTGTGATGCTGATTGAAACGTTGTTCTCTAAGAGATGTTGATTGCAACCTTGTTCTCTAGGGAGTATTATTTAAAGAAAAAAAAAATCCGTCAATAGAATATTTGCATATCTTGAATAGGATTTTGCAGTTGCCAATTGCATTTCAGTTGATAAAATTCGTCTATTTTCCTGAAAACATGGAATAGTTCCATACTGGGAAATTTAACAAGACCTCAAGAGTTGTTCCCAACTTACAATAATAACTAAAAAAGAACCATAATTTCTAGTGTTTGACATAAAATAAAGTAAGATCATAATAACGGACGTGTGATAATTAGGTGTTACTGCGGCGTTATGAAAAATCATCATAATAACAACATCAGAAATGATAATGATGATAGAAGCATAAATCCGTGACTGAATTTACTAATTAAGTCTATCTTTAATGTTAACTCATAAACATGGACTCCACTTTTATATTTCTTGTTAAATTCCTCCTGTGAGTTTACACCTACACAATGAATATCTTCTTAATAGAGAGACAACATTTATTGGTTTAGTAGTGGGGGTCAACTATTACCTCTTCCTAGATCTGCTTAAGACACGTGCTCTAACCAATTCATATAATAGTCATCAATGCTCATAAGTTTGAACTTTGACCATATATGTCCTGCTTTGAATTAATTACAGCAGTTTTGTTGAACAACTCACTTCCACCTCTATTTATTGATTCTCCCCACACCTAATTAGGCCCTTTTCCTTATTACTAAGTGTTATAATAAAGTTGTAATAATATGTTCTTGGCTTGAGCTTTAAGTAGAGTTGTTATTGATAAAGAGTACTTTATTTTCCAAAGTTAAATTTTAATTCTCGATTTGAATCTAAATTAATCGAGCCCCCAAAGTGATAGAAAATAAAAATAAAAAAAACATAATAACGTAGTTGGTCTGGATGTAGTTTTCACATTCTTATCTCCACATGCCTTATACAGAAATTAAGACTTTAGTGCGTTTTATTTGGTAACGATGTAGAAATGTATTTGTACAATATTCAAATAACGTAGAAAGTAATTAGAAATAATTTTATAGCAAAAATTAATTAATAACCTAATACAAATGATAGTAGTAACTAACTGACATTCACATATTTCTAAATTAATTGTGTTAAGAAAAAATTAGCTAGATTATCACTTGTTAGTAAATATAACTTTTATATCCCATTCAAAAAATTTAACCTCTCCTATATATATATATATTTATTATACTACCCAAAACCTGGCCTCCTGAATTTTCATATAAATATAGCGGTTGATCACTTTGGCAAGGGTCTTTCTGTCGCAGTCTTATTCTTATCTCTAGGGATATTATTTGCATTACTTTCATAGATTCCATTATCAGCAGCATAGCCATAATGCAATATTGACCGCTTTGCTTTATACATTATCATCTGCTTCAAGAAATTATCTCGACTTAAACTCTTAGTAGAAACCCCTAAATATCTTTCTTTTCAACCATAAGGCATCAATATGGACTCAACCTGCAGCATCCCTACCCCTACCCCTATCCCCACAAAAACTCAAGTACCCCTAATTAAGCCTTTGTCCTTCACCAACGTGACATCCAAGAAGCACCACCAAGTGCACAACCACCAACCGCCGTCTGCGGTGGTGACTTACAAGGAATGCTTGAAGAACCACGCAGCCAGCATAGGTGGACACACCGTGGACGGTTGTGGTGAATTCATTCCATCGCCAAGTGCCACTGCCGCCGATCCGACTTCGCTAAAATGCGATGTCTGTGGTTGCCACCGCAACTTCCACCGCCGAGAACCTGATGATGATTTTATGGACATCCGCCACCATCATGCGCAAGTGGCGACGCCTGCTACGCCCACAGCACTAAAGCCAGAGAACCCAAGAAGAAGAAGACGGTTCAGGACAAAATTCAGCCAGGAACAGAAAAATAAGATGTATTCTTTCTCTGAAAAGTTGGGTTGGAGATTGCAGAAGTGTGATGAAGCTAAGGTCGACGAGTTTTGCAATGAAATAGGGGTTGGTAAAGGAGTTTTCAGAGTTTGGATGCACAATAACAAGAGCACATTGGGAAAAAAGGATTTCCAAAATGCCAACAACAGTACTAGACCATACCCTACCACAACAAACAGTAAACGTTGACCATAGTACTAGACTATATAGCATTGAAAATAATGGCTTCAACATCAAGTAATGGCTCCAGCAGCGAAATAATGACGGTCGTCGTTCCAATGAGAACACTAGTTTCCTTCGTATTTCCACTAGTGGCTATTCTTCTTCAGCTTGATTTATTTTGTAATAAAACGTTAGTTTCTTAATTCGTTTTTGTGATTTCAGCGCTTGAAAATTTTTAATGTCCGTGCCCATGAAGCCAAGTAATAAAAATCAAAATTTTGTATTAACTTCAAGTTTGTCATTGTTGACTAACACCTTTAAAGGTCATTGAGAAGTTTGACGCATGCTAACTATATTAGTTTACGTGTGAATGACCAGGCTAATTATATGAACAATATTAGACATGACAATAAGTATAGGAGGTGCATTGAGAAAATTGAGAGGGGGAACGGGTTCTCTGGTTCTCAGGGTGGAATAAAGTCATTCTGCTGGAAAAATTGTATAGAGGTCTGGTTCTCGGGGAACTTCAATTATATATATGTTTGTCATCATCAAAAAAGCGCTGATAATTTTTTTTCACTCAAAGCCCTCCAAGGTGGGAGTGTATCTTTTGGCAATGGCAAAAAGGGATACATTCTAGGAGTAGGAAGAGTTGGGAAGACACTCACTCACTTAATTGAGAATGTGTACTATGTGAATGGCCTGAAATACAGCCTACTAAGTGTCTCTCAAATCTGCGACAAAGAAAACAAAGTTGAATTATTATCAAAGACTTGCACAGTCACCAATCATGTGACTAGTGAAGTGGTTCTGATGGAAAAAAGATTCAAAAATATCTACTTTTCTGATTTTGAGGCTTTTAATAGTGGGGATCTTAATGTTTGAGTGCTGTTGATGATGATGTTGAGCTATGGCACAGAAGATTGGGACATATATGCAAGCTTTTCGTTGACGAACAAATTGGTTAAGAAGGACCTGGTTCATAGGCTGCCTAAGTCAAGGTTGAAGGATCACAAGGTGTGTGATACATGTGTAAGAGGAAAACAAGTCAGGTCCTCCTTCAAGCCAATAAAGGAAGTAAGCACCTCAAGGCCACTTGATCTCCTTCGTATGGATTTGCGTGGACCTATGAGGGTGCCCAGTAGAGGAGGAAAGAAGTATATTTTTGTCATAGTTGATGACAACTCCAGATTCATATGGACCTTGTTCCTCAGAACCAAGGATGAAACTTTTCCAGTTTTTGCTGCCTTTGTGAAGCAGATTCAAGTGAGGATGAGCCATAATGTTGTAAGCATAAGATCTGATCATGGCACATAGTTCGATAATGCAAAATTCGATGAATTCTGCGTTGAAAGTGGTATGTGTCATAATTTTTCAGCTCCCATAATACCCTAACAAAATGGTGTTGTGGAGAGAAAAAATAGGACTCTTGAAGACATGGCAAGGACGATGCTAATTGACAGTGGTGTACCAAAAAGTTTTTGGGCGGAGGCATGTAACACTGCTTGCTATATAAATAGGTACATGATCAGGTCCCTCTTAAACAAGACCCCGTATGACTTGCTAAATGGGAGAAAACCCAAGATAACTCACCTGAGAACGTTTGGTTGCAAATATTTTATACTCAATAATGGTAAGGAAGCGCTGGGAAAATTTGATACCAAAAGTGATGAAGGAATCTTTCTTGGATATTCCTCACAAAGCAAAACATACAAGGTCTACAACAAATAGACTCAATGTGTTGAAGAATATATATATGTAATCTTTGATGAATCACACCACTTATGTGGGAAAGACTCACATGATAAGATTGATCAAGACGGAGAGCAGTCAAAGGTTCTTGGAGAAGGCTGATATGATGAGTCAAGCCAAGGAATCTAACGAAATAGATGTAGCAGAACTTCCAGATGATATAGAAGAACCTAGTTCCTCTATTACAACAACTGAAGCAGAAAATAGAGTTGCTGATGCCGTGCAGGGAACTCCTAATGCTGAGCAGAGAAGTGGCACTCACTCTTTCATTAATGCTAACAATGGATCCCATTAAAAGGAACCTGGGTCTTCTCACAATGAGATTCAAGTATCCAACTGGAAGCACAAAAGTTCACATCCTCTCCAAAATGTGATCACTCCTATTGATTCTGGGATTCAAACCAGATCAAAGACAAGGAGCTCATTTGCCTTCTCAGCTTTCCTTTCTCAAATTGAGCCAACCCAAAAATATCAAGAAAGCATTGAAAGATGTTGACAATATTACTGCTATGCAAGATGAACTCCATCAATTTGAGAGGAACAATGTATAGCACCTGGTTCCTCAACCCTCAAACAGAACTATTATAGGAACCAGGTGGGTGTTCAGAAACAAGCTTGATGAGTTTGGGAATACAACAAGGAACAAGGCCAGGTTAGTGGTTCAAGGCTATAATCAAGAAGAATGTATTGACTATGATGAGACTTTTTCCCCAATTGCTCGAATAAAAGCCATCAAAATTCTCATTGACTTTGCATCTCATATAGAATTCAAATTGTTCCAAATGGATGTCAAGAGTGCATTTCTGAATGGGTATTTAAAGGAAGAAGTCTTTGTCAAACAACCACATGGTTTTGAGTGTCATAAACATCTTGACATATATTCAAACTTGATAAGGCATTATATGGGTTAAAGCAGGCCCTTCATGCATGGTATGAAAGGTTGTCTATGTTCCTTCTGGAAAATGGCTTTACAAGAGAAAAAATTAACAACACTCTATTTTTGAAGAAACGAGGGGGAACCTGCTGATTGTGCAAGTTTATGTTGACAACATCATCTTTGATGCAACAAATGATTCCTTGTGTGAGGAGTTTGCCAAGCTTATTGGAAGCGAGTTTGAGATAAGCATGATGGAGAAATCGAACCTTTTTTAGGTCTTCAAGTTAAGCAAACCTTTAAGAGAGCGATGATAAGTTAGCAGAAGTACATCAAAGAACTCCTGAAGATATTTGAGATGGAAAGCTCAAAAACCATTGATACTCTAATTGCCACTGCCACTCGTGATAGGTTACAAGTACCTTGGGCATAAGTACTTTACTTTATGTTTTGATGATCTAACAAACTTACCATCCAGAACCAGATAAGGAACCTGTTACACATTTACAAGACCTTGAGATCAAAAATTTCTAGTTTGGGATCCAGCGTGGGATATAACTCAACTCTTCAGAGTGGAAGGAATAGCTGAGGGAATAGGTCCCTACCAGTTCCTGAGGAGATTGTATGAAGCCAACTCTCTAGTAGGAAAGTTCTGCCTGCACACACTACTGTATAAGAACAATGCAACACTCAACTTTCTGTGGAAGGCTTTTTACCTACATTGCTTTCATCATTGTAAGTAATGTCACACACGTATAAATACAATCAAGGAAGGTAAAAAAACTTACTTCATGAGAGAACCAGATAAAGGACCTGAAGCATGCCTAGTACGATCATTCAAGTTAATCGACTCAAGATAATCTGGGCAGTGTGCCTTTAGATTCACAAGAACCAGATTAGGGACCCGATCCCTTGGTGTTCCCTTGACAGAAGTATAAGTCAACTATAAAGCTGGAAAGCAACTGCAGAAAGTGACTGCCTGCAACTGTACACACGACAGTGTAGCAGACAGTGTAGCAGTCACTTCCCATTGGGAAAGGCATGTACTAACCAAGAATTGACATCACCATTGTGAATTGACATCACCATGATGATGTCTTTTGTAGTATAAACCTGGTGCAAGGCACAAGACATTTTTTAAACACTTGCAAAAATCAAAAGAAGATATTCTCTCAAGTGCTTGACACAACCTCTCTCAAGAACAAAGCTGCTGCAATCTCAAGGACCGGATCCAAGATTGAAGATATCTTAAGTCCTTAGGTTTGTTGAGTCTTTGTTATTTGTTCTTCATTTGTAACTCCTATCTTTCTTTCTTAGAAGTTGTGTTTTAGGAAACCCAAAATCACAAACCCTCTAAGTTTGTGTTGTGACTAGAGTTAGTCATAAGTTAAAGTCTTTATAACTAGAGAGTGACAAAGTGGCTTGTGGTAAGAGTATTACAAGTTAGTTAAGTTAAAGTCTTTGTAACTAGAGAGTGACAAAGTGGCTTGTGGTAGAGTATCACAAGTTAGTTAAGTTGATGTCTTTGTAATAGAGTCATTATAAAATGGCTTGTAATAGTGAGATTACAAGTTAGTGGAGTTGAAAGCCTACAAGTGTAGGTCATGGTTTTGTCCCCTTGAGTGAGATTTTTCCACGTAAAAATCCCCTGTGTTCTTTATTTACTACCGAGCTACTGTGGGAAAAATTAGAGAACCTGATTCTCTATACTGGTTGGTTTTACAGTCTGTTGCTTACAGTGAGAACTGATAGAGAACCCGGTTCTCTATACAGTTTGGTGAATGCTTAGTTTCTATCAATTGGTATCAGAGCAGGTTCTCTCTAAAAGGTTAACACCTAGAAAGGATCTTCATGGATGCTCTACCAAACTTCGATGAAGGACAATCAACATACAGACTACCAAGATTTAACGGCCAATACTATGCTTGGTGGAAACAAGAATGCATGACTTCATAATGGCTGAGGACTCCGAGATTTGGGATGTGATTTGTGATGGTCCCTTTATCCCTATGAAGGCTGTTGGAGAGGAAACAAGGACTATTCCAAAAACAAGAAAAGAATACAATGGAGCTGACCAAAAAACTATTGAGAAGAACTTCAAGGCGAAGAAGATTCTTGTGTGTGGTATTGGACCAAACGAGTATAATTGTATCTCGGCATGTGAATCTGCTAAGGAAATCTGGGAAGCTCTTCAAACGGCTCACGAGGGAACTACTCAGGTAAAACAGTCCAAAATAGATATGCTTACAATTGAGTATGAACTCCTTAAGATGGAAGAGCATGAGTTCATTCAAGAGATGCATACCCGTTTCACCTCCATAATCAATGAGCTTCATTCACTGGGTGAAATCATTTCAACCAACAAGTTGGTCCGGAAGATACTCAGTGTTCTACCAAGTTCCTGGGAGAGCAAGGTTAATGCTATCACTAAAGCCAAAGACATGCAGAAGCTGACTATAGATGAGCTTATTGGAAATATCAAAACATATGAGATAAAGAGAAAAAAGGATCTTGAAAGAAGAGAGACCAATGAGGAGAGGAACCTGGTTCTCAAAGCTGCCCTCACTGACTCAAGTAGTGATAAATCTGAAATGACGTATCTCACTCGAAGATTTCAAAAGGTGGTTCATAAAAATTGCGAGATCCCAAAGAAAGGAAGTTCAAGCAGGAATTTCAAAAGAAATGATTGCTGTCATAGGTGTGGAAAGCGTGGACACTTTATTAAAGACTGCCCTCTTCATAAGCAGGATCATTACAAAACCAACACTTATAAGGCAACAAAGAGGAACCCGGTCCCTGACAGGAAATTCAAAAGAAGAGATGCTTCTGACAACATGGTGAAGCAAGCTTTGGCTGACTGGGGAGATTTATCTAGTGAATCTGAAGGTGATAATGACCAAGGAGATGCATCTATGATGGTTGTTGACAATAAATATGAGTCAATATTTACACTCATGGCTAAATCTGATGATGACGAGGACAAGGAGGAAGATGAGGTAAGTTTTCTTGATGTTCAAAGAAGTTTAAAAATTTACTCTAAGAAAAAATTGATGTCCTTAGCAAATGTGTTGATTGATGCCTATCATAGCCTCATTAATGAGAAAAATGCTTTAATAGAAGAAATTGGTGATATAGAACAAGAGAGGGATGATATGGTAGTTTCCATTGTAGACTTGAAGGAACAAGTGGAAGAAGTAACTAGAGAACATATCTTGTTAAAAAAACAAACAAAAAAAATGGATGGACAACACTAAGGTAAAGAAGTGGTTAGTGAGGTTAAACTTGAGCTTGAGAGTGAGCTTAAGAAAGTTAAAACAAGTCTTGTTGTTGAGCTTGAAAAGAATAGACAACTTCAGGAGGATTTAAAAAGGATTAAAAGTGATCTTGATAAGTCACTTAAATGGAATCGGTCCTCTGATGTAATAACGTCTATGTACATGAGTAATGGTGGAAACATGCAAGGAATCGGGTTCCAAAAGGCTAAAACCTCCTATAATTACCATAACAAATATGTAACTGTGGCTGATAATAGGTTGTGCACTCACTGTCGTCAAACTAGTCATTACAAGGACTCTTGTAAAGTTAAAATTCAGTCTTGGCAGAAAAATAAAGATTTTGTTCAAAAGAGGCGTACTAAAGAGGCAGAAAAATAAAGTTTTTGTTCCTAAATCTAATCATTGATTTAGTGTGCAGGCTGAAGTGAGAGGTAGCAGTCAAAAGTTAAAATGGTACATGGATAGTGGCTGCTCTAAGCATAAAATTAGAAGAATGAATGATGTCCTCTCACTCAAGGCCCTGCAAGGAGAGAGTGTATCCTTTGAAAATGGCAAGAAGGGATACATTCTAGGAGTTGGAAGGATCGGGAAGTCTCTTCCCCACTCTATTGAAAATGCGTACTTCGTGAAGGGGTTGAAGTATAGCTTGCTGGGTATTTCCCAAATCTCTGACAAGGGGATCTTAGCTGTCTGAGTGCTGCTAATGATAATGCTGAGCTATGACATAGAAGGTTGGGTCATGCAAGTTTCACGCTGCTGAACAAATGAGTCAAGAAGGACCTAGTTTATGGTCTACTCAAGTCAAGCTTCAAGGATAACAGGGTGTGTGATGCATGTGTAAAAAGAAAGCAAGTCAGATCCTCTTTCAAGCCCAAAAAGGAAGTTAGCATCTCAAGGCCACTTGATCTCCTCCATATGGATCTATGTGGACCTATGAGGATGCCAAGTAGAGGAGGAAAGAGATACATATTTTCGTCATTATGGATGATTACTCCAGATTTACATGGACCTTGTTCCTCAGAACTGAAGATGAGACTCCAACCGACATAGAGGAACCTGGTCCCTTAATCACAATATCTGAAGCAGAAAACAAAGTTGTGGATGTTGTACATGGAACTCCAGCTGCTGAGAAATTCAAACCAGATCAAAGACAAGAAACTCACTTGCCTTCTCAGCTTTTCTCTCTCAAATAGAGCCTAAGAATATCAAGGAAGCATTGAAAGATGCTGACTGGATTACAACTATGCAAGAAGAGCTCCGTCAACTTGAGAGGAACAGTGTGTGGAACCTGGTTCCACGACCAGCTGACAAAATTGTTATAGGAGTGAGGCTCCCCGTGCTTGGTCTGAAAGGTTGTCAAAATTCCTTCTAGAAAATGGCTTTACAAGAGGGAAAATTGACAACACTATTTTTTTTTGAAGAAATGAGGTAGGAACCTACTCATTGTGCAGATCTATGTTGATGGCATCATCTTTGGAGCAATAGTTGACTCTCAATGTGAAGAATTTGCAAAACTCATGGGAAGTGAGTTAGAAATGAGTACGATGGGGGAACTGAATTTCTTCTTAGATTTACAAGTGAAGAAAACTCCCAAGGGGACAATAATAAGACAACATAAGTACATCAAGAAGCTGCTGAAGAGATTTGACATGGAGACATTAAAAATCATTGACACTCCCATCGCCACAGCTACTTGTCTAGAATGGATGAACCTGGTTCCCCTATAAATCAGACCATGCATAGAGGTATCATAGGGTCACTTCTGTAGCAGACCAGATATTGTTTTTAGTATGGGTCTGTGTGCCGAGTTTCAATCCAGTCCAAAGGAATCTCATCTGAAAGCTACCAAGAGAATCCTAAGATATCTCAAAGGGATGCAGGACCTGGTTCTCTACTATCCCTCGGGAGATAACATTCAATTGCTTGAATATGCTAATGCTGATTATGTTGAATATCTGGTGAATAGAAATAGCACATCTGGAACGGCAAATTTTTTGGGGTCATGCTTGATCTCATGGGGTACAAAGAAACAAACTGTGTGGCTCTTTCAACACAAAAGGATCAAACATATTTATGTGAGGCATCATTTTTCTGAAGGACAATGTATTGAAAAGTTTCTGATTTGTATGAAGTTCTGGAAGACGGAGGACCAGGTAGCAGACATCTTCACCAAGGCGCTGAGCAGGGAACATTTTGAAAGAAATCGTTTGGAGTTAGGGTTGATCAAGCTCAACTAAGGACCTGGTCCCTCGATGATTGGCTATGTTAGTAAGGAAAGGTACAATGCTAAAAAGTATTTTTCGGCGACATCTAACTCAAATCTATACTGTTACAGGTATACACATATGGCAGTTTCTGGACAAAAATAAGTAAGAGTGACATTGCACTTCTAGGTAGGGCTGGGCATAATTTGGTAGATACCAAATTACCGTACCGAAATCGAAAATTTTGGTATTTGGTATACGGTATTTTGGTATTTGGTTTAAGTTTTTTGAAGAATTAGTATTAGGTATGGTATTTGGTATTTTAAAATAAAATACCGAAATACCGATACCGTACCGAAATATATATTATATTAGACAAAACACATATTATCAATTATAACATAAATATAACAAAATCTAAAATTTTACTTTCCTTTATTCTCAAAGTTCATCAATTAACTCTAAACAAGTAACAAGACATTTCTAATGATCAAATATTCTTTTATGTACAATTTTCTCTATTTTGGTCGATATTTGCTAGTTTTGGACAAAATTTTTGTCAACAAATATTTTCAGTTTTGTATTTTTGAGTACTTTAATTAAGAATATTAGAGTGTATGGCTCTATGCATTAGTTAGTATTCAAATCGAATAAACCGAATTTACCGAACCGAAAGGAGAAAAACCGAACCATATCTAATTTAATTAGGTACGATATTGGTATAGGATTTTAAGAAACCGAATACCGAAAATACCGAACCAAAATCTCTAAATAACGTACTGTACCGACCAACGAACATCCCTACTTCTAGGAGTCTTTGCTCGAAATTTTCAAAAACCGTCAAGGAACCTGGTTCCTGTGACTCAGGTTAGTAGTCTCTCCAATACTTATATGCCTTTTTAAGCTGTTGAAGTGTCTACCTTTCTCCTGCCTATCCTCCTAACATTTGAAGTCCAAAATGTTAAACCTTTTCTGAACTGACATGTTGCCCCAAAAAGTCACTTCTCTATCTTACACCCAACTAAAACCGATTCTTTTCTTCAAAACCAAAATCAACCTTGTCTCAAAATAATCCTTCTTTCCAAATATGCCAGAAGTGAACCCAACTCTCCCACTTTCCAAATACCTAACTCCATCGGAATCAGAACCCCAAGAATTCTTTGGTAGATTTTAATAGAAGTTTAACTGAAAAGGAACAGGGTAGATCTAATATTCTAGAGCATAAGGCTGAAGTTGTTGCTGGATTTGTGGAAGCCTTGAAGGATGGATAAATTGGTAAATGTGAGGACTAAATGAGGGACCTGATCCCTCAAATCCTTCTTATGAAGTCAATTTTAATGATGATCTTTTTATGTTTGAGTTTTATATTTAAATGAACTTCCGATCCAGTAAAAAAAGGATTGATGAAAAGTAGGCTATTGATGATGAAGTGGTGTGACCTGCTGATGTGATTGTGGAAGAGAGAATGAAATGAAATCTTTACCTGTGAGAAAGAATTTAAAAAAAAAATTGAGAAAAGAAAGTCGGCTGAGAAAGATGCAGCAGATGATAAGAGTAAACAGATTGAGAAGAAGAAGAGGGAGACATGGCTGCTCAGGGATAGAAAGGGTAGTGTAAGTGAGGAACCTGGTTCCTTACAGAAGCAAAAGGTTGAGCCATTATGTTTGGAGAGGTAGAAGACTTTGAAGTCTCAAAAAGTGCTGTAAGACAGAGTGTTGACTCTGATATTGCTGAAAAATAGAGGAACTTCTTGACATTGTTGAGTTCCAAAAATAGAATCACCTCTTTGTTCCTCCAAGCCCCAATGTTTCTGAAGAAGAAGTAAAAACTTCTATGTTTTATGTGATACTATGATGCTATATGTGCATGGGACTGAGTTTGTTCTTGATGAGAAGAAGCTTGGGGAGATTCTTGGTGATCTGAATGATGGTTCAACCTACTCAGATAAGTTGAGCACCAGGTCCTCGTAGACCCTCGGTAGAATAGAATACTAAGGTGAAGGGTGAGAATGAAAGATTGAGGAAATATGTGGAGGAACTGAGAGACCAGACAATCATTGATCAAATGAGAGTAAATGAACGAATGGACAAGCTCATCAAGACCTTAGCCTCTTACTTTTCCTCCTGCCCAGTGATCCTTGTCTTTCACTCCTTCCAAATTCCCTTGAATTCTTATCTTCTTTTGATCCCTATATTTGATGACATTGATACTTTAGTTGTTTAAATTGTCATATTATGTATTGTTGAAACTACTGTGCTTTTACTATAATTACTCTACTATGACCAATCACTCTATTTTGTGCAATGACATTCACTTGTTGTTCTTGTTATTGTTTATGCTGTGTTGCCCAAGTGACATGAGTTAATGTTACTGAACTTCTTTTTGGCTGTGCCTCTTCTTTTATTCTTTTCGATGATGCCAAAAGGGGGAGGTTATAGAGGTGTCAACATGGGTGAGGAAAAAAATCAAATTGATATGTTGTGTTGTGCATGAAAGATAGCTCTACTTCGCAGGGGGAACGTGTGACGACCCGGCCAGTCGTCTCATGAGTTACCACTCTGTTTCCCCCCATTTATGATTCTTATTGCTTTGTCTATCGGTTCTATATGTGATCGGGTTGGTTTGCTCGGGTTCGGAAAGGATTGGGTAAGGTTTGAGACACTTAGTCTCTTTTGAGGAAGCTTAAGTTGGAAAAGCCAACAAGATATTGACTTATGTGTTAGAGGGATCGGATGTGAATTCCGATGGTTCAGATAGCTTCGGGAGGTGATTTGGTACTTCAGAGCATGATCGGAATGTGTTTTGGAGGTCCGGAGTAGATTTAGGCTTGAATTAGCGAAATTGGATTTTTGGCGTTTTCTGGTTGATAGGTGAGATTTTGATATAGGGGTCAGAATAGAATTCCGAGAGTTGTAGTAGTTCCTTTGTATCATTTGGGATATGTGTTCAAAATTTCAGGTCATTTGGACGTAGTTTGGTTGGGTTTTTGATCAAAAGCGTAATTTAGAAGACATTGGAATGCTTAGGCTTGAATCCGATGCGAATTTGGTGTTTTGATGTTTTTTCGAGCGTTCCGAAGATTAGAACAAGTTTGAAGGATGTTATGGGATATTTTGTCATGTTTGGTTGAGGTCCTTGGGGCCTTGGGTGAGTTTTGGGTGGTCAATCGGATCATTTCTTGATGTTGAGAGTTGCAGAAAATTGCTGTTCAGTATTGCAGAGAAATAGCCTTCGCATTCGGGAGTAGGCCCTTGCATTCGCGAAGGGTTAGTTGAGGAGGTTGAGATTTTAGCCTTCGCATTCGCGAGGAAGGCTCTGCGTTCGCGAAGGGCTGCGAGATTATGCATCACGTTCGCGAGAAGGGGAGCACGTTCGCGTAGAGGAAGTTGGGCAGCTGGGTTTCAGGGTGTTTTGTTCATCGCATTCGCGAGAGAGGGAGTGCGATCGTGAAGGGTCAAGATGAGGAGCCATAGCGTTCGCGAGTGGCTGGTCGCGTTCGTGTAGAGGATTTTTTGGTCAAAGTTAATTTGTGCTTCACGAACGCGAGGTGTTGACCGCGTTCACGAAGAAGGAATTGAGGCATGGGTAGAATGTTTAAATAGTCTTCTTTACCACGATTTTGAGGTTAACTTACACCATTTTGAGCGATTTTGGAGCTTTTTGAAGAGGATTAAAGAGGGATTCAAGGGGAAACACTTGGAGGTAAGATTTATGGGCTTAATACTTGATTCTAATGTGAATTCTACCTAATTAATCATGGAAATTAAGCCTAACATTAAAGAACTAGAGCTTGTAATTGGAGACCTAGAATTTGGGATTTGAGGGGTCGTTTGTGGTTGGATTTTGATGCTTTTGGTATGAATGAACTCAGGGAGTTAAGGAGTCTATTGATGTAAATTTTATCGGAATCCGAGACGTGGGCTCGAGGGTCGGGTTTGGCCAATTTCGGGATTTGTATTGTAATTTGATTTCTTTCGAGTGGGATTTGTTCCCTTAGCATATTTTGATGGTTTTGCACTGATTTTGATTAGATTTGGAGCATCCGGAGGCCGATTCGAGGGGCAAAGGCATCGCGAGCTAGAGATTTGGACCGGGTAGAGGTGAGTAATGATTGTAAATGTTGTACTGAGGGTATAAAACCCCGGATTGCATATCGTTGTGCTATATTGAGGTGACGCACACGCTAGATGATGAGCGTGGGGTCGTGCACGTTGGGGATTGTGACTTAGTCCATCCCGAATGATTGTTTTACCGCGTATTTGATTGAAAACTGTTTGTTATCATCATGTTTCGGGCTGAATGCCATATTTGGGCCTCGTGACAACTATTTGGACCCTTAGGGGATTTTTACTGATATTTCCTCACTGTATTGACTTTATACTTGAACTCAGTCATGCTATATTCTACTGTTTTGATAACTCAGCCATGTTTACTCCGCTTTGACACCTAAATGATATTTTAAATGATATTTTGGGCTGAGCACCATGTTTTACTATTGCCCGAGTGGCTTGTGAGATTCACACTGAGTAAGGCCAATGGCCTATGTTTTGAGGAAACATTGATTGTGATTATGAGGCCGAGGGCCTGAGATTTGTACGCCACGAGTTGGCTTGTTGATATGAGGCCGAGAGACTAGTGATGATGCCACGAGATGGCTTGATATTGCGCTTGGGCCGTAAGGGGCCCCTATAGGAGTCTGTACACCCCCAGTGAGTGCGGGTACCCATTATGATATGAGATAGAGCACGAGGGGCTGGTATTATTCCTTGTGTTGCCTGAGGGGCTGATTCTATCGGTATTGTACCCGAGGGGGCAATTCTTTATGTGTTTACCTTTTCTAGTTGCCTATCTTTTATTTGCTGAACTGTTTAAAAAGGGATTTTAAGAAGCTTAAACTAAACTAAAGTGACTTTGCATATTTTCACTGTTTCATGACTTTTTACTGGCTTTTACTGCTTCCTTATAGCCTATAATGTGCCTTACATGATTTCTTATTACTCAGTCTATATTTACTGTTGTTACTCACTGAGTTGGAGTACTCACTTTCCTCCTTGCACCTCATGTGCAGATTCAGGCGCTTCAGGTCCTACTGGCGAGGGTTGAGATCTTTCAGCAGATTTCGGAGTTTACAAGGTAGTTGCTCAGCGTTCGTAGTCTCGTGCTTCTCCCCCTTATCTTATTTCTTTTCTCTATTTAGTATTCCTGTAATAGCTGTGTAGACTCTTCAGACTTGTAGTAGATTGATAGATGCTTATGACTAGTGACACTCTGATGTCGGGCCGTGTTGGTTTTATTTCCGCAAATTGTACTGTTTCACCTTATCTTTTTGGGAGATTTATTATGTTTAAGACTTAATACCTCTTATTTTAATTGCTTAAAATGAAGTGGGAACGTGTCGGCTGGCCTTGTCTTTACGAGAGGCGCCATCATGACCGGGTCCGGGTTTAGGGTCGTGACAGAACATTGCTGATAATATGTTGATTATAGGTCTGATCTGCAGGGAAACATGTGAGGAATCGGGTTCTCAAGGAGAATATTAATTTTGGATTTGTCATCATCAAAAAGGGGGAAATTGCTCTAAGTTACACTATGTCATATTTTGATGATGACAAACCTTCTCAACGAACTAGGTACGGACCAGATATGATCCGTACATGTAAGGAATTTGATTCTCAGGGGAAATAATTCTAGGTTTGTCATTCATCAAAAAGGGGAAATTGATAAGTTATGGTACTTTGAGTTTTGATGATTTTCCAAACATTCTTGAGGAACCAGTTGTGATCAGCTCCTTAGGTTTGATTCTCATGGGGAATATGGCTAATTCATAGGGGGAACAATGTGGAGATCTGGTTCTCAGAGGGAATATCAATTCTAAGTTTTTCATCATCAAAAAGAGGGAAATTGATAGGTTACAAGTACCTTGGGCATAAGTACTTTACTTTATGTTTTGATGATCTAACAAACTTACCATCTAGAACCAGATAAGGAACATGTTACACATTTACAAGACCTTGAGATCACAAAGTTCCAGGTTGGGATCCAGCATGAGATATAACTCAACTCTTTAGAGTGGAAGGAACAACTGAGGGAACAGGTCCCTACCAGTTCCCGAGGAGACTGTGTGAAGTCAATTCTCCAGCAAGAAAGTTTTGCCTGCACACGCTACTGTACAGGAACAATGTAACAGTCAACTTTCTATGAAAGGCTTTTTACCTACCTTGCTTACATCATTGTAAGTGATGTCACATACGTATAAATACAATCAAGGAAGGTAAAACAACTTACTTTATGAGAGAACCAGATAAAGGACTTGAAGCATTCTTGGTACAATCATTCATGTTTATCAACTCAAGATAATCTGGGCAGTGTGCCTTTAGATTCACAAGAACCAGATTAGAGACATGATCCCTTGGTGTTCCCCTAACAGAAGTATAAGTCAACTATACAGTTGGAAAGTAACTGCAGAAAGTGACTGCCTGCAACTGTACACGCGACAATGTAGCAGACAGTGCAATAGTCACTTCCCATTGAGAAGAGGCATGTACTAACCAAAAATTGACATCACTATGGTGATATATTTTGTAGTATAAACCTGGTGCAAGGCACAAAACATTTTTTGAACACTTGCAAAAATCAAAAGAAGATATTCTCTCAAGTGCTTGCCACAACCTCTCTCAAGAACAAAGCTGCTGCAACCTCAAGGACCGGATCCAAGATTGAAGATATCTTAAGTCCTTAGGTTTGTTGAGTCTTTGTTATTTGTTCTTCATTTGTAACTCCTATCTTGCTTTCTTAGAAGTTGTGTTTTAGGAAACCCAAAATCACAAACCCTCTAAGTTTGTGTTGTAACTATAGTTAGTCATAAGTTAAAGTCTTTGTAACTAGAGAGTGACAAAGTGGCTTGTGGTAAGAGTATCACAAGTTAGTTAAGTTAAAGTCTTTGTAACTAGAGAGTGACAAAGTAACCTGTGGTAAGAGTATCACAAGTTAGTTAAGTTGATGTCTTTGTAATAAAGTCATTACAAAGTGGCTTGTAATAGTGAGATTACAAGTTAGTGAAGTTTAAAGCCTACAAGTTTAGGTCGTGGTTTTTGTCCCCTTGAGTGAGATTTTTCCACGAAAAATCCTCTGTGTTCTTTATTTACTGCCGAGCTACTGTGGGAACAATTAGAGAACCTGATTCCCTATACTGATTGGTTTTACAGTCTGTTGCTTATAGTGGGAACTGATAGAGAACTCGGTTCTCTATACAGTTTGGTGGACGCTTAGTTTCTATCAACTCGTTCGGACATGGATGGACCTAGTTCTCCTGTGAGTGAAACAATGTACAGAGGTATCATTGGTTCACTCTTGTATCTCACAGCTATCAGACTTGATATTGTGTTCAGTGTGGGATTATGTGCTAGATTCCAATCAAGTCCAAACGATTCTCATATGAATGTTTCCAAGAGGATTCTAACGTATCTCAAAGGAACACATGACCTGGTTCTCTACTATCTTTCAGGAGATAATTTTGACTTAATTGGGTATGTTGATGCTGATTATGCTGGTTATTTAGTGGATAGAAAGAGCACATATGACATGGAATATTTTCAAGGGTCATGCTTTATTTCATGGGGTACAAAGAAACAAAACTCTGTGGCTCTTTCTACTGCAGAAGCTGAATATGTGGCAGCTGCCTCCTGTTGTGCTCAACTGTTATGGATCAAGCAACAACTGGAGGATTTTAGCGTGTTTTCCGATTGTGTGCTATTACTCTGTGACAACATAAGTGCTCTAAACATGGCAAATAACCCAGTCCAACATAAGAGAACAAAGTACATTGATGTGCGTCATCATTTTCTTAGGGATAATGTTGAAAAGGGTCATATCTGCATGAAGTTCTACAAAACAGAGGACCATATAGCTGATATCTTCACTAAAGCATTGAGTAAAGAGCACTTTGAAAAGAATTAACTGGCATTGCGGTTGATAAAATCAAACTGAGCACCAGGTCCCTCAATGATTGGGTATGAAAGAATGAATAAGTAAAACTGCTAAAAAGTATTTTTTGGCAATTTCTAACTCTTATATATACCATTACAGGTAAACACACATGGCAACTATAGAGAAAACAAGCAGCTAATAATATTGTATTTTGGTAAAAGGATAAGGCTCACATTTACAAAACTCAGTCAAGGAACCTGGTTCACTTGATTCAGGTTAGTAGTTCTTTTACACTCATGCATATTTTAAATGGCTATAAAAGTGCCATGTCATTAAATGTTTCTGCCTCTCTCTCTCTCATCCTTTTAAAACCCAATCATCATACCCATTACAACTGACCCATCTACCTTGTCTGTTACACCCATTTGTAACCGGTCCCTCACCCACTCTAAATAATCCGAAAAGACATACTTCTCACAATTATCCACATCAAAGCCATCAAACTTCCTTTTTATCTCAAAACTCCTCTCTTTCTCGTGTCCCTACTTCCAAAAATTCACTATGTCTTCCCAAAATCCAGAGTTTTCCAATGTTACCAGTGTCACTCCCATTGTGTCTTCGTCTCATGAAGCACTGGAGCGTGAGTTTGAGTCCGAACCATCACCCGGTCAAAACCCCAACTCAGACCAACAACCACCCACTGTTTCTTCCCCAACCCCATCGAGTTCTGGTTCTTAATGCAGTCGTAAAACTCAAACCCCCAAAAGATTTATCGCTACAACCTCTGCTTCACCGAAAAAATGACAGAAGACAAAATATTGCACGGAGAAGAGGTACAAGAGGTCTCAAGTCAGCATGTTGGGGAAGTCTCTACAGACCAACAAGATGTTGCTGGTAGTGGTGAAGTATCAGAAGTGCATGCTCTAAGTTCTGATCTGAATATTGCCTCTCAGATAGGCAATGCTCCTCCTACATCTTCTGATTTTGAGGCAGCTGGGAAGATGCCAGATAGTTCCGAGAGATGAAGATCTTAGTGCCCAAGTAGTCGAGATCGGACTTAACAGTTAGTTTCATGAAGCAGCAGTCCGCCAAATTTGGAGCGAATGTCAATACTTAACAGCCAATACATGTGTACGTGATCGATCCAAAGGTGAGGTTTTACTAGGGTACCTTGCTTGGTATAAGAGAGAAATCGAGTTTGGGAGGCCGACCAAAAGACCCCATCTTCAGGAATTCGTCGAGGCGTCACAAGAACAATGGGCTTGTTTGGATAAGGAAAATGAGTACAGGGCCACAATAGGAAGGTTGGAAAAATAAGTTAAAGAACTTCAATTCGAGAATAGCTTGCAAGCAGCGGCAGACGAAGTGAAGAAAAAGCTAGCTAAAGAAAATGAGGCCCTTCGAGCCCAAATTCAAAAAATGAAAATAGAGGCAGAGAACCCCGCCCAAAGTGCCAAAGATGAAAAACTCATAAATAACCTGAGGCAGAAAGTGAGTGACTATAGTTTTGATTTGAACAAAACAAAAAGTGAACTAGCCAGAGTTCGAAAGCAATTGGCTAAAAATACGGATGAACGAGCACGCCTGGTTAAGCAGTTGAAAGAAAAGTACGACAATGAGGTCGCGGGATTAAAGAAAAGGGTTATCGCCACGGAAAACAAAATGATCAAACAGGCTAAAGACTTCAAGGTTGAAAGAGAGCATTGTTATACAACATTGGCACAATTAGAAATAGATTTGCAACAACTTCAGGAGTAGAATCAAGCGTCCAAGCAAACTTTGGAGGCCAGGGCCCAGCAGATCGGGCGTTTATTACAAGAAAAAGGTGTCATAAGAGAGAGAATTAGAAACATCGCCGATTACATTGTTATGAAGTGCCAAGTCTGTGAGGATATGACTCGCACCACCTTCTTCGCGGCAGTGATGACATTTGTTAAGCAGATAATGAGTGACTTGGACCGACTTCAAAGGGATCTTGCATATAGGCCCACGGCGAGACCGAATGATATCCCGCGGGCACCAGGAGCATTGATGTATTCATGATTTCTCATTTGAGTTTGTATTTCCTTTTCCGTTAGAGTCTGTCAATTGTGTTGAGTTTGTATTTTCTTTCTGCTGGAGTCTGTCAATTGTGTTCGAGTCTTTATTTTCTTTTGTTGGAGTATGATAGTTTATTTTTGGAGTCTTTATTTCATCTTTTCATCAGCGTCTGTTAGTTTCTCTTAGAGTGTATTAGTTTTGAGTCTTTGTAATAAAAGCATTTGCCTTTATGAAAAATTGAAAATCCCAAAAATGTTTTATTATTTAATTTCACACTTATCTTCCTGAATTACGCCCGGTCTGATTCATACGGGGTCATGATACGTTGGCAATCTCCATAGGATTCGACCATAACCAAAAGAATAAAAAAAAGGAGAGAAGAAGAAGAAAAACGAAAAGAGAGAGGAAAAACAAGAGAGAAAAGAAAAGAAAAGAGAGAAAAAATAAGAAAGATAAGAGAAAGAAGCAATGGCAAAACCAGAGGGAAATGGGAGGATGAAAACAACAGAATGAAAAAGAGAAAAAAAGGAGGAAGTTGCAAATAGAAAAGCCGGGATGACGCAAGCAACCGATCAAATTCATAATAGAAACGGTTAACTGCTTAGGTGTATTCATTCCCCAAAATGTGCAGTTACAAATTTGTTAAAGCCCTAACCACTAGCAAGGTTGTTGTTGATATATTGAGTTCAGGCAGGTGGTTAGTTGATTGGCATTCTGGCAACTCACTCATACAACACCCGATCAAAAGACAGGCTAAATATGGCCAACCAAGAAATGGAGGCAAGTATTGTCGACCCGTCAAAAGAGGTGGAAGAATTGGATGTTAATGCAATGAAGGAAGAGATGTATAAGTTAAAACAGCAAATGACTGAAATGTACCAGGCCTGGGCCAAGGGTCATCCACCACCGGTTTATCCCGCCAACCCTGCTTATATCACACCATTGGCTCAACCTCAGGAACCTCCTACTGTGAACTCATCTCCAGCCTTTCCCCTCTACCAACAATGCCACGGCACCACTTCCCATACATCACAAGCTCCTCCACCTAGACAAGTCCCGCACCCTCCTCCACCAATCACACCTGTTTTTGTGGCACCTCCACTGCTGCATTACACCGATCTTCAAGTGAACCTCTGTTCCAGACTCACGACAACTAGTATTATCCCCCTGAACCCACCTTCAAAGTTCCGGACCATATTCTTACACCCCTCCTTTTGATCTCCCGGCGGAGACCGAGAAGCCACCCAAAAATCCCGAGCATGAAGAGATGATCAGAAAGGTTAAAAGCTTAGAACAATCATTCAGAGATATGAGGGGGTTGGGGGGTCAATTAAGTGTGGCCTATAAAGATTTATGTCTGTTCCCAGATGTTCAGTTACTAGCAGGGTTCAAGATGCCTAAGTATGATCTGTAGGACGGGCATGGCGACCCAGTAGCACACTTAAGAGGATTTTGTAGCAAGATGAGAGGAGCAGGCGGAAGAGATGAATTGGTAATGGCATATTTCAGTCAAAGTTTGAGTGGATCAGCATTAGAATGGTATACCAGACAAGATCACAACAGGTGGTACACATGGGACGATTTGGCTCAAGCCTTCGCCTGCCTTTATCAGTACAATCTTAAAATTATCCCAGACTATTTGTCATTAACAAAGATTGAGAAGAAGCCCAGTGAGAGTTTCAGGGAATATGGATTCTGGTGGAGAGAGCAAGCAGTTGACCCTCCGATGAAAGAAAGTGAGATGGTTGATTATTTCTTGCAGGCTCTGGAGCCCACTTATTTTGGTCATTTGGTGTCAGTAGTGGGCAAGTCCTTTAATGAAGTTGTAAAAATGGGAGGCATGGTTGAGGAGGGACTCAAGTTCAACAAGATCATGAGTTATTCAGCAATCAAAGCGACCACCCAGGCCATTCAAAACGGTATTGGGGGTGTACTCGGGAAGAAGAAGAAAGAGGACGTTGCGATAATTGAGTTGGGAGCTTGGGTCGGATCCAGGAACCTTCCACTTTACTACAACCCGCCTCGACCCTATCACCAAACTTATCCCCACACTCCATATAGCCCACCACAACACTATTACCCACCGCCAGATCCCCATTTTTTCGTCCTTCACACACAAACATATACCCAACCCCCTGCTCACGCGCAATGGCATGCGCCAGCTCCACAAAATCCATACCCAGCTCCCCAAAATACCTATCCACCCCCAAAAGCCTACAGAAATCCCCTTGGAATAGGTTTTCAGCCTAATCAAGCCTTTAAGAATGAGAGGTTGCAGAAACAGAAGACTTTCACTCCATTAGGAGAATCATATACTAGTCTATTCCACAGATTGAGACAGTTAGGTATGTTGAATCCGATCGAGGCTAAACTGCCAAATCCCCTCCCAGAAATCTTGACCGCTCGGTGAGTTGTGAGTATTGTTCAGGGACCCCGGGTCATGACACAGAGAAATGCTAGAAATTGAAAACAGCTATTTAGGAGCTCATTGATACTAATCGAATTAAGGTCCAAGCCCCGAAGGCACCCAATATCAACTAGAACTCGTTGCCGGCCCATCATGAGACAAATATGATTGGGATTATGCATAAGGGTAAGAAGCCTTCACAAACCGTCATGATGATTCGGGCTAGTGAAGCCAAGCCGTGTGAAAAGTCAACAAGTGAGAAGTCTGTGATCAAGTTAAACGTGGCAAATAATGAACTATCCGTGGAGGTCAAGAAGGGTTCCTCAAGTGATGTTGCAGGAAAACATGAAAGAGCAAAAGTGGTTGTACTAGGAGTGACGAACAAGCCTATGGTAATTGTGAAGGGCGCCCGCACAGATCCTGTCATTATCAAACCGGTAACTCAATTACCGATAGTCAACAGCAAGGCAGTCCCATGGAATTATGAATGAGTAATAGTGACTTACAAGGGGAAAGAGGTTAAAGAAGAAGTGTGTAAGACCCATGGTTTGACTCGATCGGGGAGATGCTTTGCCCTAGAAGAGTTAAGAAAAGCTAAGACCTCCAAAGATAACCCAGTGTTGGTGAAGAAAGCTGTGATCGAGGAAGAAGCAGAGGAATTTCTGAGAAAGATGAAAGTGCAGGACTGTTCCATTGTGGAGCAGTTAAGGAAGACACCGGCTCAGATCTCGCTATTGTCATTATTGATCCATTCAGACGAGCACCGTCGGGCTTTGATGAAGATCTTGAACGAAGCCCACGTTCCTGACAAAATCTCAGTAAACCACTTGGAAAAGATAGCTAACAACATATTTGAGGTAAACAGAGTCACCTTTTCTGATGATGAGTTGCCCGTGGAGGGTACTGAGCATAATAGAGCCCTCTATCTGACGGTGAAATGTGAAGATTCCATGGTTACTCGGGTACTGGTTGACAATGGTTCCAGTGCAAATATTTGCCCTCTTTCCACTCTGAACAAGTTGAAGGTGGATGATGAAAGAATTCACAAGAACAATATCTACGTTCGGGGATTCGACGGTAGAGGGAAAGATTCAGTCGGGGACATAGTGCTCGAGCTTACAATAGGGCCAGTTGAATTTACTATAGAATTCCAGGTGCTTGATGTGGCTGTTTCTTACAATCTGCTGTTAGGTCGACTCTGGATTCATGCTGCCAAGCGATCCCGTCCACTCTGCATCAAATGGTTAAGTTTGAATGGGATAGATAGGAAATTGTTGTGCATGGCGAAGATAATTTGTGTGTTCCTAGTGATACCATTGTTCCGTTCATAGAGTTTGAAGACGATGAGGGACCATGGGTTTATCAGGGTTTTGACATGGTATCGGTAGATAAAATTCCAGAAGGGAAGTGCATGCCAACTCCAAGGGTAGTTGCCGCATCAGTCATGGTAGCCGTTGAAATGTTGAAAAATGATTTTGTACCGGGCAAGGGTTTGGGTGCATCTCTGCAAGGTATCGTACAACCGGTTTCTCTTCCTAAAAACTTGGATTTATTTGGTCTGGGGTTCAAGCCCACAGTCGCAGACGTGAGAAGAGCCAGAAAAATGAAACAGAGAGCATGGGCCCTTCCGAAGCCAGTCCCGCGTCTTTCCAGATCATTTGTCAGGCCTGGTACTAGAAAACGCCCAGTAACGACGGTTCCCAGTTTGGTGGTTGATATGGATGGAGATTTGATGGAAAGGTTCAAGAGGATATTCGACGAAGTGAACACGGTGGAAGATGGAGAGGGTTCTAGCAAGGCGGATGTGCAATTTGTTGGGCCCAGTGCAAAGATTAACAATTGGGAAGCTACTCCTCTCCCCACCAGGAAGGAGTTTTGGTAGTTTGATTTGAATTTCTTTCAGTTTATCTGGATTATCCCAGGGTTGTAGTTTAGATTCTATGTTCCGTCCGTTTGGATGTATAAGCCTTGTTATCTCTAATTTCAATGAAATGCATTTTTCCTTTTTCTCCCTTCTTGATAGTTTTATTTTTGTTTTTCTTTTCTTCCTTGTATAGTTCCTTTTATGCTGGCTTCAATGATATGACATGCATGCGGAATCTCCGGGCCAGTCTTAAAATCCAATCTAATTCTGAAATAGTAATTCAAGAAATAGAGTGTGATGTTGAATCGGAATATGACGAGGATGAAGCCTTTGAAGAGATTAGTAAAGAATTAAGCCATTTTGAAGAAAAAATCAAGTCTAAACTAAGTGATACAGAAGCAACCAATTTAGGGGACCAAGATAATGTCCGGGAAACTAAAATAAGTGTCCATCTTGAACCACAACTCAGAGAGGAGATAATTAAAACACTGTTCGAGTATAAAGATGTTTTTGCATGGTCCTATAACGACATGCTAGGTCTAAGAACTGGCTTGGTGGTTCACAAATTGTCCACTGATCCGGAATCCCCCCTATCAAGCAGAAGCCGAGGAAATTTAAAACTGATATGAGTGTGAAAATTAAGGAAGAGGTCACCAAACAGTTTAAGGCCAAAGTCATTCGGGTCACCAGGTCTCCCACCTGGTTAGCCAATGTTGTGTCTGTGCCAAAGAAGAATGGTAAGACCAGGGTGTGTGTTGATTATCAAGATCTCAACAAGGCAAGTCCCAAGGATAACTTCCCATTACCGAACATCCATATATTGATTGATAATTGTGCCAAACATGAAATTGGTTCTTTTGTGGATTGTTATGCTGGTTACCACCAGATCTTAATGGATGAGGAGAACATAGAAAAGACAACATTCATCATGCCATGGGGAACATACTAATATTTGTTCATGCCATTTGGTTTGAAAAATGCTGGGGCAACCTACATGAGGGCAATGACGACCATATTTCACGACATGATACACAGGGAGATCGAGGTTTATGTGGATGATGTGATTATAAAGTCTAGAAACAGTCTGATCATGTCAGAGATCTGAGAAAGTTCTTCCAAAGGCTTCGCAAGTACAATCTCAAGCTCAACCCTGCAAAATGCGCATTTGGTGTCCCATCTGGAAAGTTGTTGGGATTCATAGTCAGCCGCCGAGGTATTGAATTAGACCCGTCAAAGATCAAAGCTATCCAGGAGTTGCCACCCCTAAAGAACAAGACTAAGGTGATGAGTTTATTGGGGAGATTTAATTACATCAGCAGGTTTATTACTCAGCTCACGACAACTTGTGAGCCCATCTTCAAACTGTTAAAGAAAGACGTTATGGTTAAGTGGACAAATGAATGTCAGGAAGCATTTGATGGGATAAAGGGGTACTTGTCAAACCCACCTGTGTTGGTCCCGCTAGAACTAGGGAGACCTTTGATTCTGTATTTGACAGTCTTGGGAAATTCATTTGGATGTGTGTTGAGATAGCATGACATCACTGGCAGGAAGGAGCAGGCCATCTATTATCTCAACAAGAAGTTCACATCTTACGAGGTTAAGTACACTCATCTTGAGAGGACGTGTTGCGCCCTAACTTGGGTAGCCTAGAAGCTGAAACATTATTTGTCATCTTATACTACTTACCTCATCTCTCGCTTGGATCCGTTAAAGTATATCTTCCAGAAGCCTATATCCATGGGAAGGCTCGCAAAGTGGCAGATCTTGCTCACAGAATTTGACATTGTCTACATGACCCGGACCGCGATGAAAGCACAAGCATTGACCAACCATTTGGTTGAGAATCCTGTGGATGAAGAATACGAACCTTTGAAGACGTATTTCCCTGATGAAGAGGTAATGCACATTGAAGAGTTGGAATAGAGTGAAAGGCCAGGAGGAAACTTTTTTTTGATGGGGCCGCTAACATGAAAGGCGTTGGGATATGAGCAGTACTTGTTTCTGAAATTGGGCATCATTACCCTATTACAGCTCAGCTTCGGATCTATTGTACTAATAACATGGCTGAGTACGAGGCGTGCATTTTGGGTTTGAGGATGGTTGTGGATATGGGTGTCCAGGAAGTCTTGGTCTTGGGTGACTCGGACTTTCTGGTGCACCAGATTCAAGGAGAGTGGGAAACTCAGGATCTAAAACTCATACCGTATCGAAAATGTTTACATGATCTTTGTCAGCGGTTCCAATCAATAGAGTTCAGGCATATTCCGAGGATTCATAATGAGGTCGCTGATGCTTTGGCTACTCTGGCATCAATGTTACATCCCCCAGATAAGGCTTATGTGGACCCTTTGCATATTCAAGTCCACGATCAGCATGCTTATTGTAATGTGGTAGAAGAAGAGCTCGATGGAGAGCCTTGGTTTCACGACATCAATGAGTACATCAGGATGGGAGTGTATCCAGTACAAGCCACAGGTGATCAAAAGAGAACAATTCGGCGGTTGGCAAGTGGATTTTTTTCAGTGGAGGAGTGTTGTACAAAAGAACTCCAGATCTTGGATTGCTGAGATGCATAGATGCTAGGCAGGCTACAACTATCATGACCGAAGTACATTATGGAGTCTGTGGACCGCACATGAGTGGGTACGTGTTGGCAAAGAAGATTCTCCGAGCAGGTTATTATTGGCTCACTATGGAGCGAGATTGTATTAGTTTCATGCGTAAATGTCATCAGTGCCAAGTGCATGGAGATTTGATTCATTCTCCACCATCTAAATTACATACGATGTCTGCACCGTGGCCCTTTGTTGCTTGGGGAATAGATTTCATTGGACCAATTGAGCCAGCAGCGTCCAACGGGCACAAGTTTATTCTGGTGGCCATTGATTATTTCACCAAGTGGGTAGAGGCTAAAACATTTAAGTCTGTAACCAAGAAGGCGGTGGTTGATTTTGTACACTCAAATATCATTTGCCGGTTTGGTATACCAAAAGTGATCATTATAAACAATGGGGTTAATCTCAACAGTCATCTGATGAAAGAGGTATGTCAGCAGTTCAGGATGACACATTGCAATTCTACCCCATACCGCCCTAAGGCAAACGGAGCAGTTGAGGCGGCCAACAAGAATATAAAGAAGATACTTCGAAAAATGGTGGAGGGTTCTAGGCAGTGGCATGAAAAGTTGTCATTTGCGTTGCTGGGTTATCACACTACTGTCTGAACTTCAGTAGGTGCGACTCCTTATTTGTTGGTGTATGGCACCGAAGTAGTAACACCCGCAGAAGTGGAAATTCCATCCCTTCGAATTGTCGCGGAGGCTGAAATTGATGATGATGAGTAGGTCAAAACCCGTCTGGAGAAATTAAGTTTGATCGATGAGAAGAGACTGGCGGCAGTATGTCATGGCCAGTTGTATCAACAGAGAATGGCAAGAGCATACAATAAGAAGGTGCGTCCACGAAAGTTTGAAGTGGGTCAGTTAGTATTGAAACACATTCTTCCGCATCAGGTTGAAGCAAAAGGAAAGTTCGCCCCAAATTGGCAAGTGTCGTTCGTTGTAACTAGAGTGTTTTCCAATGGTGCATTATATTTGACAGATGTAGAAGGAAAATGTGTAGAAATGGCTATCAATTCTGATGCAGTCAAGAGATACTATGTATGACTTCTTTGTTTGATTGTACTTGTTTGTATTTGACATGTTTTGAATGTTGAAATGACGAAGACATTTTGTTCTGCTATCTAAACACTTTATCCCTTGTCACCCCTTTTGAGCCTTATTTATTTTCTTTCATGCCCCTCTTTCGGAATCAGTAGTGAATATCAGAAACACAAGCATGAAAGATAAGAGAAGGAAGAAAAGAAAAGAGGAAGAAAAGGAAAGAGAAGGAAAAGAATGAAAAAAAAGAAAAGAAAGAAAGAAGAAAGGAAAAAAGAAGAAGAAAAAGAACAAAAGAGGAAAGAAAGCAAAAGAGAAAGAAAAGAAAGGGAAAAGAGAAAATCACAACAACAAAGTAATTTCTATGACATGAACTACGTTCAACCTGATTCCTTTTAAGGATACGTAGGCAGCCTCACGGTTCGGTCCCATCAAAGTAAAAATCCAAAAGTCCCCAAACAAGAAACTGGGGCAGAAGTTGTGGTTGTTATCAAAAATCTGATTCCGAAAGTTGTAATTTTGAACCCATTCGAATTTTTTTGAGCTTTTTATACCCTTTCTTTCTAAACCCATCCAAAAGCCACATTACGGTCCAAAGAAAGACCTTCCGATCAGTCTTCGAGAAATGCCAAGTCAAGCAGGTAGAGGTGATTCATATCAGGGGCAACACTCTGGTCCAAATAGGAAAAAGAAATAAAAAATGAGAGAGTCTTATTGGTGAAAACCCTCGCGGGCACCGTAAGGCGACGAGAGCTGAGAGAAATAAAAATGAGAGAGTCTTATTGGTGAAAACCCTCACGGGCACCATAAGGCGACGGGAGCTGAGAGAAATCCAAAATGAGAGAGTCTTATTGGTGAAAACCATCACGGGCACCGTAAGGCGAAAGTGAGTTGAGAGATGAACGAATGAGAGAGGTCTGCTGGTGAAAACCTTTCAAGGCACCGCAGGATGAACAAAGTCAGGATTTGGGTGAAGAAATCAGGTTATGGAAATTCCGGAGCAACAAAGTGTGGCAACTGAAAGTTGATTGGTTGGACAGATTGGGCCGATTAATCCAAATTGCATGTCATGATCATTGGCGCTAGTTGTTCCACTCAGATAAGTCTCTTTTCTTTTTCTCTTCAGATAGTCTTCCAGTTTTGGATTTCCTTATCCTTAACTCTGAAGGTCATTTCATTTCATTTCATTTAGGTTTATTTCTCTAAGATGTTCCCAATGTCAGTTTTGTTTTAGCAAATAAGAAGGAATTTCAAAGCTCACTACCAGCTTCAAGATTGCAAAGCATAGTGCGACCAGAACACACCAAAATAGCATGATGTAAAGTGGGATAAAGTGCCAGCAAGAGTTTCATCGGCAAAATGATTTGGTAATTTCATGGGAGATGCAGAGGTTCCGTTAAAGGGGTCAGAGGTGTGAAACAACGGTTCAGGTATAGAACACTCGGGTCATTCAGGGTCATAGGGTTTTGAAAGTCAGTCAGAAAGTCAAGCAGTTCAGGGCCAGTTCAAGGAAGCCAGTCAAAACAAAACAATGCAGCGGAGAGACCTTCAACAAAGAATGCCATAAACTAACCACCACATTTTAAATTGACAAATTTTTCTTTGATTAAATAGGGGAAGGAAATTTCGGTTGTTTCGGAGAAACCCCCGTGGAGAAAGGCGGTCACCAAACAGGTTTGATTTTTGATTTTTCAGGACCCTCCTGGAAAATGGGACCTAGCGTAAAGTTTAGAAATAGCGTAATCTAGCAGAAATGTATCCCAAAGGAATAAAAGCAGGTTTAGAATTTTGCATATTCAAGATAAGATTCAATTAGGAGTTTCCAGGACCCTCCTAAATAATGGGACTTAACTTTAAGATTTCGATTACATAACAACATTTAGCGTAAATTCTGTTGTAGGATAGTATGATCCAGCCATAAAAGTTGTCACTCTTCAGATAAAATTTGACCTTTGAGTTTCAGGACCCTCCTGGATAATGAGGAGTAGTTTAAAGACCCTCTTAGATAACAAGATTTAGCAAAAGTCGCACATTTAGAAGATATAACTTAGATTTAAAATTGTCGCTTAGGTAAGAATTGTCAGGACCCCCTGGATAATGGGACCTAGATTTCAAATTCTTAGTAATACTTAGTAATATGATTAGTTTTACACTCACAACTGTGCCCAGCCACCAAACTGGGGCAGAAAAATTTTCTTTGTTTTTGTCTATTTTGTTGAAGTCAGGAGCCCGCCTATAGAGCAAGGAATACATTTCAAGTTCAGAAGTCATGAGCCCGCCTGAAGAGCAGGGAATACATTCAAGTTCAGCAGTTAGGATCCCGCCTGGAGAACAAGGGAGTACAATTCAAGTTTTAGTTTTCAAGTTCTTATTGATATTTGGTAATGTGATTCGTTTCACACTTACATATGTTCCCAGATACCCAAACTGGGGTAGAAAAATTTCCTCTATTTTTGTCATTTTGTTGAAGTCAGGAGCCCGCCTGAAGAGTAGGGAATACATTCAAGTCAGCAGTCAGGAGCCCGCCTGGAGAGCAAGGAGTACATTTCAAGTTAGCAGTCAAGAGCCCGCCTGGAGAGCAGGGAATACATTTCAATTTAGCAATCAGGAGCCCGCCTGGAGAGCAGGGAATACATTTCAAGTTAGCAGTCAGGAGCCCGCCTGGAGAGCAGGGAATACATTTCAGGTTAGCAGTCAGGAGCCCGCCTGGAGAGCAGGGGATACATTTAAAGTTAGCAGTCAGGAGCCCGCCTGGAAAGCAGGGAATACATTTCAAGTCCAGTAATCAGGAGCCCGCCTGGAAAGCAGGGAATACATTTCAAGTTCAGCAATCAGGAGCCCGCCTGGAGAGCAGGGAATACATTTCAAGTCAGCAATCGGGAGCCCGCATAGAGAGAAGGGAATACATTCAAGTTCAGTAGTCAGGCATCCACCTGGAGAAAAGGAAAAACATCTCAGATTACAATTCAAGGAGGCAACAAAGGGATTCTGCCGGGAGAATACAAGTCAACAAGGAAATAAGAACCACATGAGCAAGTTTGAAGATATAGATAGGATTTTGCAATGCATAGATCATAGTCTAGTCTAGCTTCTTTTTATTTTATCATGGTGTAATAAGGGGTTCAGTAAGCAGTAGCAGCAACAGCAACAGTGAAATCACAGCTCCATGGTAGTCCCAGCTACCAAAACTTCCCGAACTACACCGACCTGATTACTTTTTAGCCAAGGATATGTAGGCAACCTCGGAAGCAGGGTGCGGTCAAATCTTTCAAAAAATTCTTCCCACGGAGTATTCAAACAGGCAAAAATCGCTCGTATCCGCTCACTTTATCTTTGCACGAAAACTCTTCGTGTTTCCGGGCAAAGAGGGGCAGCTGTGAGCACGTGATTTTTGCCCTATATGAATTACTTCCATAAATTCAAAACAAAATAATTTCTTTTCATTATTTGCAATTTTTGTGAATTTTGTGGCATTTTCTGATAATTGTTTGCATTTGTCTGTGCATTTTCATTTTTGTTTAATTAATGAAAAATACAAAATATCACGCATTGCGTTTAGGGTTTAATCTTACATTGTTTGGATTAATTAGTAAATTAGTTTGTTTTATAAAATATGAAAATCACAAAAAAAAAGTAGTTCATGTTTGCATTTTTACTCTTTAATTTTGAATTTTATGGTTTTCTTTAAATTTAGGATTTAATTAATTATTGTAAATACTATGATGAGTGATTAATATAATTGGGTAGGTTAATTTAGTTTAAAAAAATTAATTTAGGATTTTATTTTTAATTTGGAAATAAAGGATTTGAAATTGAAAAAGAAAAAGAATTGAAATAAAAGGAAAAACCGATTTTTGGGCTGTTACAATTGAGTTTGTCCCAGGCCCAAGTGTTAAACACCCCTTAACCCAGCCCAATACCCGTCCCCTAACCCGGTCCGCCTCACCCTAAAGCCAAACGACGTTGTTTCGTTAGGCTTGATCTGGGCCATCGAGATTAGTTAATCAGACGGTCGAGAACTAAGGAGTCTTTTAATACTTATATGTCCAAATACGGACCCCCCCCTCTCTCTTATCGTCTCATTCTCACCTCCTCTCAGAGACCAATAGGAACCCTAATCCGCTGCCCCTCGTTTCCCCACCTCGAGCCCGGCGGCGCCTACTCCAATCCCACCCAAAATAACACCAAACAACCATCACACTCTCCTCTTTCCAAATCCCAGACCAATTTCCCTTGAACATGTCCCGAGCACGTCGAATCTAAAGTTGAAGATGAGACCTAAAAAATGTCGAGCTCTAGAATCGGTAGATTTGGTGCCGATTAAGACCAAAACGTGCCTTGTTCAGGTGTTTTCATGTGAAAACACGTGATTGAGACCCTTTTCGGCCAAAATCGAGAGTTTGAAGAAGAACTCCGCGGCTTGGCCAGTCCGTTTAGGTATCTTTACATTTTTGTTGGTTCTTTCCTTGTATTTTTCTGTCTTTTAAAGTCATCTTTCTTCATCGTGTTTCTGTGTTTGTGTTTTCATAGTATGATTGTTGTTATTCATGCATGATTTGTCTGATAATCAACTTAATTATCTTGTTGTTTGTTTAGAATTAGGTAAATCATTCTCGTTTTTTGTTTTGGTTTTGGGCTTTGGTTTAAAGTTCCCGTCTCTTCTTTCTCCTGGTTAATTTTAGGTCAGTTTTGTTTAGAATGTTGAATCTTTGATTGATCTCAAGCGATGCTTAAAGACCAGCCCAAGAAGGATTTGAATTGGGTCTAGCTTAGACCCATTCACTTGGGTCATTTGGACCCGGGTTCTGCTAGGCTGGGAGGGTAAATAATCAGGGCTCGAGAGGTAGTTTAGGAAATGGGGAGGGGGGAATCTTTGGTAACTGTTTTAGAAGCTTCCAGTAAGGGTCTTCCAGGGAATTTCAAATTTAACTTTGCAAGCAAGTCATAAAATCAGGGACCTAAGGGGTAAAATAAAATCTGAAAGGTTGCCCTATTTGCTTGCCTATAAAGGCACCCTTTTCTTTCCTGAGAAGGCGGACCTAATTGATAGAGAATTCCAGAAAAACAAACGGCTGAGACATTTTTGAAAAAAAGGAAACATACACTGTTCTATTGCTTTGGATCTTAAAGTTTGCGTTCCCTGAATCAATTTCTGCTTTGCTTTGGGTGTAAAATGAATTGAGTTCGAGTTTTTTAATCTGGTTTGGACTTCTGCTGGGGTTATAGAGTGTGTTTTTGAGTGCTGATTCTTCGATCTGAGTCTGTTGCTGCTGTTTTCTTTGAATTCCCTCTCAGCTCTGTTTTCTTTTGCTGATGATTCAGGTACACTATCAAAACTTGCCATGGAACTGAGTATTGACTAGCATGTATGAAGATTTGGAAATTCAAGTTGAAATTTGAATAAGACATCTTAAATTCCTGATGTAGTTATTGCTAGTTATCACCATTATGTATGATTAGGTGCTTCCTTTCGTTAAGTTTGATTTCTGGTTTGTGCTAAGTGTTGGTTCATAACTTAGTGTGATTTAGTTGCTAGATTTAATGTATAATCTCAGAATATTGGGTATTGTAATATTGTTTGAACTCTAGTTGCATGAATGGACGGTTAAACATGCTATAAGGATAGATCGCTTGGGTATATTAATTGGTTTTTTTGTAACTTGAAATTAGGAGTTGTCATGGTGAAGCATTGTCCACTTTGCAGTTGGGATTTGTATTGTTATATCTAATCAGAAAAACCATCTAGATGGTTAGTTTTTTTCAGGTTTGCTTGTGAATTTAGATGGTCTGTATAAGCCTGAAAATTGATTTTGAATTTTTAAGTGAATGACTGGTTAAATCAGAATTACGTAGGTGTCTGACTGCATAAAGATCAGAATTTCCTTTTGCTACATAAATTTCAATACTTCCAGCTTGGTACCAGTTGATGGGTAATTTGAGTGGGCGTAGTGATTTGGAACTGGATTGCGCTCACAAGGACTAGATCCTGAGCTAGTGTTTCGTTTGTCATGCTTTCCAAAATGGGTCTCTTTTGGTGTTTCTTCTAAGCCACTTTTAAAATCAGTAGCTCAGCATTTGCAACAACGTGATGGGCTTTCCTTTAGGGCCCAACATCTGAAATAAAAATAGATGCCCATTTATTGATTCCGTGATTAAGTGCAAACTTTGGCATAAAAGGCCTCTGAATTCTTTGAATCTAATTAATTAGCCCGACTCTTTGGAGGTGAGCCATATTAGTGACACAAGTAATTTATGGCCCTCCAAATATAATTAAGTAGGAACCCTTTTAAAAATGGAATTGAGGTGTGCCGCGCCAAATAAAATCTCAAATGTGTGGCTCTCACTTAATTGTTTATTTTGAAATCCCTAGAATTCGAGGCGTGCCATTTAGCAAATTTCCATGGCACTCGCAAAGTTAAAAATGCGTAGCTGCTTTAGGTGCGTCATTAAATAACATTACCTTCCTAAACTCGGGTGCGCATTTATGTGACCCAAATCCAAATCTCAACGATGTTAAAATATGTCAAAGACCACGGGTGCATTTATGTGACATGGTTTGAGACGTGTTTTAATAGCGTTGCAATTTTCTCTAAAAAATGAATAAAAGCGGTTAAAGTTAAAACGCACATAGGTCTAAAAGTGTTTTAAAATCAAATAATTGAGCCAAAAATAACATTTGAGCGACCGTGCTAGAACCACGGAACTCGGGAATGCCTAACACCTTCTCCCGGGTTAAAGAATTCCTTACTCGGATTTCTGGTTCGTAGATTGTAATACAGAGTCAATCTTTTCCTCGATTCGGGATTCTAAACCGGTAATTTGGGACACCATAAATTATCCCAAGTGGCGACTCTGAATTTTTAATAAAATGATCCTGTTTCGATTGTCACTTTAAATTGGAAAAAAACTCCTTTACACACCCTCTCCGGGGGTGTAGGTGAAAAAAGAGGTGTGACAGCCTTCACCATAAAGAAGAGTTCAACCTCGATCAAATAACGACGGGTTAATATTTCGACGAAAGTTCGAAATAACACCCTTAAGGCCGAAGGCCATCGCCGAAGAAAACTGGGACTTATGGGATAATACTTCGATATAAGCTCGAAAGTAACATCCCTACGGCTAAGGTCATTATTAGGAAAAGAATTTGGCACCATTCGGATTACGATAGGCTAGCACCTGGGCGCAAGGTGAAAAGCAGCGTCCTATCAGCCAAAGCCGTCATCAAGGCTCTACTCAACCCGTGTGACATTAAAATTCCATGAGAGGCGGTAAATCATCACGCGGAAATCTACTTTGCATCAAAATTATGAAGAACAGAACAAGAAAAGAAGTACAAAAGGCATATAACAATGGAAAATTCCTCTATATACAGAGCTACTGCGCAAAAAGCCGCAGATTAGCTACAACTAAAACCAACAGAGTCCAAGAAAAAAATAATAAACAACAAAAAAAAAAACAAAGATAGCAATTCTTTCATTCGGCACCATCTCCGGGAGATCCCCCCTCATTGACCGCGCCCTCATCAGCTTCCGACGTTGCAGAGTCATACCAGTAGTTAACACGAGCCTCTCGTGCCTTCGCCTGTGCTCCTTCATATGCGGCCTCGGTAACATTTCCTGCCTCCCACAAACTCTTATAGATGTCCCACTGGGCTTCAGCATGAACCCAAAGCTCGTGCAAATGATGGGGAACAGCGGCGGAGGAAGATTCGACTTGAGCCAACAGTTGTTCCTTTTCGGCCTCGAGAGCAGCAACCCAGTCCCCTAAGGCTCTCGATCGATCTCTCCAATGCGCTCCTCGAGCCATGCCTCCCTTAGTGTGGTCGTCTCCCTCTCCGACTCCTGCTCAGATTGGAGGACGCGGATAGTGTTTTCCGGAGCTGCCGCCCTTGCCGAAGCTGACGACCAGGCACTCTCGATACTCTCCAACCCGACAACCTTTCTCTCCAACTCTGCCAATTTTCCTATCCACTCTGCGCTCATTGCCTCGACCCTGATAAGATTCTGATCCATCTCATACTGCATCGACCTCAGCTTCTCCTGAAGGTATTCACACTCTACAACAACCCCTTTACCTAACTCAAGCTTTTCTTCCTTCGCACGAAGTTGCTCCTCGAGCACGCTACTTCTGCGAATAGCCTCCATCAATTGCTGGTCCCTCTTCTCTAGTTCCTCGCCGAGGGATCGAGCACCAGGGTTCGCCTTCAGCCGCTCGTGCATCTCATGGCACTTATTGCGATAGCACCGATACTTATCCAACATCTTCAGGAAAATCTTGGCCCGAATGTCGGCCGTACGAGCACTCTCAATTTCCACCATGTACGTCTGAAAAACGAAAAGATAGGTCAAGACCATATCATCTAGAAAAATAAAAGGAACAGGAAAGAAAGGCGAAACGTACTCTCAAGCCCATAGCAGCCACTTCGTGCATCAGATCAATATTAGGAACGTTTCGAAGAGCCTCGTTCTCGGCAGCAGAACATAAAATGTCGAACTACGGCACCAGGTCCTCCGTGTCCCCCAGAAGATTAATATCCGATGAGATCTCAAGAATACGAGACGGGCCTCCCGCATGAACTACCAAACGGGTAAAACTCTCTTCAAACATCCTAACATCATCGGGATCGAGGTTGGACTCAGATTCGTAGTCATCAACCACGACACCATTTCCCCTTCCAGCGACCGAGGAGGAAGCACGACCAGGTATTGGGGACGAAGGCCCGTCAGAAACAACAACAGCGGCCTCAGAAATCGGACCCCCCCCCCCGTCGCGGCAGGTTTCTAATCAATGATAGTGGCAGGAATCTTCGTCGATGGGGCAGATACAACGGCTGGCTTCGTCTTTACAAGCGGAATGGTATCAACCCCCGCCCTAGATCCCGTCAAGGGAGAGTCTTCCCCAGATGTATCACAGCCGGAGGTGTTGTCCCGGACTCCACTCGTCGCCTCTTGGACGGCCCCTCTCCTTTCTCGGCACGGGAAGATTCACCAGCTGGATAGGCGGCATGGGTCGGGGTCTCAGTTTGATGGGTGGCCTCCGTAGGTATGACCACAACCGTAGACTCGACTGAAGCAGCCCTCGATGAAGGTCGAGTAGTAGACACTGCAGCAGGGCGAGCAGACGATGCAAGCTGGCGAAAATCTAGTGGAGGAGCCCTCGCTCTACACACTCTCCCTGACATCGACGAACATCACATAAGAAACTAAGTAAAAAGGGAAAGGGAAAGAATAGCGAACAAAAACGATATCACTCACCTGTAAGGGGCTTGCGTCCATATTTCTCATAGAAGGTCGACCATGTGCGGACCCCCGCAGTATGATGAAGGATGGCACTCACCCACTCGTGGATACCTTCAACAGGTGCAGGGGGTAGTTTCGCAGCTGTAAAAACATAAAACAGTTTAGTACTACCCAACGGAAAGCGGTCGGACATCTCTCCGACTAAAAGTATAGAAACTCACGTGCGAAGTTCCACTTCTCAGGGAACCCCGTAGGATCCGCCACAAGGTGCTTGGTCCGCACATAGAACTAATTCTCGTAGAAGCGAGGGTTAGCCCTGTCGTCCATCTTCACCACCAGACTCTTCGACCCTCGATGGCGCATGTGAATCATCGTGTAGCGAATGAGCTGAGGGGCGAAGATATTTAGCATGTGCCCCAAAGTGATCTCACGACCGGCGAGCTCCGCAAACTTGAGCAGCATAAAGAACAGTTTATACAGGTACGACGAAAGTTGAGCAGGGCATACCTCGTAAAAACGACAAAAATCTACCACCAAGAGAGGGAGAGGAAGCATGTATCCAACAATAAAGGGATAGGCGTAGAACACGCAATACCCTAGGCGGTCAAAATGGACTATGTCGTCCCCCACTGCCGGTAATATTTCGACGTAGCGAGGAATTTCCCACCTAGCCTTCAATTCTGCGATCCCCTCTTCGTTTATAACAGAGGGAGCAGGTTCCGGCTCCTCCCCGGCGGGACTGTAGAAGTCAGTTCATGCTTTCCCAGGGTGAGGCAAGATCTCGGCCACCAACGGGACCTCCTCATCCTCTACCACTTCTGCTCCTCCAGTGGCCAGAATATCGCTTTCTGGCACCGGAATTGTGACAAGGAGGTCAGCGCGAAAAGAATCACCAGCCATTTGTGCCAATTTGGTAAAGCAAAGGGATAAAGAAAAGGAAAGATGAAAGTTTTCGGCTAACTGGTAAAAATTAAAAATCCGAAGTATCAGGAGGAAAGAATATTCGCAAAGTTCTTTCAAGTAAAGGGCAAAGAAGTGTGTCAATCGAAGGATGTATTCCTTCTATTTATAAGAAACATAAATCCCCCAAGCACGAAACCCAAGAGTCGCCAATCGAATTTGATAGGGCACGAAACGTTTCAATTCCCTGGGAACGTGTGTCATGATTGCGGCAACCACGAACAACGTTTCAAGCCAAACAACGTTTCAGTTCCGAAACAGCCGCAACGGTCCAACGATATCGAAAGGGCGTCGTTACCTTACTTGAGCCTAAGGATCATACCCAAGGGGTAGGTAGTCAGATTTTTCTCATATATGCAACAATCATAGTCCATCTGCCAGGCCCGACAAGGGACGACCCCAGCAGACGGAGGGACTAACTGTATTGATCAAAATCTGACCGCTACTGTCGATCCAACCGAAACCCCGTCCAAGCGGCGAGACAGTGGAAGATGACATGGTTTACTCCAAATCCCGTACAATACCCACCTAGTCAAAAAGCAAGGTTCAGGGGACGACGAAAGCGGACGTAGTATGAAAGTGTATCGAACCAAGCACATATCAAAGATTCCATAACTATATAAAAGGGGGGAAACCTTCTTAGAAGGGGGGCTGGATCTCTTTCTCTTCTCTCTCCACCGTAATCTTCTAAGCAAACAGAGAACTAGGAAGTCTTCCATGAAAGATGTAAAATAGTTATCTCCACCGATTAATGGGACGAGAAATAAAAAACATCAATAAGATTGATCTTCACTGTTTCGTCTTATGCATTATTTTCTGATTAGCTTATAGATCTGGAATTTATTATGTTTGACTAAGATTTACATGTTCATCTTCTTTAATTGATTTAATAAAAAAAGTTTCAATATCTTTTGAGTCAAACAATCTGCAATTGAGTTTTTCTTTTATATCCAAAAAGTATTTAGATTTGATTTTCAAAACATATGCGAGAGTGTTTGCAGTCACACAAGCGTATATTGATATATTTAGATTCCCAAAATGTATAAAAGATGGGTCAAATTGGGCGAGTTGCGCTATGAACCATTGTTTAGCCCATCTTGACCCAATCCATTTAGCCCAAGTGGACTTTGAACATGATTGGACAATGACCTACTTAATGATTCAGCCCATCTTAACCAGCTCAAATTCAGCTCAACCCGCGAGTAAGTTCTTATTTCGTGAGACAACACATAACATTGGGAAAATCCCAATTGCTGAAAGTAAAAGGGACCAAACTGCCTTCTAATTCCCTATCCTTGTGGGGGTAGAGAGGTTGTTTCCAATAAATCCCGACTCAAGGAAAGCAAGATACAACTAGTACTCATAAAAAACAATCTAGAAGCATCGGAAAGAAATTAACACCACAAGCATCCTAGATAACACTATGATAGAACATATGAAAGAAGACCATATCAGTCATGATAGATACTGATCAGTCCCTCATTCACAGATAACTCCCAATTTTTTCTTGGCTATTGTTGACATAACTTTACACAACTTTGGAGACAGTGGTGCAACAACAAAACCTCCTAAGTCGTGCGTTCATGTCCATAACACTGTGGTGTCAATGAGTTTGTTGATATTTTTATAAGCACTTGCATGTTTCTTCCATTTCTTGCTGTCTTCCAGAAATGCCTCAGCAGAAACTCCAGAAAATAGTCCATTTAGCAATTCCTGAGGAAACATCATAGTCGTAAGGGAATGCACTAAATAAACGACATAACATTTTAAGTTCTCTGGAAATCCCAGCACTGAGTAGCTACATAATTTTATTTTATTTTGAGAAAGTATGCTGAGCAGTGAGCAGCTACAAATCATTGCACCACATTTTATTAAGAACTCATTTTGGACAAGAAGCAACTTCATATTGCATCTGGTTGTCATAGGTTCTCATTATGCAATTAGCTTCAGACTGGGGTATTCATGCTGTCATATGATTATATGTTCCACAACCATTGAGCACCATTTGAACAGAGTTTAGTACTGACCTAGATTGCCCATCTGTTAATAAACGAGAGTATTTAGGATTTAGGCTGCCATAACTGTCAAACAGAGACAAATGACAAGAAGTTAATGAATTTTTTTTTTGTTATTTTTTTTTATGAGGTGGTGATCAGGCAGATCAGCTTGTACTCACCGCAATTATTTCTCCGAGTACCTGCTACCTTCCACCAGCATAGATACCAAGTAACTCTGACCATGCACCAAGGCTTAAGTAGATAGGAAGAAATTACCTAGTATTTTGTGCTTCCATTGAGATTTAAATGTGAGACATCGTGATTCTCGGTCTGCTTCATTAACCACTATGTCACACCCTTGAATGCAACAAGCCAATGATATTGAAGGTGTTTGGAACTAGGCATACTGATAGTAAAGGTAACTAAGTCAGCAAGAAGTGACATCAAATATGCAAAGAAATCCATTTCAACCATAATGCATACATCATTGAATATAACTTATAATAACATGCCAAGTGCAACAAAAGAACTCCAGTCAATCCTTTATTATAGCTTCTGCAGAAAGGGGAGGCTTACTAGAGTTCAGAATAATTGTAGTGTGCGCTCTAATAATATCACCATATATCGAAGATTCCATATGCATGAAGAAAGAATAAAATATACAGTCAAAGAGATGCTACCAGACAAGTAAATGATTCTACAAAACATAAGGGAAACATGTAAAAAAGGAGGCGAGTCACAATCTCTTCTGGAATTTTAACCAAGAAACTCTTTCCAAATCTAATTTGTTATCAACTATGCTTTCTCAATAATAACACAAATATTCATACAGCAGTTTCCATCCCATGTGATTAGACAATGAGAACAATGAAAGGCCTTACATGGATATGACATTTTGATTGTTCCTAGGACACCAATAACAGCAGGAACACCTATAATCTCCCCACCCCACCCCCCACCCACCAAAATAAATAAATAAAGAAATAAACCCCATTGTTAGCCAGAACAGCCAGAAGAATAACAGGGGAAACTTTTCATGTATAGGAAGAAAAGAAGAGGGATCTCTTTTACAATAAGAAAGGTTTACTCAGTAAAAAGAACATACCCCAAAAAATCAGCATCCAAAGCAGTACATACACTCGCAACTCGAGTTGGGATTACTAAAGCAAACTGATATATATATTCATCTGTCCCTTGTAGAAACTGTGATCCTCCTTCAGGGAACCAAAATAAAACACCTTCATACTGAATCCAATTCTGATTGCATTCTTAACTGTCATAGGAGAATTGGCATAGGGAACATAATCGCGGCTTTTTGCCATGGAAATGGGGTAACATTCCCATAGGCGTTGGAATAAGGCACTGTAACTTCCTTGCATGAGTTGGATAATGCCTTTCATGGTAGATCATACCCAGGTAAGGTCATAGAACGCCTTTGTTCTTGACAGGGTGTATAATCGGTGTATTTAGGATCACTTGGCTTAAATTCTTTGAATTCCGTTGCTGACTCATCAATATTAGAAGTTTGGCTACCATGACCAGTCTCAAATTGAGATTTGGTAGGATATTGCAGCTCTCAGTAATCTTGGTGACAGATAGAGCTACACTATCTCCTTACCCAAAGCCACTTCTTTTCCATACTCCCAAGCAAATAGAAGAAACAGCATAGACCAGCTACAATAAAAATGGATATAGAAGTCCTAGTCCTTTTGTACCCCGAGCATTTCTCGCCATTGCAGCCCTGGAATTTATCTTAATGCTAAGTTAGCAGTGAAGATAAAATCAAATGCAGATGCACATATCTCTGCAAGTGTGTTGAAACTACAGATATCCAAACATCACAAACTGCACCAAAAATTGACCTTGATTATGAACATGAAAAAGCTTGCAGCTCGATCAGAGTAATATGATAAAGTGCTTCTTGAGGATCTTTTGATAGATGTGGTTATCCAAACAAGACTTCTTCAATACAACAGTTCCAGCTTAAAGTTCTCTCAGAATTGTAAGACTCCATTCTCAAAAATCCACAGAAGGAGCATATGAAATATCCATCCATACCAAATACTGCCTATGATTAACCACCTACAGGGTGAGATCGGATAAAACTCCATTTCTCCACAAAGAGGGAGAAGATGGACATTCCGACAAATGCAGGTCACAGTAGTAGTAAGTAACCGACGTAGATTTTAAAAACTCAGCACCGTACTTCAAACAAAGTCATATCTTTTACTGCTCTGATTATTCTGTTCTCTACATAACACTACTGTTACAATCCATTAACAAACGTTCAAATAATATTAGTTGGCTTCAATTAAGTGAAACCAGTGCATTCAATCAACTTTGCCTTAATCCCAAACTTGAATCAAATATATGAATGCTCAGTATCTATTCTACTATTTTCTGGCACATTTCATATTTTCAATATTCTAGTGCTAAAGAATTCGTCTTTTATGGCAAATTAAGACATAAGTCTCCCACTCTCGAACCATACACAAAGACAAAAGCACCGGCAGATGGACAATCACCCATTAATTATTCATGAAAGAGAAAGCCATAAAATGCTTCTGTTGCAGCAAAATACTACCAAACTAATTCTCAAACGTCAACTGAACTAAAATCCAAAAACATCATCTCTAACTAATGTTCTGCTATGTCCTCCTAGCCCTTCTCCAAGTGATTATTTAAAATCCTTCTGTAAACTTTGAAACTCTCTTTGTTTAGTAAACATCCTCCAAATACAGAATGGCATGGTAAATTCTCAACTAAAATGCATGCGTTAGAGTAGCCTTCGAACAACGGTAAAGTTGCTTCTATATGACTGTAGGTCACTAGTTCGAGCCGTAGAAGCAAACACTAATGCATGCATTATGGTAGGTTGTCTATATTACACCCCTTGAGGTGCGATCCTTCCCAGACCTTACGTGAATGCAAGATACTTTGTGCACTGGGTGCCCTTTAAGAGCATTACATCCTTGGAGGACCTATAAATCCGTTACTCTAAATTTTTTACCACTTATCCTCAGCAATTGTTAACACCTGCTACAAGCAAAACTAACTTTTTGTTAATTTAGAGACAGATTTTTTAAGCCAAGTGGAACAATTTCTTCATTGAAGAGCATCTTCTTTAATAAATAGCATACAACATTCATCATCATTAAACAAACCGAGTAGATTGGAATTGCGAGCATATTTATCATATTCTTTTTTTGACCTAAGTCGTCTTTCCTGGCCCAAGCATCCCACCAGTTTAATTTAACATCAAGATTTGACCATACTTTGATTACTCATCTTCCTATCTTACCATCACTTCATCAAAAACACCATTTCTCAATACATACAAAATCTTAGTTCATAGTGATGATGTATGAGAAAATAGTGGGTTTGAGATAGGAGGACAAAGAAACAAAGATTCGCAAATCTTAAATGTTATCAACTGTTGGAATGGCTGGACAAGGAAAGAGGAATTTTGGTCAATCTTACCGATAACGCTCTTGTATACTGGGTCTCTCGGATCCCTTATCAAAGAATGCTGAAACATCCGCATATAAAATGGAGTACCACACATGAGAGGAATAGGGAAAGAAGGGAACTGAGCTTCAGAGCTGACGGCTGACCTAGCCCAAGCAACATATAAATAAGGGTGAATCATAAACTTTTAAGATCCTAACCTATTTGTTTTGTCCGAGCAATAAAAGAATGATCACTTTCTTTATTTAAAAATAATTTATTTTTATGTAATAATTTATAATTACATAAAATATATGTAGCTTATTTTACATTACAAATTTAAAAATCTTCTTTGTTTTTTAAATTTCATACACAATTAAATAAGTTCACATAAATTGAAACGAAAAGAGTATTTCTTAAACTATTCCACAGTTATTAATGGAGAAAAATGTTGGATTTATCCGTGTACTTTATTAAATAGTCTACATTTATCCTTTGTTATAGTTTTTGTTTAAATGAAATGCCGTTAACAAAATGAGCAAAAATGCTTTGAGTGGTCGTTCACTTAGGCATTCCACACCCTCAAAATTATACACGTGTCATTCCTTATTGAACATTATATTACTTTTTCATTCCAATTTATGTGAACCTATTTAACTAGGCACACAGTTTAAAAAAATAAATACTTTTGAAATATATGGTCCAAAACAAGTCAAAAGGGGTCTAGAGTATTTGTGTGGTTATAAAAACTTCTCATTAAAGGTAGAATTAGAAGTTTAAGCTAAATTATTTTCAAATTTAGAAAGGGGTCATTCTTTTTGGAACGGACCAAAAGAAAATAGATTCACGTAAACTGAAACGGAGTACTAAATATTCTTAATTTAGAGATAATTTTTATTTGTGGGTCCCACTTCCTTTTAATTTTCTTTCCTTCTTTTTTTTGTTTCTCCGTCACCTGCACATCTCCTCCATCGACACACCTGATACTCTTCATTTGATCCACCAGTACTATAAAAAGAATACATCAGAGTCATACTGTCACGACCCAAACTCATCCCATCGTAGTGGCGCCTATCATGGAACTAGGCCAATCTTAACTCAACGTAATCCAAACCACAATACTAGAACTTAGAACATTTGCGAAAAAACGCACTTATCATTTGAGTAAACTATTTAAAAAAAACATAAGGCATTATTTCTAATACAAAACAACCAGCCCAAAACTAGGGTGTCACGGAGTACGTGAGCGTCTAGAGAAATAACATAGTCTACTATAATGTTTACTGAATACAACTGAAACACAACTAGAATAGAGAAGGAGGATCAAGATCTGCAAACACCATGTAGATACCTCGACAACCTCCCAAGCCTGCAACCTCGATCAGTGGTAACGTGGATTTGCACACAAGGTGCAGGGGGTAACGTGAGTACACCAACTCAGTAAGTAACAAGTCCAACCTTTGGACTGATAGGTAGTGACGAACGTAGCCTCAACAGAAAATAGAAATAAGTGTGCAGTAAAGTAGGCATGCTAATCTTTCAGGAATACAGCTCAACAGTGAAATAACTACAAATGTGAACGATGTAAAATATAAAGCTCGGCTAACTCTACATGCCGATGCATAGAATGTGTGAAATGCACCATGTGCTCCCACTCTCAAGTACTCAACCACTCGGTACTGCATATAGCCATCCGACCCAGAAAAATCCATCCTAGAACATATACAATGCTGACTGCAAGTCATCTAGTACCGAGGAAACAAGGGTAATCCAACTCTGAGGAGAAATCCATCTCCAGGTACATATATATAAATACTCAACCACTCGGTACCGCATACGGCCATTCGACCCAAGGAAATCCATCCCGGAACATACTCATCACTGACTATAAGTCACCTGGTACCGAGAAAAAAGGGAAATCCATCCCTATGAAAAAATTCATCTTCATACATCAATACTTCGGACAAATCCATATCCAGGGAAATTCATCCCTCAATAATATCATCCGCGCCCACTGTGGGTGTGCAAACTTCAGAGGGGACCCTACATCCCAAGTGATATAACAAGCCAACAAAGGCATAATCAATAATCCGTTGCGGCGTGCAACCCGACCCATAACTGTCACTCATCATTCAGGCTCTTGGCCTCTCTCAGTCATCACTCTCCAGTATCACTCAAGGGCTCACAATGCCATGAAAACTAGCCCGAAACAATGATATGATGCGCCAAATAATAACAACTAAGACTAAGACATGATATGATATGCATGAGTAAGACTTAATACATAACATCAATGAATCTAGTGATATGACAGCATGAAACAACTACCCGGGTCTCATCAGTATCGGCGTAAAGCCCTAACGGGGTAACTAGCATGATTTGCAGCACATTTAATTAGTCACATGATAGAAATAATGGTATCCGCAAGGAAGAGTCACTACGCGGTGCCATGGAATGAACCAAGCCACAATTCTCATGGTGCACGCCCACACGCTAGTCACTTGGCATGTGCGTCACCTCAATACAATCATATAGCACATAGTTCGGGGTTTTGAACCCTCAGAACCAAGTTTGGAAGCGTTACTTACCTCAAACGAGCCAAAATCCTACTTCGCGATGCCCTTGCCCCTCAAATCAACCTCCGGACGCTCCGAATGTAGCCATAAATAATTCGATACAATCAACACGAGCTAAAGGAATCAAACCCATAAGAAATTACTAAGCTTAAGGCCAAAAGTCAAAAGTCAATTCAAAAGATGGACCCCGGGCCCACGTCTCGAAATCCAACCAAAGTCACAAAATCCGACAACCCACTCGATTACGAGACTAACCATACTAGTTTCACTCAATTCCGTCTTCGAATCGGCTTTCGAATCTCAAAAGTTCATTTTATGAAGTTCCACAAATTTTCCCCAATTTTCACCCCAATACTCTAATCAAATGATGGATTCCATGATATATTCATGTATTTTAGCCTAAACCGAGTTAGAATCACTTACCCCGATGAATTTCTTGAAAAACCTTCAAAAAATCGTCAAAGCTCGAGCTTTCTAGGTCAAAATATGAAAACAAAACCCTGAATCTCGTATTTATAGTGCACTTCCCGGATCCCAAATCCGATGACCGTGCAAAAAGAAACTTCCCCGCTCCACTTACTCCGCTGTCCGCGAATTTTCCGCCATGGCCGCGAAAACTGCCATCTCCTACAGTCGCGCCTCCAAATTCTGCTGTCCGTGCCAGCCTCCTCTGCTAAGCACGGAATTCTGCCGTCCCCGCAAAGACACATCGCTAACCACGAATTTTTGGAGCGGTCCACGTTCTCAACTTCAGAGAACCCCCTGAAACACCAACAACTTCTCTTAGCAACCCAACACATGTTTCAGCAGCTAATCTCCTCCGATAACTATCTGAAATACATCCGAGGCCCTCGGGACCTCAACCAAATATACTAACATATCTCATAACATCATTCAAACTTAGTCGAATCTACGAATCACTCAAAACAACACCAACATCGAATCAAAATCTCGGATTCAAGCCTAAGAACTCCAAACTCATAAATTCCACAAATGACTCCGAAACTAATCAAACCTCGTCTGAATATTCTCAAATTTTGTACACAGGTCGCAAATGGCCCTACGAAGCTACTCCAACTCTCGGAATTCCATTCCGAGACTGTCTACACATAAGTCAACATCCGGTTGACTTTTCCCAACTTAAGCTTCTAAATAGGAGGCTAAGTGCCTCATTCCACTCCAAAACTCCAAACCCAAATCAACCAACATGATACAATAAAACACAGCTGAAAAACACAGAAGAAAGCAGAAACGGGGAAAATAGAGATGTAACTCATGAAACGATCGGCTGGGTCGTTACACATACAAAGTTGTTGATTGTTCTATTAGTAAAGTAGAAAATGATGACCGACACATAAATTTTAGCGATTGGGCATCGTATAAAACAACAAAACCTTTGACAGAACTAATATTTTGATTTTGAGCCATAAGAGAAGAGCAACATGAGCCTTCATCTGGATGCACTTTAAGGCATGTTTCATTGAAATGTTGTGAGCTATCCCGTAACCGAGTGCCGCGCCCCCTTTTTTCCCTTCGCGGAGAGGAGTCCGAGTTTCGACATTCCACGGGGTGTAATGACTCGTTTCCTTTTGGGAATTGGGTATTTGAAGAGTCGCTACCTGATGGATTATGGTGCGTTAGGGGTACCTAGAGCGATTAACTCATATAACTAGTTTGCATTACCAGAGATTAGGGTAAGGGCTCAAAGTAACCTCGAGGGAAAGGTGTTAGGCACCCCTCTTGGTCCACAACTGTGGGTCCCGACCAAACTTATATTTACAAATTAGTCCATACAAATAGCTGAATCAAATAATTTGCAAATAAAGCACGTTGGGTAATTGAAGTAGTAAGATAAGGTTTAAACAAGTTGTAGAAGATAAAAGTTTTGAATAGAGAAAGGATTAGGTAAAGAGGGGTCCTAGGTTGTTTGTCCTATAGGATCACCCCACGCAATGTCCGGTAAACACTCATCGATGAGGGGCTACACGTGACATTAACGCGTAGTCATCATATCCCATATCTACCCTTCCTATCCCCTATTGGACATGCAAAGCGAGTGTTTGGTCACTGACTCATATTGCATGCTGCTACTCGTCCCTTCTTAATAGTCTTGAAGGGAATTAGAACCTCTACCTATAGGTGGTTCTAGACGTACCCCTAAGGCTTTAAAGGCAAAAATCTAAGGCGACAGTCAAAAAGCATTTAGGACTTCCACATAATGGGAGTAATTAAGAGGCTCATAATTCCTCCTCAAACAAACATACAGGCAGCATGACTCAAACACAAGTAAGGTCTTTATTAATCAAAGTCCTAAAGCAGGATTTCTAAGTGATTATGCAAAAATAGACCACTTTCAAATCCAGAAGTTATAACCTAGTAGTTGCCTAGAGACTCCTCTTTAAAGGATTATCATAATCAGAAAAGTTGAACGACAAAAACAGTTTCAGGGAAATGCATATTTTGAAAATGCCCCAACGCTTGCCTATATGCAGTATACTGTGTCTATATTAATGCAGAAACGAACAGGTTTTCAAAATAGACCCTTGTGATACCTATAGGTAGGATATCTAATGAGATTAAAGCAATTTCGAAAGATCTAATTTAAGGAAATGTCATGGTTTAATAAGACCAGTTTTAAGAAGATGAACTAGGAGTAATGACATTGATTTATCAGGCTAATTAGATTATCAGGCATAATTGCGAATAGAAATCCCTATAAGCATGGTATCTAGGCATATTACTAGTTTTAGTCAATTTGCAGTAACATATGAAAGACTTATTAGAACTGAATCGGAATTAGATCCTATATGCATGGTATCTATGCTTGAATTGATTTAAGACATGATTGTTTGAAAACCTATATACATGACTTCGAAAATGCAGAACCTTAAGAACATAATTTCTACTTGATGCAAACGACATTGGAAGTGGAAACCTATAGGCATGATGTCTATTATGCAAAAGAAATCAGATTCAACAAGAGTTAAACCCTTTGAACATGTTTTCTATAGGGTAAAGCAGACAGATTTGAAAGTAAAGCCCTAAGAGCAAGATTTCTACCCATATTACCCCACAAAGTAAACATCTACCCACCCTTTTTACTAAATAACCCAAATATCTGTTTACAAATTATTACAGGCCAATAACTGAATTACATAAGTGAAATGGAAAATCAAGAAGCTATTCTATACAGAGCCTGCAATCAGGCCCAAATTTCCCAAAGCGTCCAATGGTCTTACAAGCCTAATTTCCATAGACAAATTAGAGTCCAAGTGCATCAAAGTTCCCTAAGGGTCTCAAAGACTCCGGGCAATGCTTACACCTAGACTTAGTAACTAAGCATTGAACCAGTGCAGTGTAAAAAGGCCAGCCTCAGTATGCCAGAGTTCAGAGGGTTCTCAAGAGGATCCCAAGGCAGTACACATACTAGAGGGGGCAGAACTTATTAACTAAGAGTAAAGTGGAAGTGCAGGACACAAGTTGAAAGAAGTCTGTTTTGAAAGCAACTAGTAAAGTATTAAGGTTGTTTGAAAGAGGTTGGAGTGGTAAACAAAATCAAGCACTACACAGAATCCAAATGAACTCAGTAGTCACACAGGGGTCAAAAGGTTTAGGGATACACAAACATTTGACTGCAGACACAAAACCCCAGCAAGGGGTCTTAGGACTGGTTCAGACATGCTCAGAGATAGTTGACACTGGCATAATCACAAACCAGTCATGAGGAGCATAAACACATAGAGGGGGGGGGGTAAGGATTTGGGATTCACAAAAATGGTAAGTACACAGTAGGTAAAACAGTTGTCCATGCATGCTTTGAATCATATAAGGGAATACATTGATTTAAAGAGAAGGGAGTCATACTAGCATGCTGATAATATAACCTAACTACAGAACCAAAAGTAAAAGCAAGCTAGAAATAAAAGATAGAAGTAAGCAGAATGAAAGAACCGAAGAGCACAGAGCATTAGCCTTGGCTTGCAGCCGGCTAATAGTAGTAAATAGCACAAGAGATGGGGAAGAACATGGATTTTTAATAAGAGAGGAGTTTTTTAAAAACCAAGTGTTCGTGTCTTGTTTGTAAAAGACTTAGAGTATTTATAATTGAAAATAGGTAGTGGAATAAGGTAAAATTCATAGTAGTATATTAATTTAAGAACTCATAATCAATCAATTAGAGAATCAAGGAAGTACTCCCTTAAATTAAGGGAATCAAAATCAAATGGAAAGATTCAGTACCATATAAGGCAGGAAGAAGGTTCAGTGCATGCTTAAATAAGGAAGGAGTCAAGGTTCAGTAGGCATAGAGTAGTCAATTGGGACCAAATTCAGAAAAACTCAATTAAGGAAAGACTAAGTAAAACAAAGTACTGTAGTAAATAAGGTAATGAAATCAGTTAATTTTACAAAGACTAAGTGAAGCTTTTAGGGCTTTAAAAGAAGATCTTTCAATCACCATCAATTAAGGAAAATCAGAATCGATCATGGGGAGTCATGATTCTGTCTTCTCAACATATAAATAGAGACGAATGGACAGGAGTAGCAACCAAACAAGGTCAGCTATATAGACAGAAAGAAACAAGATATGAGAAAGCACAATCATATAGAGGTGATATAAGTAGGTTAAAGATTCAGCAGAACATGTTCGAAGCATGGTGACCACGAGAGATTAACTAGAATTAGGTAAACAGGCTAACACACAAAACCAAGGCAAAGAAAAATCATGCTAACACACATAACCAAGGCAAAGAAAATCATGCTAACACATGGAACCAAGGTGAAGAAAATCATGTTAACACACAGAAACAAAGTAAAGAAAATCATGCTAACACACATAATCAAAGCAAAGAAAATCTTTAAAATTTAGGGCTTTTAATAAAGTCGAGTTAAAAAGTAGTAGGAACATAGAATCGGTCAACATAAGCAAGGAAAAAAGGTTTAATCATGAGGAAATCGGTTGGAACATGTGTAGAAAGAACTCCGAGAAAACTCTAGTTTTTTAAAGAAGGTAAAATGGTTTGAAAATGAGGATCTTTTAGAAGAAGTTCAAAAAATAGGCGAATCACAAAAGAAAACAGGCTTTAAGCATGAAAATAACACAGATCTGAGAGATCTAGAAGAGAGTTAGGGTTTCAAAAGGAAACCCAATAGAAATCGAAAGGACCTGTTGTAACTTCACCGATCGTGACATATAAGGTGTTATTTTGCCCAAAATCACACCGAAGAAGCCATAAGTAACAGAAACAGAAACCCTAGGTCCAAATTGACATGGACCAGGTTCCTTGAAGGCCTTACAGATGATGAGCAGGGCGATGAGAGACCCATTGGAGGCTTGGGTTGAAAGGGTGGTCGTCGGAGATGACCGGGGAATGAGGGGATTGACGGAGTTTTAGGGTTAGGTTTGAGAGAGGAGAAAAGATGAGAGCATCTAAAGGTGCCGCCTTTGGAAAAATGACTTAGGGTAAGGGGTCGTTTAGAAATTAAAAAGGAAAGGAGGAATAAGGGTCGTTGATCTAAAAGATCAACGACCAGGATTTATGATGGCTTGGGTCGGGTAGACATGTATAGGGTCTGGGTCGGGTGATTGGGTGTGAAATTGGGTTGGAGAGTGGTTCGATTTAGGCTATAATTGAAAGCCAGATTTGGCTATAATTTAAATAGTCAATTTTCCCCCTATTTAATTTATTAAAAATATAGGTAATTTTTGGAAAATAATTTAAAGTGCCAAAATGATTTAAAATACATAATTGACATTTTAAAAATATGGGGACCAATTTTATGTATATAAAATATAATTATACCTTAAAATGGGCTAACATTGCAATTATATGCAATTTAGCTTAAAGAATACTAAATGTAATTATAAAAATGCATAAAAATTATACTAGCTATATTTTGGCATGAGTATAGAAATTAAATAAATAAATTATCAAAAAAATAATTTTGGAAATAATTATTGGGGATTTTATGGATAAAAGGGAAGAAAATAAATCAATTTAAACCCTTAAAATTATGGGAAAAATAATAAAAGCCTTGTGCATTCTTATATATGCATATATATGCTATTTTGAAGGTATTTATGCATATTTAAAATATATAGGGAAAAATTGGGTATCAACAGCTGCCCCTCTTTACCCGAGAAGGATGAAAGAGTTTTCGGGTAAAGAAATGATGGCCAATTTTGACCGGATGAGATGTTTTGAAAGACAGAGGCCAAGCTCCGATATTTCGAGTTGCCTACATATCCCTGGTTTAACAGGAATCAGGCCATGTATAGTTCTGGATTCACCTGCGGAGTATGCCGATGAAAATATTATAAGAACAGACACGAGATGTGGAAGCGGCTATGATCGTGACGGTCAGAGGGAACTGGAGCGAGATCACTCCTGCTAGGATAGCGGTTGCCTATTGGTTACCTGCAGATAAAATATGCTACAAACGTATTTGCGAAAATTTAAACATGATGCAAATTCCCTTCGGACCGTGAAGGTTGTCTTCGGACGGTTAGAGATGACGTCCTTAGACCATGACGTTCTAGGCCATGAATTGTTTATTGAGGGATTCGCATGCCATGAAATGATGTTCTCGGGCCATAAAAATGGTGCCTCCGAACCATGATGCCTTTGAATAATGATATGCAAGTTTGAGAGATCCTCATGCCATGTCATGGTGTCTTCCAGCTATGAGGATGATATCTTTAGACTATGACGCCTTTGGACAAATTGGCGATATTTCAGCCCATGAGATGCAATAATATGATGTAAGAAGACAAGGCTTAGTCTTGTGAAATGAAGGGCTGAGCTTAGCCCGATCGAAAAGCAAGTAGATGGTATTAGAAAATGGAGCCACATTGGTGCAAAAGAGGAACAATGTTTAGTCCCGTGCAAGTGGGGAGGCAGGGATATGCAAAAGGGGAGGCAAGTATTAGCCTCATGCAAGTATTAGACTCATGCAAGATTGGAGACAAGGCTTAGTCTCATGCAAGTGTAGAGTCAAAGATTAGACTCATGCAAATATGGAGTCAGAGATTAGAATCATGCAAATATGGAGTCAAGTATTAGACTCATGCCAGATTGGAGACAGAGCTTAGTCTCATGCAAAAAGAAAGCAGCGCTTAGCCTTATGCAAATATGGAGTCAGGGCTTAGACTCATGCAGTTATGGAGGCAAGGATCAACCTCATGCAAATATGGAGTCAGGGATCAGACTCATGCAAGATTGGAGACATATCTTAGTCTCATGAAAATATGGAGTTAGGGATTAGACTCATGTAAGATGCGAGACAAGGCTTAGTCCCATGCAAATGGAAGGTAGTGCTTAGTCTTATGCAAAATGGAGGTAGGGCTTAACCTCATGCAAGATTCAGGATAGGGTTTAGTCCCATACAAATATGGAGTCAAGGATTGGACTCATGCAAGATGCAGGACAGGGCTTAGTCCCATGCAAATAGAAGGCAGCGCTTAGCCTTATGCAAAATGGAGGTAAGGCTTAACCTCATGCAAGATTCGGGGTCTTAGTCCCATGCAGATGGAGTCAAGGGTTAGACTCATGCGAATGTGGAGTCAAGTCTTAGACTCATGCAAATGTGGAGTCAGAGATTAGACTCATGCAGATATGGAGCAAGGATTAGACTCATGCAAAGAGAAAAAAACAGATAAGGGTAGAGCGTATCTTAGCTAGGATATGTTCAGCGTTTGACGACCGGATGGATGGTGAATTTGCTTTGTGTACGAATGCTATCGTCAAATGTGCCTGTGTTCAAAGAAAAATCGTAAGTTCATGAGGGGAGGTTGGTTCTTGCTTCGTCTGCCGGCCTTACTTTGCTCCGCCCTGGAAGCCCCTCTCGAGTCCCCCTAGGTAGCACCTGACTGTTATGAAAAATAGAATTTTCAAAAAATATGCATTAATTGATAACATAGGATTGTTTTGAAAGCGTATTGATATATCAAGTAACTTTTGATGAACTAGTGACTATGACACATTTCAAAGGCATTGCAGCTCTCTTATATTGGAATTTTGAGGGTCCTCCTCAAAATTCTGCCCCAGTTTGGTAGATGATTTTTAACCATTTGCGGATGGCGGACCTTGCTGAATCTTCTTCAGAATTTTGAGAATCCTTCTCAAAATTCTGCCCCAGTTCTTGACTGATGATTGACTTCCTAGCATGCGATGGCGCTGGCTACATTTGCTCCGGAATTTTGATGACCCTCCTCAAAATTCTGCCCCAGTTTCTGATTCTGGGGGAATATGAAAATTTATTATGATATGACCGAACCCGTAAGGTTGTCTACGTATCCCCTCTTAAACGGGAATCAGGTCAAGCGTAGGTCAATTACATAAGAAAAGAAATGTGAAATGATTCTAGGCATAGTATCTCTTGACTGCGTCTGAATTGATTGATTTTGGCCAAATCTCTCCATCCATCTCTGCAAGTATGAGTGCTCCTCCTGTTAGTACTCTTTGAACCATATACGAACCTTGCCAGTTGGGAGAGAATTTCCCTTTGGCTTCATCTTGGTGTGGGAAAATATTCTTCAATACCAGTTGTCCTGGTGCGAATTGTCTTGGTTTGACCCTTTTGTTGAAGGCTCTGGACATTCTGTTCAGATATAGTTGGCCGTGACATATTTCATTTATCCTCTTTCCATCGATAAGGGCCAATTGTTCATAGTGACTTCTTACCCATTTTGCATCGCTGAGTTCAGCTTCCTGTATGACTCTTAAAGAAGGAATCTCTACCTCGGCTGGGATAATAGCCTCGGTACCATAAACCAGCATGTGGGGGGTTGCCCCGGTTGATGTGCGAACTGTGGTGCGGTACCCTAACAGAGCAAAGGTAACTTCTCATGCCATTGCTTGTGATTCTCTACCATTTCCTTAGTATCTTCTTAATGTTCTTGTTGGCAGCCTCTACGGCTCCATTCATCTGAGGTCTGTAGGCGGTGGAATTCTTGTGCTTGATTTTGAAAGTTTCACATGTAGCTTTCATCAGGTCACTATTGAGATTGGCGGCATTGTCAGTGATAATGGACTCAAGAACTCCGAATCAGACAATACGATCCTTGACGAAATTTGCGACGACTTCCTTTGTTACAACTTTGTAAGATGCAGCTTCTACCTATTTTATGAAGTAATCAATGGTTACCAGGATAAATCGGTATCCGTTTGATGCCGTGGGCTCAATCCGACCAATAACATCCATTCCCCAAGCAGCGAATGGCCAAGGTGAGCTTGTTGCATTGAGCTCGTTTGGTGGCACTTTTATCATGTCGGCATGCACTTGACATTGAAAGCATTTGCGTACATATCGAATACAATCCGTCTCTATGGTCATCCAAAAGTAACCTGCCCTGAGTATCTTCTTGGCCAGAATTAAACCATTCATGTGCGGGCCACATATCCCAGCATGCACATCCTCAAGTAGCTTATAAGCTTCCTTTTCATCGACATACCTTAGCAAACCCAAATTCGGAGTTCTCCCGTAAAAGTTCCCTCCATTGTGGAAGAAGTGATTTGACAATCTCCGGAGCGTGCATTTCTGAATGTGATTTGCATGCTTCGGGTATTCTCCTTTTGATAAGTACTCCTTGATGTCATAGAACCAAGGCTTTCCATCTGCTTCTTTCTCGACATGAGCACAATATGCCGGCTGATTATGGATCATCACTGGGATGGGATCAATATAGTTCTTATCTGGATGTTGTATCATGGATGACAAGGTGGCTAATGCGTCGGCAAACTCATTCTGAATTCTGGGCACATGTCGGAATTCTATCTTTGTGAACCTTCTTTTCAATTACTACACATGGTGTAGATATGGCAATATCTTGGAATTCTTGGTGGCCCACTCTCCTTGTACCTGGTGCACCAGCAAATCTGAATTGCCAATCACCAGCAACTCCTGAATGTTCATGTCGACTGCCATGTTGAGCCCTAGTATGTAGGCTTCATATTCCGCCATATTGTTGGTGCAGAGAAATCTGAGTTTAGCAAATACGGGATAATGCTCACCCGTTTCTGACACCAAAATTGCTCCAATGCCTACTCCTTTAAAATTTGCGGCTCCGTCAAAGAATATCCTCCAACCGTCATATGCTTCCGTAATGTCTTCTCCCACGAATGATATTTCTTTATCAGGAAAATACATTTTCAAGGGTTCGTATCCTCCTCCTACTAGATTCTCAACGAGGTGATCTACCAATGCTTGTCCCTTGACTGCCTTTTGAGTCACATAGACGATGTCAAACTCACTCAGTAGTATCTGCCATTTAGCCAACTTCCCAGTAGGCATGGGCTTCTGAAATATGTATTTCAGAGGATCCATCTTGGATATGAGGTATGTAGTGTAGGCACAGAAATAATACCTCAACTTCTGGGCTATCCAGGTTAAAGAACAACAAGTGCGTTCAAGTAGAGAATACTGTGCTTCATAAGGTGTGAGTTTCTTGCTCAGATAGTATATGGCTTGCTCCTTTCCTTCATGTCTCTTCATGTTGTCCCAAAACACATCCGAAGGCTCCATCTAACACGGATAGATAAAGTAGCAAAGGCCGTCCTGGTTCTGGAGGGACCAGAGCTGGCGGTATGGACAGGTATTCCTTGATCTTGTCAAAAGCTTTTTAAAAATCCTCGGTCCAACTTGTCTCGGCATCTTTCCTCAACATCTTGAAGAAGGGTTCACATATTACTGTGGACTGTGCTATGAATCGGCTGATATAATTGAGCCGTCCCACGAACCTCATCACGTCCTTTTTGCTTTTAGGTGGTGGTAACTCCTGAATGGATTTGACTTTAGTCGGATCTAGCTCGATCCCTCGGTGACTGACGATGAATCCCAGTAAGTTTCCTGCAGGAACCCCGAATGCATACTTTGCGGGGTTCAACTTCAAATTGTACCTCTTGAGCCTGTCGAAGAATTTCCTCAAGTCTGCTATGTGATCTACATCCCTTTTGGATTTGATAATGACGTCATCCACATATACCTCTATTTCCTTATGTATCATATCATGGAAGATGGTCGTCATGGCCCTCATGTAAGTAGCCCCAGCATTATTTAGACCGAACGACATCATCTTGTAACAGTATACACCCCAAGATGTAAGAAAAGTTGTCTTCTCGGCATCTTCTTCATCCATCCAGATCTGGTGATAACCTGCAAAGCAATCTATAAAGGATTAGAGTTCATGCTTGGCGAGGTTATCGATCAGGATGTATATATTTGGCAGTGGGACGTCATCTCTGGGACTTGCTCTATTTAAATCCCAATAATCAACACATACCCTGACCTTCCCGTCCTTCTTCGGAACTGGCACAATGTTAGATAAATAGATTGGGTATTCAACCACCCTGGGAACTTTGGCTTTGATCTGCTTGGTAACTTCCTCCTTGATCTTCAAACTCATGTCTGGTTTGAATTTTCTGAGTTTCTGCTTGACTGGCGGGCACATGGGATTGGTAGACAACTTGTGAGCTACTATAGATGTGCTCAAATCGGTCATATCGCCATACAACCATGCGAATATATCCTCATATTCCTCTAGGAAATGGATGTACTCTTCCTTCTCTGTTGGTGACAAATGAATGCTGATGCAGGTCTCTTTGACGGTCTCTATGTCTCCCAAATTTACTACTTCTGTTTCGTCCAACTTGGATTTAGGCTTGTTCTCAAAATTCTCAACTTCTCTGACAATTTACTCAGGGATCTCATCTTCTTTCTCTAAGTCACTATCCTTATATTGCGTTGCCTCATTACATGTCACAGTCACTAGGGACTCGGCGAGCTCGGGATGGTGTGGCGGTCCAGTTTATGAGAACAGCTCCCTTTGCCATGGTCTGAATGGAGAGGCCTTCTTCCTCCTCCTACTCAATTATGAAACTGCAGTCCATATCCTCATCTTCCAAGAACAGATCCTTCAGCCCAACTAGTGCTTCTTCTTCGGCAGTTCCCCATATTGTGTCTGCCTGATGGAAAGCCTGTTCCAAACGGGGTATCGGTTGCTCAATAGGGTAATATGGTCCACACCATGGAGGTGACCATTCCTTGTACTCCTACCATGTATACTGGTATCCGAGCCCAAAGGTGGTACCATGAATTTTCAGTCGTATCAGCTTGGTGATACCCTGGAGGTTCTTTCCCAACCCTTTGCCGGGTTCGTATCCGGACCATGCTAGTATGCTTTCTATTTTGTTACTCCACCACTTATCTTTCTCGACGACATTGACCCGTTCAATGTGATGGTAGGTTTCCCCTCCTAGCCTTCTTCTATGTCCAATGGTCGGGATAGTTTGATTGGTGTAGATGGGGTTACTCCCATCTCCATGAATGATTACCTCTTGGCAGTTCCATTCGAACTTTACAACTTGGTGTAGTGTGGAGGGCACGACTCCAGCAGCATGGATCCATGGGCGGCCCAACAAAAGGTTATATGAGGCTGGTATGTCAAGCACTTGGAATTCAACATCGAACCAAGTTGGCCCCATCTGCATACAAAGGTTGATTTCCCTGATCGTGGCCCTCTAGGACCCATCGAAAGCTTTCACATTCATGCTTCCGGTCCATATTTCATGGAAACCTTTGTCCAATATTTTCAGGGTATCCAGTGGACAAATATTTAGACTAAAACCTCTATCAACCAAGACCCTGACAATGAACTTATCTTCAAATTGTACTATGATGTGCAATGCTCGATTGTGATTCAGACCTTCGGGCAGTAGCTCATCTTTGTGGAAGATAATCTTATGGCTCTCCAGCACCTGATCGACCATGTTGGCCATTTCCCCACCAGTGATGTTATTGGGTACATAAGCCTCGCTCAGTACTTTCATCAAGATGTTCTTGTGTGCTTCTGAATTCTGTAGTAGTGACAGGATAGATATCTGAGCAGGGACTTTGTTCAGGTGATCAACAACAGAATACTTTTTCGCCTGTACTTTACTCCATAGATCATCCGGTCCGGTCTCAATGATATGCTACCTAGAAGTGGCATCCTTACTTGAACCTCCCAGGTGTTCAGGTGTGTAAACTCTTCTAGTTCTAGTCATCCCTTATGCGACGTCAGATTCCTCTATCTTAGTCTTCCCTTTTCGTCGAGCTTCGGCGACATAATCCTAGGGTATCGCCTTTGAGTTGAATAGGGGTGTGGTTGACACTGTCACAGTAAAAGGTGTGACCATTTCTACCTCAAATGGAGTAGAGGTGGCTGCGGGCAGAGCTACTTCCACCTCGAATGGAATTGATGCAGTTACCTCAACATCAATAGGTGCCTGAGTCTGAACCACGATAGGAGTGACTGCAACCTTAAATTCATCGCCTTCTCAGATAAGCCCGATTGACCCCTCAGGGTCCCATTCCTCATTTGTTTCTATAACATGTACACCGTCACCAGGGAGGGGATTGTTGCAGACATTATGTGCAGCTTCCTTCGCCTGTATGACCTTGTTGTCAATGAGTATCTGGATCTTATCCTTCAATGTTCGACACTCAGCAGTGGTGTTCCCTTTCATACCGGAGTGGTATGTATAGGTTTTGTTCGAATTGACCCATTGGGATGGATTTTCTAGGGCCACAGCGAGAACAGGAGTGACGTAACCTGCGGCCTTTAATCATTCATACAATTGGTCGATGGGCTCAACAATGGCGGTGTATTGTGTGGGTGTCTTGCAGTCGAAGTTGGGTCTTGGTCTTGGATAATTTTGGCGAGTTGGTGGTGACTGGAAGTGGGATGGTTGGGAATTATAGGTATGATAGACAACGGATGGTTAGGAATATCTGGGAGATGAAGGTTGATATGTAGGTGGTGATGCTTGGTATGTAGGTGGAGGTGTTTGATAGGTGGGTGGAGATGCTTGATATATAGGTGGAGGTGTCTGGTATGTGGGTAGGGGTGTTTGGTATGTGAGTGGAGTTTTTGGGCCCTGGGCCACCATCACTGCCCCAACATCTCTTTTCTTCGATATGCCACCTGATTGGAGTGCCTTATTCATGGATTGAAGTGCCTCGAAATTTATACCATCCCGCTCTTGATTCCTTCCTCGATCCTTTCTCCGAGCTTGATGATGTCAGAGAATTTGTGATTTTCGATGACCATCAGTCTCTCATAATATTGTGGATCTTGTGCTCTGACGAGGAATTTATTCATCTGTTCTTCATCCAAAGCGGGCCTGACCTTGGCGGCTTCCGACCTCCAACGAGTAGCATATTTGCGGAAAGTCTCAGTAGGCTTCTTCTTGAGATTCTGGATGTAGAAGACATTAGGTGCATTTTCTGTGTTGAACCTGAACCGGTCCATGAAATCTGACGCCATGCTTACCCAATTTGACTATTTCTTGGGATTCTGGCTGATATACCAAGACAACGCATCCCCAGTAAGGCTCCTCATAAAGAGCTTTATTCGAATATTTTCATCTTTTCCAACCCCGACAAGCTTATCACAGTAAGTCCTTAGGTGAACCCTGGGATCACCTGTACCATCGAACATTTTGAACTTGAGAGGTTTGTACCCCTCTGGCAGTTCCACATCGGGCCATATGCACAGATCTTCGTAGTTCAAACCTTATATTCCTCTATCGCCTTCAATACGTTGAACTCGGCTTGTTAGCTTCTTGAGTTCTTTGGCCATGTTCTTAATGAGCAGGTCCTTTTCATAGGATTCCGGTGCATATGATATTGGCTAGGTAGAATATGGTATAGTTTTCACGTATATGGGGTTGCTCTGATGGGCGCCAAGAACTTGGGTATAGTGATGGTCATTGGTGGAGTTTTGTGGATCGGGAATGAGTGGTGGTGTATTTTGGGGAGTGGTAAGTGGTGGTTGGTGGGTATGGAATTGGTTGATGATGTTTTTGTGGTAGAGTTGGTGTCGGTAGTGGAGTTACGTATTGATTTGGTGCAAGAGGATTTTGTGGCTGTTGGTTTTGTGCGTTCTGAGGAGGTGTTAGGTTCTTTGTGTTTTGTTGGTGGATATCGGGGACATTGAGGGTAAGTGACAGGTTTGCCAAATTGTGGACCTGCTCAAGTTCTCCTAGTAGTTCTAGTATCTTTTGTTCCAGCCTCAAAACCAGGTCATTCGGGGCCGGAGTACTACGACCATCGGAAGTCTCTGCGTTCTCAATGTTTTCCTTTCGGATTCCACTTAAGTCGTCCATCTTTGATTTCCCTCTGCTTTTTGTGTTGCTTGGAGGAGGAAGAGGTGAAGGGCCTTTGGATCTGGTATGATATGCTGATGAGGCTAGTATGGATGACCAACCTATGGGGATGGGAATAATAATAATAAAAATAAACAAAACAAAAGGTAACAAGTTAGTGGGGATCCTGAAATGTTTGCAGTACTTAAACACATAATGCGAGATATAAACTCGTATCCTAATTTGGGAGCCTCGTAGTGCCCGAGGTAGACCTAGCGACAAATAAATTCGAAGAACTTCAAATGTCAATAAATGCTTCATTTCATAATATACGAATCCAAAATGACACTAACATAATAATAAAATAAGTCACTACTAGCACTTGGCCTTATTACATTTAAGAAAAGCAAGTAAATCTAATCTATTTGGTCTCAGAAGGACCTTTCCCAGATTCGATCTTCCGGACTCCATCAAACAGATTTCCCAATTCGCGCAGTCCAAGCAGCAAGTAAGCTCGGGCCAGATGTCCTCCATCGGCTCCTTCAACATACTGACAGTTTTAATCCTTTTTATGACTTTGCCCTCCAGCTCCACTATTCCTCGCTCCAGGTATTCCAATTTTCTGTTGGAAGTGACCGCCATCTCTTTCCATTCCTCGATCAACCTCACGTTTCTCTCATGTATCTCTCGATGCTTATTCTCAGAGTCATGGACTCTCTTGTGCAGCCTGTTGTACTTGACTTGGGCTTCAGCTTCCTCATCTATGGTTCTGTTCCCTCGACCAGTCCCTGGTGTCACCGTTCCTTTCAGATTGTCCTACAACCATGCATGGTAGAGAGGCTCGCACCCCGCGTGATATCTATCTGGCTCAACAGTGCTCTCTCCACAATGATTTTACAGTGCCACATGTGCTGAGCTTGGCACTTGTAAGGTATGTCATCGTCTTGGAAATCTGCCCTGAAATGACTCATCTTGACGACCCTTGGTACAACCCGCTTTCTACCTGCTTGCCTCATAACTAGTATAGGGACATATGGATATATCCCTCTCAACCCGATCAACACCAAATGCGGAGCATCCTTGGACCTGATAATGAACTCGTCCATTGGGAACCACTCAACCATCCACTGCACCTGTTCCGCGGTCAGATTTTCGAAGAACTCTACCCATTCACTGGCACTTTCCGGCTGAGCAAATTTGTTCGGAATGTAGGTCATTTTCTTAGGGTGATGGAAAGCGATGTGGTCGTTCCAAGCCCTTCGCAGAAATTCTTGGCAATAACGACCCTTTTGGAGATGCTCCAATAACCATAACTGTAGCAGCAAGTTGCAACCCTTGAAATGTTGGACCCCTCTTTGACAGCGCTCCAGGGCCCTATAGATATCAGCTATGATCATGGGGACTATGGTATACGTCTGCCCATTAATCCCCCCCATCAGAGTTTTGGCGAGCATGGCCAACCTGGTGTGGATTCTTCCCTTTTCATTGGGAACACTATCATCCCTAGAAAGCACACGATGAACACGAACACTCTGCAGTGGATGTGACCTAGTGAAGTGAGGACGATCTCATCATGATAAGTGCGGAAAGACTTACTGTAGCCATACCTCTCATAGAGATATTCGAAAGGTATGTAAGAGTCCTTCAGGCACACAAGGTCGACATTCTTCTTCAGCTCTATCATTTTCAAAAATACCCTGCATGTACGATTTTCTGGTACCAAAAGCCTGGGACTGTCCCAAGTCAACCCTGCAAGTCCTCCTATTTCCTCTAGGAGCGGTGTCATTTCTATGTCGTCAAAACGGAACACGACTCTTTCACTATCCCAGAATAGGGTGGCAGCCTCGATCAGTTTCTTGTTTGGTTCAATATCTAGCAGGGAAGGCAAATTACCCAGGTACTTTTTCACATGCTTCTTGTCACTTGAGGAAAGATCTTCCCACCAATTTAGCAACAATGGAGGGATATTGCTAACCATACCGAATCTGGGGACTTCGTACCTCATTTTCTGCAAAACAAAAGGGTTAGGCCTTACCCCCTCTGGACTTGACTATTTATACATTTATGATCAGCATATCGGCATTTAGTCCTCCAAATTAATGCACAGGATGTGATTGCATCCGTTGGGATTATGGAAAACCCGATGGACTTTGGATAAGGCTTATTTTAAAGGATCATTATGTGGACAACATAACTGATCCAACTAGGTTTGACTATGATGCATGCACAATTTAATAGAGTAAGGTTTCTATGGGGTTTTAGATTGGTACCCTCAAGCGGACAACTTGAGGGGGAAGGCACGGAACCGTCGACTGCAACGCTGATCGACTGATTTTACCGCAAATAAGCCTTTCCGAATTTAAGGGTAATAAATAGGAAGAGGGTAACCACTCATTAAAGCATTGCTATAGGATTTGAGATGCACGAGTGGAATATGATGTGGAGCATGATTTATGCAGCAGTTAATAACATGTAGGCAAGTATTTTCACGTTGGAAAAATAAATACAACATTTAAATAATTGAAAAGACAGTTACATAAAAGAGGAAAACAAAGAGACAAGTCAGTTTTCAGAATCATAAATGCTTAAAAGAAACAACAGTTAAATCCAGATAAGGAAGAAAGGTATGGGATAAACATGCTTGGACTAATTTATGAAAACAAGTTCATTCTGGTAAGAGCCTAAAAGATATCCGCAGCAGAGTCGCCATGCTGTCGTGCCCTCTTTTTTCCCTCTGCAGAGAGGAGTCCGGGTTTCGACATTCCATGGGGTGTAATGACTCATTTCTTTTTGGGAATTGGGTATTTGAGTCGCCACCTAACGGATTATGGTACGTTAGGGCACCTAGAGCGATTAACTCATATAAGTAGTTTGCATTATCAGAGATTAGGGTAAGGGCTCAAAGTAACCTCGAGGGGAAGGTGTTAGACAACCCTCTTGGTCTACAACTGTGGGTCCCGACCGAAATTATATTTACAAATTACTCCATACAAATAGCTAAATCAAATAAGTTGCAAGTAAAGCACGTTGGATAATTCAAGTAGTAAGATAAGGTTTAAACAAGTTGTAGAAGATAAAAGTTTTGAATAGATAAAGGATTAGGTAAAGAGGGGTCCTAGGTTGTTTGTCCTATAGGATCAACCCACGTAATGTCCGGTAAATACTCCTCGACGAGGGGTTACACGTGACATTAACGCGTAGTCATCATATCCCATATCTACCCTTCCCATCCCCTATTGGTCATGCAAAACGAGTGTTTGGTCACTGACTCCTATTGCGTGCTGCTACCCGTCCCTTCTTAATAGTCTTGGAGGAGATTAGGACCTCTACTTATAGGTGGTTCTAGACGTACCCCTAAGGCTTTAAAGGCAAAAATTTAAGGCGACAGTCAAAAAACATTTAGGACTTCTACATAATGAGAGTAATTAAGAGGCTCACAATTCCTCCTCAAACAAACATACAGGCAACACGACTCAGACACAAGTAAGGTTTTTATTAATCAAAGTCCTAAAGCAGGATTTCTAAGTGATTATGCAGAAATAGACCACTTTCAGATCCAGAAGTTATAACCTAGTAGTTTCCTAGAGACTCCTCTTTAAAAGCTTATCAAAATCAGAAAAGTTGAATGACAAAAATAGTTTCAGGGAAATGCAGATTTTGAAAATGCCCTAAGGCTTGTCTATATACAGTATACGGTGTCTACATTAATGCAGAAATGAACAGATTTTCAAAATAGACCCTTGTGATACCTATAGGCAGGATATCTAATGAGATTAAAGCAATTTTGAAAGAGCTAGTTTCAGGAAATGTCATGGTTTAATAAGACCAGTTTTAAGAAGATGAACTAGGTGTAATGACATTGATTTATCAGGCTAATTAGATTATCAGGCATAATTGCAAATAGAAATCCCTATAGGCATGGTATCTAGGCATATTACTAGTTTTAGTCAATTTGCAGTAACATATGAAATACTTATTAGAACTGAATCGGAATTAGATCCTATAGGCATGGTATCTATGCTTGAATTGATTTAAGACATGATTGTTTGAAAACCTATATACATGACTTCGAAAATGCAGAACCTTAAGAACATAATTTCTACTTGATGCAAATGACATTGGAAGTGGAAACCTATAGGCATGATGTCTATTATGCAAAAGAAATCAGATTCAACAAGAGTTAAACCCTATGAACATGTTTTCTATAGAGTAAAGCAGGCAGATTTGAAAGCAAAGCCCTAAGAGCAAGATTTCTACCCATATTACCCCACAAAGTACACATCTACCTACCTTTTTTACTAAATACCCCAAATATATGTTTACAAATTATTACAGGCCAATAACTGAATTACATAAGAGAAATGGAAAATCAAGAAGCTATTCTATGGAGAGCCTGTAATCAGGCCCAAGTTTCCCAAAGCCTCCAATGGTCTTACAAGCCTCATTTCCATAGACAAATTAGAGTCTAGGTGCATCAAAGTTCCCTAAGGCTCTCAAGGACCCCGGGTAATGCTTACACCTAAACTTAGTAACCAAGTATTGAACCAGTGCAGTGTGGAAAGGCCAGCCTCAGTATGCTAGAGTTCAGAGGGTTCTCAATTGGATCCCAAAGCAGTACACATACTAGAGGGGGCAGAACTTATTAACTAAGAGTAAAGTAGAAGTGCAGGACACAGGTTGAAAGGAGTTTGTTTTAAGAGCAACTAGTAAAGTAATAGAGGTTGTTTGAAAGAGGTTGGAGTGGTAAACAAAATCAAGCACTACACAGAATCCAAATGAACTCAGTAGTCACACATGGGTCAAAGGGTTTGGGGATACACAGATATTTGACTGCAGACACATAACCCCAGTAAGGGGTTTTAGGACTGGTTCAGACATGCTCAGAGATAGTTGACACTGACATAATCACAAACCAGTCATGAGGAGCATAAACACATAGAGGGGAGTAAGGATTTGGGATTCACAAAAATGGTAAGTACACAGTAGGTAAAATAGTTGTCCAGGCATGCTTTGAATCATATAAGGGAATACATAGATTTAAAGGGAAGGGAGTCATACTAGCATGCTGATAATATAACCTAAATACAGACTTCACAATAGAACCAAAAGTAAAAACAAGCTAGAAATAAAAGAAACTGAAACAAGAAGAGAAGCATGTTGTTGTTGAGGCTTTAAATTAAACTATGACATACTAGTGAATATAGGAGTAATCAGAATGAAATAACCAAAGAGCACAGAGGATTAGCCTTGGCTTGCAGCCAGCTAATAGTAGCAAATAGCACAAGAGAGGGGGAAGAACATGGATTTTTAATAAGAGAGGAGTTTTTGAAAAACCAAGTGTCCGTGTCTTATTTGTAAAAGACTTAGAGTATTTATAGTTAAAAGTAGGTAGTGGAATAAGGTAAAAACCATAGTAGTATACTAATTTAAGAACTCAGAATCAATCAATTAGAGAATCAAGGAAGTACTCCTTTAAGTTAAGGGAATCAAAATCAAACGGAAAGATTCAGTACCATATAAGGCAGGAAGAAGAATCAGTGCATGCTTAAATAAGGAAGGAGTCAACGTTCAGTAGGTATAGAGTAGTCAATTAGGACCAAATTCAAAAAAACCTAATTAAGGAAAGACTAAGTAAAACAAAGTGCCATAGTAAATAAGGTAATGAAATCAGCTAATTTTACATAGACGAAGTAAAGCTTTTAGGGCTTTAAAAGAAGATCTTTCAATCACCATCAATTAAGGAAAATCAAAATCAATCATGAGGAGTCATGATTCTGTCTTCTCAATATATAAATATAGACGAACGAACAAGAGTAGCAAACAAACAAGGTCAGCTATATAGACAGAAAGAAATAAGAGATGAGCAAACACAATCATATAGAGGTGATATAAGTAGGCTAAAGATTCAGCAGAACATGTTCAAAGCATGGTGACCACGAGAGATTAACAAGATTCAGGTAAACAAGCTAACACACAGAACCAAGGCAAAGAAAAATAATGCTAACACACGGAACCAAGGTGAAGAAAATCATGCTAACACACGAAACCAAGGTGAAGAAAATCATGCTAATACACAGAAACACAGTAAAGAAAATCATGCTAACACACATAATCAAAGCAAAGAAAATCTTTAAAAATTAGGGCTTTTAACAAAGTCGAGTTAAAAAGCAGTAGGAACATAGAATCGGTCAAAATAAGCAAGGAAAAAAGGTTTAATCATGAGGAAATCAGTTGGAACATGTGTAGAAAGAACTCTGAGAAAACCCTAGTTTTTAAAGAAGTTAAAAGGGTTTAAAAATGAGGATCTTTCAGAAGAAGTTCAAAAAATTGGCAAATCATAGAAGGAAACAGGCTTTAAGCATGAAAATAACACAAATCTGAGAGATCTAGTTGAGAGTTAGGGTTTCAACAGGAAACCCAAATAGAAATCGAAAGAACCTGTTGTAACTTCACCGATCGTGACATATAAGGTGTGATTTTGCCCAAAATCACACTGAAGATGCCATAAGTAACATAAACAGAAACCCTATGCCCAAATCGACATGGCCCAGGATCCTTGAAGGCTTTAAAGATGATGAGCAGGGCGATGAGAGACGCATTGGAGGCTTGGGTTGAAAGGGTGGTCGCCGGAGATGACTGGGGAAGGAGGGGATTGACGGAGTTTTAGGGTTAGGTTTAAGAGAGGAGAAAAGATGAGAGCATCTAAAGGTGGCGCCTTTGCAAAAATGACTTAGGGTTAGGGGTCGTTTGGAAATTAAAAAGGAAATGAGAAATAAGGGTCGTGGATCTAAAAGATCAACGACCAGGATTTATGATGGCTTGGGTCGGGTAGACGTGTATAAGGTCTGGGTCGGGTGATTGGGTGTTAAATTGAGCTGGAGAGGGGTCCGATTTAGGCTATAATTGAGAGCTAGATTTGGCTATAATTTATATAGCCAATTTTCACTTATTTAATTTATAAAAATAATAGGTAATTTTTGGAAAATAATTTAAAGTTCCAAAATGATTTAAAATACATAATTGACATTTTAAAAATATGGGGACCAATTTTATGCATACAAAATATAATTATACCTTAATTTGGGCTAACATTGCAATTATATGCAATTTAGCTTAAAAAATACTAAATATAATTATAAAAATGCATAAAAATTATACTAACTATATTTTGGAATGAGTATAGAAATTAAATAAATGAATTATCAAAAGAATAATTTTGGAAATAATTATTGGGAATTTTATGGATAAAAGGGGAGAAAATAAATCAATTTAAACCCTTAAAATTATGGAAAAATAATAAAAGCCTTGTGCATGCTTATATATGCTATTTTGAAGGTATTTATGTATATTTAAAATATATAGGGAAAATTGGGTATCAACACCGAGCATGATCTGTTAAGTTTGAAATCATAAGTTTGAGGTAAGAAAAAGAAGTAAGTTGATGCGACTAATACATCCTCAAATGTTTCACTATTTAGATCAAAAGGAAAAACCTTTAAAAACTGGAAAATTTATGTCAATAAGAGAAATAAGTTAGAAATTGGATCTTTCAACGTTACGTTAGATTCCAGCTCACATAAGAAAAATTAAAAAAAATTAAAACTATCTCCTGGGGAATTTTTAAGATTCATCATTTTGAGAAGCGGGTTGCTCGCACACACAAGGTATGGTTTAAATTTTTATATATCATATCGTAGAGCCTAGGTGGTCACAAATGTAGTACGTATGCGCTCTATCTCTTTTTTTACCTCCAATTTCATATCCATAAGAATAAAAATGAATGTTGAGAAAATATAATATACTATATAAGTCCTTCTCTAATTTATAGATCTGACGTAGTATCATTACTAATGAAGATGTCCAGGTGAAGAAGAAACAAAAAAAAAAAAAGAAAAATGGAAAGGAGGTGTTCTCCTGTTGAGCTACCAATGAGATGGTAGCAAGCATAGGAGCACTCACAGTACCCAACCAAAATAGAAACTGCAAATATTGCCAGATCTAATGGTAATGATTTTTTTCAGGCAAGGGTCAAGTCGGCTACATACAAATGTCTGCCATCCTTTGCTTCAAAGCTCAAGGTGCTCCTATAAATTCTTACCCCAGCAGCACTGGTGCTAAGATCTAGACAATCCATGGTCGTGCGATGTCTTTTTTAGCTAGCTTAACCAAGTATTCCATAGGTTCCAAATTATCTAGTCCCAGATAATCATTCAACATCTTCTTATCAAACTTCACCTTTTGATTTCTCACTTTAGTGACTTTGGTCCTGCTCACTATAGAGGATGTGTTCGCATAGAATTCATGCACATCAAAAAGTTGCTCTTTGAATCGCTTCTATCCCCTCCTCTTGGTAAACTATTCTAGAAAGGCTGGATTGTACCTGGCCAAGTCTTATTTACTCATGATTTCCCTCTCATAAGTAATTGATCTCTCTTTCCAATCTTGTTTGAAGTCTAGAAAGGCCTTCTAGCTCAAGAATCTATCTTTCCACTTGATATTGTTCTTTGATCTTTCTTGGTCATCCCTCACAATTGTATCACCTTTTCTATAATCCATCTCATCCTCTACAAGGTGAGTCTTCTCTGTTGGTGTCGGGCTCACGGTTAGGGCTTTAAGTGGCTTAAGAACTCTCACGCTTAATTTAGGACTCAACTTCTCCCTGAAGTTGTGATTACCCTTCATTATTTTCCTTAGGATGAGCCATAGAGTTGCTCTCTGAAGCTTCCTTAGACACATACGAATCTGATTCATCCTGGGCTTGCCCTCTTTCCCTATAAGCCATATCTTTCTTGATAATCAACTTTTGAATAGTGGGTGGTAAAGCTCCTCGACTTCTTCCTCTATTGCTTCCAGGTCTACCTCGACCCTTAAATGTTTCAACTTTTGCCTCTTGATCTAGCCATATTTATTGAGATAGCACAAAACAAGCACCTTATGAAGAGATCCATGTTGTATAGTTCAAAACTTCATGCTAAATAGTTACCTAAAAGCTTAGAAAACAAGTGGCAGAAGCATGGTAGAAGAGTGAAACTAAGTTTGAATCGTGCAGGGGGCAAGGGGGATTTGCGGTCTGCACTTGTGGTTTGCGGTCCACACTTCGGGCTTTACAATCCGCACATGAAATTTGGAGTCCGCATTTAAGATTTACTGTCCACAATTGAAATTTGAAGCCTCAATTTACCAAGTCCATAGAGAACAGAAGTTTCAATTGTTTGATATTCTACGTACCCTCGTCAGTGCGGACCATATTGCGATCGCAAAATTTTAGAGCGGTCTGCACTGGTAGTTTAGAGGGGTATAATTTTATCAAACAAATGTTGTAGTCTGCAACTTGAGAGTGATATCCATAATTTCCTTACACTACTAGAAAATAACTCTAATTGCAAATATGCTCATCATTGATAACAACAAAGATCAGAATTTTAACTACTCAAGATCAATCAATAACACAATATTCAGTTATGATTCATGGTATCTCCGTTTTCTTTAATATCTATAGTCTTCCCATAATTTTTGCATATGCATACAATCCACAACAATCAAAGGGGAAAAAGCCATATAAAACAAAATAAAAAATATAAACAAGAAAAGGAGAACAAACGAAGGGAAAGTGAGCTCACACCGTAGAAGTTATCTAGCACTAATGGGTAAATTGGTAGAGTGAAATGTTGATCGGGAGTAATTCCAAATTTTTCAATTTTTCAGTGCGAATTGAAAAATTAGCCAGGTCAGAAAAGGTTGAGTGCGGCCACAAAAGTGAAGTGTGGTCCACACTCTATTACCTGGAACCTCCAATGTCTGCTGATGTGTGGTCCACACACTAGGAAGTGCAACCGTAATTTTACTTTTTCTCAGAATCTTTCAATTTTTTGAATCAAGATTGTACGGCTGCAATTCATTTTGTGTGTTTGCAAAGCGTCTTGCACTATTGTCCGAACTGTTTTTACAAAAGTTTTGAGAACCTGCAATTCTTCAGTTGTGCTTCCACTAATAGTGCGGTCCGCAACAGAAGTTTGCGGCAAAAATTTCACAGTGCGGTATGCAACAGAAGTTTTACGGCCGCAATTGGTGTAGTGTAGTCAGCAACTTCTAATTTGGCCACTTTGTCTCCTTCAACACTTTATTACTTCTTTCTTTATCACAAGTATCTGCTAAATCATCTAACACTTTCAATCACAATACACATCAAATCTTAACAAAACAAAAGCAATTTTCTAAATGAAAAATAAAGAAAATATAAAGAAAAAACTCGTGTTGCCTCATAAGAAACACTTTATTTGATATCATGACACGACACAATGCCAATTCAAGGTTCTATGAAGTAAAGAACCACAACCACTAATCTCTCACCAACTTTTACCAGGTAATTCTACACCAAATGACCATTGACTCTAAAGCCTTCTTATTTTTTAACTATAATGCATCATATTGATCAAGACCTACCACTTTAAATGGTCCACTCCATTTCGACTTAAGATTCCTGAAAAGTAGCTTTAACCTTGAGTTAGCAATAACACTAGATTCCCGCCTTGAACTTCTTGTTCCAAATATTCTTGTCATAAACATATTTTTTTTCCATGTACAATGACGAGCTTTCATAAGTATGATTCCAGAATTCATCCAACTTATTCAAATGTAAAACCCATAAGTTAGCAGCTACATCACAATAAAGATTCAAAGTCTTTAAAGCCCACATGACTTTGTGCTCTAACTCAAGAAGTAGGTGGCAAGCTTTTCCAAATACCAACTGATATCACTACTAGAAATCGGGGAAAAAGCAACCAAAATTTGGCGATCAAAACTGGTCTGTCAAGAAAAGCGACCAAAGTTGGTCGCTAAATTGGAGAAAATAATTAAATAATTATTCTAAATACATTAGCGACCAAGGTTGGTGTCACGACCCGGATTTCCCACCCTTGAGAGCCGTGATGGCGCCTACTGGTGAAAGCTAGGCAAGCCAAATTATTCTAATTACTTAGCCTTTTCTAGTTTTAAACCATTATTAGTGATGAGTAGATATCATGCAAATAGCGAAAATAATTAAACGGAAAACAAAATCTGACAATTTATCTTAATACAAAACTGCGGAAATCTAAATACAACTCTACCCAGAATTTGGTGTCACAGCTTCACAGACGGTCTAAGAATACTAAATACAAAGTCTGAAAGATAAAATATACACTGTTTCTGAAATGAGTAAAGGAAACAGGATAAAGGAAAAGATAGGAGGTGACGCCAAGACCCGCAGACGTCTGCAGGACTACCTCGTGTCGCCTGTGTGGCCTGAGGACAGCACCCTCACTGCGGTCCAAGCACTCCAGTATTAGTATCTGCACACAGTGCATTGTGTAGTATCAGCACAATCGACCCCATATGTTGGTAAGTGCCTAGCCTAACCTCGGCGAAGTAGTGACGAGGCTAGGACCAGACTACCAAATAAACCTGTGCAGTTATATAATATACAGCGAAAAGTAAAATAGGAATAACCAATTAAAGATGGGAGGGGGGGAAACATGCTTCGGGGAATAACAAGTAAAACAAAATATCAAGAGAATAATAAAGGAATCAAAATCCAACCACTAACAAGAATAAGGAAAACAAAGGCAGATTTCACTTTCTTTTCACATCTTGTTGCAGGCGTACAACCCGACTCCATTTCCTGTATCTCGTGGCAGGCGTGCCACCCGCTCCCATTTCATGTATCTCGTGGCAGGCATGCCACCCGCTCCCATTTCATTTATCTCGTTGTAGGTGTACAACCCGCTCCCATTTTATTATATCTTGTGGTAGGCATACCACCCGCTCCCATTTCATTATATCTTGTAGTAGGCGTACCACCCGCTCCCAGTTACAAGCCAACAATAATCACAAGGAATCCCGGCAAGGGAACAAGAGCAATATAACAACTTTCCAGCAAGGGAACAATAATATCAAACTAACATCCCGGCAAGGGAACAATGGTGATAATAACATATGAAGCGCAATAAACCACAACGGAGTCATAACAATTATAATACAAGACTCACGGGCATGCTTGACACCAACGTATAGATACTCGTCACCATGCCTATACGTCGTACTCCACAATTAACATGTAGCAAATAAGACACAACTCCTAATCCCTCAAGCTAAGGTTAGACCAAACACTTACCTCGCTTTGCAACCAATTCAAAATTCCAACAAGCCTTTGCCTCGCGAATTCGTGCCCGAAATTCTCAAATCTAGTCATAAACAATTCGATTCAGTCAATAAAAATTATAGGAATTAATTCCATATGAAATTCTACATTTTCCATTAAAAATCCGAAATTGCACTAAAAATTCGCTCGTGGGGCCTGGGGCCCACATCTCGGAATTCGATGAAAGTTGCGAATATGAAACCTCATCCAACCCCGAGTCTAACCATACCAAAATTACTAAATTTCGATAATATTTCGACCCTCAAATCCTCAAATCTATCCGAGAGGGTTTTCAAACTCTTCCAACTAAATTCACAGATTTAATGCCAAAACTAGTAATAGATTCGGGTAATCTAACCAAAATTAAGTTAAGAACACTTACCCCATTGTTTTCTATGAAAATCTCCCGAAAATCGCCTCTCCCCGAGCTCCAATTTGGTAAAAATGGAAAATGGGACGAAGTCCCATTTTCAGAACTCAACATTCTGTCCAGAAAAATTTTGGGTACTGTTCACGGGATTGTTCATGGGGTACTGTTTATGGGATTGTTCACGGGTACTGTTAACGGATACTATTTACGGGTACTGTTCACATGCTATAAAAAAATCAACAGTTGTCCAAAGAGAAAATTCAGCAGCCTTTTTATATCCGTTAACCTTCCGAAATCCACCCGAGGCCCTCGGGACTTCAACAAAATGCACCAACAAGTCCTAAAACATGATACAGACTTAGTCGAAACCTCAAATCGTATCAAATAATGCTAAAACCGTGAATCACACGCCAATTCAAGCCTAATGAAACTAAGAACGTCCAACTTCTATATTCGATGCAAAACCCTATCAAATCAAGTCCGATTGACTTCAAATTTTGCACACAAGTCATAAATGACATAACGAAGCTATGAAAATTTTTAGAACTGGATTCTGACCCCGATATCAAAAAGTCAACTCTCGGTCAAACTTTTCCAAAAATCTTCTATTTTCCAACTTTCATCAAAATGCGCTGAATTGTCCTACGGACTTCCAAATCCAAATCCGAACATGCCCTAATTCCAAAATCACCATACAAAACTATTGGAATCATCAAAATTCCATTCCGGGGTCTTTTTCTCAAAAGTCAAGTCTCCGGTCAAACTTAAGAAATCTTTAGCCTTAGATTTCTAGATTCCGTTAAATGGCGATAATTTGATCTAGGGACTTCCAATTTCGATTTCGGGCATATGACCAAGTCCCAAATCACGATAAGGAGCTACCGGAATGGTCAAAACTTTTATCCGGGTTCGCTTGCTCAAAATATTGACCGAAGTCAACTCAGTTGAGTTTTTAAAGCTCTAGTTCACAATTTAATCCATTTTGTTTTACATAAAAAACTTCCGAAAAATTATACGGACTGCGCACGCAAGTCGAGGAATTATTGATAGTGCTTTTCAAGGTCTTAAAATACCGAGATAATTATTTAAATTAAAGATGATATTTTGGGTTATCACATTCTCCACCTCTAAAACAAACGTTCGTCCTCGAACGTACTAAGAATTATTCTTAGGTTACCAAATTGATGATTTTACTTTTACACAAATATTCGCGATTGATCCCACATTATCGCATTCGACATAAGTCCGACAACACCATTTCAATTGAGATTATTTCCTTCATCCATATTTGTAAACTTGAAGACCAAATTTCTTACACTCCAATCATTTTCAGAAAGGTCCGATTTTCACGTCAACACACGATATTAGTCTCGACTGGCTATAGCAACTCGTGCCTACACACCTATCAAATATGGGGTATTACATTATCCCCTACTTAGGGTCATTCGTCCTCAAATGAGAAGTAGAGTCCGTCCTCAAAGACATAATGTAACTTATCTCTTTCTTTGCACATCTCAATATCCCAAATTTTTCAGAAATTTCGGCAGAGTCTCCCATGTAATTGGGCCTATCCACCTATCAGAGTAACACCAAAACAACTCCTAACAACATTTTCACAACCCGACAAAACACCACAAAGTATATATCAATAACACTAACCTCCGCATTACAAGCACGACATTATCACAATGATATCTTGACATAAAACACATCATATGTATGACCATAACCACATCTCTAGTCTTAATAGTTGTTCATAATAGGTTACAACATCACCAATTAACCTCATGTCAACAAAAATTCCATTTCAAACCTCCAGTTTACTAACAACAAAGCATGAAGATCTCATAATTACTTACCCGAATTAACGAGTAACAATTTACATCCTCCGGGCACTCACCTCGTAGTCTAAAACTCAATAATTACAATACAAATTTGGCAAATTATGCACAAAGATATTCATACAAGAATTTTCTTCAAATAATTCTAATAGGCACGCTACCCTATAAGTACTATAGTACAAATTTTAATTTCACAAATGGAGCATTTAAACACATAATATTTTTTCACCGCAAGGACCTCATCCTTATATAACGTCTACAACAGCTTGTATCCCGGTTTAAATATTTCACATTATATAAAACACAAGGATCTCATCCTCAACTCTGTACCACAAGTAATATGCATATCATGCCAAATTGGAACATTCCATTTTTTTCTTTTGAATAATTTTCTGTTTAACAAAATCACAACACATAATGATAGATATAGCTATCTCCATCGAATCTCCCAAAATGAGTATTCACATAAGTAGATTTCAGAATTACGAAGTTCACTCATAAGTGGAGCACAATAGGAGGACTTGCCTCGATACTCAGAACCGAATCAAGTTAAGAAAATTATTTCTTTATAATAATTCGAGACCGTACTTGTAACAACACCATCTGGTGTTGCCACCTCAGCCATACCATAGAAAATATATCAACAGGTTGGGTCTCCACCTCTAGGAGTCTCACCTCCACCTCTAACATTATGACCCCTACCTCTGGCTGGTCATATAAGTGGAGTAATAACTGCAAGGGGGCACGTAGCCTGAGTGCTTTTAATAAATATGTTTCTCCCAAGTCTAGGACAATTTTCCCATGATGTGCCTAGTACTATCACATTCATAACAATCCCTTTAAGGGTTCGGCTAACTTATTGAACCTGATGACATATTCAGACACTGTCATGGTGACTGACACAACCATTCAGATCACATATACCACATATTACAGAGAGTTCGGGAGACAAACTCCTTCAAAAACATTTCATAGAACAGAGCTGAGTAGGTGGTGTTGCATTGGCTAGTCTGCCCTCTTCATAGGCTTGCCACAAACACCGACGACCAATTTCCTCTTTTGCTATGCTGGCTTAACACTGCTGAGCTACCCCATTTATTCATATACTCTTCATTATTCTTTGGGGGTAACTCTTACCCCTATTTATGCACAACGATCACAAAGGTAAAACTCTATACAGATAAATCTTGGCACAAACCACATAGTCCAGAAGAAGCAAATCTACATAAGTCTCAAGACCCCCAATTACAACTATACAAGAACGATGGACTCGATCTACCACAATAGAATCACCCACCGATGTAGACACATAAACATGATCACTCAAAGAATCACTAGGCATGACCAAATACGGTGCAAAATAAGATGACACATAGGAGTACGTAGACCTTGGATCAAATAAAACTGAAGCACCTCTGCCACAAACTATAATAGTACCTGTGATAATTGCATCGGAAGCTTCAGCCTCGGGCCTGGCTGGTTAGAACATAACATCGGGGCTGGGCCCCACCACCCTGAACTATATCTCTGGGATGGCCAACTACTGGCTGGCCTCTACCTCTAGCGGCCTGGGCTCCACCTCTAATACCTCTACCCCCACCTTTAGCTGGCTGGGCGGGCTGTGGAACACTCGGTGCCTGAATCATGGCACGAGAACCCTAATGCTGAGAGCTACTCGGTGCTCGAGGGCAATACCTAGCAATGTGCCCTTTATCTCCACAAGTAAAACAAGCCCTCGGCTACTAGGGCTGACGACCCTGGAAACTCTGAAGCGGCGATGCACTGATAGAAGCTGGTGGTGCACTGTAGGGCTGCTGATTAGAATACTGTATATGGGAAGCATGACCACCTGACGCGCCGTGAGAAACCTGAAGTGCTGACTGAAAAGGTCTAGGAGGATGGCATCTATTATATGAATCTCTACCTCCAAACGAGGTACCACTGAATCGGCCTGAATGACGAGGCCTCTTATACCCCTGACCACCTCCCTGCGATAGAACAATCTCAACTCTCCTGGGCATATTGGCCGCCTCCTGGAAAGAAATCTCACTCCCAGTCTCCTTGGCCATCTGAAGTCGAATCGGTTGAATAAGTCCCTCAATAAACCTCCTCACCCTCTCTCTCTCTCGGTGGGAAGTATGATAAGAGCATGATGGGCCAAGTTGATGAATCTGGTCTCATACTGAGTAACAGTCATAGAATCTGGTCTCATACTGAGTAACAGCCATGTGAGCGAGAGAGAAGCTATATAGAATATGCTATTGATTGCTACCGATGGAGGTTTGGTTGGAGAGTATGAGTGTGGTGATGTGACCACTAGGTCTCAGGGGGAAGGAGAAAGACATGGAGTTGAAGGTGGGGAACTGGTGCCTTTTGAAAACATGGTGCCAGTCAGTACTACTGGGGAAACAATAGAGGGACCTGCTCCCTCTGCCTAAGAAGATCACTATGCTCCTACTTGGGATGAAACCCCATGCTCCTCAAAAGAGCCCCGGGTTAATACTGGCCCTGATGCTTCTCCTCTTTGATGCAGTGCCATTTGACTTTATTATTCCTGAAATGAGACCCTTGTTTGAAAAGGTAAAGGAAAACAGTGAGGAAGACTATGATAATGTGACAGTGGCAAGTTTCATTGCTGCTAGAAGTGGTATGGAAGTTTTCAAAGAGACCATTCTTAAAAGACCCACTATCATGCAACAAAAGAAAGAAGCTTTTGAGAGTGCTCTAAAGAGAAACAAAGAGGGAAAGAAAAGAAGGATGTTGATTAAAGGGGAAAAGCTGGTGAATGAGGAGGATGTGCCTCCAGCAAATATTTTGAATGTTGACAATGAAGGGGTGAATGAGGAACCTGCTTCCTTGATTCGTAAATCCTCTGAGAAATCTATGGCTACAAATCCCAGGAGAGGATCGTCTGTGAAAACCGTGGAGTTTGATGAAGACAAGAGTGTTGAAGGAGAGTAGTCTGGTGAGAAGTCTGAAAAGAAGGAGAAAATGTGAAGAAGTATGTGAAGAGGAAGGCAAGTGACAAAGAGGAACCTAGTTCCTCCAAGAAAGCCAAAGTGGATGTGTCTGAACTTGAGAGAAGAAAAAACCTTAAGAAGCAAAGGGTGCTACAGGGCAGAGCATTTGACGCTGAGAATCTTGAAATGTCAGACATGAGACAACTGTTTGCAATCTGCGAGTTTCAAAAGTGGACTCATTTGTTTACCATTTAGAGTCCCAAGGTTTATGAAGAAAAGGTTCGAAATTTCTCCGCAGATTTGTTTACTGTGGATAACAACAACATCTATTTGAAAGTTAATGCCGTAGACTTTGTGATAGACGAGGTTGTTCTAGGATGTATCTTGGGTGTGCCCACTGAAGGGCTCTCATATGTTGAAGGGACATGTTCCCTTGATTTTAGAAAGGTCATTCTAAAAACTCAAGCCGTTCAACAAGGGGAACGGGTTCACAAGAAGGCCTTTCTTCATAAGTATCAACTTATGTTTGAAATGGTGAACAAGGTCCTACTTCCACGCGTAGAAAGACATTCCATTGCTTCAAAAGAAGACCCGTTCCTTATGGATGCTCTGGATGCATACAACACCATCAATCTACCTGGTATCATGATCGAACATATGAAAAGGTGGCAAGTTTCAAGGACGACAACCATAGTTTTCCTTATGGGTTCTTGCTCACTCACGTGTTCGAATTCTTTAAAGTCTTTTTGGGAAGAGCATCAATTGGAACTCAAAAGCAAACTTTCTCGAAGTGAACCTTGGAGGAGTGTGAGTGTATTGACAAGAAAGAGGGTGTTGGCAGCAGTTCTACCATTTCTCAGTTAGTTGATGCTCAGAATGCTGCTAACGAGGAAAAAAGGAGGCTCAAGGCCAGGAATGCCATTCTTGAGGGGCAGCTTAGTCAAGCCAATGAGGAACCTGGTTCCAGCAATGCCCAAGGGGCATAGGTTGCCTGCTTGACTACTGAAAATGCAGACCTGAGGAAACATGTCGAGGACTTAAGAGAGCAGATGATATATAAGCAACGGTCTGCAAAGGCTCGAGTGGACATTCTTTTCAAAACCCTTGCCTCCTCATCTTTTCCTCCCTCATCGAGTTCCGCTTAAACAGTTCCCTTCTTAGTGTCTAGTTTGAATGATTTGTGTCTTAACCTAGTGTCCTTTTTTGGCTTGTTGTTGTTATGACTGGTACTTTAAGTTGTTTTTATATTGATTTTTTGTAACAATGGTGCTACTACCTATGTTTTCTTCTCTTATAAATTAATGAGCATCTCATCTTTTGCTATGTATGTTATATTCTTGCACTCTATTTTTAGCCATGTTGTATGCACACATGCGACATGAGTTAACCTTGCTGGACTTCTTTTTGCATTTCTTGCGTATAATCTATTTATGATTCCAAAAGGTGAAGAAAATTGAGAGGGGAAATAAAGTCATTCTGCAAGAAATATTGTATAGAGATTTGGTTCTCAGGAAACTTCAATTATAAGTTTGTCATAATCAAAAAGATGGAAATTGTTAAGTTATGTGCCTTTTTGTATTTTGATAATCTAACAAACTTCATATGTGAACCAGATTGGGAACATATTACACATCTTCAAAGTGCTCAAGAACATCAAGTCTCGTATCTGGCACAAGTTCCAACATGTTCAGTCAAAGAAACAGCAAAGGGAACATATGGCTATCAGTTCCTTCGGTGGCAGTAAAAGTCAACTCTCTACAGTTGTTAAAGTCGCTGCACCGTTTCTTTACACATGCAATAGTGCACCAGTCACTTTTTGGAGCATGCTTTGTAACGGATAATTACATACATCATTCCAATGACCTCACTTATATATTACCAACATAAGGCAAGGGAAAATACACACTTGCAAACCCTAAAATTATTAAGTCTCTCTCTCAAGTGTGCTGCCGCCTTTCAACCAAGGCCTGAAGAACAAAGTAGCAACAGAACGAAGGACCAGATCCCAACACTGAGTTTATTATATGTCCTTAGTGTTGTTGTATCTGTCTTAGAGTTATGAACTTGTAATTGCTACTCAACTTAGTTAGAAGCATTTTGTAGGACATTATTTGTAAAGTCATAAACCTTGTGTTTGTGTTTGGCTAGACATAGTCAAAGTGTGGGCTTGTAGTAGAGTTATTACAAGTAGGTGAGGGATTAAGAGGTTAATTCCTAGATTAAAATAGGTTGTAATCTAAAGTTTTCTCTATTAGTAAAATTGAAATTCTACAAGTGTAGGTCGTAGTTTTTAACCCCTTAAGCAGAGAGTTTTCCACGTAAAACACTGTAGTGTCATTTACTTACTGATATGTGTGTGCATTCTGTGGGAACTGATAGTGAACCAGGTGTAAGCACGTGATTTTTGCCCTATATGAGAATTACTCCCAAAAAATTCAAAAAATAAAATAATTTTTCTTGGTGTGCAATTTTTGTGATATTTTGTGTAACTATTTGTATGTTTGTCTATGCATGTTTATTTGTTAAATTAATAAAAAAAATACAAAAATAGGCATCTTTTGCATTTTTAGCATTTAATGTCCAAATGAACAATTTTATGCTTAATTATTACTTAATTGTGCGTTAATTGTTATTGGAAGTTAATTTGCGCTTTTATAACTTAATTTAGTTCTTAATAATAATTTAAGTACTTTTATAATTTAGTTTTAGAAAAATAAAAGAAGAAAAGAGAACAAAAATACAAAGAAAAATCGGATTGGGCCACTTCTTCAATTTCAAACCACAGGCCCAAATAATTGCCCAACTTTCCCCATGACCCGGTCCGTTTCAAACCGGGTCGATCCGGTCCGCTCCATTAACCCAACACCCCTTCTTCATTTTTGTCCAACACAAAACAAAACCAAAAAAATAAAAAATAAAAGGTGAATTATCACTATTAATAGTTTTATTTTTTGTTTTTTTTATACATAAAAAAAATCCGAAAATATTTTTTTATTTTTTTATTTTTATTTTTTAAAAAAATATATATAATAATTTCGGGAATGATTTAAAAAAAAAGAAAGTAAAAGAATGTAGAAAATTAAAAAAAAATAAAAGTTTTAAAAAATTTAAAAGTAAAAGAAGGTTGGAATTAAAAAATAAATATAAAGGTATCTGAAAATTTAAAAAATTTAAAGTAATTGAAAGTAGCATTTTTAAAAGAAAAAGAAAAGATAGTGGTTTGTTTTTTAAAGAAAAGTTAAATAAAGTGAGATTCTCTTTTAAAAAAATAAAAAGTGGGATTTTAAATAAGATAAAGTAATTAAAGTTGGAATTTTAAAAATAAAAGTAAATAAAGGTGGGATTTCTTTTTCTAAAAAAATAAATGCAATTTGTAAGTGGGATTTCTTTTAATTAAAAAAATAATAAAATAATAAAAAACAAGGGGGCGGAGTGAGAAGTATACACCCGATATACATTCTGGATACACTGAATATACAGGGGCAGAATTCATTTTGGAGAGTTTTGAAGTTGAAAAAGAATAGTTACTGCTTCATTGCCTCGCTTAAGATCTGAAATAGTCAGAACCTTCCTGCCTTTTACTTCTTCTCTATACTTGGAGTCGTTTATAGTCTCCTGGGTTTTCTGCTATTCCTACTGTACTGGTTTGCGGTGTTGCTGAATCTGCTGTTGCTGTGTTATTACTGCTGCTGACTTCTCCTTCTTTTGTTCTTGTACTGCTGTTTCCAGGTACACATTTGTACAATCTCGGCTTGAAGCAAAAATGAAATATTAATCAGGCTTTGTTCCTGTTGAATTCCTCCTGTTTAGATTTGTGGTTGAATATAATTTTCTTTTCTTTGTATAAAAATGTAGTTGATTGATTAAATTAGTAACGATGTCACATATGTATAACTTCTTCATCTAATAATGTTAGTTTAAATTAATCAAAGAATAGTTAATCTGTTTTGATATTATGGTGTGTCAATCTCACGTTTTAGTATTATTGAATAATAGAATATAGAATGAAAGCAGTTTTTCTTTGTACAAACTCGGTCGCAATTTTCCATTCGCATTAGCCGTAAACTAATAATTAATAAGTTACGTTTTTAGCATGTAATTAATTAAGAGATTTTCTTTTATTTTAGAGACGAACTTAATAGGAAAATATAGTCACTGTAGGTTTATCCTTTTAAATAAAAATGAGACGAGCCTCGACAAACAAAAATGCACAAGCTGCGGGGCCCTCTAAATGTATATATTAAAATACTTAGAATTCGGGACAGGCCGTTTAGCGAATTTTACGGCCTTCCCAAAATAACAATACGCTAGTTGCTTTAGGCGCACCTTTAATAATTTAACCTTCTTAAACACGGGTGCACATTGATGTGACCCAAATCCAAATCTCAATAGAGTCAAAATGTGTCGACGACCACGGGTACATTGATTGTAACGTGGTTCGGGATATATTTTCACAACGTTGCAATTCCTTGTAGAAAATAATAATAACAATTATGAAAGCGGTAAAAAGTTAAAATTTGCACATAAGTTCATATTTGTATAAAATCAGATAATCAAGCCGAATATAACAGTTGAGCGACCGTGCTAGAACCACGGAATTCGGGAATGCCTAACACCTTCTCCCGGGTTAACAGAATTCCTTATCCGGATTTCTGGTACGCAGACTGTAATATGGAGTCATTCTTTTCCTCGATTCGGGATTAAAATTGGTGACTTGGGACACCCTAAAACTCCCAAGTGGCGACTCTGAAATAAACAAACCAATCCCGTTTCGATTGTCCTTTAATTGGAAAAAATTCCCTTGTACCCTCTCGGGTACGGAAAAAGGAGGTGCGACAGCTCTGGCGACTCCGCTGGGGATTAGACCCAGAACCACTGGTTCAGGGTTAGAAATTCGAGCTCATATAAATTGTTATATTTGGTTTTATCTGATTTTTACATGTTTGAGCGTAATGTGCTAAATGCTGCTTTTACCGCTTTGATATTACGTGAACTGTATATAAACTGTGCCGAAACCCCTATCCTTTCTGAGTCTTCTAAATCATGAAGAAGGGTGTACTTCGTACGACTTCTTTTCTGTATAGTGTCAAATCCCAATTTAGAACGAGGTTCGGACAAGTTGCTAAGCCGGTGAAGCTTCTGTATTCCCGGTACGCTACCCCCCTCGGCTCGAGCTGTCCGCTCGGGTAAGCCAGGTCTAGAACAAACACCCAGGTTCTGAACCTAGTATAACAAAGCCACATGCCGGATCCCTAGTAGGAACGTTTGTTTGCATCACGTGCATTTGACTTCGGAGGCTCAACACAGGGGTTGGGTCTGTCTAGGACAGGTGTACCAAAAATGAAAATGACCATCCTGATGCATCTTACTTGTTACTACTTGCGCATTAATTTGATTCGGACTTGTGTGTTGACTGACTTGTGAATATCAGGAATAATATTTCGAAATTGAAAAAAAAATATAGCGGTTAGAGAATTGATTGTTTATTTTTGAAAAAAACCAAATGCTCAAATACTGTCAAAACTCTGCCGAAATTTTGAGAAAAATGAAAAAAAAATATCTTATTAGTTTGTTTTATTAAAAGCAAAGGAAAAATAGAAAAAAATCGTTGTTCTGTCTTGTTGTTCAAAAATAAAATATAGAAAAATAGTTTGTCTTGCCATGAAAATGAAAATGAAAAAGAGTCTTATTTTAAAAAATATTTTTTATTTTTATTTATTTGTTTGTGAAAATGTCAAAAAAAATAAAAATAAAATAAAAGAGTCGGGCGTTGAAAGCAGTTTCATTATTTGTTGGAAAGCAGTTTCATTATTTGTTGCATATATATATATCTTTACTTGTTGCAAAAAATATTTGTCTTGCCAAAAAGGCTAGAAAAGTTTCTTTATGCCCCCAATTTTCAAAACAAAAAAAAAATCCAAAAATATTATCCATTATTGACTTCTTTAGAAAGTCTTTTTAATTATTAAAAAAAACAATAAAAAGTATATATAATAAAAAATCCGAAAATATTTTCCTTTTTCTTTTCCATTGAAAAGAAAATTCAAAATTCAAAAAATATTTTCGTAAGCATATCTTTCATTAAAAGTAAAATTCCAAAAATATTTTCTTTCTTCTTTGTAAGTCTTTCCTTCAAAAAATAAAATTAAAAAAAAAGGGGTTAGTTTATTTACTTTATTCGGGATTGCCCGAACTACGCGGGTTTGATTCTCACCGGATGTGAGATACGTAGGCAACCCTCATCGGGTCCAACCCCCCTTTTTTTCCTATAAAAGCCAAAAACAAATAAATAATAATAATAATAAAAAACATGTCAAACTTTCAATTCGGTCATAAAGAGTTCGGGTGATGCTGTTTTATCAAGACATAGCCGAATGTTCCCGAAGGGGACGCCGGAAGGCTGACTTTGCATAAACATCCACTTTTGGGTCATATTTAAGATTTGGTCCAGTTGACCCACACAGCCTTAAAAATCTTCGCCCCCGAGACGTTGAAAGGCCGTGTTTGCAATATTGAGTTTTCTAATTTGAAAAACGATAAAAAGAGTCATGAATAAGTCAGGTGATGTTTTGTCATAAATAGTCGAATGTTCCCGAAAGGGACGCCGGAAGGCTGACTTTGCATAAACAGCCACCTTTGGGTCATTTTAGGATTTTGATCTAGTTGACCCACTCAGCCTTAAAAATCTTCGTCCCCGAGGCGCTGAAGGGCCGTGTTTGCAATACCAGGTTTTTATTATAATTTGAAAAGAAAAAAAACAAAGAGTCGGCGGTCAGGTGAATACCGTTTGAATTTTGTCATAATAAGCCGAGCCAGCTTCGGCCGTGTCTTAAAACCGTTCTTGCCGAAATAGCCTTAGAGTATCTGTCAGTTGTCGAAAGGTTATTTTCGTAAAAGAACGGACAAGTTTGTAAAGCGTCATAAAATAATCCTCCTCGGCCTCAAAATTCATGTGAAAGTTGGAAAGGGCCACGTTTGCAAAAACAACCATTTGGTTAAAATTAACAAATGGAGGAAGGAAGTTGGCCATTTATTTTTGAAGTTTGCAAATCTTTTGATTAGAATACGTGGGTCGTTTGATTTTCGAGTTTGTAGGTCGTCTTCAAACCTTTGAAACCCAGTTTGTTTTAATATGAAAATTGAAAAAATATTTAGTATTGTTTACCTTTTATTGGTCCGAACTACGCAAGGTCTGATTCATGCGGGGTCATGATACGTAGGCAATCTCCATAAGATTCGACCACAACAAAAAAAAGAGAATGGAAAAAAAATCGAAAAGAAGGAAAATGAAAAAAAAAAAGGAGAAAAGTAAAGAAAAAATGGAGAAAAAAAAAAGAAAAAAAAACATCAAAAAAAAAGAGAAAAAGAAAAAAGATGTTGTCAATAATGGGGACCGACTGAGTCCATTCTAACCTGTTTGTTTTGCAAAAAAAAATGTTAAGGTGGTTGGTTTGTGGTATGCCGGACAATGACACCCAAAATCCTTTACCTGCACATCATGGTGCGCACTTTGCTGGGATCAGGCCTGATAGCAGAAGCACTCAAATCCTATTGGGAACTTGCTGACGGAGGATGATGATATTAAAGCTGGTAATGGTCTTGGCAGTACTGATGCGAAGCTCAAGTGGCTAAGATGCCAGTTTTGATAAAGTGGGAGGATGCTCCGTTCCTTGGTTAACAAGAGAGAAGCTTGTGGTGGCTTATTTTGTTGTCATTTCTATTGTTCGGATCATTAGGATTGTAATTCGAATTTTGTCCTATGTCAAACCTTCTTATCTTTCCATTTTTTTTGTCATAGCGGTTTGTTTAAGTTTTGTCCAGGTTGTTTAGGATTTTATTCCGGTTTGTTTTTGTATTTTCAAACCATTTCACCGGTAATCTAATGCGAATTCCGGTCTTCTATTATTTCCAATTTTCTTTTGTTTAGTCCTTTTATCATTTTTTATTCAACACCGATTCTAGTGACATGACATGCGCACACAGTTTGGGCCTAATCTTAAAAGTTAATCATAAATCCCTAGAGAGGTGATCAGAACATTTAAAGAAAATAAGGACGGTTTGAGATCGTACAGAGCTCGAGTCATGTGGAACTAGGGCAAGTAAAATACAAAGAAAAACCGTTAAAAGCAAGATTCGCCAAATTGGCATGAGGGCCGTTCAAGATGACGAGAGTGTCGCCCAACGTTGCTTTAGAAATGGCAAAGGAAAAATAAGATGTTTAACATAATTGTCAAGTCCAGCACCATCGGAAGAGACTATAAATCTGTGTTCAATTGTGTTGTTTGCACTTGGCATGTTTTGAAGACGGGAATGACGAAGGCATTTTGTTCTGCTACCTAAACACTTTATCCTTCGTTAACCCCTTTTGAGCCTTATTATTTTTTCTTTCGTACCCCTCTTTTGGAATCATTAGAAACGACTAGAAAACACAAACATGACAGGTAAACAAAAAGAAAAAAAAAGAAAGAAAAGAAAGAAAAGAAAAAAAAAAAGAAAACAACAAAACGGAAAAAAAAGAAGAATAAAAGAAAAAAAACGAACGACAAAAAGAAAGGAGAAATGAGAAAAGAAAAGAAAAATGATAACGAAAAAAAAGAGAAAGTCAAATGAAAAAGAGGAATTGGGAACTACGTTTGACCTGATTCCTCAAAGAGGATACGTAGGCGCTTCATGGCTCGGTCATAGTTTTGAAAAATGAAAAAAAAATGAAAAAAAAAATCAATTAAGATATCCCCAAGCAAGAAACTGGGGCAGAGGTTGCGGTTGTTGTAAATAAATCTAGTTCCGAAGGTTGTAATTTTTAACCCAGAATTTATTTTGAATTTTTGAGCCTTTTATACCCTTTCTTTCTAACCCTATCCAAAACCCACATTACGGTCCAAAGAAAGACATTCTGATCAGTCTTCAAAAGATGCCAAGTCAGACAAATGAAGAGTCTTACCGGCGAACCTAACATTCTGTTCCGCAGCAGAAAGAACTGTAATCTCCAACCGAAAGAGTCATACCGGCAACACTCCAAATCCCTAGCTGGAAAGTGATACAAATGAGAGAGTCTTATCGGTGAAAACCTTCACAGGCACCATAAGGCGACGAAAGATGAGAGAGAAACTAAAATGAGAGAGACTTGATAGTGAAAACCTTCGGGCACTACAAGTCGAATAAGATTGAGAATCAGATGGGGAATTGCCAATTAAAGGTCTTGAAAGACGATTGACGGCAGATGATAGGCCACATGTGCATGTCATGACCATTAGAGTCGGTGTCTGCGTTTGATAGGTTTTTATTTATAGTTTCTTTTGTTAAAGAGTCATCGTTTTCATTTGTCTTTTTATCCCGTTCCCTTTTATCGTTTTCCTTTCATAGAAAAATTCCCCAATAGAGTCTGTTTGGTCAGAACAAGTGAGAATTGACTTCAAAATATGCCATCAGCTTTCCAACTATACAAAATGAGATCTGGCTAGTACATCCAAATGGTATAGTCAGCAAGGAACAAGCGCGAGGCCAGTGTCAAGAGAGATATCCCCAGCAAAAGGGAATTGACAAAGGATTGACGAGTGTCAAGAGGGATATCCTTGCCAAAACCAAGGTTATAAACCTCAAGGCCAAGGCCCGTAAACAAAGCAAGGAAAGCAGTGAGCATGATTTGGGAAATTCATCCTAGACTAAAAGGTCGGGGAAATGCTAGTTCCCGAGCTATGCCACAAAAGAAGAGGGATATCCCCAGCAGAAAGGGATTATCCCCAGCAAATGGCATCGTCCCCAACGAGTTGTGGAGCGCAGAGCAAGGAAGGAGAAAGGGAAAACCATCCCAGTGGGAGTATCACAACCAACCACCGCGTTTTGTTTGATTTGAAACAGGTAAAGGAAATGGCATTGATGCCGAAAATGCATGCCACAAGAGATATTATCAAACTGGGGCAGAAAATTTTCTTTTCATTTAGAAAATTTTCTGAAAGTCAGATACCCATTCGGGGAAGAATAAAGATAACGTCAGTCTCAAGGGAAATGGTCTTAGAACCAGTGTTGCCCCCAACATAATAAGTTTCAATGGAGGAAGTTGTTCTCCAGCAAAGGGATAAAACTTGAACTCAGAAAAGCAAGGGGCCAGCAGCCTTCCGAAGAGTGAAGCACTAGTTCTGAAGGAATCAAAATCCCCCAGCAGTATTATCCACGACAGCGTTATCCCCAGCTGATAACATTTTACCCCCAACAGGTAAGTGAATAATTCCCAAACAGTGTTATCCCTAGCAGGTTTGAGGAGTCCAACCCAAGTTTGGTGAAAATCGGTATCCTCAGCGGTTAGTCTTCAAAGGAAGAAGCTAATAATAATAATAATAATAATAAAAAAAAAGAATAATAATAAAAAAATAAAATAAAATGGGGAAGGTAGAAAGGGAAAATTCATCCCAATCCCCAGCAAGTATTCGAGGTAAGACATTTTCAAGTCTTAAGGATATTTTGGGTTCATCCGCCCTCGAATAGGATATTTTGGGTTCATCCGCCCTCGAATAGGATATTTTGGGTTCATCCGCCCTCGAATAGGATATCTTGGGTTCATCCGCCCTCGAATAGGATATCTTGGGTTCATCCGCCCTCGAATAGGATATCTTGGGTTCATCCGCCCTCGAATAGGATATCTTGGGTTCATCCGCCCTCGAATAGGATATCTTGGGTTCATCCGCCCTCGAATAGGATATCTTGGGTTCATCCGCCCTCGAATAGGATATCTTGGGTTCATCCGCCCTCGAATAGGATATCTTGGGTTCATCCGCCCTCGAATAGGATATCTTGGGTTCATCCGCACTCGAATAGGATATCTTGGGTTCATCCGCCCTCGAATAGGATATTTTGGGTTCATCCGCCCTCGAATAGGATATTTTGGGTTCATCCGCCCTCGAATAGGATATTTTGGGTTCATCCGCCCTCGAATAGGATATCTTGGGTTCATCCGCCCTCGAATAGGATATCTTGGGTTCATCCGCCCTCGAATAGGATATCTTGGGTTCATCCGCCCTCGAATAGGATATCTTGGGTTCATCCGCCCTCGAATAGGATCTCTTGGGTTCATCCGCCCTCGAATAGGATATTTTGGGTTCATCCGCCCTCGAATAGGATTTTATTTTCAAAGTTGTTGTTGAAGCCAGGCGCCCACCTGAATAACGAGAGGAATACTTTTCTTGTCTGTCCATTGCATATTTTAGGCGCCCACCTGTATAACAAGGGAATACATTCCACGCCTTTGCCAATAGGAGACGCACTTCCTAAGTCTAGTTCTGCCAATAGGAGACGCACTTCCTAAGTTAGTTTCACCCATAGGAGACGCATTTCCTCCTAAGTTTACTTTTACCCATAGGAGACGCATTTCCTCCTAAGTTTAGTTTTACCCATAGGAGACGCATTTCCTCCCAAGTTTAGTTTACCCATAGGAGACGCATTTCCTCCTAAGTTTACTTTTACCCATAGGAGACGCATTTCCTCCTAAGTTTACTTTTACCCATAGGAGACGCATTTCCTCCTAAGTTTACTTTTACCCATAGGAGACGCATTTCCTCCTAAGTTTAATTTACCCATAGGAGACGCATTTCCTCCTAAGTTTACTTTTACCCATAGGAGACGCATTTCCTCCTAAGTTAGCATTGAAGTTGGGAGCCCGTCCATATAACAGAGGCATACATTTCTGTCCTTTTACTTTTAGTTCTAGGTCGCCCACCAGTAAAATGCGGGAATACATTTCTGTTCTAGGTCGCCCACCAGTAAAATGCGGGAATACTTTCTGTTCTAGGTCGCCCACCAGTAAAATGCGGGAATACATTCTGTTCTAGGTCGCCCACCAGTAAAATGCGGGAATACATTCATGTTCTAGGTCGCCCACCAGTAAAATGCGGGAATACTTTCTGTTCTAGGTCGCCCACCAGTAAAATGCGGGAATACTTTCAGTTCTAGGTCGCCCACCAGTAAAATGCGGGAATACATTTCAGTTCTAGGTCGCCCACCAGTAAAATGCGGGAATACATTATGTTCTAGGTCGCCCATCAGTAAAATGCGGGAATACTTTCTGTTCTAGGTTGCCCACCAGTAAAATGCGGGAATACATTTCATGTTCTAGGTCGCCCACCAGTAAAATGCGGGAATACATTTCAGTTCTAGGTCGCCCACCAGTAAAATGCGGGAATACTTTATTTTCTAGGTCGCCCACCAGTAAAATGCGGGAATACTTTATGTTCTAGGTCGCCCACCAATAAAATGCGGGAATACATTTCATGTTCTAGGTCGCCCACCAGTAAAATGCGGGAATACATTTCAGTTCTAGGTCGCCCACCAGTAAAATGCGGGAATACATTCTGTTCTAGGTCGCCCACCAGTAAAATGCGGGAATACATTCATGTTCTAGGTCGCCCACCAGTAAAATGCGGGAATACTTTCTGTTCTAGGTCGCCCACCAGTAAAATGCGGGAATACTTTCAGTTCTAGGTCGCCCACCAGTAAAATGCGGGAATACATTTCAGTTCTAGGTCGCCCACCAGTAAAATGCGGGAATACTTTATGTTCTAGGTCGCCCACCAGTAAAATGCGGGAATACTTTCTGTTCTAGGTCGCCCACCAGTAAAATGCGGGAATACATTTCATGTTCTAGGTCGCCCACCAGTAAAATGCGGGAATACATTTCAGTTCTAGGTCGCCCACCAGTAAAATGCGGGAATACTTTATGTTCTAGGTCGCCCACCAGTAAAATGCGAGAATACTTTCTGTTCTAGGTCGCCCACCAGTAAAATGCGGGAATACTTTCTGTTCTAGGTCGCCCACCAGTAAAATGCGGGAATACATTTCAGTTCTAGGTCGCCCACCAGTAAAATGCGGGAATACATTCATGTTCTAGGTCGCCCACCAGTAAAATGCGGGAATACTTTCAGCTCTAGGTCGCCCACCAGTATAATGCGGGCATACATTTCATAATTTTGCATTGAAGCAACTTTTTAGTCTTGTATTACAGAGTTTGGAATCAGTAACCCCACCAGAAGGCGGAAGGTTACAACAGGAATCCCCAGCAGTAAACAATAAAATCCCCAGCACCGGGAAGCAGAAGGTTGCAACAAGAGGTCCCAGCACAAATTTAGGCGCATGAGTCAAAAGGAAGAAATGATGAGTCTTGAAAGAAGCAGCTGGTGAACATTAAATCATGCCCAGCATAACAAGTCTGATGAAGAGAGCCGTACCCACCAGAGGAACCGCCGAAAAGCTTGATGAAGAAAGCCATGTCCCTAGCGGACCAAGCAAAATGATGAAAACTGGTATTCAGAGAAGCAAATGGCTAGTAGGAAGAAAAGCATCTGAAGAAAAGCACCGGAGGAAACACAAGCCGACAAGAAAGCAAGGCAACAAGAACAAATTTTAGTCTAGCCTAGCTTCTTGTTTTCTTTTAAACACGGTGTAACAAGGAGATCGGTAAGCAGTGATAACAGCATGCAACAACAGTAACATTGCAGTCTCACGGTAGTCCCAGCTACCAAAACTTCCCGAACTACATTAACCTGATTCCTGTTTAGCCCAGGATATGTAGGAAACCTTTGAAGCAAAGGTTCGGTTAAATCTTTTTCAAAAAATGCTTCACACGGAGTACTCGGATGGGCAAAAATCGCTCACTTTATCTTTGCACGAAAACCCTTCGTGTCTTCGGGCAAAGAGGGGCAGCTGTAAGCACGTGATTTTTGCCCTATATGAGAATTACTCCCAAAAAATTCAAAAAATAAAATAATTTTTCTTGGTGTGCAATTTTTGTGATATTTTGTGTAACTATTTGTATGTTTGTCTATGCATGTTTATTTGTTAAATTAATAAAAAAATACAAAAATAGGCATCTTTTGCATTTTTAGCATTTAATGTCCAAATGAACAATTTTATGCTTAATTATTACTTAATTGTGCGTTAATTGTTATTGGAAGTTAATTTGCGCTTTTATAACTTAATTTAGTTCTTAATAATAATTTAAGTACTTTTATAATTTAGTTTTAGAAAAATAAAAGAAGAAAAGAGAACAAAAATACAAAGAAAAATCGGATTGGGCCACTTCTTCAATTTCAAACCACAGGCCCAAATAATTGCCCAACTTTCCCCATGACCCGGTCCGTTTCAAACCGGGTCGACCCGGTCCGCTCCATTAACCCAACACCCCTTCTTCATTTTTGTCCAACACAAAACAAAACCAAAAAAATAAAAAATAAAAGGTGAATTATCACTATTAATAGTTTTATTTTTTGTTTTTTTTATATACAAAAAAAATCCGAAAATATTTTATTTTATTTTTATTTATTTTAAAAAAATAAAAAATAAAAAAATAAAAAAAAGTAAAAGAATGTAGAAAATTTAAAAAAAGTAAAAAGTTTTAAAAAATTTAAAAGTAAAATAAGGTTGGAATTAAAAAATAAATATAAAGGTATCTGAAAATTTAAAAAATTTAAAGTAATTGAAAGTAGCATTTTTAAAAGAAAAAGAAAAGATAGTGGTTTGTTTTTTAAAGAAAAGTTAAATAAAGTGAGATTCTCTTTTAAAAAAATAAAAAGTGGGATTTTAAATAAGATAAAGTAATTAAAGTTGGAATTTTAAAAATAAAAGTAAATAAAGGTGGGATTTCTTTTTCTAAAAAAATAAAAGCAATTTGTAAGTGGGATTTCTTTTAATTAAAAAAATAATAAAATAATAAAAAACAAATCTGAAAATTTCGAAAATTTTGCTATAAATAGAAGAGAAAATTTAGGAAGAAGGGTGGAAAAAAAGAGAGGAAAAACTAGATAGAGAGAAGAAAAAAAGAGGGGGCGGAGTGAGAAGTATACACCCGATATACATTCTGGATACACTGAATATACAGGGGCAGAATTCATTTTGGAGAGTTTTGAAGTTGAAAAAGAATAGTTACTGCTTCATTGCCTCGCTTAAGATCTGAAATAGTCAGAACCTTCCTACCTTTTACTTCTTCACTATACTTGGAGTCGTTTATAGTCTCCTGGGTTTTCTGCTATTCCTACTGTACTGGTTTGCGGTGTTGCTGAATCTGCTGTTGCTGTGTTATTACTGCTGCTGACTTCTCCTTCTTTTGTTCTTGTACTGCTGTTTCCAGGTACACATTTGTACAATCTCGGCTTGAAGCAAAAATGAAATATTAATCAGGCTTTGTTCCTGTTGAATTCCTCCTGTTTAGATTTGTGGTTGAATATAATTTTCTTTTCTTTGTATAAAAATGTAGTTGATTGATTAAATTAGTAACGATGTCACATATGTATAACTTCTTCATCTAATAATGTTAGTTTAAATTAATCAAAGAATAGTTAATCTGTTTTGATATTATGGTGTGTCAATCTCACGTTTTAGTATTATTGAATAATAGAATATAGAATGAAAGCAGTTTTTCTTTGTACAAACTCGGTCGCAATTTTCCATTCGCATTAGCCGTAAACTAATAATTAATAAGTTACGTTTTTAGCATGTAATTAATTAAGAGATTTTCTTTTATTTTAGAGACGAACTTAATAGGAAAATATAGTCACTGTAGGTTTATCCTTTTAAATAAAAATGAGACGAGCCTCGACAAACAAAAATGCACAAGCTGCGGGGCCCTCTAAATGTATATATTAAAATACTTAGAATTCGGGACAGGCCGTTTAGCGAATTTTACGGCCTTCCCAAAATAACAATACGCTAGTTGCTTTAGGCGCACCTTTAATAATTTAACCTTCTTAAACACGGGTGCACATTGATGTGACCCAAATCCAAATCTCAATAGAGTCAAAATGTGTCGACGACCACGGGTACATTGATTGTAACGTGGTTCGGGATATATTTTCACAACGTTGCAATTCCTTGTAGAAAATAATAATAACAATTATGAAAGCGGTAAAAAGTTAAAATTTGCACATAAGTTCATATTTGTATAAAATCAGATAATCAAGCCGAATATAACAGTTGAGCGACCGTGCTAGAACCACGGAATTCGGGAATGCCTAACACCTTCTCCCGGGTTAACAGAATTCCTTATCCGGATTTCTGGTACGCAGACTGTAATATGGAGTCATTCTTTTCCTCGATTCGGGATTAAAATTGGTGACTTGGGACACCCTAAAACTCCTAAGTGGCGACTCTGAAATAAACAAACCAATCCCGTTTCGATTGTCCTTTAATTGGAAAAAATTCCCTTGTACCCTCTCGGGTACGGAAAAAGGAGGTGCGACAGCTCTGGCGACTCCCTGGGGATTAGACCCAGAACCACTGGTTCAGGGTTAGAAATTCGAGCTCATATAAATTGTTATATTTGGTTTTATCTGATTTTTACATGTTTGAGCGTGATGTGCTAAATGCTGCTTTTACCGCTTCGATATTACGTGAACTGTATATAAACTGTGTCGAAACCCCTATCCTTTCTGAGTTTTCTAAATCATGAAGAAGGACGTACTTCGTACGACTTCTTTTTTGTATAGTGTCAAATCCCAATTTAGAACAAGGTTCGGACAAGTTGCTAAGCCGGTGAAGCTTCTGTATTCCCGGTACGCTGCCCCCTCGGCTCGAGCTGTCCGCTCGGGTAAGCCAGGTCTAGAACAAACACCCAGGTTCTGAACCTAGTATAACAAAGCCACATGCCGGATCCCTAGTATGAACGTTTGTTTGCATCACGTGCATTTGACTTCGGAGGCTCAACACAGGGGTTGGGTCTGTCTAGGACAGGTGTACCAAAAATGAAAATGACCATCCCGATGCATCTTACTTGTTTCTACTTGCGCATTAATTTGATTCGGACTTGTGTGTTGACTGACTTGTGAATATCAGGAATAATATTTCGAAATTGAAAAAAAAATATAGCGGTTAGAGAATTGATTGTTTATTTTTGAAAAAAACCAAATGCTCAAATACTGTCAAAACTCTGCCGAAATTTTGAGAAAAATGAAAAAAAAATATCTTATTAGTTTGTTTTATTAAAAGCAAAGGAAAAATAGAAAACAAATCGTTGTTCTGTCTTGTTGTTCAAAAATAAAATATAGAAAAATAGTTTGTCTTGCCATGAAAATGAAAATGAAAAAGAGTCTTATTTTAAAAAATATTTTTTATTTTTATTTATTTGTTTATGAAAATGTCAAAAAAATAAAAATAAAATAAAAGAGTCGGGCGTTGAAAGCAGTTTCATTATTTGTTGCATATATATATATCTTTACTTGTTGCAAAAAATATTTGTCTTGCCAAAAAGGCTAGAAAAGTTTCTTTATGCCCCCAATTTTCAAAACAAAAAAAAATCCAAAAATATTTTCCATTATTGACTTCTTTAGAAAGTCTTTTTAATTATTAAAAAAAACAATAAAAAGTATATATAATAAAAAATCCGAAAATATTTTCCTTTTTCTTTTCCATTGAAAAGAAAATTCAAAATTCAAAAAATATTTTCGTAAGCATATCTTTCATTAAAAGTAAAATTCCAAAAATATTTTCTTTCTTCTTTATAAGTCTTTCCTTCAAAAAATAAAATTAAAAAAAAGGGGTTAGTTTATTTACTTTATTCGGGATTGCCCGAACTACGCGGGATTGATTCTCACCGGATGTGAGATACGTAGGCAACCCTCATCGGATCCAACCCCCCTTTTTTTCCTAAAAAAGCCAAAAATAAATAAATAATAATAATAAAAAAAACATGTCAAACTTTCAATTCGGTCATAAAGAGTTCGGGTGATGCTGTTTTATCAAGACATAGCCGAATGTTCCCGAAGAGGACGCCGGAAGGCTGACTTTGCATAAACATCCACTTTTGGGTCATATTTAAGATTTGGTCCAGTTGACCCACACAGCCTTAAAAATCTTCGCCCCCGAGACGTTGAAAGACCGTGTTTGCAATATTGAGTTTTCTAATTTGAAAAACGATAAAAAGAGTCATGAATAAGTCAGGTGATGTTTTGTCATAAATAGCCGAATGTTCCCGAAAGGGACGCCGGAAGGCTGACTTTGCATAAACAACCACCTTTGGGTCATTTTAGGATTTTGATCCAGTTGACTCACTCGGCCTTAAAAATCTTCGTCCCCGAGGCGCTGAAGGGCCGTGTTTGCAATACCAGGTTTTTATTATAATTTGAAAAGAAAAAAAAACAAAGAGTCGGCGGTCAGATGAATACCGTTTGAATTTTGTCATAATAAGCCGAGCCAGCTTCGGCCGCGTCTTAAAACCGTTCTTGCCGAAATAGCCTTAGAGTATCTGTCAGTTGTCGAAAGGTTATTTTCGTAAAAGAACGGACAAGTTTGTAAAGCGTCATAAAATAATCCTCCCCGGCCTCAAAATTCATGTGAAAGTTGGAAAGGGCCACGTTTGCAAAAACAACCATTTGGTTAAAATTAGCAAATGGAGGAAGGAAGTTGTCCATTTGTTTTTGAAGTTTGCAAATCTTTTGATTAGAATACGTGGGTCGTTTGATTTTCGAGTTTGTAGGTCGTCTTCAAACCTTTGAAACCCAGTTTGTTTTAATATGAAAATTGAAAAAATATTTAGTATTGTTTACCTTTTATTGGTCCGAACTACGCAAGGTCTGATTCATGCGGGGTCATGATACGTAGGCAATCTCCATAAGATTCGACCACAACAAAAAAAAGAGAATGGAAAAAAAAATCGAAAAGAAGGAAAATGAAAAAAAGGAGAAAAGGAAAGAAAAAATGGAGAAAAAAAAGAAAAAAAAGAAAAAAAAAACATCAAAAAAAAAAGAGAAAAAGAAAAAAGATGTTGTCAATAATGGGGACCGACTGAGTCCATTCTAACCTGTTTGTTTTGCAAAAACAAATGTTAAGGTGGTTGGTTTGTGGTATGCCGGACAATGACACCCAAAATCCTTTACCTGCACATCATGGTGCGCACTTTGCTGGGATCAGGCCTGATAGCAGAAGCACTCAAATCCTATTGGGAACTTGCTGACGGAGGATGATGATATTAAAGCTGGTAATGGTCTTGGCAGTACTGATGCGAAGCTCAAGTGGCTAAGATGACAGTTTTGATAAAGTGGGAGGATGCTCCGTTCCTTGGTTAACAAGAGAGAAGCTTGTGGTGGCTTATTTTGTTGTCATTTCTATTGTTCGGATCATTAGGATTGTAATTCGAATTTTGTCCTATGTCAAACCTTCTTATCTTTCCATTTTTTTTGTCATAGCGGTTTGTTTAAGTTTTGTCCAGGTTGTTTAGGATTTTATTCCGGTTTGTTTTTGTATTTTCAAACCATTTCACCGGTAATCTAATGCGAATTCCGGTCTTCTATTATTTCCAATTTTCTTTTGTTTAGTCCTTTTATCATTTTTTATTCAACGCCGATTCTAGTGACATGACATGCGCACACAGTTTGGGCCTAATCTTAAAAGTTAATCATAAAACCCTAGAGAGGTGATCAGAACATTTAAAGAAAATAAGGACGGTTTGAGATCGTACAGAGCTCGAGTCATGTGGAACTAGGGCAAGTAAAACACAAAGAAAAACCGTTAAAAGCAAGATTCGCCAAATTGGCATGAGGGCCGTTCAAGATGACGAGAGTGTCGCCCAACGTTGCTTTAGAAATGGCAAAGGAAAAATAAGATGTTTAACATAATTGTCAAGTCCAGCACCATCGGAAGAGACTATAAATTTGTGTTCAATTGTGTTGTTTGCACTTGGCATGTTTTGAAGACGGGAATGACGAAGGCATTTTGTTCTGCTACCTAAACACTTTATCCTTCATTAACCCCTTTTGAGCCTTATTGTTTTTTCTTTCGTACCCCTCTTTCGGAATCATTAGAAACGACTAGAAAACGCAAACATGACAGGTAAACAAAAAGAAAAAAAAAGAAAGAAAAGAAAAAAAAGAAAACAACAAAACGGAAAAAAAAGAAGAATAAAAGAAAAAAAACGAACGACAAAAAGAAAGGAGAAATGAGAAAAGAATAGAAAAATGATAACGAAAAAAAAGAGAAAGTCAAATGAAAAAGAGGAATTGGGAACTACGTTTGACCTGATTCCTCAAAGAGGATATGTAGGCGCTTCACGGCTCGGTCATAGTTTTGAAAAATGAAAAAAAAATCATTTAAGATATCCCCAAGCAAGAAACTGGGGCAGAGGTTGCGGTTGTTGTAAATAAATCTAGTTCCGAAGGTTGTAATTTTTAACCCAGAATTTATTTTGAATTTTTGAGCCTTTTATACCCTTTCTTTCTAACCCTATCCAAAACCCACATTACGGTCCAAAGAAAGACCTTCTGATCAGTCTTCAAAAGATGCCAAGTCAGACAAATGAAGAGTCTTACCGGCGAACCTAACATTTTGTTCCACAGCAGAAAGAACTCTAATCTCCAACCGAAAGAGTCATACCGGCAACACTCCAAATCCCTAGCTGGAAAGTGATACAAATGAGAGAGTCTTATCGGTGAAAACTTTCACAGGCACCATAAGGCGACGAAAGATGAGAGAGAAACTAAAATGAGAGAGACTTGATAGTGAAAACCTTCGGGCACTACAAGTCGAATAAGATTGAGAATCAGATGGGGAATTGCCAATTGAAGGTCTTGAAAGACGATTGACGGCGGAGGATAGGCCACATGTGTATGTCATGACCATTAGAGTCGGTGTCTATGTTTGATAGGTTTTTATTTATAGTTTCTTTTGTTAAAGAGTCATCGTTTTCATTTGTCTTTTTATCCCGTTCCCTTTTATCGTTTTCCTTTCATAGAAAAATTCCCCAATAGAGTCTGTTTGGTCAGAACAAGTGAGAATTGACTTCAAAATATGCCATCAGCTTTCCAACTATACAAAATGAGATCTGGCTAGTACATCCAAATGGTATAGTCAGCAAGGAACAAGCGCGAGGCCAGTGTCAAGAGAGATATCCCCAGCAAAAGGGAATTGACAAAGGATTGACGAGTGTCAAGAGGGATATCCTTGCCAAAACCAAGGTTATAAACCTCAAGGCCAAGGCCCGTAAACAAAGCAAGGAAAGCAGTGAGCATGATTTGGGAAATTCATCCTAGACTAAAAGGTCGGGGAAATGCTAGTTCCCGAGCTATGCCACAAAAGAAGAGGGATATCCCCAGCAGAAAGGGATTATCCCCAGCAAATGGCATCGTCCCCAACGAGTTGTGGAGCGCAGAGCAAGGAAGGAGAAAGGGAAAACCATCCCAGTGGGAGTATCACAACCAACCACCGCGTTTTGTTTGATTTGAAACAGGTAAAGGAAATGGCATTGATGCCGGAAATGCATGCCACAAGAGATATTATCAAACTGGGGCAGAAAATTTTCTTTTCATTTAGAAAATTTTCTGAAAGTCAGATACCCATTCGGGGAAGAATAAAGATAACGTCAGTCTCAAGGGAAATGGTCTTAGAACCAGTGTTGCCCCCAACATAATAAGTTTCAATGGAGGAAGTTGTTCTCCAGCAAAGGGATAAAACTTGAACTCAGAAAAGCAAGGGGCCAGCAGCCTTCCGAAGAGTGAAGCACTAGTTCTGAAGGAATCAAAATCCCCCAGCAGTATTATCCACGACAGCGTTATCCCCAGCTGATAACATTTTACCCCCAACAGGTAAGTGGATAATTCCCAAACAGTGTTATCCCTAGCAGGTTTGAGGAGTCCAACCCAAGTTTGGTGAAAATCGGTATCCTCAGCGGTTAGTCTTCAAAGGAAGAAGCTAATAATAATAATAATAATAATAATAAAAAAAGAATAATAATAAAAAATAAAAAAATAAAATGGGGAAGGTAGAAAGGGAAAATTCATCCCAATCCCCAGCAAGTATTCGAGGTAAGACATTTTCAAGTCTTAAGGATATTTTGGGTTCATCCGCCCTCGAATAGGATATTTTGGGTTCATCCGCCCTCGAATAGGATATTTTGGGTTCATCCGCCCTCGAATAGGATATCTTGGGTTCATCCGCCCTCGAATAGGATATCTTGGGTTCATCCGCCCTCGAATAGGATATCTTGGGTTCATCCGCCCTCGAATAGGATATCTTGGGTTCATCCGCCCTCGAATAGGATATCTTGGGTTCATCCGCCCTCGAATAGGATATCTTGGGTTCATCCGCCCTCGAATAGGATATCTTGGGTTCATCCGCCCTCGAATAGGATATCTTGGGTTCATCCGCCCTCGAATAGGATATCTTGGGTTCATCCGCCCTCGAATAGGATATCTTGGGTTCATCCGCCCTCGAATAGGATATCTTGGGTTCATCCGCCCTCGAATAGGATATCTTGGGTTCATCCGCCCTCGAATAGGATATTTTGGGTTCATCCGCCCTCGAATAGGATATTTTGGGTTCACCCGCCCTCGAATAGGATATTTTGGGTTCATCCGCCCTCGAATAGGATATCTTGGGTTCATCCGCCCTCGAATAGGATATCTTGGGTTCATCCGCCCTCGAATAGGATATCTTGGGTTCATCCGCCCTCGAATAGGATATCTTGGGTTCATCCGCCCTCGAATAGGATATCTTGGGTTCATCCGCCCTCGAATAGGATATCTTGGGTTCATCCGCCCTCGAATAGGATATCTTGGGTTCATCCGCCCTCGAATAGGATATCTTGGGTTCATCCGCCCTCGAATAGGATATCTTGGGTTCATCCGCCCTTGAATAGGATATTTTGGGTTCATCCGCCCTCGAATAGGATATTTTGGGTTCATCCGCCCTCGAATAGGATATTTTGGGTTCATCCGCCCTCGAATAGGATATTTTGGGTTCATCCGCCCTCGAAAAGGATATCTTGGGTTCATCCGCCCTCGAATAGGATATCTTGGGTTCATCCGCCCTCGAATAGGATATCTTGGGTTCATCCGCCCTCGAATAGGATCTCTTGGGTTCATCCGCCCTCGAATAGGATATTTTGGGTTCATCCGCCCTCGAATAGGATATTTTGGGTTCATCCGCCCTCGAATAGGATATTTTGGGTTCATCCGCCCTCGAATAGGATATTTTGGGTTCATCCGCCCTCGAATAGGATTTTATTTTCAAAGTTGTTGTTGAAGCCAGGCGCCCACCTGAATAACGAGAGGAATACTTTTCTTGTCTGTCCATTGCATATTTTAGGCACCCACCTGTATAACAAGGGAATACATTCCACGCCTTTGCCAATAGGAGACGCACTTCCTAAGTCTAGTTCTGCCAATAGGAGACACACTTCCTAAGTTAGTTTCACCCATAGGAGACGCATTTCCTCCTAAGTTTACTTTTACCCATAGGAGACGCATTTCCTCCTAAGTTTAGTTTTACCCATAGGAGACGCATTTCCTCCTAAGTTTAGTTTACCCATAGGAGACGCATTTCCTCCTAAGTTTACTTTTACCCATAGGAGACGCATTTCCTCCTAAGTTTAGTTTACCCATAGGAGACGCATTTCCTCCTAAGTTTACTTTTACCCATAGGAGACGCATTTCCTCCTAAGTTAGCATTGAAGTTGGGAGCCCGTCCATATAACAGAGGCATACATTTCTGTCCTTTTACTTTTAGTTCTAGGTCGCCCACCAGTAAAATGCGGGAATACATTTCTGTTCTAGGTCGCCCACCAGTAAAATGCGGGAATACTTTCTGTTCTAGGTCGCCCACCAGTAAAATGCGGGAATACATTTCTGTTCTAGGTCGCCCACCAGTAAAATGCGGGAATACTTTCTGTTCTAGGTCGCCCACCAGTAAAATGCGGGAATACATTCTGTTCTAGGTCGCCCACCAGTAAAATGCGGGAATACATTTCTGTTCTAGGTCGCCCACCAGTAAAATGCGGGAATACCTTCTGTTCTAGGTCGCCCACCAGTAAAATGCGGGAATACATTCTGTTCTAGGTCGCCCACCAGTAAAATGCGGGAATACATTCATGTTCTAGGTCGCCTACAAGTAAAATGCGGGAATACTTTCAGTTCTAGGTCGCCCACCAGTAAAATGCGGGAATACTTTAAGTTCTAGGTCGCCCACCAGTAAAATGCGGGAATACATTTCAGTTCTAGGTCGCCCACCAGTAAAATGCGGGAATACATTATGTTCTAGGTCGCCCATTAGTAAAATGCGGGAATACTATCTGTTCTAGGTCGCCCACCAGTAAAATGCGGGAATACATTTCATGTTCTAGGTCGCCCACCAGTAAAATACGGGAATACATTTCAGTTCTAGGTCGCCCACCAGTAAAATGCGGGAATACGTTATGTTCTAGGTCGCCCACCAGTAAAATGCGGGAATACTTTCTGTTCTAGGTCGCCCACCAGTAAAATGCGGGAATACATTTCATGTTCTAGGTCGCCCACCAGTAAAATGCGGGAATACATTTCAGTTCTAGGTCGCCCACCAGTAAAATGCGGGAATACATTCTGTTCTAGGTCGCCCACCAGTAAAATGCGGGAATACATTCATGTTCTAGGTCACCCACCAGTAAAATGCGGGAATACTTTCTGTTCTAGGTCGCCCACCAGTAAAATGCGGGAATACTTTCAGTTCTAGGTCGCCCACCAGTAAAATGCGGGAATACATTTCAGTTCTAGGTCGCCCACCAGTAAAATGCGGGAATACTTTATGTTCTAGGTCGCCCACCAGTAAAATGCGGGAATACTTTCTGTTCTAGGTCGCCCACCAGTAAAATGCGGGAATACATTTCATGTTCTAGGTCGCCCACCAGTAAAATGCGGGAATACATTTCAGTTCTAGGTCGCCCACCAGTAAAATGCGGGAATACTTTATGTTCTAGGTCGCCCACCAGTAAAATGCGGGAATACTTTCTGTTCTAGGTCGCCCACCAGTAAAATGCGGGAATACATTTCAGTTCTAGGTCGCCCACCAGTAAAATGCGGGAATACATTTCATGTTCTAGGTCGCCCACCAGTAAAATGCGGGAATACATTTCAGTTCTAGGTCGCCCACCAGTAAAATGCGGGAATACTTTCTGTTCTAGGTCGCCCACCAGTAAAATGCGGGAATACATTCATGTTCTAGGTCGCCCACCAGTAAAATGCGGGAATACTTTCAGCTCTAGGTCGCCCACCAGTATAATGCGGGCATACATTTCATAATTTTGCATTGAAGCAACTTTTTAGTCTTGTATTACAGATTTTGGAATCAGTAACCCCACCAGAAGGCGGAAGGTTACAACAGGAATCCCCAGCAGTAAACAATAAAATCCCCAGCACCGGGAAGCAGAAGGTTGCAACAAGAGGTCCCAACACAAATTCAGGCGCATGAGTCAAAAGGAAGAAAGGACGCGTCTTGAAAGAAGCAGCTGGTGAACATTAAATCATGCCCAGCATAACAAGTCTGATGAATAGAGCCGTACCCACCAGAGGAACCGCTGAAAAGCTTGATGAAGAAAGCCATGTCCCTAGCGGACCAAGCAAAAGGATGCAACAAGAGGTCCCAGCACAAACTCAAGTGCATGTGTCAAAAGGAAGAAAAGCATCTGAAGAAAAGCACCGGAGGAAACACAAGCCGACAAGAAAGCAAGGCAACAAGAACAAATTTTAGTCTAGCCTAGCTTCTTGTTTTCTTTTAAACACGGTGTAACAAGGAGATCGGTAAGCAGTGATAACAGCATGCAACAACAGTAACATTGCAGTCTCACGGTAGTCCCAGCTACCAAAACTTCCCGAACTACATTAACCTGATTCTTGTTTAGCCCAGGATATGTAGGAAACCTTTGAAGCAAAGGTTCGGTCAAATCTTTTTCAAAAAAAAAAATGCTTCACACTGAGTACTCGAATGGGCAAAAATCGCTCGCTTTATCTTTGCACGAAAACCCTTCGTGTCTTCGGGAAAAGAGAGGCAGCTGTAAGCACGTGATTTTTGCCCTATATGAGAATTACTCCCAAAAAATTCAAAAAATAAAATAATTTTTCTTGGTGTGCAATTTTTGTGATATTTTGTGTAACTATTTGTATGTTTGTCTATGCATGTTTATTTGTTAAATTAATAAAAAAATACAAAAATAGGCATCTTTTGCATTTTTAGCATTTAATGTCCAAATGAACAATTTTATGCTTAATTATTACTTAATTGTGCGTTAATTGTTATTGGAAAGTTAATTTGCGCTTTTATAACTTAATTTAGTTCTTAATAATAATTTAAGTACTTTTATAATTTAGTTTTAGAAAAATAAAAGAAGAAAAGAGAACAAAAATACAAAGAAAAATCGGATTGGGCCACTTCTTCAATTTCAAACCACAGGCCCAAATAATTGCCCAACTTTCCCCATGACCCGGTCCGTTTCAAACCGGGTCGACCCGGTCCGCTCCATTAACCCAACACCCCTTCTTCATTTTTGTCCAACACAAAACAAAACCAAAAAAATAAAAAATAAAAGGTGAATTATCACTATTAATAGTTTTATTTTTTGTTTTTTTTATATACAAAAAAAATCCGAAAATATTTTATTTTATTTTTATTTCTTTTAAAAAATATATATAATAATTTCGGGAATGATTTAAAAAAAAAGAAAGTAAAAGAATGTAGAAAATTTTTAAAAAAATAAAAAGTTTTAAAAAATTTAAAAGTAAAAGAAGGTTGGAATTAAAAAATAAATATAAAGGTATCTGAAAATTTAAAAAATTTAAAGTAATTGAAAGTAGCATTTTTAAAAGAAAAAGAAAAGATAGTGGTTTGTTTTTTAAAGAAAAGTTAAATAAAGTGAGATTCTCTTTTAAAAAAATAAAAAGTGGGATTTTAAATAAGATAAAGTAATTAAAGTTGGAATTTTAAAAATAAAAGTAAATAAAGGTGGGATTTCTTTTTCTAAAAAAATAAAAGCAATTTGTAAGTGGGATTTCTTTTAATTAAAAAAATAATAAAATAATAAAAAACAAATCTGAAAATTTCGAAAATTTTGCTATAAATAGAAGAGAAAATTTAGGAAGAAGGGTGGAAAAAAAGAGAGGAAAAACTAGATAGAGAGAAGAAAAAAAGAGGGGGCGGAGTGAGAAGTATACACCCGATATACATTCTGGATACACTGAATATACAGGGGCAGAATTCATTTTGGAGAGTTTTGAAGTTGAAAAAGAATAGTTACTGTTTCATTGCCTCGCTTAAGATCTGAAATAGTCAGAACCTTCCTGCCTTTTACTTCTTCTCTATACTTGGAGTCGTTTATAGTCTCCTGGGTTTTCTGCTATTCCTACTGTACTGGTTTGCGGTGTTGCTGAATCTGCTGTTGCTGTGTTATTACTGCTGCTGACTTCTCCTTCTTTTGTTCTTGTACTGCTGTTTCCAGGTACACATTTGTACAATCTCGGCTTGAAGCAAAAATGAAATATTAATCAGGCTTTGTTCCTGTTGAATTCCTCCTGTTTAGATTTGTGGTTGAATATAATTTTCTTTTCTTTGTATAAAAATGTAGTTGATTGATTAAATTAGTAACGATGTCACATATGTATAACTTCTTCATCTAATAATGTTAGTTTAAATTAATCAAAGAATAGTTAATCTGTTTTGATATTATGGTGTGTCAATCTCACGTTTTAGTATTATTGAATAATAGAATATAGAATGAAAGCAGTTTTTCTTTGTACAAACTCGGTCGCAATTTTCCATTCGCATTAGCCGTAAACTAATAATTAATAAGTTACGTTTTTAGCATGTAATTAATTAAGAGATTTTCTTTTATTTTAGAGACGAACTTAATAGGAAAATATAGTCACTGTAGGTTTATCCTTTTAAATAAAAATGAGACGAGCCTCGACAAACAAAAATGCACAAGCTGCGGGGCCCTCTAAATGTATATATTAAAATACTTAGAATTCGGGACAGGCCGTTTAGCGAATTTTACGGCCTTCCCAAAATAACAATACGCTAGTTGCTTTAGGCGCACCTTTAATAATTTAACCTTCTTAAACACGGGTGCACATTGATGTGACCCAAATCCAAATCTCAATAGAGTCAAAATGTGTCGACGACCACGGGTACATTGATTGTAACGTGGTTCGGGATATATTTTCACAACGTTGCAATTCCTTGTAGAAAATAATAATAACAATTATGAAAGCGGTAAAAAGTTAAAATTTGCACATAAGTTCATATTTGTATAAAATCAGATAATCAAGCCGAATATAACAGTTGAGCGACCGTGCTAGAACCACGGAATTCGGGAATGCCTAACACCTTCTCCCGGGTTAACAGAATTCCTTATCCGGATTTCTGGTACGCAGACTGTAATATGGAGTCATTCTTTTCCTCGATTCGGGATTAAAATTGGTGACTTGGGACACCCTAAAACTCCCAAGTGGCGACTCTGAAATAAACAAACCAATCCCGTTTCGATTGTCCTTTAATTGGAAAAAACTCCCTTGTACCCTCTCGGGTACGGAAAAAGGAGGTGCGACACCAAGTTCTCCATACAGTTTGGTGGACTCTAAGTTTACATCAGAAAGTAATCTAGAGTTTAAAGGGAGTCTTAAGGCTAGGCAATTTAGAAACTATGCAAGGGCCTAAAGATGCAAATGGACTATCGCAAGGCCTAACTTCAAACAAGCATAAATCATACTAATATATAATGAGTTACATTCTAGATAAGGTTCAAATCAAAGCTCCTTGAGTCTAGTTTCTAACATTTCATATTGTTCATCATTTGGACTTTTCTATGACAAGTTATAATTTTTTACCACATGCTGTTTGGTCGCCC